>NC_142467.1:61990000-62628750 GCF_049115385.1 Moschus berezovskii | reverse complement strand
TGTTAACTGATATCTAAAACACACTATTCTAAGAAAAATTTAAACACAACTCATTTTCAGCTTCATTTCCTAAGACCAATTTCCCTTACAAAGTATCTGCCAACTTCTCCACATTAGAGTAAAATTTCAAACCAAATATAATATTTTAAAGCAGAAGGTAATGATTATATTAGTATATCACTAGGAATATAAATAAGACTGCAAACTATGAAAAAGCATGCACACTAGTTAATTAACATTTAAAAAGCTTCATTTCCTAACCAATCAGATTTGTAAATCCAAGAGCTACAACAAAGACTTCAAGTGACCTCTCCAATTTCCAAGTGCACGGAACAAGTGATTTCAATACAGAATAAGTGCGGGGGAAAAAAAGGGCACAGAAATTTTGCCTTAAGGTCTTCAGTTCAGTTCAGTTCAGTCGCTCAGTCGTGTCCGACTCTTTGCGACCCCATGAATCACAGCACACCAAGCCTCCCTATCCATCACCAACTCCCGGAGTTCACTCAAACTCATGTCCATCAAGTCAGTGATGCCATCCAGCCATCTCATTCTCTGTCGTCCCCTTCTCCTCCTGCCCCCAATCCTTCCCAGCATCAGACTCTTTTCCAGTGAGTCAGCTCGTCGCATGAGGTGGCCAAAGTATTGCAGTTTCAGCTTTAGCATCAGTCCTTCCAATGAACACCCAGGATTGATCTCCTTTAGAATGGACTGGTTGGATCTCCTTGCAGTCCAAGGGACTCTCAAGAGTCTTCTCCAGCACCACAGTTCAAAAGCATCAATTCTTCGGCGATCAGCTTTCTTCACAGTCCAACTCTCACATCCATACATGACCACTGGAAAAACCATAGCCTTGACTAGACGGACCTTGGTTGGTAAAGTAATGTCTCTGCTTTTTAATATACTATCTAGGTTGGTCATAACTTTCCTTCCGAGGAGTAAGCGTCTTTTAATTTCATGGCTGCAATCAGCATCCGCAGTGATTTTGGAGCCCGTTGGAATGTGAAGTCAAATGGGCCTTAAGGTCTTAGGTCTTAACTATGTTTTAGAAAATGACGGCTAACTTTTAAATGATTCAGATTCAACTTTTCATGAAGAAACTGGACCTTACAACAAGGAAAAACTCACTATTTTTACCATGAAGCACAACTCAAGGTTATAATTCTCTTTCTGGCAGGGGCTATAAAACATTTTCTATTATCAAATTGGCTACATAAGTAAATAATCATTCTAATTAAAAAGACATAAATATCTGAGAAGGAAAACCAACAAAATATTTTCAAATGAAAAACATTTATTAAGCTATCCCATAGAAGAAACTAGCCATAGTCATTACATTTTTTATAAATTAATACTAGTCATTAAAAACATTAAACAGTAAACATATATAGTTCTGTCCATTCTAGCCAAATGGGCTGACAATACCTAGAATAAATTTACTGCTACATGTAACACTGGTGTTTTTCCTGACAGGCAAATACAACAATTGCTACAAGAGTCTCGGAAACAAAAACTTGAATCAAATGAAAGGTAATTATACTTTGATACTCTACCAACTCCTAATCAACAAGTACTGAAAATCATTGGCCTAAGTGGTTATTGGAGGAGGGCATGGCAACCCACTCCAGTATTCTTGCCTGGAGAATCCCTTGGACAAAGGAGACTGGCAGGCTACAGTTCATGGGGTCGCAAAGAGTCGAACACCAATGAGCGACTAACACACAAACAGAAGTGATTAACTGAGAAGTTAGATTTATACACAAAGGTGAAAATTTCAAATGACAGGTCAGTTTTTAAACTGGATGAAATGGAAAGTTGCTGTTTCTTTATGTATTTAATAAATTACTTAAAATCAAGAATGTATTTAATTAGTATCTACTTGATAATCCAAGGAAGAAAAAAACTGGCAAGAAAATACTGTTCTCAGGTTTAAGTACAAGAGTAGCAGACTACAAAAAAAAAAAAAAGTAAGGTGACTAAGGGAGAATATTCACTACACACATTTTTGGTTCAGAAGTACTGCAATTTTAATGTTACATCACTGGTTTTAAAATCAGTTTGTCTACAATCAATAGCTCTTTCCATTAAAACTTTACACTCAATTATAATGAATATATATTTGATTCAATAAGCTTTATGTAAATTAATAGATATTTCCTAATATTTTCACCAGTAACCATCAAGTGATAGGACACAAACACAATCTATTGCCTATGGGGTTTTCTTCTCACTCCCCCACCCCTCACCCCAGACCTTCTAGTGTAATTTCTTGCAGTAAAAACTCATTAAGTTGGTTTGGGTAAGAGTAAAAATTAGATAAAAATGCTCCATCACCCCACAACTTAGCTTCAAAAGTTCTTCGTGATCCTCTTCTTATCAACTTGACCTTCTGCTTATCAATACTCTATTCTGTTCATAAGTTATTCTGAATCTACCCTATATGGGCACCTGACTCAACTTCACTTATGGAAAACCCTCAGCCATACTTACATCTCTTCCTTCTTTGACTGCTGTAATTCCCTTCTCTAGGACCTCGTGAAATGCCTGCTCTCCAGACTCCAGCTTGTGGAGAACGCTGCTACCTGCCTTCTCAAACGTATAAAGAAACATAATTATCACCTACATCTTCAAACCACTCTACTGGATTTGCAATCATTTAAGGATCCCATACACAGAATCTGTTCTCTGACTCTGGGTCATTACTCAAACACTCCCTATTCAACATTTCCAATCAGATGAGACCTCTCATATACTATTAAAAAAAAAAAGTCTACTACCTTGAAAGGGACCTAATGGCCAAATACTTGCATTAATGGGACGAAACTCTAGAAGTAGAGAGTGCTAAATAAGCTTTGCTTTCTTCAAGTATCAAAATCAGGGGGAAAATCAATGCACTGCCAGGACAGGCCAGGTCTGCCCACCTCTTCATGTATGTGAATAACAAATTAGCAGCATTTACGTTATAACAACTTTAAAATGCAACCAAACGGTGCTGAGTTTGAGGAGATTTTACTTTCACTCAGTATCTGATCAATTCAGCTCCACAAGTCAAATATGAAAGATATGAAATCTACCTTAAAAAAGAAATTTCAGAAATCTGTACTATTGCAATCCAGTTATAATTCAAACTTTAAGAAAAATAGACAAGATAATAGATTCTGGTGATTAGCAACATGAGCCAAGACAAGTGATAATACCTTGCTATCTCTCAGAGCTCACTACGCTACCCTGTTTACTGAGCATATTCTGTTCAATATGCTAATATCCTCTTTTCTATTCACAGTCAAATCTGCAGAATTCAACATTATTTCCAGGTGTTAATTGACCACAACTATTTAATGTAAAGCACAATATATTTTGAGTCAGTTTTTACAGTGCTTAAAAAAATACAGAAATATAAATGCAATGTATGTGAGCTATGAATATATTTCAGTTTACATAAGAAAGCTGCAGGATAATAGAAATATCAGAGAATTACACCACAATGTAAAACATAATCAAGATATACCCTGCAGACTTTAGAATCAAGATATAAACATTAGATCAAATTGGCATCATCAGTTTCTTATAAGTCAAATCATCTCAGAAAAGTAGAAAATGAGTAACACAAATGTATGTACGTTGTTTCATTTTCAGCAACCATTAACTTTATTTAAAAAATTAACTGCTGAACTAAAATGAAAAGAAAGGTGGCACACAGAATCCCCCAAAGATGAGAGTTCATATGGATATCAAAAAGCATTAAACATTTAAGGCATATATATTTACTTGTCCTCTTCTTGTCATTTTCTTTTCAGCAAAAATAATTTTGAACAGCTGTGTCAGTTCTTTATTTTAATCAAGTTTCTTAAGTCACATACTGTATAGTTGGAAACCTAAAATATGCCAAAAGTTCCATGGAGCACTGTTTCAGGCTACAAATTCTTCTGACTTGATTTATCTCACAAATACATATATAACATATATATGTGTGTGTATATATATGTATTCATCCTTAGTTTATACATGGTAAATTATAATTTGACATCTGTTACTGTTTTCTTGGGCTTCCCTGGTAGCTCAGAGGTTAAAGCGTCTGCCTGCAATGCGGGGGACCTGGGTTCGATCCCTGGGTCTGGAAGATCCCCAGGAGAAGGAAATGGCAACCCACTCCAGTATTCTTGGCTGGAGAATCCCATGGACAGAGGAGCCTCGTGGGCTACAGTCCACGGGGTCGCAAAGAATCGGACACGACTGAGCGACCTCACTTTTTCACTCTTTTCTTAACAGTTTCTGATACTTGAAAAGAGGAGAGGAGAGGAAGAAAGGAAAGAAGAAGAGGAAGAGGGAAGGAAAGTCAGACAACAGTAAAAATGGTTACATGAAGAAAATATAAAAAATTTAAGGAACCGACCTATGGCCAACTAATCGATGACAAATGAAACAAGACTAAACAACGGAGAAAAGGCAAACTCTCCAATAAGTGGTGCTGAGAAAACCAGACAGCTACGTGTAAAAGAATGAAATTAGAACATTCTCTAACACCACACACAAAAATAAACTCAAAATGGATTAAAGACCTAAATATAAGACTATATACTATAAAATTCTTAGCGAAAAGCATAGGCAGAACACTCTCTGACACATTACAGCAATATCTTTTTGGCTTCATTTCTGAGGGTAAAAACAAAAATAAATGAGACCTAATTAGACTTAGCATAAACAAAACAAAAAGACAACCTACAGAATGGGGGGAAAAATACTTGCAACCAATGCAACTCACAAGGGATTAATTTCCAAAATATACAAATAGCTCATACAGTACAATAAAAAATAAAATAAAAACAATGGGCAGAAGATCTAAACAGATATTTCTCCGAAGAGGACATGTGGATGGCCAAAAGACACATGAAAAACTGTTCAACATCACTAATTATTAGAAAAATGCAAATCAAAACCACAATGAGGTATTAACCTCACTCCAGTCAGAATGGTCAGTATCAAAAAGTCTACAAAAATAAATGCGCGAGAGGGTGTGGAGAAAAAGCTACCCTCCTACACTCTTGGTGGGAATGTAAACTGGTGCAGCAACTATGGAAAACAGCATGGAGGTTCCTTACAAAACTAAAAACAGAGTCACATATGATCCAGCAGTCCCACTCTTGGGCATGTATCTGAAAAAGACAAAAACTCTAATTTGATAAAATACACGCACCCCAGTGTTCCCAGAAGCACTATTTACAACAGCCAAAATATGGAAGCAATCTAAATGTTCACTGACAAATGAATGGATAAAGAAGGTGTGACTGATACATATATACACATGTGACTGATACATACACACACACAATGGACTATTACTCAGCCATAAAAAAGAATGAAATAATACCATCTGCAGTAATATGGATGGACTTAAAGATTATGATACTAAGTGAAGTAAGCCTGAAAGAGAAAGACAAATATCATATGATATTGCTTATATGTGGAATCTTAAAAAAAAATAGATATTTATAAAACAGATCCATAGACATAGAAAACAAACTTATGGTTTCCAAAGGTGGTGGGGGGGAGTACATTAGGAGTTTGGGATAATTGTGCACCACTAATATATAGCACAGGAAACTATACTCAATACTTTGTAATCATTTATAAGAGAAAAGAACGTGAAAAAGGAGAAAAGAACCTGAAAAAGGATAGCTACATAACTGAATGTATAACATGTATAACTGGATCACTTATGTTGTACATCCGAAACTAACACAATGCTGTAAATTAACTAAACTTCACTTAAAAACACAAAACAAACCAACCTAAGGAAAGTATAATTTCCAATTATTAAAAGACTTATCTATAAAAGTTCACAACGTATAAAACCCTTTTAAATAAAAGCTGGGCTACCTAGGAAATAAAACTCCTAACTCACATAATCAAAGCCAACACCTATAAGAATGAATGAAAATCAGTATGATAAACACTCAAGAGATGTTGCTTTATAGTGTAAGAACAAATGAAGGGAAATAATCCACTGTCCATCAATAAACAGCATAACCATATAATTTACCATCTAAACTTGGATACATCTGAAAGTGAAAACGGGAGCTACTAATTTTTATTTATTATTTTATTATATTATTTTTTTATTATTTCTTTCTAGTAATTACATTAGAAAGCAGATATAGACTATGATGCCTCTGAGAAAACTAGCATGTGCTATCACCATTTGAAGTGGAAACAGATACTATGAATGAGATAAATTATATGTTACATTCATACAATAGAGAACTTACTCACACAGATTATTAAAAAAAAAAGACTACATTCTTTACATTCCAATAAAAGATCTCCAGGATACATTGTCAAATGATTAAAAAAGAACAATGTGTAGAATAGTACGTAAAGTATGCTACTTTCCTATTAAAAATACTAAGAAGAAATATTTACTTACATTTGCATAAAGAAATTCTGGAAAAACACATTAAAAAACCAATGAGAGGGAGAGGATGGGCACAGGTAAGAATAGGACATTTTACTATATATTTTACCTTATTTATTTTTAACCAGGTGAATTATTAGTTATTTTTAAAAAGGTAGCAGCCCCACCCCACACTCAAAATATAAATAACATTATAGGTTCTAATATAAAAATGTGCTTGACAAATCATTTCACTTAAGTACACAAGAAAAACTTCCAGACAGACCTAAAGCGTGAATTCTAAACCTGAGAAGTCTGGATTAATGTGGCTTTACAGTCAACAACAATTACTCAGAATCAATATTCTCACTTCGTAAAGAAGAAATGAATGAGGATCCTTTTATAGTCTCAACCATTAAAGCATAACAGTAACAATAAAATATACTGTTGAGAAATGGGTTTTAATATATTCAAGAGCCACAAAATTTAAAACATCTGCAACCTAAACTATTACTCTCCTGATGCTTCTCTAATGGGAATTAATATAATGGTTATACTGCTGCACTGACTTGCTATTTCAATCAAAAAATACATTTTTAAAGGTTTGTGTCAACTTTATATTCCACCTTTCCCTCTACCTTCTAATTCTCAACCTTTGCCTACATTCCTCTATGCTAGGAACTTCTTTGCAAAAACAAAAACACACTACTCTTACAAAATAAACAATGCTTAATTTATAAAAGAAAAACACAAGAAAATCCACAAAAGCTCTAGCCTATCTCTGGTTTCAATTCCTTTTCCATATTACCCAAATTGACGACAAGAAGTTGTTCAGAAAAAAAAATCACATTCATATACTGCATGGAAATATCACCTATGATAATGTATAATAACCAAGAGAATTACATCCAGTTTAGTACTTAAAAATTTAATGTAAGTTTGGGCCAAGCCTTTAAGAGCATATTCTTTACCAAATGAAAAAAACCTCCCTCCAAGTAGAATATTTAAAATATTCTCACCTGTTCAGTAATTGAACTCAAATCATTAGATGAAAAATCTTCCTCTTCATTCTCAAAAAACTCATAGTAATTTTCCAGAAGTCCAGCCATTATCCTGCTTACTATTTCTTGTTCTTTCAGATCTTCCATATCTGTGTAAATACTAAGAATGAAAAGTCCAAACTGAATTGAAAGTCCTTAAATCCATCGCAGATAAAGTCTGGAGAAAACCAATGAGTCACTTTATAGACCTGAGGGATTTATGCCACCATTCTGTGCCTCAGTTTTCCCATCTGTAAAGCCAACCTAATTTGTACCTTGTTCACAGAAATGCTGGGAGGATTAATCAGATCTACTATAAAAAATAATGGTTCATCAAGCAAACTATGACCCTTGGGAGACAGTATAATGATTTTATTTCACAAATATAATGTTTTTTAATCAAACAAAAATTTGTGAAAAAACTTACTGGAAGACATCTGGACCAAAGACAGCAGCCAAAGAGTTTGCTGACCAAATTTCTTCATGATGTGATGCTACATTGGCTAAAAATCTACACAGGAACTTTAACAAACTGTAATTAACAGGTGGAAGCTGTTGCAAGAGGAACCTCAACTTTCTTCCAAATTCATCTTCATTATTATAATCTATAAAACATAATGACAGGGTTTTTTCTTAATGAAGTAAAAGCAAAGCTCAGATATTTTGCCAGATTCACATTACTCCACCTACATCACCAGTTTACTATAACAATTCAAAACCTCTTCACTTCCTCTACTAGAGGCCAAATGCCTTAGGGCTTTGCATTTCACTTATTAAGTGGAAGAACTGGAGAAGGAATGCAACCCCTCAACTGTTGGAGGATGTTTTCTTCATCTATTATTCACTGGCTCCAATCCTAGAGCTTATTTTTTTTAATTCTCAACATACTGTCTTTTGCATGACTGTACATGTGTTTCCAAATTAGTGCCAACTCTACGAAGTCAAAATGTTCTCGTCAATACCAGTCAACACCAACCACGAGTAAGCAAAAATGAGAAGCAATTTAACCAGCTAACAGTATCACATGAAAGAAAAAACAAGGAAGAAACAGTAAAAAACAGACTTTCTTCTTTTAACATTCTAAAAAGGACAATTAAATTCAGCAATATCAACAGAACTATCAATAAATTAGGATGCATTTCATTTAGAATTGCTGGCAATCCACTGGTTAAGACTCTAGGCTTCCAATGCAGGGGGTTCGCTCTCTGGTCAGGGAACTAAGATCCTACACGCTGAATGATGCAGCCAAAAAAAAACCCCAAATTCCTCTTCTTGGTTTACCAAGTGAATTTTCAACTACCAGAAGACAGGTCCTGTGTTTAGGTCAATGAGTTTTCATTAACAGAAATTAGGTCTGTATCAACCCACTGACTGGTGAAGGTCCCAAAGAGGAGAAGTAATTTCTCAGAGCTACCTCAAAATGAAGTAATTAATTGCTCTAAAAGGGAAAATTAACCCAATTATCTTTCATTCTGTACTTTTCTTGATGTCCTTAAAATTAATTTAAAAATAATTACTGGGGGAAAAAATTATTGGTAAAAGGTTATGACCATGATACCGGTCATCTCTACAAAATAACACAGCTCTAAGAAGTTAACAGAAACGACTATGGTCATATGAGTTTTACTTAAAATTTAAAATGCAACCAATAACAATTCTTCTACATTTCATAATATTATCAACTGCCCAGGTACTCTGTCTTTATAATTGGTTGGAACAGTCCCTGAATGAATGTTTTTTTGAATTTCTGTGACTATGAAAGTGCGAAAGTGTTAGTCTGTTAGTTGCTCAGTTGTGTCTAACTCTTTGCAACCCCATGCACTGCAGCCTGCCAGGCCCCTCTGTCCATGGAATTCTCCAGACAAGTATATTGCAGTGGGCAGTCACTCCCTTCTCCAAGGGATCTTCCTGACCCAGGAATCAAACCCACATCTCCCACACTGAAGGCAGATTCTTTACTGTCTGAGCCACCAAAATTTTTAACAACCTAAATGTAGCAGAAAAGGATTATTTAAGAAAAACCATGTATATCAACTCAAAAATATATGCATCAATTAATATTATCAATATGATGACTACATCAACACTGACAAATTCTACACAACATTCTCTTTAGCTACGTAACATACATTTGTATTTATTTTATCATTTAACTCTCCTTATGCCCCTTCAGAATTTTAGCTCTATGAAGACAATTTTGTTCACTTCTGCATTCCCAGAATCTAAAACAGTGCCTGGCACACAGTAGGGGGTTCAATAAAAATTAGTTGAAGAAGCTGAATAAATACACAATAACTGAAAAAAGATGTTGCACTACTAAAATATTTGACTTGACGGGGTCGTAAGGTTGTGGGCTACACTGGTTTTGCCTGAAATACTGTTTAACATGCTGCTTTACTTTTATTAGTTAACATTTCTAGTATTCAAAAAAGTATTCAAAAATATTTACATCTACCAGGTTGCTTCTAAAGTCTTCAAATAAGGCAGAGCAGCATGTGTGTGTGTATGTGTATTAAAATATATCTGCTTAAACTTTTTTTCCTTTTGAGCCTACTTCCTAGTTAAATGTGTGTGTCAAACACATATCTGCTTAAACATTTTTTCCTTTTAAGCCTGCTGCTGCTAAGTTGCTTCAGTTGTGTCCGACTCTGTGCAACCCCACAGACAGCAGCCCACCAGGCTCCCCTGTCCCTGGGATTCTCCAGGCAAGAACACTGGAGTGGGTTGCCTTTTCCTTCTCCAACGCATGAAAGTGAAAAGTGAAAGTGAAGTCACTCAGTCGTGTCCGACTCTTAGTGACCCCATGGACTGCAGCCCACCAGGCTCCTCCGTCCATGGGATTTTCCAGGCAAGAGTACCAGAGTGGGTTGCCATTTTAAGCCTGCTGCTAAGTCACTTCAGTCGTGTCCGACTCTGTGTGACCCCATCGACGGAAGGCCACCAGGCTACCCCGTCCCTGGGATTCTCCAGGCAAGGACACTGGAGTGGGTTGCCATTTCCTTCTCCAATGTGTGAAAGTGAAAAGTGAAAGTGAAGTCGCTCAGTCGTGTCCGACCCTTAGCAACCCCACGAACTGCAGTCTACCAGGCTCCTCCATCCATGGGATTTTCTAGGCAATAGTACTGGAGTGGCTTGCCATTGCTTTCTCCAATTTTAAGCCTACTACCTAGTTAAATCATAACCAGGAAAAATATATGTACATATCAAAGAAGATTCCCCTGACTAGAAAATCTTTTAAGCATTAACAGTTTTTTTTTTAATGTAACAACAAATCCACAGAACTGTGAATTGTGTTTTCTACCAAAATATGATGTATAAACAACTGGACAAGCTATCATGAGCTAAACCAATGGCTGATAACACTGACAATGAATGGAATGATTGTCATAACCTGGGGGAAAGGGGTACCAGTGGATCTAGTAGACAAGAGACCCGGAATTCTACTGAATATCTTAAAATTCAAGGATAGCCCCTATACTAAAGAATTACCTAGCCCAAAATATCAGGAGTACCAAGGTTGTGAAATACTGGTCTAAATTAAAGATCACACCACATCACACCACATCACTTTGCTGCCACAGAAAACGAAAACCACTCTTTAAAAAAAGAAAACACTAACTCAAATGCAACTGGAAAAATGCTTCCTCCGTGACCTTAAAAGCACTAATTTCATCTATTTGTGAACATCAATTAAAATATTAACTTAAGTTACCTACGATAAATGGAGAGTTTTGTACAGAGACCCAGACACCTTCCCAAATGAATGATTAAAGAATAAACAAATAGATTTTATTACAATAGAAATACAAGTATCACCTCAAGTACCGCCACACCTATCTGCATAGCTATTAAAGAAATGGGTGTCTTATATGGGTGCGTGTGCATGCATGTGGGTGTGTGCTAATGGTTATGTACATGGGCAACGGAGAATGGTGGTTTTCTGAAAACAGGCCAAAAGCATTTCTGCACATCTTAAATTCCTTCACAAGTGAATACTGACATAGAATAATTAGTAAGATATATACTGTAACTCCGGAGAAGGCAATGGCAAACCACTCCAGTACTCTTGCCTGGAAAATCCCATGGATGGAGGAGCCTGGTAGGCTGCACTCCATGGGGTCACTAAGGGTTGGACACAACTGAGCGACTTCACTTTCACTTTTCACTTTCACACATTGGAGAAGGAAATGGCAACCCACTCCAGTGTTCTTGCCTGAAGAATCCCAGGGACGGGGGAGCCTGGTGGGCTTCTGTCTGTGGGGTCACACAGAGTCGGACACGACTGAAGTGACTTAGCAGCAGCAGCATACTGTAACTCCATTAAGTAACACAGTACATGATACTGTCATACTTTAAAATGAGTAACAGTGAAAATGACAACCTCACTGACAAAACAGCTTCTGACTGGTAGCATCAGTGAGAGGCAGTAACTTTATTATCACTAAATCTTATTCCACTTATTCATTTATAACTTTTCAGTCAAAACTGAAAGGTTATCAGATTCTTAGAACAGACCTGTCTACAATTCTACAACACAGGGAAAATGGAATCCTATCATTATAAAAATAAAAATGAATGGCTCTAAAGACATAAAAAGAGCTCAAAAAACTCATAACACATCAGTTTCATTATATATATTTAATGAGTGCAAAAATGCTTATTAGGTGACTCAATATAAACATCTGAAAAAATTCCTACTTCCAAGAAAAGAAATTTGAAATAGATTCAGAAATTCAAAACAATATTTCTTGGGACAAAAAAAGAAAATTACACTTTGAAAAAAGATAATGATATTGATACTTTATTCTGAAACCTGTTCTTTGATCCAAATGGCATAATAAAGAAACAAAACTGAATCAGGCTAACCATTCCTGAATAAATCAAGTATAAAATGAGCTCTATCATCTAGCTGTATAGAGAAAAACATACGTAAGAGGATCATAAATTATCTTTGTATTGACTTTTAACACATAAATAAGAGGCATCTAATAACTTAGGCTTGCTTTTAAATTTAAAAAAATAATAATAAATTTAAGAAAAAATGGAAAAATACTCTCAAAAGGAAATCTTCCTCTTCTAACCATACACAACTTAAGGATATATACAAACAAAATGTCCAGCTCTCACAGCAAGTAGGGATTAAGGAAGCAGTTATAATTTCTTACTATCACTGAATTTCTCTAGAAGTTCCATTTCAAAAAATTAGAGAGATTCCACAATACAAAGAAAAGCCAGAAAAAATATACAGAGTGAAGTAAGCCAGAAAGAAAAACACCAATACAGTATACTAACACATATATATGGAATTTAGAAAGATGGTAATGATAACACTATATGCGAGACAGCAAAAGAGACACAGATGTAAAGAACAGACTTTTGGACTCTGTGGGAAAAGGTGAGGGTGGGATGATCTGAGAGAATAGCATTGAAACATGTATATTATCATATATGAAACAGATCGCCAGTCCAGGTTCGATGAATGAGACACGGTGCTCAGGGCTGGTACACTGGGATGACCCAGAGGTATGGGACGGGGAGGGAGGTGGGAGGGGGATTCAGGATGGGGAACACATGTACACCCAGGGCAGACTCATATCAATGTATGTCAAAAACCACTACAATATTGTAACGTAATTAGCCTCCAACTAAAATAAATAAATTTTTTTAAAAATCCAAAGAAATGTATAATACAGTTGATCCCTGAACAACACAGGGGTTGGGGTGACAACCCTCCACATCATTGAAAAGTCGTGTATAACGTTACAGCAAGTCCACCAAGTCCACAGTTCTGCATGTGTCGATTCAACCAACTGTAGATCACGTAGTACAAATTTATTGAAAAAATATGTAATTTCAAACCCATGTCGTTCAAGAGTCAACTGTATTACATGTCAACTTCATAAATTTTCCTGTGTCATGAAACATGTCACACTATTATATACACATGAATACCATCTGGCTCAAGAAACAGAAGCATCTCCTCGCTTCTTGGTTCTTTTACCTTTCTGCATATCTCTAGTTTTATTTTTCTTGTCCATCCCAGCTAAGCCCTACTTTTAGTCACCACCAAAAAACTAACCCAACAGAGACAAATGAATTTCTTTATTTGGTTTGCAATCTGATGTCCAATTTGGTATTTTATCATGGGGTAGCAAAGAATTGGACACAACTGAGAGACTTTTACTTTCCTTCAGGCAGGTGTCCAAGAACAAGTTTTAGGTATAGTCCAAACTTAGAATCAAAGCTGTCTTCTGGTTTTTGCTAGAATATTCAATCAAACCAAGGATAAACATAGTAACATCACCACTAACCAACATCACTGGCTATTATGGGACATTCTGCCACACATCTTTTGTTGTTGTTCCTTCTTTCTTTCTCTTTGTTCTTGTCTCCTGCTTTTCCTTCTTCTCATCTTGTATCTTAGGCTCACTAAGACTAATCATAAAAAGTAAACAGCACTATAGGAATCTAAGAGGCTGCCATTCCTTTAACTAGACAATACAGCCCCAAAGAGCATATGTATTCAAATGGGAACTTAAGAAATTATTCTCAAAACTACTATAATTACTGCTTACATGTCAAGATTTCTAAAAGATAAAGATTTTGAAATTAAATGTTAAGTGACTGATTGATAAGATTCAGGTTATGTTACCTTGAGAAAGTTGCATCAAGTGAATATGCAAACTGCCAGGGATAACAGGTTCAGGAAGTTCTTGAAGGAAAAACCTAAGAAGACTAATAGCTGAGGGAACATCTGCTTCCTTAACCAAATCCACCTCTTCTCCACTGTCGTATCTCTGCCGAAGCCACTCCACTGTCTCAGCATTTCCATTGACTTGAAAAAGTCCTTGTTGCTCCAGACCTCCTACATTAGTTCAAGGCAAAAATTAAGTAAGTTTCAACTACCATATATATTTATTCTCCAATGAACTTAAAATATTCATACTTTCAGAAAGCCATTCTTGTCTCCCCTGATTGGGCTGAACACGTTCAAATCACACACCTAAAAACACAAACTGCCCCTGTCTTGAGGGATATTCTACTTTATCCCACCCTCTTATATTTGTTAAAAAATATTATCATCCCTCCCACTAAAGTATGCTCTAAATCAGGCATACCTGAATATATGACTTTAAGTGAAAGACACACTAAAAAAAAAGAATTCAGTTTTCCTCACAATGTTTTGGACACTGAGTACCGAGGAAAAAAATAATCCAAGGTCAAAAAGGGTAAGTTGTGTCTATTAAAACAAAGGCTAGCCCTCAAAGTAAGGAAATATATACCATGTTCCTCAATATAGTCCACTACATGGCGGACTATGAACGGAACCTCATTGTCTGGATGTCCTCCCTGCTGCAGCTCATCAAGTGGAATTCCAAATATTTTGTTAGCAAGAACGGAGTTGCAGTTACTCAAGGAAGGGGAGGAGCTCTTCCTCATATCTTTTTTGCAGCCAGAAATCAAAGCTGTCTGTTCTGCCAAATGAAAGGAAAAAAAAAGACTATAATGATTAACTGGTGGCAATATGACTAAATACATTAAAGAAGAAGGCTTTGCACCTGTTTGTTATCTATTAAATATGTTCCAGTTACCAGGCCCATACTGTGTTCTACAACTGAAGCTCAATACAATCATCTAAGCATTTTCTCTACTATGGGAAGTCAGTTCTGAATGCTCGCTTTAGTGAAAGCTGCTCAGTCGTGTCTGACTCTTTGTGATTCCGTGGACTATACAGTCCATGGAATTCTCCAGGCCAGAATACTGGGATGGGTAGCCTTTCCCTTCTCCAGGGAATCCTGCCAACCTAGGGATCGAGCCCAGGTCTCCCACATTGCAGGCAGATTCTTTACCAGCTGAGTCACCAGGGTAGCCCAAGAACAGTGGCATGGGGTAGCCTATCCCTTCTCCAGCAGATCTTCCTGACCCAGGACTCAAACTGGGATCTCATGCACTGCAGGCAGATTCTTTACCAGCTGAGCCACCAGGGAAGCCAATACTAATGCCATGCCATGACTGCCTATCTATCAAACAATGGCAAAACTGATCACTGAACTTCACAAAGGATATTAATGTCTCAAAGACAAATTAAGGGGTAAATTTTGCACCAATAAGACCTTACTGAACAAGCTTAATAATGATACAAGTAAAAGATCAAACCTAATCATTTCTGGACTCTGGTATTTGAAGCTCATCTAACCACTCAATTCATAAGCAACCTAACAGGAGAGAATCTTTTTTTTTTAATGATAGGCTAATAAGAACAAGATTAACCAGTTCTTATTTCTACATGACAGAGCAGCCATAATGTTTTTATAAACAAAGGAAATTCTTCAGCTCTAGGCATCTATCTACCTTTAGTGAGAATGTTCTTTTATCAATCCTGCTGCTTTATAATTATTCAAAAGAAAAACTTCCACAGTCTTATCTAGCTCAGAAGAAATAAATTATTCATCTTAACTCTGTAGACTTGTGATCAATAAAGAATCAGTGGGCAAAAAAAATGTTTCCAATTTCTGAATCATCAAAGAACAAATAGTCTCAATAAATATTCATTTTCTAAAATAATCATTTATGGGAATTCCCTGGTGGTCCAGTGGTTACAACTCTGTGCTTTCATTGCTGAGGGTGTGGTTTCAATCCTTGGTCCGGAAACTAAGATCCCACAATCCATGTAGCATGGCCAAAGGAATAAAAAATAAAAACGAAATAAAAATTTATTACTTTATATGGATAAAGGAAAGAAAACCTTTTTCCAAAAGCTGATAATGAACAAAAGGACACCAACTGAGCTTTTTTCATCACCCCAGAGACACGCTACAAGAGAAAGATAAGAGCAAAACAAAAAAAAGCTCAATATTCTAAAAGTTTACACAAATAAATGTTTATATATATGTCCATATGTATAAAAGGTAAACCCACTGGAGAACAAATGAAACTTATATAAATAATAAAAATTAACTTAGGGACAGCAAAATGCCATAAATGTAAACAGTTTCAGACAAGCAAACTCCATTCTTTAACACATCTGATGTCAGCTAATAATTACAAAACCTGAAGTTAACAATTCAATAGAAGGAATAGGAAATTAATTCTAAAATCTCTTTGGATATATAAGCGTGGGATAATTACCATTGTGAAAACTTACCTTTGAGTACTTAAACACCTAAGTTTAAAAAATGGTTTCTGCACCAGCTACCCTCACTGAGCAAGCATTCTTTTGTCATTTATGGCTGTTTGAGATTATGGCAGAAGATCAGCCTATAGTTCCTCATTGAAGAAACGCAGAACTCGATCAGTACTTCAGCAGTTAATCTAGAAGAAAAAAAAAACAATTCTTTTAATTTCTTATAACATCTTTAACTGTGAGAAAAGACTAGAATAAGCAGTGAATCTATTCAGGAAGGCGCCTAAAACAAAAAGCATTCTTCTGCCTAAAAAAAATCTGTCTGAGACAGATTTCCCTGGTGGTCCAGTGGCTAAGACTGCAAACTCCCAATGCAGGGGGCCTGAATTCAGTCCCTGGTCAGGGAATTAGATCCCGCATGCCACAACTAAGACCCGATGCAGCCACATAGATAAACAATTTTTTAAAAAATCTGTCTGAGAACAAGAGGCAAAATCTTACACAAGGTTTCAAATTATGATGGCTAACCTGGGTATGAATCTTTCTGCTAAAGGTAAACAAACTCATTGCACAGGACAATCTTTGACAGCACACATCTTCAGGGATTACACCATTCTCATAGTACATTTTTCTTCAATGGATCCTTCATTTGTGCACGCGCACACACACACATCCACCCAGTTCTATTCCATCCTTACTCATATACTCAGAACTAAACATGGAAGCATTTTAGATCAGAGTGAAAGACACGAGTTTAAGCTTGGTACCACACTTACATACTTCACTCTGTATACAAGAAACATCTTGTTATCCACAATACAGTAGTTCGCACTTTCTAATTTGAAGAGGCAATAGTGCATGCTGGAAAAGAGTTTTCCAACCAGAACTAGAAAGCGCACATGCAACGTGTAAACACAGCACCAGAAAGGTGCATGTTCAAATATCAGCTCTGTAGATGTGATCCTGAACAGCTTCCATGTCACTAAGCCTTCAGTTCAGTTCAGTCGCTCAGTCGTGTCCGACTCTTTGCGACCCCATGAATCACAGCACGCCAGGCCTCCCTGTCCATCACCAGCTCCCGGAGTTCATTCAAACTCATGTCCATCCAGTCGGTGATGCCATCCAGCCATCTCATTCTTTGTCGTCCCCATCTCCTCCCACCTCCAATCCCTCCTAGCATCAGACTCTTTTCCAGTGAGTCAACTCGTCGCATGAGGTGGCCAAAGTATTGGAGTTTCAGCTTTAGCATCAGTCCTTCCAATGAACACCCAGGATTGATCTCCTCCAGAATGGACTGGTTGGATCTCCTTGCAGTCCAAGGGACTCTCAAGAGTCTTCTCCAGCACCACAGTTCAAAAGCATCAATTCTTTGGCGATCAGCTTTCTTCACAGTCCAACTCTCACATCCATACATAACCACGGGAAAAACCATAGCCTTGACTAGACGGACTTTTGTTGGCAAAGTAATGTCTCTGCTTTTTAATATGCTATCTAGGTTGGTCATAACTTTCCTTCCAAGGAGTAAGCGTCTTTTAATTTCATGGCTGCAATCACCATCTGCAGTGATTTTGGAGCCCAAGAAAATAAAGTCTGACACTGTTTCCACTGTTTCCCCATCTATTTCCCATGAAGTGATGGGACCAGATGCCATGATCTTCGTTTTCTGAATGTTGAGCTTCAAGCCAAACTTTTCACTCTCCTCTTTCACTTTCATCAAAAGGCTTTTGAATTCCTCTTCACTTTCTGCCATAAGGGTGGTGTCATCTGCATACCTGAGGTTATTGATATTTCTCCCAGCAATCTTGATTCCAGCTTGTGCTTCTTCCAGCCCAGCATTCCTCATGATTTACTGTGCATACGAGTTAAATAAGCAGGGTGACAATATACAACCTTGACGTACTCCTTTTCCTATTTGGAACCAGTCTGTTGTTCCATGTCCAGTTCTAACTGTTGCTTCCTGACCTGCATACAGGTTTCTCAAGAAGCAGGTCAGGTGGTCTGGTATTCCCATCTCTTTCAGAATGTTCCACAGTTGTTTCCTTTTATAAAAAATACCTACACACGTTACATTTTACTGAGAAAATCCATGCATGCATTAGAAAGAAAATAAATTTCTTTCTCTCCTTTACATACTGTTAAAAGGCCAGCTGTGGAAAGACAGAGGGCGGGGAAAACCTGTTTGGCAATGTGTTTAATATTTGGTCTCATTATCTTCTGTAAATTCTAAAAATCTATGTAAAATCTTCTAATAAGCTCAGTACACTGCAGGTCTCTACTCAAGAGGGTTTAGGTAAGCAGAGGAGTATTATTATACAGTGTGGTTTTCAAAAATGTGTTAATAGTAACATATACCTCCAGGAGGAACATTAAAAACGGAAGGGAAGGAAAACCACATTCCCACGACAAATGGTTAGTAGATGATTACTTCCAAAACATCCTGAAATGCCTGCTAAAACATGTAGTCTCTTACATGAAAAACAACTTCAAAGTTATATAAGATCTTTTAGAGAGATTAACTTCAGGGACAAGACGTCTAATAACCAACCAACCCTCCTCCGTGATTTCATAAAACTACAGTGAGCAATGAAATCAAGTATATTGTATATAACCACACTCGCCAAATAATGGTGCTAGATGCAACACATATATTTTACAAACTGCAACCCACTAAACAAGACATTTCACCTTGAGACAGCTCATTTACCCCTCTTTTATTCAAAGTATTCACCTAAAAACTCGTTGCCCCTAGAGAAAATCTGTTAGTAAATAGACTGGTTACTTTTGAGTAACTCTCAAAAAGGTTTCATGGCCACAGTCAATTATTTTATAATAATTTCAAAATTATTTTATAATAATTTCTACATGATTTCAAACTTTTAAATCAGAAGAAAAGTAAGGAAGACAAAGGGAGATAAAATCCCCTGTGACTAAGTCCCCTCATCTATTCTCCTTACTGATATCCTCAATTCTCAAATCTAACCTGAATTCCCTGCACAAAATTCCTCAATTGTTTTCCAATGCCTAGAGCCCTGGGCTCCAATTTTTCAATCAGGAAAAAGATTATGACCATACCTCTCATACATGTATGTGTATATCTAAGATAAAATATTGAATACCCTAAGATATTATGAACATAATAAACATACACTATAATAACATTTTTAAAGGTAATTCTCGAGCAGTTTAGTGGTCAGGGCTCTGCACTTCCACCCAAGAGGCATTAGTTTGATTCCTGATCAGGGAACTAGAATTCTACTTGCAGCACGACTCAGCAAAAGAAAAAAAAATTAACATTAAAAATAAACAGAAATGTAATTGTATTCCTCCACCTCCACACACATTTTAACAGATCATCCTGCCCATTCAAAGTGCCAGCACCTCACTTTTGAGACCAGCGACCTACAGCACTTGTTTCCTAACTTCATCTGGGGATGAGGAAGGGTTTATTCAATATACAGATATTCAGTATATAGCCACAACCCCAATCTAGCATCCATGAGAACCTGGCCTGGGCCTCTGTATGTTTAATCAGCTCTTTGAGTGACTGTAATACATACAAAGTTTTATGAACCTCTGACATACACCACAGACTGCAAACTCTTATTGCATGGCCTACAAGTACTTCACCTAAAATCCCCTTTCTTGACATTCCTCCACCTCACTCTACTCTCCAACAATATTTAACTACCTGAAATTCACAATCCACACCTACCAAGCTGTGCATGCATTCTGTTTTCTGTCTTGGAGCCCTAACTCAACACCATGACAAATTCCATCTTGTACATCAAACTTCCAATTCACCATCAAGTCTCAACTTTACTTCCTCTGTCAAACCCTCTGTGACTTCCTGAGGCAGACAGTTCTTCTCTTTTACTCCTATTGTGTTTCTTACCCTTTTAGCAATGATCCCATAGAATCTAAAAATATGTCTGTCTCTTTTTTTCAAGAGAGGACCTTGTAGGTAGCAACCCTGTCACTTCATCTTTGTATAGCCTCATAGAATCCCTAACACATAATTTAAAGTTTAAAATATACGTTGAATAAAGACATAAAGAAGAAGCATAAATAAGAACAACACTGGCTATTCAAAGTTAAGAAGATAAATAAAAACTGAACATCTCCTTAAGTGAGTAAAAACTAAATGAAACATCAAAAGTGGCTGCCATACCTCCTTCCAGCAATAATCAAAGATAATTAAATCAAGAAAGAAAAGCACTTTATAATAACTTTATAATATATAAAAATACAACAATTACTATGTTGTATATCTGAAACTAATAATACTGTAAATCAGCTATAATTTTTTAAAAGAATGAAAAGAAAGTCTGATTTATATCTATAAGCACTTCATACGTTATTTCTCATACCTAAAAAATGCTGATTTTTTATATAAAATGCACTATTCCCCTTTTACAGGTACTGAGCCTCAAGGCACTGAGCTAAACTTCAAAATTTGTAAATGATGATGCTAGAATGTGCTGCTGGATCTAACTCCAAATCTAATGGAAGTAATTTAAGTCTTAAGAAACTAGAACACTAAAATGAGCAGCATTATACAGACAAAAAGGTTTACTCTCACATCTACTTGGAAATAAGCCACAAATCTGATTCAAAAAGCCAAGGAAACCATAAGGTACCTGAAGTTAGTCCCCAAGATAGATGAAGAAACTTCCTCAAAGGATGACCTTTTAATATATTCATCAGTAGTCATATCGCGTTTTATAAAGTTCACATAACAGTACATGAAACACAGGTTAGAGTGCTGGAGTGATGTTTAATACTAAAGCATGAGAAAATGTGACACTTTAAATGATGTCTCCGCATGAAAGGGTAAGTCTGTAACGTGCTGGAGCAAGCTGGCTCCCCAAAAATTCCTTTACATGCACTCCAAGGTCACTGGTTACTATTTTAGCATGATTTTCTACTAAGTCAAAGTGAGTAAATGTTAAATTAGCTCTTCCGACTAAGTACCAACATGACCAAGCCTTTCAAAAAAACAAACAAAAAATAGCTCTACAATTTAGAAGATGACACAAAATATCTGAGAAAGCATATATGCATTAAAGAGAACACATTTTAGTCAATTATCATGCAGATGATATCAACTGTGACAAATGTTGACTCTTCAGGACTCCTCCATTCTAGTAACTTTTCACCTTTCATTTTCCTCCACTGAAAACATGCTCACCTTGGGCCTACTAATGAGTATAGTCTTAAGACTAGCATATCATTTCTTGCTGCTCTTTAATACCAAACTATAATACTTTTTTTTTTTTAACCATTGGAAGTAATTTCACAACTTGTTCTATCTAACCAAATGGATCCCTTGAGAGCAGAACATTTCTCTCTTTTTGCACAGACCTGTGTAAATATTGCTGGGGGGGTATGGGGCAAGAGTGTCATACAAACAAAAAAGCACTGATTATACTTGTTTCTTGTATGTCTTTTCCACTTTATTATGAACTTTGAGAGGAAAAAAAATATGATTTCAACTTTGTTTCCCAGGTTGTGAATATTATACAACAGCAGAACTCTAATACCTGAAATGATGCTATCATTTCTGGTATACTTTCCAGTTCACTATCCAACTGAATCTTCACAACCATCCCCTGTGAAATAAGCATAGTAGATTATCATTTTCTTTCTCAGAAGAATAACAAAAAAAAATTTCAGAGAGCTGAAGAAACTGATTTAAAGTCACTTGACTAGTGAGTAAGTCACCAAAACAGTGAGTAGAACTTAGTCTGCTGCCTTTTAGTTGATGCTCTTTTAGACAACAATGACTGCAGCCAACACTGAAAATACTGTCTGAAGT
Source organism: Moschus berezovskii (assembly GCF_049115385.1). NCBI lineage: Eukaryota > Metazoa > Chordata > Mammalia > Artiodactyla > Moschidae > Moschus > Moschus berezovskii. The sequence continues at coordinate 62,606,383 of NC_142467.1, read as the reverse complement.
TTTACTGAAATGTATGAAATGATACTTCATAAAGGTAATTCATAAAGCAAATATTCTGTACTTGCTATTCAAAAATCATTATGCCAACACTTGTATATGTATCTTTTGAAATTATTAGTTTCAAAAGTGATTCTACAATGAACCACAATATAGTCTGCTTTTAACATAAAAATATTTTCTTATCTGATCCTAAATTTGAGCTCCTTCACTTTTCCAAATTTTTAATCCACTGTGTGTGTGTGTGTGTGTGTGGTGCTCAGTCGTGTCCAATTCTTTGTGATCCCATGGACTGTAGCATACCAGGCTCCTCTGTCCATGGAATTTTCCAGGCAAGAATACTGGAGCGGGTTGCCATTTCCTCCTCCAGGGAATCTTCGACTCAAGAGATCGAACCGCATCTTCTGAGTCTCCTGCATTGGGAGGTAGATTGACTGGTATCCAAAAAAGGACCTCCCCCTAGTCTTCCCCCCAAATATTAAGCACCTACTATGTCAATCAGCAAGTGATATGAGCTTTATTTTCACTTTTCCTTTTCAATTACATAGAACAACAGCCTGATATACAAAATCAAAAATACATATTTTAAGTAAACAATTCAAGTTTTTCCATTTTTCCATTTCAGAAAAGGGCAATAACTGAAACCAGACATACATTTATCTGAAAAATGCTTAAAACCAAAGAGAATAGAATTATTCTTTTATAATATACTGAAAAGAAAAAATATATATATACTGAAGAAAAAATATACTGAAGTTAGGTAAAAACTCAACCAAAAAGATTTAGGGTATTTACTTCTCTAGTAGAAATCTAATAAATTTCATTAAATTATCTTGTCAACCCACTGCACATCCCTCAACCTAAGGCTTTTATACATGCTGGTTCATTTACCCCAAACACTGTCCCTTACTTCCTCTTTCTCATCTTCCACTCTTACTCAAGTCTCACTCTTGGAGGGGGTTCTCCAACCCATCTAACCTAATGATATCCCCTGTTAATTTTCTTAGGGCACGTTATTCCTCAGCTCCAAAACATTCATCATAAGTTTTATTATATATCCTCTTCTGTATCTGTTTAGTCTCTTTCCCCCAAGAGAATACATAAGTTCCTTAGAGTCCACTGGTGGGTTGCTTTTTTAAAAAAAACAGCTTTATTAAGGTGTAATTTACATATCATAAAATTCACTCTTTTCAAGTTAATAATTCAATGTCTAGTAAATGTATGGTTATACAACTATCATCTGGTAACTGCTCTGGTTTTGCTCCTTCGTGTATCTTACATTTAGAAAAAGAAAAATAAATATCCAGTGAGTGAATAAATAAATCTGATAACGAATTATCCTTCATACCATTACAATTCATATCCATCTCGTGTACTATGTGATTATGAGTTGGTGCATTAAACCCACCTTTACAACATTCTATTTTAAAAATCCTTCATTATTCCCATTTCCAATCAAAGTCAGCTCTTCTATAAGGTCCCAAAGTGAACCACCCCACATACAAGCCTACTGCATCACCTGGAGAACATTGCTTCAGGTCAAGTTCATGTGTACATACTACACTTTCTTTTTCTCCACCGTAATCCCCTCCTCTGCTCCTAGCTATGTCAACAAAATATAAAGAAAGGAAAGTTCAAGAGCATTAACCCTACTCATTGGATAGGATAGGATCTTCATTTGATGCTTCACCTTTGTAATGCTGAGATTATAGAAGTTCTCCATCTTGATATATACCTAATTGATATCGTTTTAATACACTGACTTACTAAATAATTGGAAACCTTTTTCAGATGAAAAATCTCTTCGCTGTTTATCCATCCGTAAACAGAAATTTCCCGCCCTCCCCCCCCACCTTTTTTTTGGCCGTGTCTTGTGGCATGTAGGATGTTAGTTTCCCAACCAGGAATCAAACCAATGCCTCCTTCAGTGGAAGCACGGAGTCCTAATCACTGGACCACCAGGGAATTCCCCAATTTCTATTTTTTTAAATTTCAGTATTTCATTCATTTTTAAGAACCATTAAAGTTTTCAGATAAAAGATTTAAATCATTTACAAAATGACTTTTTCAAAGTAACTCAACAAGAAACAAACTCAATTTTTAAAATTAAGCAAAGGGCTTAAACATATTTCTCCAAAGATATACAGATGAAAAAATGTTCAGCATCAGTCTTATGGACATGCAAATCAAAACCACAATAAGATACCTGTTCACCCCCATTAGGATGGCTATTACCAAATAAACCAACAAACAAAGGGAAGTAACAACTGCTGAAGAGATAGAGAGAAATTGGAACCCTTGTGCATTGCTAAATGGGAATGTAAAATGGTGCAGCAGTCCTGGAAAACAGTTTAGATATTCCTCAAAAAGTTAAACACAGAATTATCAGCAACTTCACTCCTAGGTATTTACCTAAAATAATCAAATGCAAGGACTTAAACAGATACTTGTACACCAACATTCACAGCAGCATTACTCACAAAAGCCAAAAAGTAGAAACAATCCAAATACTCATCAAGAGATGAATGGATAAACAAAATGTTGTATATACACACGATGGAATACATTATCCAATCTTAAAAGGGAAAGAAATTCTGATACACACTACAATATGAATGAACCTCGAAAAGCATACTAAATGAAATATGCCAAACACAAAAAAAGGACAAATGCTATTTGATTCTACCTATATAAAGTACCTAGAACAGGCAAATTATAGAGACAGAAAGTAGAACAGCAGTTACCAGGGGCTAGAAGGAAGAGGGAATGGGGAATTACTGCCTTCACAGTTTTTTTGGAATGATGTGGCTCAGTCTATAATGTAAAGAATCAGCCTTCAATGCAGAAGCAGCAGGTTCGATCCCTGGGTTTGAAAGATCCCCTGGAGGAAACCCACTCCAGAATTCCTGCCAGGAAAATCCCATGAACAAAGGAGCCTGTAGGGCTACAGTCCATGGGGTCACAAACAACTGGACACAACTGAGCACCCATGAAGGCAATGGTTGTACAACATTAAGAATGTACTTAATGCCACTGAATTGTACACTTAAAAATGGTTAAAATGATAAATTTTAATCATACACATTTATCACAATTTTTTTCAAAATATAGCTACAATTTACATTATTATGTTCTCCAATATTAAAGTCAGGGTACAACGAAGAGGGAGGGGCTTTGGCAACCCACTCCAGTATTCCTGCCTCGGAAATTCCAAGGACAGAAGAGCCTGGTGGGCTACAGTCCATAAGGTTGAAAAAGAGTCAGACATGACTTAGCAACTAAACAAGGGAAGCCATGCACAGACTGAGGTTATTCATAGATAATAAAAATAGCTGTTTTATTGGTGGGGGGGAACTGACATGGCACAATACATTCATTTCAGTCATTATCTCTGTCCTAAAACAAACGGCATTCTAATAAAAACAATAAAGAGTAGGGAAAATTGTGTTCAGGAGGAAAGAGATATATAACAAAATTGTACTTTCTGATCAATTTTTTTGTGAACCTAAAACTTCTCTAAAAACAGCCTACTAATTTTTTAAATAAATAAAAATTTAAAGACATAGAAAATACGAGAATTCTATACTCATATTAATACCAAAAAATAAAACAGTACATAAGCAGTTTAAAACACATATACAATGTAACATTTACTTCACCTAAGGAAGAATTTTATGACATGATAAACCTTTCTACATCTTTCCCATGTTTAAGAAGTGTCCCAGATCCCTAACCGGTAACAATTAAATCGTTGAAAATACGGCCCAAATTTTAAAAGCAGCAGAGATTAAGAAAGAAGCTACCGACAGATATACAAATGAGAAGCAGTTCATTAATTCCATTCAACAAGTACGGGCATTTACTAAATGCACAGTACCTGAGAGACACCCAGGCCATCAAGTATTGCATGCAAGGTTACAAAAACGAAAGTTGAAGACACAGCCCCACATCAACCCAGAAAGTCAGTAATTCAATAACACCCTTTAATGTCCGCCTTTTAAGGTAAGTGCACCTCAGTTATTTAACGTTCATAATCTGCATTACTGAGGTCCCAGTTGCCATTTTTAGATTATCACCAACTTGAAAACAAGCTAAGTGCCCAATCTTAGGTACTTTTTTCATTGATTAGACGGCATAATGGGGAGCCGAATGAAATGTCAGTTTGGTTTTTAATTGACTTTTAATTGAAGCATACCAACTTCCCACTGGGCAAGTGTGTCAACTGACTGAATTTCCCATTACCTTATCTAAGAAACCAGGCGCCCTGAGACAGTGCTATATCCTCTCTAGCCTGGTCTATGCAGAGTGCATTCTAAACAAGTCCCCAGTGCACCAACAGCCCAATTTTGGCTATATTCTCTGAACGATTTAAGGAAGTAAGCAACCACTCATCTCACGTGATCTTAAAAAGGGGCGCAGTAGAGCCCGGATTAAACCATACTTTTTTTTCTGCATCAACTTCACTGCCCAGCACGAAGGAAAAGGGCAGGGAGGCGGCGCAGGTCCGGTGTGCAGGGGAGGCTAGCAAACAAGCGTGGGTAGCTGTGCCTTCCACTTAGGGGGAGCTAGGAGGTGAGAACGCACACCCGCTCACGCGCACTGCAGCGGCTGAAAATATCGAATCTGCCACACCCCCTGGAAGCCAGGGGCACAGCTTCACCGTATTTTGCTTGAGAAGAAAGGGGGCCCTCTCCACAGAATGCCGCACCTTTAGGGCTCTGCCCGGTCTCCCACGCACCACAAGGGGCAAAGCCCTAGAACCCAGCGAGTGGGACACGGCGCCGGGGGGCGGCAGAGGGGTGAGGGCCGCGGCTACCGGACCGGCGCATGCGCAGATAGGGGTACCCGCCCGTTCACCTACCCTTGGAACCGCGACGCCCCGTTCCCCGGCCGCGGCCGCTTCTCCAGGACCCGCGGCGACTGCAAGAGGGCGAGAACTGAGGCCCCAAGTGATTCCGCGACCGGCGAGCCTCTTCCTGTGGCGGCCACTGGCGGGAGGCTGAGGCGACGACTGTGGCTCGGGGCCAGCCCGGTAGGCGACCCCCGGGTGCCCCCGGCCGTGGCGGCGGCGGAGACGCGGAAGACGGGGCGGGAGCGGCCACGGAGGCAGCGACTGAGGCGCAGAGCCTCCCTAACAGCAAGCTGAGGAGAGCGGAGGGCGGAGGGCGCAGGGCGCAGGGCGGGCTGGGGCCGGGCCGGACGTGACGTAAGTGGGAGGGGCGGGGCGGGCCCGGGGGCGGGGGCGGGGCGAGTGCGCAGTGAGAGCTGGGAAGCCCCACAGATGCTGGGTGCAGTTCTGAAGTCTGTGCTCATAGAGCCCGGGTTGTGGGGTGAAGGGGGTTCCGTCACTCCAAATTTGGGCCCCTGAGTTAGAGCTGAGAAGCAGGGCGTGGACCCGAGGGAGGTGTCAGGGGGTCCTCAGTCTGGAGAGGTTGGAAAGAAGAGGAAAGTAGGGAGGGGACATAAGAGTCATGAAGGGCAAATTCCGCAGCCCGAGGTCACTCCTGGTCTCTGCAGAGGGAACATGCCACTTTGCAGGAAACCAGAAAAACCCGGGTACCCTTATCTAGGTGAGGAGCGCGGAGACTTAAACAGAAAATCTCCGGTTAGATTGAAGCGGTGACTCACGTTCTCTTTCTCAGCGATGGAGATTAAACTGGGGACTCTGTCCACCCCGACGCTTTCTCTTCACCCTTTAAGGACACGACCTAGACTCCAGAGATAATATAGATGCGTTTGGTGCCGAAAGCATCGGGGAATATGAAAGTCGAGAGACCATATGCTTACATACAGTTTCCTATACTGATCCAGAATTTGAGAGGCAAAGCTGAAAGGCATAAAGAATGAGCTCTCTGAACCTAGGGAATCTGGACTTGCTTGCATAGCCACCCAGACCGACCGTGCAGTTGCTTCCTTCATACCGCCCTCACAAAGGTATGAATATTCAGCCAGTCTCTCTCTCTCTCTTTTTTTTTTTTTTGCTTTAGTTTGTTAAGGGCTTTGAGTAAAACGCAGTTTTCTGCCTTTAGATTCCTTGATAGCGGGTAGGTAGATCCACGCCTGCACAAAGAACTCTGGGTGTCAGTAAAAATGTTGTTTAGTCGCTAAGTCGTGTCCAACTCTGCGACCCCATGCACTGTAGCCCACCAGGTTCCTCTGTCCATGGGATTTCCCAGGCAAGAATACTGGAGTGGGTTGCCATTTCCTTCTCCAGGGGATCTTCCTGACCCAGGGATCAAACCTGCATCTCCTGCATTGGCAGGTAGATTCTTTACCACTGAGCCATCTGGGAGGCCCCTGTGAAAATATAAACCACCACAATTCATTTTTACCCTACCTGCCTGAGCTGGAAGACAGAAACCCAGAAAATGTAAGAGAAGAAACCTCTTAGAACCTGGAAAAAGACTTGCCAAGAAAAAAAAAAGGAACGAAGGAAAAGAAAAATCACCATATGAGATGATCTGTAAATGTGTTACAGAGAACAGGGTGGCTCCCAAATTTCATCAGAGAGAGTAAAATAAACCATCTGTCACCTAAGTGTCACATGCCCAGTTGATGCTGTCATAAGAGAGGGGTGGGGTCCATAAAGAGTCTAGAACCTGCAGAATCTGAATAAGAATGTATTGTGGGCTCTCTGTTAACAGAACAGTTTAAAAAAACTTAGTTCAGATTCAGTCTCACTCAACAAATACTGAATGCTTATTATATTCTACTCTCTTAGAATACATCAGAAAATAAGAGCCCTGTCATTGAGTTTATATCCTAATAAACAAGTTAAAGATAACCTTTAAGAACACACAAAGACCCATGCTCTGATTCCACACTCATCAGGTAATCTTCCCATCACTCAGGAAATCTCAACTAAATCAACAAACTCAGTAAGAAGCAATTGTCCAAAGCACATGACTGGTACTAGTGATACTAGCAATACAGTTTTTCTCAGTATATTCACATCATGGTTCATAAATCAACTTCCATCCATTGGGTTGAATTATAAAGTTGTCTTATCCAAATTAAATCTTCAGAGCCTCATTAAGCCTGAGTAAAGTGAAATGTAAGTACCTGAATCTGCCAAACTGAGGACCAGGCAGATTCTGGTTTCAAAGCAGCCCAATCAAGATGCAGCCTATATGCATTCAATCTTGCATCTCTCTTTAAATATCTTAAATAGAAGCTTTACCTGTGATTCCATGACTGAAGAACAGGGGCAACATGATTGCTTCTAAAGCTTAATCATAAGTGAGTAAAAAATTCATAGGAGAGGAAATCATTAGAGTAAAAACCCTCCTGAACCTGCTCTGCCTATGCAACACAGGCTCTTGTTGACATAACTGACATTAATAGTTACATTACTTTGAGTATGAAACCCAAGACTGCAAGCTTCCAGATGACAGAGAGTCCCTTGCATTCATGTGCCCTACTCCCAAAGTATGGGCTGTCAACAAATGAACTGATTCAAAGACCATTTTTCCCATAAAACTCAAGAGCATATCCTTGGAAGATATCTTTTCCAGATCCTAGTTTACAACAAGTAATCAATATGTTCAACATACAGAGTTTAGGGGTATAACTTTAAAGAACAGAACAAAAAAGCTTTCTTTTTAAATTTCATCATCCCTTTAAACCTGTACAGTGGAGTCGATCTGTCATATACCTGACTCAGGTTCCATGAGTTCTGTGGTTCCTATTAGGAACAGAAAGTCCTATGGTCATTGAGTCACAGAAGAGTGAATCTTTTCCGTCTTAGGACAGCTGGCTCACTGCTTGCCCTGCAGAGGCGTTATGCCTGGTCTTTCTTGTTCTCTCCCAGCTTACCAACCAAGAAAGGGAAGAAGAAAGAGGAAAAGGTCGGGGAGCAGGAAAATCTCTAACTTTTACTTCCATGTGGTGGTTTCACACTCGGCCTGGCAGGTGATTAAAGCTGCCTTTTTTTCTAATGGATGCTTGACGGTTTTCAGAAACCACTACCATCTCCATTCTTTGGTGGTTATCATAGTAACCTTGATCTGAACAAAAGCATTTTATTCTGTCAGTTCTTCACTCTCTCTTTCCATCCCTAAGAATCTGGTAAAAGTGAATGTTAGTCACTCAGTCGTATCCAACTCTTTGGACCTATGCACTGTAGTCCGCCAGACTCCTCTGTCCATGGGATTCTCCAGGCAAGAATACTGGAGTGGGTAGCCATTCTCTTCTCCAAGGGATCTTCCCGACCCAGGAAGCGAACCTGGGTCTCCACATTGCAGGCAGATTCTTTACCATCTGAGCCACCATGGAAGCCCACCTCCAACTTCTTGTCTCTTGAAACTGTTTTTCTCAGTTAGAACCCTGTCAGATAGCATCTAAGGTAGTTCTTATACTGGCCCATTTGTAAGTGGCTCTGGGACCACCCCACATTGTGCAAGGTTATACACTTCTTACCCAAGGGAACGCCATTCACATCATCCTTGTGGATTCGTATATTTATTTTGACAATTTTCCAGTAGGTGGCAGTAAACTAATTTAGTTTGCTGCTACTGCTGCTAAGTCACTTCAGTCGTGTCCGACTCTGTGTGACCCCATAGACGGAAGCCCACCAGGCTCCCCCGTCCCTGGGATTCTCCAGGCAAGAACACTGGAGTGGGTTGCCATTTCCTTCTCCAACGTGTGAAAGTGAAGTCGCTCAGTCGTGTCCGACCTTTAGCGACCCCACGGACTGCAGCCTACCAGGCTCCTCCATCCATGGGATTTTCTAGGCAAGAGTACTGGAGTGGCTTGCCATTGCCTTCTCCGACTAAATTAGTGGGAGTATTTTCCATTCAAATAGAAGTAAAGTGTCTGGAGGAGGGCGGGGGGGTGGGGGGGGCTGGTTTCTGATGGTGCTATTTAGGCTAGTGCAACTTTGTATGGTCCACACCTGGTCCACATGAAGCTCTCATGCACTTCTTGCCCAAACAAACTTAGAAATATAGGCTAATTCCAGTGCAGTTTCAGCATTCCTCTTTGCTGCCAGAACAGCTGCCAGCCCAGCTATCAGCCCAGCCTGTCTCTTCTATTTTTCAGGCAGGAGACAACTACAAGTCTATCGTGCTTCCTTTAACTGCTAGAGATACATCTCAAGTACTTTGAGTAGTTCCAGTGAAGATCCCTCTCACTTAGCTTGAGGTAAGAGGCAGGCAGGCATCTATGCTAAGAATCGTAGCATACCAGCAACAGTCTCCAAAACAACACTCAGTAATTCTCACCTGACCTTTTATAACTTGTAAGTTTTTAGATTCATCTCATAATTTTGTCTGAATCCTCTCATTTCTAGGGATAGTCCATTTCAGAATTCACTTTAGAGTTTTTTTGGAGGGGGAGGAAGGAGGTTTTCTTTTCTGTAATACTTTGGTGAGAGCATGCTCAGTCATGCCTGACTCCTTGCAACCCCATGGACTGTAACCCACCAGGCTCCTCTGTCTGTGGGATTTTCCTGGCAAGAATACTGGAATGGGTTGCCATTTCCTACTCCCAAAGGATCCCAACCCAGGGATCAAACCCGTGTCTCCTGAGCCTCCTGCAATGGCAGGCAGATTCTTTACCACAAGGTCCAGTGCTTTGGTTAAAGCAGTAGTTCTCAACTGAGGATAATTTTTATGGCCATGTCTGAAGATGTTTTTGGTTGTCAAAACTCAGGAGGTACTCGGACTTATTTGGTGGTAGAATGGATAAGAATCCTCCTGCCAATGCAGGGGACATGGATTCGGTCCCCGGCCTGGGAAGATTCCACATGTTGTGAAGCAACTAAGTCCTTGCACCACAATCACTGAGCCCATGCTCTAGAGCTCATGCTCCCCAACAAGAAAAGTCACCCGAGAGTGAAGCCCATGCACCACAATAAAGAGTAGCCCCCACTCACTGCAGCCAGAGAAAGCATGGTAGTAGCAACAAAGACCCAGCACAACCAAAAGCAAATTAAATAAATTATTGGGGGAAAAAATACCTGGGAAGTACTTCTGGCATCCAGTGGATGGGGGTCAAGGATGCTGATGAACATCCTAACCACACACAGGACAGCCTTCTCCACAACAAAGAATCATCTGACTGATAACTTCAGATTTAATATCTTGTAACAAATAGAATGTCTACATTTGGCAGTCACTAACAGAGATGGTCGGAGAAGGCAATGGCAAGCTACTCCAGTACTCTTGCCTAGAAAATCACATGGACAGAGGAGCCTGGTGGGCTGCAGTCCATGGGGTCGCTACTAGTCGAACACAACTGAGCGAATTCACTTTCACTTTTCACTTTCACACACTGGAGAAGGAAATGGCAACCCACTCCAGTGTTCTTGCCTGGAGAATCCCAGGGATGGCAGAGCCTAGTCGGCTGCCGTCTATGGGGTCACACAGAGTTGGACATGACTGAAGCGACTTAGCAGCAGCAGCAGCAGCAACAGAGATGATATGGACCTAACAGAATCAGAAGATATTAAGAAGAGGTGGCAAGAATACACAGAAGAACTGTACAAAAAAGATCTTCACGACCAAGATAATCACAATGGCGTGATCACTCACCTAGAGCCAGACATCCTGGAATGTGAAATCAAGTGGGCCTTAGAAAGCATCACTACGAACAAAGCTAGTGGAGGTGATGGAATTCCAGTTGAGCTATTTCAAATCTTGAAAGATGATGCTGTGAAAGTGCTGCACTCAGTTCAGTTCAGTCGCTCAGTCGTGTCCGACTCTTTGCGACCTCATGAATCACAGCACACCAGGCCTCCCTGTCCATCTCCAACTCCCGGAGTTCACTCAAACTCATGTCCATAGAGTCGGTGATGCCATCCAGCCATCTCATTCTCTGTCATCCCCTTCTCCTCCTGCCCCCAATCCTTCCCAGCATTAGAATCTTCTCCAGTGAGTCAACTCGTTGCATGAGGTGGCCAAAGTATTGGAGTTTCAGCTTCAGCATCAGCCCTTCCAATGAACACCCAGGATTGATCTCCTTTAGAATGGACTGGTTGGATCTCCTTGCAGTACAAGGGACTCTCAATGCTGCACTCAATATGCCAGCAAATTTGGAAAACTCAGCAGTGGCCACAGGACTGTGAAAAGATCAGTTTTCATTCCAATCCCAAAGAAAGGCAATGCCAAAGAATGCTCAAACTACCACACAATTGCACTCATCTCACACGCTAGTAAAGTCATGCTCAAAATTCTCCAAGCCAGGCTTCAGCAATACGTGAACCGTGAACTTCCAGATGTTCAAGCTGGTTTTAGAAAGGGCAGAGGAATGAGAGATCAAATTGCCAACATCCGCTGGATCATGGAAAAAGCAAGAGAGTTCCAGAAAAACATCTATTTCTGCTTTATTGACTATGCCAAAGTCTTTGACTGTGTGGATCACAATAAACTGGAAAATTCTGAAAGAGATGGGAATCCCAGACCACCTGACCTGCCTCTTGAGAAACCTATATGTAGGTCAGGAAGCAACAGTTAGAACTGGACATGGAACAACAGACTGGTTCCAAATAGGAAAAGGAGTATGTCAAGGCTGTACATTGTCACCCTGCTTATTTAACTTATATGCAGAGTACATCATAAGGAACGCTGGGCTGGAAGAAGCACAAGCTGGAATCAAGATTGCCGGGAGAAATATCAATAAACTCAGATATGCAGATGACACCACCCTTATGGCAGAAAGTGAAGAGGAACTAAAAAGCCTCTTGATGAAAGTGAAAGAGGAGAGTGAAAAAGTTGGCTTAAAGCTCAACATTCAGAAAACTAAGATCATGGTATCTGGTCCCGTCACTTCATGGAAAATAAATGGGGAAATAGTGGAAACAGTGTCAGACTTTATTTTTGGGGGCTCCAAAATCACTGCAGATGGTGATTGCAGCCATGAAATTAAAAGACGCTTACTCCTTGGAAGGAAAGTTATGAAGGAAAGTTGTTAACCTAGATAGCATATTAAAAAGCAGAGACATTACTTTGCCAACCAAGGTCCATCTAGTCAAGGCTATGGTTTTTCCAGTGGTCATGTATGGATGTGAAAGTTGGACTGTAAAGAAAGCTGAGCACCGAAGAATTGATGCTTTTGAACTGTGGTGTTGGAGAAGACGCTTGAGAGTCCCTTGGACTGCAAGGAGATCCAACCAGTCCATTCTAAAGGAGATCAGTCCTGGGTGTTCATTAGAAGGACTGATGCTAAAGCTGAAACTCCAATACTTTGGCCACCTCATGCGACGAGTTGACTCACTGGAAAAGACTCTGATGCTGGGAGGGGTTGGAGGCAGGAGGAGAAGGGGACGACAGAGAATGAGATGGCTGGATGGCATCACCGACTCGATGGACGTGAGTTTGAGTGACCTTCGGGAGTTGGTGATGGACAGGGAGGCCTGGCGTGCTGTGATTCATGGGGTCACAAAGAGTCGGACACTACTGAGCAACTGAACTGAACTGAAGAGACTACTTTAAGATTATATTACTTTTTCTTCATTTCTCCTACAAATGCTTTACTTGTAGGTGTAGAGGTCATATATAACTAGTGTTAGAAACAGCATTTCAGATAGCTGTTTGGCCAAGATAAGAAGTGACTGTTATATTTCTAAGATTTCTTCTGAAGGTGAGGCCTGCCAGGAAAATTATTACTTGAGTTGAGATTTTTTTTTTTTAGTTATTTCTTTGCAAGATGACTTTTATAGCCCAAGGAAACAAACATTTTACCCAGCTGGTCTGATCAGAGGCTTTATGCTTCTCAGAAGTCAAGTCATGGGTTACATCCCTATAAAAGAAATATATTTCCTGCAACCCCAGACCATGTCCTAGATACTAAGGAAGACTTCAGCACGTGTGCCTCCCTAATGTCACCAGTGTCACTGAGATGAGACTTGAAGTCAGGGAGTAGCTCTCTGTAGTCACTTTACAACAGATACCCTTATGGTTCAAAGCAAACGCAAATGGTCTTCTTTCCTGCCCACCGTTCCAACCCTACCTTGATTAGTTTGATTAAATTAAGCTCTTTTAGATGTAGCAGGATGTTGAGCCCATCTCTTGTGCTATCAATAAGGAAACGTTCATTACTCAGGTGCCCTCCTCACCCTTACTGATCTCATCTTTGACCAAGGCTATTTGAGTACTAGCATATCAATTAACTTTTGTTCAGTCAAGGCTGCTATCATCTTTTTTAGTACAATGGTCTTAAGAAACTGAGCCACACTAGCCAGCAAGACCCAGAGAGACATGTCCAATCATCTTCTCCCCTGCCAATGATATTATTTAGAAATGGACACAACAAACATTGAATACTTACGAATGTTGGCCTTGGAATAACACCATTGAACTTGTAATAAGAAAACCTACATTTGAGTTCTAGCCCTGTCCTTACTAGTCATGTGACTCTGGTCAAGGTACTAAATAAACCTTAGAGCCCCATTGGTAGAACAGGAAGAAGAATACTGAAATAAATTGACATACACAAAAGTGTATACTACAGCTTTTTGACTCCTCTCTCCTATACTGTTTTCAGAGACCTAAAGAAGTATCTAGAAATGTTTTGCCACCATATCTGGGTTTTTATTGCCAGAAGTCACTAAATACTTGTCTGTTTATTTTTAAATGAAAACCAAGCACTATCCAAAACGCCCAAACTCTTGATACAGTTTTTACATCTTTTGTACCTTGAGAACTACAATAAATACAAGCACACCTTCTCTCTAATTAAAAGCGTATTTACAGTGCCCACTAATAGAATTAGACATCCATGTAGATAAGAATGAGAAGATACTTGCAGTTTTATGTGTGGGAACAACTACTGCACAGGGAGATGAGGTGGTAACTACCCTGACTCCCGCAGAGCAGTAACATGCCATCAAATTCAATCAAACTTGGCCAATTCATTCTTTTGTTCTTGACGCATTCATCTCTACTGGGAGAAAAAGAAAAGGCTAAACCTCTCCCCTCCCCACCATGAAAATTTAAATCCTCTGATAAAGAAACACTCACCATTAGAGAGTGGTATCGCTGGGTCGTCTAAAGAATACAGTGGCAGTCTGTCTGTGCCACTTTCCCCAAGACCACTGTGCCAGTGTGCAAGTATGCTTGTTCTTCATAAACAAAAAAAAAAAAAAATGTTACTAGCTGAAAAAAGAAGAAACTGTTCCAGGGTGTACAAATCCCACGCCAAATCCAAAATAATGGCAAATACTGTTCTGATCTTAGCAACCCAGAGTAACCTTTGTGCATTTATTTATTCACCACATATTTCCTGAGCAACTATTAAGGACCAGGCACTGTGCTGTGGGATACAACCATGATCTCTGCCCTGAAAAAGCTTCCTTTTACATATATCTGAAATAGAATGTTTTCAGAATAGAACCAAAGTTAACATGATGTTGATTTGAACTTCTGTATTCACTCACACAGCCACTGATGCCATCCAGTTTGGGGAGCTGGAACAATTGACAGTAACTCTCATCTCTGCCAAGTCCATATTTTTGGCCTGATATCTCAAGGTTCAGTATATGACAGTAGTATAAGTCACTGAGATCATCATCTGTAAGACTACATTGTTTTGGTTTCTTGATTAAATTCCTATAGTCAACTAGATTTTCTTTCCACAATTGGAACTTTTATTGTTTAAAAAGGAAAAAATAAATAATATTCCTTTCTCCTCTTCCCTCTCCCTACATCCACATAAAGAAAAGAAAAAAGACTGGGGCCTTTACAATACCAAGGGCCTTCTGCTGCCCCTTTAGCCAGAAATTCAAGTAGGAAGATCTTCCCATACTGTATACCCTACCTCTTCGTTAGAGGCCTTACATTTTTGAGCTTTCATGGAGAAGGGGGCGACAAAGAATGAGATGGCTGGATGGCATCACCGACTCGATGGACATGAGTTTGAGTGAACTCCGGGAGTTGGTGATGGACAGGGAGGCCTGGCATGCTGTGATTCATGGGGTCACAAAGAGTCGGACACGACTAAGTAACTGAACTGAACTGAACCATCTGACCAGCCTGACTCCTCAAACTCCTTTCATGAGGACCACACCTTCTGTGGCAAACTGAAGCCCAAATATTTGCACATTGCAATCAAACTACAACCACATATTTGTAGTTTACACCTGACTGCTCTTTTCCATTAAAGACAAGGGAATAAAAATTTGCCTTATACCCTTATTTTAGCCTTTCCTAGTAAGAGAGAAACTAAATTGTGTAAGCAGGGGAGAAGTGTTATAGTTGTTATACATGTATCTTATTATCCATATTAGAGTGTAGCACTGTCTGTATCCTAAATGTGTCTTACCAAAAACAACTATCGTAAAAATATTTGTTGAAAAAGGAATGGTCCTTGGTTTAACCAAATTTGTAATTTTAATAAAGTTTTATTATTTGTTTCTTCTTACTTGGTTTATATATGTTGTTTTCCTCTATTTGGAAAACTTTGATACTTCTTACTCATTGATACACTAACTGTATTAATTGAGCACCTGGTATGTGCCAAGTACTATGCTAAGTGCTGGAGATATAACAGTATACACACTGGACATGATTGATTCTTGCCTTGTGGTAAACCCTGTGTGATTATGCCCACTGCATGGCAGATTCCCATTTATTGTTTAATAAGCCTCAATTCAGTTTAAGTGTCCTTAGACGCTTGCTCCTTGGAAGGAAAGTTATGACCAACCTTGATAGTATATTAAAAAGCAGAGACATTACTTTGCCAACCAAGGTCCATCTAGTCAAGGCAATGGTTTCTCCCGTGGTCATGTATGGATGTGAGAGCTGGACTGTGAAGAAAGCTGATCGCCGGAGAATCGATGCTTTTGAACTGTGGTGTTGGAGAAGACTCTTGAGAGTCCCTTATACTGCAAGGAGATCCAACCAGTCCATTCTAAAGGAGATCAATCCTGGATGTTCATTGGAGGGACTGATGCTAAAGCTGAAACTCCAATACTTTGGCCACCTCATGCGACAAGTTGACTCACTGGAAAAGACTCTGATGCTGGGAAAGGTTGGGGGCGGAAGGAGAAGGGGACGACGGAGAATGAGATGGCTGGATGGCATCACCGACTCTGTGGACATGAGTTTGAGTGTACTCCGGGAGTTGGTGATGGACAGGGAGGCCTGGCGTGCTGTGATTCATGGGGTCACGGAGAGTCGGACACGACTGAGCGACTGAACTGAACTGAACTGAACTGAAGTGTCACTTTGAGCTTCCCTAGTGGCTCAGATGGTAAAGCATCTGCCTCCAATGCGGGAGACCCGGGTTCGATCCCTGGGTTGGGAAGGTCTCCTGGAGAAGGAATCAGGCAACCCACTCCAATACTCTTGCCTGGAGAATCCCACGGACGGAGGAGCCTGGTAGGCTACAGTCCATGGGGTTGCAAAGACTTGGACACAACTGAGCGACTTCACTTTCACTAAGTGTCACTTTACTTAGGCAACCTCTGTGACCTCATCTAGGTTGAGTAAAACATCCCCATTGTCCAGGCCCCATCATCTTACCCTTATATCACACTGGCAACCTCCCCTAAACTAACACCTCCACAAAATTGAAGAGCTACATCCTCGAGGGGAGATTAAGGGGAAAAAACCTGACTTAGTGCGGGAGACCTGGGTTTGATCCCTGGGTTGGAAAGCTCTCCTGGAGAAGGAAAAGGCTACCCACTTCAGT
Source organism: Moschus berezovskii (assembly GCF_049115385.1). Taxonomy (NCBI): domain Eukaryota; kingdom Metazoa; phylum Chordata; class Mammalia; order Artiodactyla; family Moschidae; genus Moschus; species Moschus berezovskii. The sequence goes on along the minus strand of NC_142467.1, from coordinate 62,589,757 downwards.
ATTCTGGCCTGGAGATTTCCATACTGTATAGTCTGTGGGGTTGCAAAGAGTCGGACATGACTGAGCGACTTTCACTTTCACAGAAGGAAAGGGAAAGGATACTTGACTGTCTCCACTTTAACTGTGGATGGAATAGGAAAAAAGAAAACTCTCCTCTGGATATTCCTGAACAAGTTTGCAAGCATACTGTTGCGGGAGGTGGGGGTGAGAATTTCAAACTACCTGTGTGACCGAGAAAATCACCTCCCTTTGAGGACATAGCTCTTCAGTTTTGTGGAGATGTTAGTTTAGGGGAGGTTGCCAATGTGATATAAGGGCAAGATGACAGGGGCCTAGAGAATGCGGATGTGTTACTCAGCCTAGACGAGGTCACAGAGGCTGCGAAATCCATGAAATTCTTCAGGTCAGAATACTGGAGTGGGTAACCATTCTCTTCTCCAAGGGGTCTTCTCGACCCAGAAATTGAACCTGGGTCTCCTGCATTGCAGGCAGATTCTTTACTGTCTAAGCCACCAGGGAAGCCTCCATGTTATTCATAACAACTCCCTTTTCATCATCTCTGAGTTTATGCTAATTCGATGACTTACGGTGGGGCCCCTATAGCCTCAGGATGGGGCTGATGCCAGAAAGACCAAATGATTAAAGTGTTGGAACTTTCAACCCTACAGCTGACCTCCTGTGAGGGAGGGGAGCTGGAAATTAAGCTCTATAAAAACTCTTGAACAAGATTTGATGAAGTTCTGGTTTGGTGGATGCGTTAATGAGCTGGGATAGTGGTATACCACCAACTCCCCAGGAACAAAGTCTCTTAAGTTCAAGAGCCTTCTGGATCTCACCCTATGTACCTCATTTGGCTGTTCATTTGCATCCTTTAAAATATCCTTGATAAAAAACCAGTAATAGAAAATAAAGTGTTTCCCTGGTTTACGTGAGCCATTGCAAAAAATTATTAAACTTGAGAAGCAGGTCATGGGAACCACTCATTTGTAGCCAATTCAGACAAAAGTGTGGGTAACTTGAGGAGCCACTACTTGTGACTGGGATCTGAAGGGAGGTGAGCAATCTTGTGGGACTGAGCCTTTAACCTATGAAGTCTGTGTTAACTCCAGGTAGTGTTAATAGGATGCCCAGTTGATGTCTGCTGAGAACTGAAGAATTATTTTGTGCAGAGAACCCACATGTTTAGTGTCAAAAGTGTTAAGAGTAGAGAAAGTTTTTTCTTTATTAATATTTTTAAAGGAACTAAATGAAATAAAGATAATGAGGCAATAAGAAACTATCAAACTTGATCAGGCAGATTTGAAAAAGAGCCAAATGAACCTACGGAAATTTTTTTAAAAATGGCAGTTGAAATCAGAAACTCAAAGGACAACTTGACTATCAGATTTGACAGCTGAAGGAAGAATTTGTTTTCTGAAAGATCATGGGATCCAAAGAATATGTCTAAAGAATTTCAAGATATAACACAGAGAAGCAAAGAAATGGAAAATATAAGAAGTTGAGATGTGTGAAGGATAGGGTAAGATTCAACAAATGTCTAATTAAAATTCAAGAAGGAGATAATAGAGAGAATGGAGATAGGCAGTATTCAAAGAAATAAATGGCTGAACATTTTCCAGAATTGATGCTGCTGCTGCTGCTAAGTCACATCAGTCATGTCTGACTCTGTGCGACCCCATAGACAGCAGCCCACCAGGTTCCCATCCCTGGGATTCTCCAGGCAAGAGTACTGGAGTGGATTGCCATTTCCTTCTCCAGTGCATGAAAGTGAAAAGTGAAAGTGAAGTCGTTCAGTCACGTCCGACTCTTCATGACCCCATGGACTATAGCCTACCAGGCTCCTCCGTCCATGGGATTTCCCAGGCAAGAGTACTGCAGTGGGTTGCCATTGCCTTCTCTGGAATTGATGATAAATATTCTAAATTCTGAACGATGAAAAATTTCAATACCAAAAAATTTAAATGAAATGCATACTAAGTCACCTTATAGTGAAAATTCCTGATATCAGAGAAAGAGGGTATCTTAAAATTAAGCAGAAGAAAAGAAAAATTAATCTTCAGAGAAATGACATTTTGGCCAACAGCTGATTTTTCGATAGCAACAGCAGAAGTCAGAAGACATTGGAATATATCTTCAAAATATTAAAAGAAAATTGCCATCAACTCCAAATTCAGCGAAACAACATTTCAAGGATGAGAGCAAAACAAAAACATTTTCAGATAAACAATGTAAGAACTAAAAAAATAAAGTTCAGATTTAAAAAAAGAATTTACTACTAACAGATAGATGTTCATTAAAGGACATACCAAGGAAAGTAATCCCAGAAGGAAGCTCCAAAATGCAATGGTGACCAAAGAAAATTGTAAAAATTCTGAAAATCCAAACACTGGTTGTACAAAATATTAATAATAGTGATAATGTCTAAATTCAACTGTTACTGAATAATTGTACATATACTGGGAGGGGATGAAAGTTTGTGTTGTCTAGAGGAGGCTAAATGTATTAAGCTCATAATTTATTGAGTTAAATATGCATGTCAAAATTTCCATGTAACTAATAAATAAAACAGTATGTATAACTTCCAGGTGATTAGAGGTGATAAAATGAAATGGATGGAACTTGATTCAAAAAAAGGATACGTTTTAAAATTAGGACAAATAGTAAAAAAATTATAGAAACAAATCCAAATATTTGAGTATTTATAATTAATGTAAATATATTAAATTTTTAATTAAAAGGAAAAAATACATAAATATATATATTGGGTTAGTCAAAAATACATTTTAATTTTTCCATAAAATCTTACAGAAGACCCAAATGAACTTTTTAGCCAACCCAATATATCCACATACCTGTAATATGTACACATGCACACAGAAATATGTATAATATATATGAGCGCTGAAGAATTGATGTTTCTGAACTGTGGTGTTGGAGAAGACTCTTTGAGAGTCCCTTGGACTGCAAGGAGATCCAACCAGTCCATCCTAAAGGAGATCAGTCCTGGGTGTTCATTGGAAGGACTGATGTTGAAGCTGAAACTCCAGTTCTTTGGCCACCTGATGCAAAGAGCTGACTCATTTGAAAAGACCCTGATGCTGGGAAAGATTGAGGGCAGGAGGAGAAGGGAATGACAGAGGATGAGATGGTTAGATGGTGTCACCAACTCAATGGACATGACTTTGAGTAAACTCTGGGAGTTGGTGATGGACAGGGAGGCCTGGTGTGCTGCAGTTCATGGGTTCAGAGAATCAGACACAACTGAGCGACTGAACTGAACTGAACTAGTTTAATATACATGTACTCTAAACTTCATCAATGTCACTCATACCCAATAAAATATGTGCACAGAGGCATTAAAAGACATATAAAAATGTGCATATATGCATGTTTCATAATGGCAGAAAAATGGAAACTCAAGTAGCTGTCAGTGATAGAATAGTGAAAGATAGTTTCTGGTGTATTTATACCATATAATACTATACAACAATGAAAACAAACTACAGCTACAAGCAACAACATGACGAATTCCAGAAAAATAAGTGAAAAAAGCCAGATACAAACATACAGTATAAGATTTCATTTAACTAAATTCCAAAAGCAGGGAAAACTAAACTGTGGTTTTAAAATTTAGAATTTTGTTTAAGGAGTGAAATTTTTGGAGGAAGTAAAGAGTCAATGATTGGGAGAGGAGTCATAAGGAAATATTTTATGTCTTAATTTAGGAGGCGACTATATGCGTATATTTACTTAGAGACAATTTATTCAGCTGTCATGATTTTAATGCTTTTCTGTATGTAGTTTATACTTCAAAAATTTTTTAAATAAAAATTCAGTTCAGTTCAGTTCAGTCGCTCAATCGTGTCCGACTCTTTGCGGCCCCATGAATCACAGCACGCCAGGCCTCCCTGTCCATCACCAACTCCCGGAGTACACTCAAACTCATGTCCATCGAGTCGGTGATGCCATCCAGCCATCTCATTCTCTGTCGTCCCCGTCTCCTCCCACCCCCAATCCCTCCTAGCATCAGACTCTTTTCCAGTGAGTCAACTCGTCACATGAGGTGGCCAAAGTATTGCAGTTTCAGCTTTAGCATCAGTCCTTCCAATGAACACCCAGGATTGATCTCCTTTAGAATGGACTGGTTGGATCTCCTTGCAGTCCAAGGGACTCTCAAGAGTCTTCTCCAGCACCACAGTTCAAAAGCATCAATTCTTCGGCGATCAGCTTTCTTCACATTAGCTCCCTACATTTTTTTTAATTAAAGCTAGATGTAACTTTTTCCAAAAAGATAAAAACAATCATCATGCTTAAGGATACATACTGAGATGGAAAAAGTTTTTTTCAAAAAGAGGACCAGGACTTCCCTGGTGGTCCACTAGTTAAGAATCTGCCTGCCAATGCAGGGGACATGGGTTCAATCCCCGGTCTATGAAGATTCCACATGCTGCAGGGCAACTAAGCCCATGTGCCACAACTTCTGAGCCCAAGAGCGCAAACAATGAAGCCCAAGAACCCTAGTGCCCAGGCTCCACAACAAAAGAAGCCACCACAATGAGAAACCCACATAACACAGCTAGAGAATATCCCCCACTCGCCACAAACGCATAGCACCGAAGACCCAGCACAGAAAAAAACAAAGGCCAAAAAGTGATTAATGTAGAAGTCATGATAGTGGCTCCTTTGGAAGGGAGGAACAAGAATGAGTTGTCTGGGTTGTAAACAATGTTTTATTTCTCAATTTGAGTGGTAGTTACATGGGTGTTTGTAATAAATTATTATTAAGCTGTATATATCTTTGGGGCATTTTTATATGAATATTTCACAATAAAAACATTTTAAAACAACATTCAAAAAAGATAATTATACAAGAATGTCTTCACAATTCTTTAAAGACAAATTCTTCACCATAGAGAAAGGAGTAATAAATTCAACTACATTAAATTTAACCCCATAAAAAAGTGAAAACACAAGCCAAAGAACTGGAAAAGTTAATGACAAAGCATTCAACCCAAAAAGGAGTATTATAAAGAACTCCTAGAAATCAAATTTAAAATACAGACAATCCAATATAAAATTATACCAGAAGAAACCTTTTTTATAGGTTCTGCACATATAAGGAAATCTAAATGGTCAATAAATATGAGTAATATTTAATGATATAATAACCAGGGGAAAGCAAATTGAAATACAACTATACAGCCACAACAATACACCCACCAGAATGGCTGAAATTAGTAAGTTTGATAATACCAAGTGTTGGCAAGGACGTGGAGCAACAGAATCTGTCATTCACTAATAGGAGGAAAACAATTTAACATTATCCAGTAAAGTTGAAGACCAAAAAACTTTGACTCAGCATTTCTACTCCTAAATGCATACCCTGGATAACTGTGTGCACATAGGTACCAGAATATATATGCAAAAAATGTTCACAGCTATAGTGATTGTGATAGCCCCAAATGGAAACAACACAAAATAGCCAGAGAAGAATGGACAATGCAATGAAATACATACAGCAATGAAAAATGAATGAATCAGACTTAAACCTACAGATAACAACATGGCTGAATTTTATAATATATAAAGTAAATAAACCACAAAAGAAACACACAGTATGACTCTTTTACACAGTTTAAAATGAGAAGAACTGAACTACTGTATATTGTTTGGAGGTACGTACTTTGGTGGTAAACGTACAAAGAAAAGGCAAGCAACTTATTACCATAAAAGTGGGTAGTGGTTTATCTCTAAGAGGAGATGGTAAGGGATAAATAAGAATCACAAGGGAAACTTTGGGGAAGAGGTGTTGTCTATGTCCTATTTCTTGAACTGGGTGCTGGCTACATGTGTTTGCTTCAGAATTCTTTTCACATTGCACATTTATGGTTTCTGCTCTTTTTAAAATTTATTTACATGTATTCATTTTGCAACTTAAAAAGTTGGAAACAACAGGGAGCTTAACTGGTAGTGTCTGAATTACCTTACTTACTTTTCAAGTTCAGACTTAAAGGTATTGATAAAAGACCAGAGTTTAACATCCAGAGAGTACATTTAATGACATTTTGTGTCCAAACACTGCCAATATATCACAATAAGAGTATTTATTCTTTTCGCTTGTTCAGAAAACAACTCAGACAAATATGGAATGAGCTATTTGTAAAAAAAAAAAAAAACAAAAGAATAATAGTCTTTTAGATCGTGGGCAGAACAAGCATGTGACAACGGAGCACACCAAGATGGTTGTAGGAGGCAGATTAACAATGTCTCAAAGGTATTCACACTTTACTCCGTGGAACCTGTGAATATGTTAGGGTTCATGGCAAAGGAGAGAAAAGGCATCTAATCAACAGACTTAGAAATGTGGAGATTATCCTGGATTATCTGGGTCTTTACATTTAAATGGAAGAGGAAGGCAGAAGAGAGAGGCTGGAGTGATTAGATGTGGGACTGACTCAACTCACCATTGCTGGCTTTGAGGAGGAAGAGGGCCTTAAGCCAAGGAATTTGGGCAGCTTCTAGGAGCTAAGCAAGGCAAGGAAAATAACTGTCCTCTGCTTCTGCTTGTTTAGTTGCTCAGTCGCATCCAACTTTTTGTGACCCCATGGATTGTAGTCCACCAGGCTCCTCTGTCCATGGGATTCTCCAGGCAAGAATATTGTATTGGGTTGCCATGCCCTCCTCAGGGGGATCTTCCTGACCCAGGGATCTCCTGCTTGGTAGGCAGATTCTATACCACTGAGCCACCAAAGTCTAACTCTCCTCTAGAGACCCCTAGATTTTTTCCCTAGAGTCATGATTTTAGCCCAGCATGACCCAAGTTACACTTTTAGACCCACAGAACTGTAAGATAGTGGTTGGTTATTTTTAATTTTAGATTTACACAAAAAATTACAAAGACTGAACAGAGGGTTCTCAGCTCCTCTTATGATACTAGTTAATGCCTTTTAAAAAATACATATACTTGAGGACTTCCCTGGCTGTCCAGTGGGTGATACTGCACACTTCCACCACAGAGGGCACAGATTGATCCCTGTTTGGGGAAGTTCCACATGCCATGGAACTTTAGAGCAGATTTAGGTTCACAGCAAAATTGAGTGGAAGGTACAGAGACATACCATATACCCCCTGCCTCCACATATAAATTGTGCACTTTCCTGTTTTTCAATTTTCACTATGCAGGCATGCAGGATCCTGGTCCCCAGAATGGGATCAAACCCATGTTTCCTGCATTGGTAGCAGGGAGTCTTCAGTTCAGTTCAGTTCGGTTCAGTCGCTCAGTTGTGTCCGACTCTTTGTGACCCCATGAATCAGCACGCCAGGCCTCCCTGTCCATCACCAACTCCCGGAGTTCACTCAAACTCATGTCCATCGAGTCGGTGATGCTATCCATCCATCTGATTCTCTGTCGTCCCCGTCTCCTCCTGCCCCCAATCCCTCCTAGCATCAGAGTCTTTTCCAGTGAGTCAACTCATCGCAAATCTGGTCTGAAGTGTGTTGTTTTAAGCTACTATGCTTGTGACAATTTGTTAGAGCAATATGAAAAATGAATACAATGGCAAATGGAATTTTCAGGAGAAAAAGTAGAGAGGTGAATGACTTAGGGATACATACACCTATGCATGTGTGCTAAGTCACTTCAGTCATGTCCCACTCTTTGAGACCCTATTGACCATAGCCCACCAGGCTCCTCTGTCCATGGACTTCTCCAGGCAATAATCCTAGAGTGGGTTGCCATGCCCTCCTCCAGGGGATCTTCCCAACCTGGGGATTGAACCCTCGTCTCTTATGTCTGCTCCATTGGCAGGTGGGTTCTTTACCACTAGCACCACCTGGGAACTCCCACATGTACATATGGTAAAATGCTAAAGAAAAATAAGAGAATAACTACTCCGAAATTCAGTATAACTGTTGCTTCTAGTAGAGGATATGGAGCACACAGGTGGACCATCCCCCAGAACAGGCCTGCAGAAGCCTGCAAGTGGTCTCTTTGGGAACTAGAAAAAGGATCATCCTCTGTGGGTCCACAGCCTAGCAGCAGCAGAGCCTTTATACCCAAGGGAGAGGTCCCATCCTCCAGGAGGAATCTACCCCACCTTGGCAAAGACCTTTGTGCAGTGATCAGTTTGTACCACAGTTCTGGCAGCCCCACAATGGACCTTCCCAACTTTTATAATATTCTGCTTCTCAAGCTGGGTGAAGGTTTGCTGTTGTTCAGTCACTCAGTCATGTCCAACTCTTTGCAACCCCATGAACTGCAGCACGCCAGGCTTTCCTGTTCTTTACTGTCTCCTGAAGTTGGCTCAAACTCATGTTCATTGAGTCGGTGATGCCATCCAACCATCTCATCCTCTGTTGCCCCCTTTTCCTCCTGCCCTCAATCTTTCCCAGCATCAGGGTCTGTTCCAGTGAGTTGGCTCCGTTGTTGTGGTACATGGACTTAGTTGCTCCATGTGGGTTCTGCCCGGATCTGGGATCTAACCCATGTCTCCTACATTGTCAGGTGGATTCTTTACCACTGAGCCACCAGGGAAACCCCTCTTATCCTTATTTTAAATAAGATGTTTCATCCGTTTTCTCACCCAGGTATTGTACACAGTGGTAGGAACTAAACATGCAACCACAGTGAAATTAGTGGGCTCCAGTAATCCAAGAAAGCTCCCTAAGACCCGAAGAGAAATTTCATCATTAGGGAACTGGCATGCCTGACATGCTGATCTGTGAGGAAGCAGAAAGACAGATGAACTTGGAAGGTTCTGTGCCAGCCCAGGAGTCTTGGACTCCAAGGGGCTGAAGCTCTTCCAAAGAAGCCCAAGACCTTTCTTTGTTTCTTTTTATCTTTTCTTTTTTTAATAGAGAACCTTGAGTAGGACACAAGTTTCCTGAAACATGTCTCCTCATTCCCATGCAGTCCTACTGTCTTAAGAAAGGGTCACTTGGGTTCAGTGGTTCAACAATCCAAACCCCAAACCATAAAGAGGAAGTTTTGCTTCTTAAATACAAGTTCTGCCCATCCTTCCAGATTTAAGAAGTGCTTGACTCTACCCAACTCTAAAGTTGGATCTAAACAAGTACTCACCATGGGGCTGAGGGATGGTCTAATTCACACCACTGTCCTTTTTTAAAATAATTTTTTCAAATAAAAAATAATACATAGTTATTGGGAAAATTAAAAACATTTAGAAGACTATAAAGTAAAATTTTTTTCTTTGTTCCCTAATCTTACTTCCTTCCCTGAAGGTAAACCTTATGAAGTATATCCTCTCAGACCTCTTTTTACACATTTATTAAATACACACATTCCTTTTTCTTTACATAAATAAGATCATACTATAATATTCTATAATATATTTTATATATAAATATTTGCACATAATAGTCCATAGAAATTTGTCCATATTAGTAAATTTAAGCTGTTCCAGTTTTCTCTATAAAAACAATAGTGCAATAAAGATTTGTACACTCACGTGTATATTTGTATATAACAGATCCAAGAAACAAACTTGCTGAGATGAAGAGTAATGCATTTAAATTTTGATAGATATTACCAAAAGTACCTCAGAAGAGGTTTTATGAACATATAGGAAAATACTTATTTGCGTAAAATTTCACCAACAATGGATATTATATATATTCTTATTTTGGTCAATTTGATGAGCAAAAACAGTACTAGTGAGGTTGAAGTACTATATGCTTCCTACCCAGTTGTATTTCTTATTGAGTGAATTACCTATCCATTTACATTTCCTATTTTTCTGCTTGTAACTTCCTCATTTTGACCATAAGAGTATATATATTAAGTACTTGGCTATGTACCAGCCAGTGTACCAGGTGCTTTCAAATAAAATTTTTTCTTGAAATAACCCATTTTACAGATGAAGAGTATGAAAAACATGAAGAGGAAATTCAAACACTGGTCTTTTTTACTGGTCTCTTTTACTCTAAAGGCTACACGTTCTGCACTATATCACTATACCAAAAAGACTCATTTTACTGAAACATAGAAACCCCTAAGGGATGCAACTTACCCAAACACTCACAGTCTTGTATCTTGGATGATCACCTCAATTCAGATCACTGGTGGGTTTTTTCCTGGTCTTCCTGGAAAATTAAGTTGAAGACTGCCAAAAGGCTGTTCAAGCAAACATGTTAGGCTCAGCAGCCTGTTATCTGTGTCCTTAAGGATAAAGAACCCACAGGACAAGGGTTGAAGATAAATAAAATAGAAACACTAAGAAACATGGAGACCTTGGCCCCATTCCATCCATATCATAGTCAAAGCAGAGAGCTGATCGCCCTACAAGGCAGCCCTGGTATAATTTTCAGTCACCTCCCATGCCAAAACATTTTTAAAACTCTGAAGCTGAATGAACTATCAATCATAAGCATGAGTAGCAGGAAGTTTGAGGTGCTGTGCTTTATAAAATCAAGATGTTTATTTTCTAATCCTTTAATCAAATAATCTAGAATGAAAATTATCCCTAAGACTTTTGCCCCTTTTTTTCTTAGATGTGATTAACATGAGAACTACTATAGGAAATATGATTTTCTGATATTACTGTTCATACTGATACTGATCATAATCTTCTAAAGAAAAGAAGGTTGGGGTAAATTAAATCTAAGAAATTTCAACAATCCCTTCCTTCAAAAAACATTAATTAAATGTTTATCCAATGAATTGGTAGCAGTTTGAAACTGACCACAGGGAGACGCAGTAAACCATTCTTTCTCACTTTGTGTAGCTAAAAGTTGGCAATATCAAAAAAAAGAAAAAGAAAAAAACCTACATGTTAGACATTAGGCTGGGCACTGAATGTTTAGCAATGAATAGAGCATAGTTCCTATTCTTTTGGGAGCAGTAATCCTCTCCATTACCATGTTAACTTTCAAATGCATTAGCTGCTGTAAACATACCATAATTGCAAATTGAACCTGGACGTCTCCTACTTTTTATACTTCCTTTTCTTCCTGGTCTTTGTTCTCTGGGATAAATCTAATCTAGAGGGTTCAGTCTCTAACAAGATGGATAGTGGCTGGGGGTGGGAGGGGTGAGCAAGATAAGGAAAAGACCTTTATCCTGTGGATAAGGACGTGGGTGGAGTTAGTTTCAGGGTGTTTCAGAAAATATTATCAGAATCTTAAGTGCTGTCTCCACCCTTTTAAATACTTAGAGTGAACCTTTCACTCAAAAAATCTTCCCTGGAATTCAGATTGATACTCCTTTTTGAAGACTGTCAAAATGGGTCACAGAAAAAGAGCTACTTTCCCAGGATTAGATAACAAAATGGAGTAAAATTTCATTCCCTCTGACTCTAGAATCTTATTCCATGAAGCTCAAACACAAAGGGCAGAGGACTGATGCTTACATCAAAATTATGCTTCAAATCAGATTGATTACCCTCTCCACAGAGCTCTCCAAGTAATACATTTACCTTTGGAATGCTGTCATCCTCAGTTCTGAGAGTCCACAGAATGTGTTCTGATTCAATTCTCTTTTAGAAGTTTCTCCCCACTAATTTTTCCCCATGTGGTTTTAGGGTCCTATTCATGTGTACAGATGTCATCCTCTTAACCATTTACACCTGAAAAATTTCAGAGAGCTCAGCCATACTTGATATGCACGCCTTAGTCACTCAATCATATCCGACTTTTTGTGACCCCAAGGACTGTAGCCCACCAGGCCCCACTGTCCATGGAATACTCCAGGAAAGGATACTGGAGTGAGCTGCCATTCCCTTCTCTAGGAGATCTTCCCCACCCAGAGATCGAAGCCAGGTCTCCTGCATTGCAAATAGATGCTTTACCATCTGAGCCATCAGGGAAACCCAAGAGTGGTCTGTTTCTGGAGCTAAACATAGTAAAAGGCAACAGACAGAGGCTGTTTGTTTCCATGGCTGGAAAGAAGCTCCAGTTCCCCTAATCTCACCCTTCCAGCCTTGTTGGGGGAGCTAAAGAGGAAATCAGCCTGGCTCACAGACAACACTACTGCTCCCAAGCCTAAGAGCATTAAGAAGTGAAGCACTGCTGGGCTCCACAGTTGGTGTGTGACAAGCATTATGGGATATATTTGTCGCAGGAAGGGCTGACTTTTCTCTCAGCTCCTCACAGTCTAGCATCAGCCTCATCTCACTCACATTCTCATTGTTGAGAACTCTAGTCACTGACAGGATGGGGATAAAGGGCCAGACTAGGAGACACCCCTGTAGCCCCAGGTAAAAGAGCTAGCTCAAGTTGCAGGATATCTAACTGCTTGTGAAGGAGAACCTGAGATTTTCCCCAGTGGCTCTAAGCATTTCTGTAAGCATCATCTGTTTTCAGCAGCTCCCTGCACCAGCCATGCTACAGAAAGATTTAGTGGAGCCAAATGAATGGCCAGAGAAAAAAGCTCACATTATTCCTAAAACAAGCCAGCTTCACTTTTCAGCCTCTGGGAGTACACCAAGTAAGAAGAGCAACCAATCAAGTGTGGGTTGAAAGCATTACCTCATCAGGGTGAGCTCCCATTGGCTGAAATTACTATTGGTAAAGCTTTCACAGGAGTAAATTAACCCTTGTCAGGAACTCATACCCTACTGGGGACCCTTTTCCTTCCCTATTGCTTCTTATTTTTAAATTAAGAAAAGGGGTAGATGGGGAACAGAACTTTGCCTAACATGTTTCATAAGCATACATAGTTATTCAATGGTTATGAGAAGGTTTAGATCTTCTCTCCCCCAAAATTATTATTCAGTGCCTTTTGGACACACAAAAAAGGGAGGGGGGGCACCTGCAACGGATTGGTAAGAGAAAGTTGGAGAGGAGGCGGCAAAGAGAGTGAATTATCAGTCGTGTTCTGAACCTGAAAGGGAGCTGTCAGAGGGACAAAGAAACAGAATAATAAAAATTAAAACACCTTGGAGCAGACTGACAAGACACTGACTTGTTTTGCAACTTATTTTTAAAGTTATCCTCACAGCTATAATTTTCATTTTTAATGAAAACTGCCAAAAGTTATCCTGGTATTTTTGTTAAAGCAAATAAATATTAGTAGCGAAAGTTCTAGTTTGTGATTTAAATCCAGTAATAAATAAACCTCTCAGTAGACCTGTCTTCCCACTATCAAAATCCCATATTCGACAGAAACAAGAATAAAAGTTTATTTGTGCTTCAGAAACTGTTCGCATTTGGTGGTTAAAGGGAAAGGAAGGCACATCTAAGATTTGTTTCTATCACTTAAAAGTTAGCTGTCACCTAAGAACTGATCTACAAAGAATGCCATGAAAACAAGTCTAATTTCAAATATTGAGAGTTGACTATCTGAGAAGGGAGTTCTGTTCCCATATTATTGCTGCGTGTGTGTGCTCAGTCATGTCCAACTCTGCGACCCCTATGGAGTGTAGCCTACCAGGCTTCTCTGCCCATGGGATTTCTCAGGCAAGAAAACTGGAGTGGATTGCCATTTCCTCCTCCAGGGCATCTTCCCCACCAAGGGATTGAACTCTGGATGTTGCCTACATTGCAGGCTGAGCCAGGGGAAGCTCTCTAGGCAGAGACTGTTTGGGAACATAATTAAATCTTCTATTCTAAACTGATTTAAACTTAAAATTGAGGGACTATAAGGGGCAGATTTATTGTGGTGTTGTTTTCCTGGGGGCTTCAAAACAGCTATTTTTTTTAGTGAAGTAGTCTGAACCAGTGACTAGTTTACCATACCTATGATGTAATTCACACTCAAGATTTCTTCTGCTTTGTAGCCAGTCCTACTTTGAGCCCAGACCAGACTGTAATCAACAGGTTCCAAACATGTTGAAATCTGTGGCAATGTCTTCACACTGAAATTCTATAGCAGCAATTTAACCATGTTTAAAATGGGGCTAAAGATCAAAATCCTCTGGAGAGAATGGATTCTGATTCGGGGACAAATTATTCAAGTATAGGCCATGACGAGGACACAAAAGGACTCTGAAAAAAATGGTTATTTTCTTTGATAGTCATGTCTCAGGTGCCTTGAAAAACCTTTTATCTTTGACATCTTCACTCATTCAGCTGACCTTTAATCAGTGCCTTCTATGTGCTATTATTATAAAAATGTGTCAGCCCCTCTTGATTCAAGTTTGGCTCCCATCACTACTACATAAACTATAAAAGACAACTCAGTGTTCCTTTATGCAAGATTCCTTAATAATTTCTACTATCTATTGAGCACCTACTGTGTACCAAATACTTTTCCATACATCAGAGGTCCCAAACTTTCTCTTTTCCCAGAGCCCACAGAGTCTCAGGAAGCTTTCCACCATTCCCTTAGGCCAAAAGGAATACCTAACAGCTCCATTTACTAAATAATTCAATCAAAAGAAGCAAAGAAGCATTGATATGTTAATAATTAAGAAGTTGTTTGAAAAAAATATATGAAAATTGAAACTGTTGTCTATATTTTCTTCTTAAATAACCATATCTAGTTATTAATTAGCTGTGTGCACCTATTTCACACTGTCCAACTTCTTAATCAGATTGGACACCACCACCCTTATTTAGTGTTCCATGCTGATTTTTACATGGCACTTGATTTTTAACACACTGAAAACCCAGCTTTGTGAGGGTACAACATAAGACATCACAGAATGTAACCAATCTAATTTTTGAACTCTCTCTTCTGGTACCCAACATATATCACTGTATTTACCTTAGTTTTTTAAATATCCAAAGGTGGTACCCATATAAGTTCACTGCATAGCCTTAGGGTGCTTCAACATATAGTTTGGGAACCATGGACATACACCATTTCACATTTCTGCATTGCAGGTACTATTCCAGTTTTATAGATCTAGGAGTTGAGGCTGATTTACAAAGTTCACATAAGTAGTAGGTGGTGGTGCTGGGATCTAAACCTAGGTCTGCCTGACTCAAAACTCACATGCTCTTCCTGTTAGCTATGCTACCTCTCTCCTCTTTCACTACCTTTGAAGGATATTACAATCACAGACTATCAGAGCTAGAAGGAATCTCAGGGTTGACCTAGTCCCAGAACTCTGACTTTACAGATGACAAAGATGCACACTGCCTGAGCTTGAGCCCAGGCCTCCTGATGGAGAGCTCTCTCTATCCCATCAGGCTGATTCCCTAATAGATGAGTATAAGAGGAGGTGACAGTGAGTCCAAGACACATCTGCCGCATAAGAAGTTTGCATGTTGGGGTTCACATTTGGTCAGAAGCAAAGGACGTGCCCACCAAAGGTCAGAGGCTGTTGTTGGGAAAACAGGAGGTAACTCTTCCCGTCCTCCTGTCCATTTGGCAGCTGTAGAAGAAGCAGGGGAAATAGGAAATATCTTAATTTTGTCTCTGCTAGTGATACATTTTAAGAACAGGAAGCTCTGGATTCAATTTCTTTGTTAGTGCAAACATAAAACTATTTCCTGGCCAAGTGTTAATCCTCCCCTCTTTTGCATGCTCTTCTGGAATAGTCTCACACCCCTATAGAAACCAAAAACTGAAAGTACTTGTTTAGGAATGGATAGCAGGATCATGATGATGATAAAGATGATATTCAGCTAACACTTACTGGACTTGTACTATGTGCTCGAGGCCAGGAACACAGCTCCAACAGGAACTGTGTTGAGGGCTACCCTTATTATTTATCTTCTTCTAATATTTTAAAATAATTTATTGTAAAATATATACATAGAAAATGGCATAAAACACACACACATATATATGTATATATATATATATATATATATAGTTATACCACTACTAATAAAGCAAATATAACCATATCACCATCACTCAGATCAAAAAACAAATCACCACCTTGGAAGCTCTTCCTATCCTCACTTTCCTTTCTAGAGGTGAACTCTATCTTGACTTTTACAATCATCATTTCTTTATTTTTCTTTACAGATTTACCAACTGTTGACAGTCATAAGTAAAATGTGGTTTTGACTATTAACAGCTTCCCTCCAGGGCTCAGCCTCCCACTCCAGGCTCCCCTGTTATCACTAGGCTGCGGCTCAACACTTCTACTCAGACTGCCCTTCAAGTCTTCTTGGAATATCCTCTTCTTCCTGAATCCTTTATTCAATTCTGTCTTAAGGAACAGTGCATGGGAAGTCAAAAGTCAAAACTGCATGTCTGAAATGTCTTTATTGTAACCGATAGTTTGGCTCAGAATTGAGTTATAGTTTAGAAACTGATTTCTATGCAGTGTCTGAAGGCATTTCTCTATTGCCTCTTCTAATGTGCTTTTAAGACTTCTGATGTCATTCTTATTCCTGTCTCTTAGTGGATGCCCTGTGTTTCCCATCTAGAAGCTTTCAAGAGCTATTCTTTATGCCTGGTTCTGGAGTTTGGAAGTGATGGAAGCTGGGTAGCACTAACCAGATGCTCCTTCAGGAATACAGTTATTGCCCCAATTTCTGGGAATGCTGCCATGATCCTCAGCTTTCAGCCCTCTTTGGAGAATGCCTTGGCTGAAGAAAATGTCCAGGACCAGCCTGTATCAAATAACTGACAACACGGTCAGGGGAAGGGTGAAGGTCCAGCTCTCTCACCTCAACTGGCAACAATTCTGCAGACCCATCCCAGATGTAGAGCTCCCTGTGAGAGGTCAGCTGGGGTCTTCACTGGGCCTGATCCACAGCCCAACTTCTTCCTCTGCCCTCTCCTTCCCCTTCCTTCCACAGACAATGATCCCAAGAGCACTCTCCTAAGTGTCCTGCCCTTCATCAGAGAGTTTCCTCCCAGAGAACCCAACGTGCAACTACAACAAGCCTTGCTGTGGGTCTTGTTTGCATTCATCATGTTGAACAAATAAGTAGGCCCCATATTCTTGCTAACATTTACCTCCACTGTATGTTGGCACACCCGTTTTAGAGATGCACAGACTGCAGAAGTGAAATAACTTACGCAACAAGGTCACAAGAAGTACAACAGGTAGTAAGTAGCAGAAATGGGATTTGAAACCAGGATTAGTACAAAACCAGTGTAATGCTTGCTTCTGGCTTGGCTGTGGGAGTTTCAGCTATACATGTGAGTCCCAAGCTTGTTGAGGAAGGAAAGAGGAGCAGGCAGGAGCCAAGACATAGGTACCCTTATCCTTTCAGAGCAAGGCACTTTGTCCCCATGGGATAAAACTGATTCTGCCTGCTGCAACAGATCTTGCGCCTTCAGGTACCATGGCATCCTTTCAGATAAAAGCTGAGTGTCTCTATGTAAGACAGTCTGATAAATACTGAAACAGGAGCACCTGGTTAAAAAAAGATGAAGAGGGAAAACAGAGGTTCTATCCAGTGTGTTTCTCTTATGACAAGTATTTGGTGTTTAATTTTATTGCCAGGAAAGCTCATGTGACATAGAAAAGATTCATTCTCTTTGGGCCTCAGTTTTCCTTCGTAAAAATCAAAGGTTTAAAATAGATAAATCCCATGAACTTTAAAAAACGTCATGAATAGCCACCAGTTGAATACCTATTACCAAGACACATACTTTCATTCAACAAATATTTATTAAATGCTTGTTACAAGCCAAGTATACTTCTAGGCACATATAGAACACATCGTTCTGGGGATATATAAGTGAACAAAACAAATACTGAAGGATCTGACGTTGCACTGGGACACTTACTTAGTGCTTACCTTGTGCCAGGAAGAAGTCTGAGCACTTGTAGATATATCAACTGATTTAATCCTCATGACAGCTCTATGAGGTAGGTACTATTAACATCATTCCCATTTTATAGCTGAAGATAGAGGTGTAGAAACATCAAATTGTACTTGATACAAACCTGTGATACAAACCCGTTCTGGTTTCAAGGTCTAGGCTATTATGTTATGCCACCACTGACATTGGAAAAGTCCAAGGTAACTACTTTCAAATTTATTGGTTTTAAAATTCTTGCCAGAAGATGATGACCTTGTAAAGCTAACATAAAAGGCTACTTTCAGAACAGTACGTACTGAGAAGGTTTACAACACAGAGAAACATTTTCTGTTTTATATTAATAGAAATCGAAAGACAGAAATCATTCTTTTAGTAGCCAAGTTAAATTCTAAATAAAAATGATAACCATATTTCATTCCAGCATGATTGTATAGGGCATAATTTCAATGAATATAGTGCCAGTTGGGAGCATTAAGAAATTTCTTTTTACTAAGTTTCTTATTTTTGGTTTACATATAGTTTACATTCCTTGAGAAAATCTAACAATTGAAATAATCACCTTCACTTTATTTTGTAGGTGACAACTAACAATTATAATATGGATCTTCCTACTGAACATCATAGCTTAACCAGCTGCTGCTGCTGCTGCTAAGTTGCTTCAGTTGTGTCTGACTCTGTGCGACCCCATAGATGGCAGCCCACCAGGCTCCCCCATCCCTGGGATTCTCCAGGCAAGAACACTGGAGTGGGTTGCCATTTCCTTCTCCAACATGAGCCTAGAGTAAACAACTTACAACCATTCTATACCCATACATTCTGTTCACTTTCAGTATGGTCGTCAATACTTTACATGAGATATTCAACACTTTATGAAATAGGCTTTGTATTAGATAATTTTGCCCAACTCTAGGGCAAAATTATCTAACACAAAGCCTAGAGTTGGGCAAAATTATCTAACACAAAGCCTATTTCATAAAGTGTTGAATATCTCATGATGTAAAGTATTGACAACCATATTGAAAGTGAACAGAATGTATGGGTATAGAATGGTTGTAAGTTGTTTACCCTTGAGATCATGTGACTGACTCAGGGCTGTGGCTCACTGCCACCGCCCAGCATCATGAGAAGTATTAATCAGTAGCCTGGAGAAAGAGCAAAATTCAAAGTATATTTTCCACTGAATGCATATTGCTTTCACATCATTGTAAAGTCAAAAAATCTTAAGTTGAACCAGCTGGGGATGTACATTGTATGCTGATATTAACTTATGTCACTAACAGAAGGATCTGTAGGAAAGGAGGGTCTGTACAGGAATTTGCTATACCCGGAGCCTTCAGGTGCACCCTCTGTGGTGAGAATGTTTCTGCCCAAACTCAAGGCAGGTTCCAAGAGAAAGTCTGGATGACAAGGCAGCCTGGGAAAATTTTCAGATTCCTCCACCAGGATTGGAGGGGTTCTTTGATATCATTTTGCCCAAGTACCTTACTTTACCACTTGAGGAGGAAACTGAGGTTCAGAGGGGAATGAAGTTAATGGCAGATACAAAGCTAGAGCCGAGGTCTCATGACAGGATGATCAACTGTCTCAAATTTCCCAAAATGTGGGCCTTCTGGTGTTAACATAGGGCAAGCTGGGGGAGAAGCAGGATGAGCTGGTCACTCTGACTCTTAGTTCTGGCTCTTCACTGCTTCTTAAAATATTTTCATTCCTATTTTCATTCCTTGCATTCCTGGGATAAAGTCCACTTGGTCATGATGTATGATCTTTTTAATGTGTTGTTGGATTCTGATTGCTAGAATTTTGTTAAGGATTTTTGCATCTATGTTCATCAGTGATATTGGCCCGTAGTTCTTTTTCTGTGGTATCTTTGTCAGGTTTTGGGATTAGGGTGATGGTGGCCTCATAGAATGAGTTAGGAAGTTTACCTTCCTCTGCAATTTTCTGGAAGAGTTTGAGTAGGATAGGTGTTAGCTCTTCTCTAAATTTTTGGTAGAATTCAGCTGTGAAGCCATCTGGACCCGGGCTTTTGTTTGCTGGAAGATTTCTGATTACAGGTTCAATTTCCGTGCTTGTGATGGGTCTATTAAGATTTTCTATATCTTCCTGGTTCAGTTTTGGAAGGTTATACTTAACTAAGAATTTGTCCATTTCTTGCAAGTTGTCCATTTTATTGGCATATAATTGCTGATAATAGTCTCTTATGATCCTTTGTATTTCTGTATTGTCTGTTGTGATCTCTCCCTTTTCATTTCTAATTCTATTGATTTGGTTTTTCTCCCTTTGTTTCTTGATGAGTCTGGCTAGTGGTGTGTCAATTTTATTTACCCTCTCAAAGAACCAGCTTTTGGCTTTGTTGATTTTTGCTATGGTCTCTTTTGTTTCTTTTATATTTATTTCTGCCCTAATTTTTAAAATCTCTTTCCTTCTACTAACCCTAGGGTTCTTGACTTCTTCCTTTTCTAGTTGCTTTAGGTGTAGAGTTAGGTTGTTTAGTTGGCTTTTTTCTTGTTTCTTGAGGTATGCCTGTCTTGCTATGAACCTTCCCCTTAGAACTGTTTTTACAGTGTCCCACAGGTTTGGGTTGTTGTGTTTTCATTTTCATTCATTTCTATGCATATTTTGATTTCTTCAATGATTTGTTCATTATTCAGCAGCATGTTGTTCAGTCTCCATATGTTGGAATTTTTAATAGTTTTTCTCCTGTAATTGAGATCCAGTCTTCCTGCATTGTGGTCAGAAAAGATGCTTGGAATGATTTCAATTTTTTTGAATTTACCAAGGCTAGATTTATGGCCCAGGATGTGATCCATCCTGGAGAAGGTTCCAGGTGCACTTGAGAAGAAGGTGAAATTCATTATTTTGGGGTGAAATGTCCTGTAAATATCTATTAGGTCTAACTGGTCTATTGTATCATTTAACTTTTGTGTTTCCTTGTTAATTTTCTGTTTAGTTGATCTATCCATAGGTGTGAGTGGGGTATTAAAGCCTCCCACTATTATTGTGTTACTGTTGATTTCCCCTTTCATACTTGTTAGCATTAGTCTTACATATTGTGGTGCTCTTATGTTGGGTGCATATATATTTATAACTGTTATATCTTCTTCTTGGATTGAGCCTTTGATCATTATGTAGTGTCCTTCATTGTCTCTTTTCACAGCCTTTGTCTTAAAGTCTATTTTATCTGATATGAGTATTGCTACTCCTGCTTTCTTTTGATCTCTATTTGCGTGGAATATCTTTTTCCAGCCCTTCACTTTCAGTCTGTATGTGTCCCTTGTTTTGAAGTGGGTCTCTTGTAGACAGCATATATAGGGGTCTTGTTTTTGTATCCAATCAGCCAATCTTTGTCTTTTGGTTGGGGCATTCAACCATTTACGTTTAAGATAATTATTGATAAGTATGATCCTGTTGCCATTTTCTTTATTGCTTTGGGTTCGAGTTTATACACTCATTCTGTGTTTCCTGTCTAGAGAAGGTCCTTTAGCATTGGTTGGAGAGCTGTTTGGTAATGCTGAATTCTCTCAGCTTTTGCCTATCTGTAAAGCTTTTGATTTCTCCTTCATACTTGAATGAGATCCTTGCTGGGTACAGTAATCTGGGCTGTAGGTTATTTTCTTTCATCACTTTAAGTATGCCCTGCATTCCCTCTTGGCCTGAAGAGTTTCTATTGAAAGGTCAGCTGTTATCCTTATGGGGATCCCCTTGTGTGTTATTTGTTGCTTTTCCCTTGCTGCTTTTAATATTTGTTCTTTGTGTTTGATCTTTGTTAATTTGATTAATATGTGTCTTGAGGTATTTTGCCTTGGGTTTATCCTGTTTGGGACTCTCTGGGATTCTTGGACTTGGGTGATTATTTCCTTCCCCATTTTAGGGAAATTTTCAACTATTATCTCCTTAAGTATTTTCTCATGGTCTTTCTTCTTGTCTTCTTCTTCTGGGACTCCTATGATTCGGATATTGGGGCGTTTAAAATTGTCCCAGAGGTCTCTGAGGTTGTCCTCATTTCTTTTAATTCATTTTTCTTTTTTCCTCTCTGCTTCATTTTTTACTACCATTCTATCTTCTAACTCACTTACTCTATCTTCTGCCTCCATTATTCTACTATTGGTTCCCTCCAGAGTGTTTTTGATCTCATCTATTGCATTATTCATTGTATATTGACTTTTTTTTATTTCTTCTAGATCCTTATTAAACCTTTCTTGCATCTTCTCAATCTTCGTCTCCAGATTATTTATCTGTAACTCCAATTTGCTTTCAAGATTTTGGATCAATTTCACTATCATTATTTGGAATTCTTTACCAGGTAGATTCCCCTATCTCTTCCTCTTTTGTTTGGGTTGGTGGGCATCTATCCTGTTCCTTTATTTGCTGGGTATTTCTCTGCCTCTTTATCTTGCTTATATTGCTGTGCTTGGGGTGGCCTTTCTGTCTTCAGGCAGTTTGTGGAGTTCTCTTTATTGTGGAGTTTCCTTGCTATGGGTGAGGTTGGACACATGGCTTGTCAAGGTTCCCTGGTTAGGGAAGCTTGTGTCAGTGTTCTGATGGGTGGAGCTGGATTTCTTCTCTCTGGAGTGCAATGAAGTGACTAATAATGAGTTATGAGATGTCAATAGGTTTGGAGTGACTTTGGACAACCTGTATAGTCACTTCCAAGGTGGTTCCCTCTGTTTTAGTTTCTGTTTGCTGGTCTCTTCAGTGTCTAATTTCCGCCCTGACACTGGGGAATGGTGGTGGAATGTAATACACCATATTAACAAATTGAAAAATAAAAACCATATGATTATTTCAATAGATGCAGAGAAAGCCTTTGACAAAATTCAACATCCATTTATGATAAAAACCCTCCAGAAGGTGGGAATAAAAGGAACATTCCTCAACGTAATAAAAGCTATATATGACAAACCCACAGCAAACATTATCCTCAATGGTGAAAAATTGAAAGCATTTCCCCTAAAGTCAGGAACAAGACAAGGGTGCCCACTCTCACCATTACTATTCAACATAGTTTTGGAAGTTTTGGCCACAGCAATCAGAGCAGAAAAATACATAAAAGGAATTCAAATAGGAAAAGAAGAAGTAAAATTCTCACTGTTTGCAGATGACATGATCCTCTACACAGAAAACCCTAAAGACTCTACCAGAAAATTACTAGAGCTAATCAATGAATATAGTAAAGTTTCAGGATATAAAATTAACACACAGAAATCCCTTGCATTCCTATACACTAATAATGAGAAAATAGAAAGAGAAATTAAGGAAACAATTCCATTCACCGTTGCAACGAAAAGAATAAAATACTTAGGAATATATCTACCTAAAGAAACAAAAGACCTATATATAGAAAACTATAAAACATTGGTGAAAGAAATCAGAGAGGACTATAATAGATGGAGAAACATACCATTTTCATGGATTGGAAGAATAAATATTGTGAAAATGAAAATATTACCTAAAGTAATTTATAAGTTCAATGCAATCCCTATCAAGCTACCAATGGTGTCTTTCACAGAGCTAGAACAAATAATTTCACAATTTGTATGGAAATACAAAAAGGCTCACATAGCCAAATCAATCTTGAGAAAGAAGAATGGAACTGGGGGAATCAACCTGCCAGACTTAAGGCTCTACTACAAAGCCACTGTCATCAAGACAGTATGGTACTGGCATAAAGACAGAAATATAGATCAATGGAACAAAGTAGAAAGCCCAGAGATAAATCCATGCGCCTATCATGGAGAAAGCAAGAGAGTTCCAGAAGAGCATCTATTTCTGCTTCATTGACTATGCCAAAGCCTTTGACTGTGTGGATCACAATAAACTGTGGAACATTCTGAAAGAGATGGTAATCCCAGACCACCTGACCTGCCTCTTGAGAAACCTGTAGGCAGGTCAGGAAGCAACAGTCAGAACTGTACATGGAACAACAGACTGGTTCCAAATAGGAAAAGGAGTGCATCAAGGCTGTATATTGTCACCTTGCTTATTTAACTTATATGCAGAGTACATCATGAGGAATGCTGGGCTGGAAGAAGCACAAGCTGGAATCAAGATTGCCGGGAGAAATATCAATAATCTCAGATATGCAGATGACACTACCCTTATGGCAGAAAGTGAAGAGGAACTCAAAAGCCTCTTGGTGAAATTGAAAGAGGAGAGTGAAAAGTTTGGCTTGAAGCTCAACATTCAGAAAACAAAGATCATGGCATCTGGTCCCATCACTTCATGGGAAATTGATGGAAAAACAGTGGAAACAGTGTCAGACTTTATTTTTTTGGGCTCCAAAATCACTGCAGATGCTGATTGCAGCCATGAAATTAAAAGACGCTTGCTCCTTGGAAAGAAAGTTATGACCAACCTAGATAGCAAATTAAAAAGCAGAGACATTACTTTGCCAACCAAGGTCCGTCTAGTCAAGGCTATGGTTTTTCCCGTGGTCATGTATGGATGTGAGAAGAAAGCTGATCGCCGAAAAATTGATGTTTTTGAACTGTGGTGTTGGAGAAGACTCTTGAGAGTCCCTTGTACCACAAGGAGATCCAACCAGTCCATTCTAAGGGAGATCGATCCTGGGTGTTCATTGGAAGGACTGATGCTAAAGCTGAAACTGCAATATTTTGGCCACCTCATGCGACGAGTTGACTCACTGGAAAAGACTCTGATGCTGGGAAAGGTTGGGGGCGGGAGGAGAAGGGGACGACCAAGAATGAGATGGCTGGATGGCATCACCGACTCTGTGGACATGAGTTTGAGTGAACTCCGGGAGTTGGTGATGGACAGGGAGGCCTGGCGTGCTGTGATTCATGGGGTCGCGGAGAGTCGGACACGACTGAGTGACTGAACTGAACTGAACTGATGGACACCTTATCTTTGACAAGGGAGACAAGAATATTCAATGGAGAAAAGACAATCTCTTTAACAAGTGATGCTGGGAAACTGGTCAACCACTTGTAAAAGAATGAAACTAGAACACTCCCTAACACCATACACAAAAATAAACTCAAAATGGATTAAAGATCTAAATGTAAGACTAGAAACTATAAAACTCCTAGAGGAGAACATAGGCAAAACACTCTCTGACATAAGTCACAGCAGGATCCTCCAAGACTCACCTCCCAGAATATTGGAAATAAAAGCAAAAATAAACAAATGGGACCTAATTAAAATTAAAAGCTTCTGCACAGCAAAGGAAACTCTAAGCAAGGTGAAAAGACAGCCTTCAGAATGGGAGAAAATAATAGCAAATGAAGCAACTGACAAAGGATTAATCTCAAAAATATACAAGCAACTCCTGCAGCTCAATTCCAGAAAAATAAACGACCCAATCAAACAATGGGCTAAAGAACTAAACAGACATTTCTCCAAAGAAGACATACAGATGGCTAACAAACACATGAAAAAATGCTCAACATCACTCATAATTAGAGAAATGCAAATTAAAACCACAATGAGGTATCATTTCACGCCAGTCAGAATGGCTGCTATCCAAAAGTCTACATGCAATAAATGCTGGAGAGGGTGTGGAGAAAAGGGAACCCTCTTACACTGTTGGTGGGAATGCAAACTAGTGTGGCCACTATGGAGAACAGTGTGGAGAGTCCTTAAAAAACTGGAAATAGAACTGCCATATGACCCAGCAATCCCACTCCTGGGCATACACACCAAGGAAACCAGAATTGAAAGAGACACGTGTACCCCAATGTTCGTCGCAGCACTGTTTATAATAGCCAGGACATGGAAGCAACCTAGATGTCCATCCACAGACGAATGGATAAGAAAGCTGTGGTACATTTACACAATGGAGTACTACTCAGCGATTAAAAAGAATACATTTGAATTAGTTCTAATGAGGTGGATGAAACTGGAGCCTATTATACAAAGCGAAGTAAGCCAGAAACAAAAACACCAATACAGTATATTAGCACACATATATGGAATATAGCAAGAGGATAACGATAACCCTATATACGAGACAACAGCAGAGACTTGGATGTGTGGAGCAGTCTTTTGGACTCTGTGGGAGAGGGCGAGGGTGGGATAATTTGGGAAAATGGATTGAAACATGTATATTATCATATGTGAAATGAATCTGACGTGGTTGGGGGCTCCCCACCTCAACACTCTGTGGATTTAAGAGGCCATTTCTTCCATAAGTGTATAAATTAGCCTGGGATAGAAACTGCACGCTGAATTTACTAATTAAGAAATGAGAAATCAGAACTATAAAGGTGGCATAGAAATACAAGAAATTATTCTTAAGTAATTTTTTAAAACTTTGAACAGAATTACAGATTTTGCCATTTGTTATAAACTGGTATATGTAATTTAACCAGAACCATGAGAAAGTTGGTATTGTGTGAATTCTGAGGCACTTTCGACATGTTGTAGGAGTGATGTGGACTTTTTTGAGTTTTACACATTCATAAGTGAATGGTCTGTATCTTGTGCCTTTGTTGGTTTTCTGTGAGCTGTAGTTTCTGGGAAATGAGCAGCTCTCATTCCTGTAACTCTGGTAACCCAGTCATTCGTGTGCGTCCTTCATGAGGATCCAGTGTGGCTGTGGTGCTGTTATCCCTCTGATAGGAACTCTAACTCAGTGTAAAGCCCCAAAGATCTGTTACTTATTTTTATTTTATATTGTACTATATTTTATTTATAGTGTTGTGTTTGTTTCAGGTGTATAGCAAAGTCATACAGTCATATATATATATATATATATATATGAATTAACAAAAGCAGTTCCCGTCTTTTGATGGGGAGCTCGTGGTTTATAATATAAATGGCATTATTTTGAGAGAGGGATAACTTAGGTAAGGCGTTGGGTTTTTTTTTTTCTTTTTGCAGCAAAAAATTAAATAAAATATTTTCACGATGCTGCATCTTTCCCTCCTGGCCCCAACCTCAGGAAAAACCTTCATCTGTTTCCTTTGACTTCCCCTTCGAATTTCATGCAGAATTGTTAAGACTGTATCCTCCTACTATTGCCCATTTCTCTTCACGCCCCTCTCTCTTGTTTTCTCTGAGAAAGCAGAGTTTGCGCGGCAAGTAGCGTGATGGTCATTTAGGAACTAAGAGAGAATGATTTCATCTCTAGAAATCCAAGAAAACCTGAATGGTCCAAATGACATCCAGAGAGTGAAATAGTATACCTCACAGCCCATAGAAGGTAAGAACTGGCCTCTGTATAGGTAGACAGTTCCTGAAAAGGTGGGATTTCACAGCCAGTGATGGCTCCCCCACTTTCATCTCCATCCACTTGGTCTACCTATCTTTCAAGTCCGATTTCTGCCACAAGCCTTCCTGAGTACTGCAGCTCACCATGGCTCCTCCCTCGTGACACAGCTACTACATCTGTCATTCAGCTGGCATTCCACTCCTCCACTTAAATTGTCCTGGGGCTCCATACTGCCCTGGTACCCCAACCTTACTCCCTATTCACTTTCTTGCTGCCCTTGCTGGTGTCGCTTAACTGAGAACTGGTCCCTGGCCTTCTGTACTTTTGTCTAAGTTCCTTCCATCTCTGTGATGCCTCACAGTCTCACAGATTCAGCTATTACCTCCCCACAGATGACTCCCAAGTCTAGACCATCAAAATTTTGTACTCTCTCCCCAACTGCTAACCAAATTTCCAACTACCAAAGAAATATTTCCACAGGGCTCTGCTGCCATCACCTTTCTCACCAAGTGAAGCCCTGACTTCCCAGGTTGACACCGTCAGCCTTTCCCCAGTCACAAAGGTTGGAAAAGGCTGACACTGAGATGGGGATCCAGGATGAGGGACAAGGGTAAGTACTGTCAGAAACAATAAAAAATTAATAGGCAATCTAAGAAAGAAAAGGAAAATTTTATTTGAGGATTATAACCTGGGAGAGAGTTTCTCAGAGAGTTCTGAGGACTGTTTCAAAGAATAAGGGATGTGGTTAGTACATATGTGACCAGCAAAAGTCGCCTCTAAGCAAACACACAAGTCTTGTGTAAGATTGCTGCTAGGTAACAGGAACAGATATCTTAGTGGTTTTAGTACTTTTCTAAGTATGGGAAGAACCAAGAATCCAGGTTCATAAGAAACATATCCTGAAAATATCTAACCACCTGAAGGCCTGTTCTGTCACTTTTCCCAGAGCACAGAATGCCTCATCCTACTCTTCACCCTGAATTCCTTTTGGGGTTTTAATGTACATAGGTGACTATTCAGTTCAGTTCAGTTCAGTCGTTCAGTTGTGTCCGACTCTTTGCGACCCTATGGACTACAGCATGCGAGGCCTCCCTGTAAATCACCAACTCCCAGAGCCTACTCAAACTCATGTCCATCGCATCGGTGATGCCATCCAACGATCTCATCCTCTGACGTCCCCTTCTTCTCCCACCTTCAATCTTCCCCAGCATCAGGGTCTTTTCCATTGAATCAGCTCTTCGCATCAAATGGCCAAAGTAGTGGAGCTTCAGCTTCAGCATCAGTCCTTACAATGAACATTCAGGACTCATTTCCTTTAGGATGGACTGGTTGGATCTCCTTGAAGTCCAAGGGATTCTCAAGAGTCTCCACAGTTCAAAAGCATCAATTATTTGGCGCTCAGCTTTCTTTATGGTTCAACTCTCACATACAAGCATGACTACTGGAAAAACCATAGCTTTGTCTAGATGGACCTTTGCTAACAAAGCAATGTCTCTGCTTTTTAATATGCTGTCTAGGTTGGTCAAACTAACTTTTCTTCCAAGGAGCAAGTGTCTTTTAATTTCATGGCTGCAGTCACCATCTGCAGTGATTTTGGAGCCCCCCAAAATAAAATCAGCCACTATTTTCACTGTTTCCCCATCTATTTCCCATGAAGTGACGGGACCAGATGCCATGATCTTAGCTTTCTGAATGTTGAGCTTTAAGCCAACTTTTTCACTCTCCTCTTTCACTTTCATCAAGAGGCTCTTTAGTTCTTCACTTTCTGCCATAAGGGTAGTATCATCTGCATATCTAAGGTTAGTGATATTTCTCCTGGCAATCTAAATTCCAGTTTGTGCTTCATCCAGACCAGCATTTCTCATGATGTACTCTGCATAGAAGTTAAATAAGCAGGGTGACAATATACAGCCTTGACATACTCCTTTCCCTATTTGGAACCAGTCTGTTGTTCCATGTCCAGTTCTAACTGGTGTTTCCTGACATGCATACAGATTTCTCAAGAGGCAGGTCAGGTGGTCTGGGATTCCCATCTCTTGAAGAATTTTCCAGTTTATTGTGATCCACACAGTTAAAGGTTTTGGCGTAGTCAATAAAGCAGAAATAGATGTTTTTCTGGAACTCTCTTGCTTTCTCCATGATCCATCGGATGTTGGCAATTTGATCTCTGGTTCCTCTGCCTTTTCTAAAACCAGCTTGAACATCTGGAAGTTCACAGTTCACATACTGTTGAAGTCTGGCTTGGAGAATATTGAGCATTACTTTACTAAGGTGTGAGATGAGTGCAATTGTGTGGTAGTTTGAGCATTCTTTAGCATTGCCTTTCTTAGGGATTGGAATAAAAACTGACCTTTTCCAGTCCTGTGGCCACAGCACTTTCACAGCATCATCTTTTAGGATTTGAAGTAGCTCAACTGGAATTCCATCACCTCCACTAGCTTTGTTTGTAGTGATACTTCCTAAAGCCCACTTGACCTCGCATTCCAGGATGTCTGGCTCTAGGTGAGTGATCATACCACTGTGATTATCTGGGTCATGAAGATCTTTTTTGTATAGTTCTTCTGTGTATTCTTGCCACCTCTTCTTAATATCTTCTGCTTCTATTAGGTCCATACCATTTCTGTCCTTTATCGAGCCAATCTTTGCATGAAATGTTCCCTTGGTATCTCTAGTTTTCTTGAAGAGATCTCTAATCTTTCCCATTCTATTGTTTTCCTCTATTTCTTTGCACTGATCACTGAGGAAAGTTTTCTTATCTTTCCTTGCTATTCTTTGGAACTCTGCATTCAAAAGGGTATATCTTTCCTTTTCTCCTTTGCTTTTTGCTTCTCTTCTTTTCACAGCTATTTGTAAGGTCTCCTCAGACATCCATTTTGCCTTTTTTGCATTTATTTTTCTTGGAGATGGTCTTGATCCCTGTCTCCTGTACAATGTCATGACCCTCTATCCATAGTTCATCAGGCATTCTATCAGATCTAATCCCTTGAATCTATTTCTCACTTCCACTATATAATCATAAAGGATTTGATTTAGGTCATACCTGAATGGTCTAGTGGTTTTCCCTACTTTCTTCAATTTAAGTCTGAATTTGGCAATAAGGAGTTCATGATCTGAGCCACAGTCAGCTCCCAGTCTTGTTTTTGCTGACTGTATAGAGCTTCTCCATCTTTGGCTGCAAAGAATATAATCAATCTGATTTTGGTATTGACCATCTGGTGATGTCCATGTGTAGAGTCTTCTCTTGTGTAGTTGGAAGAGGATGTTTGCTATGACCAGTGCATTCTCTTGGAAAAACTCTATTAGCCTTTGCCCTGCTTCGTTCTGCACTCCAAGGCCAAATTTGCCTATTACTCCATGTATCTCTTGACTTCCTACTTTTGCATTCCAGTCCCCTATAATGAAAAGGACATCTTTTTTGGGTGTTAGTTCTAAAAGGCCTTGTAGGTCTTCATAGAGGCATTCAACATCAGCATCTTCAGCATTACTGGTCGGGGCATGGACTTGGATTACCATGATATTGAATGGTTTGCCTTGGAAATGAACAGAGATCATTCTGTCGTTTTTGAGTTTGCATCCAAGTACTGCATTTCAGACTCTTTTGTTGACTTCAATGATGGCTACTCCATTCCTTCTAAGGGATTCTTGCCCACAGTAGTAGATATAATGGTCATCTGAGTTAAATTCATCCATTCCAGTCCGTTTTAGTTTGCTGATTCCTAAAATGTCTACATTCACTCTTGCCATCTCCTGTTTGACCATTGACCACTTCCAATTTGCCTTGATTCATGGACCTAACATTCCAGATTCCTACGCAATATTGCTCTTTACAACATCAGACTTTGCTTCTATCACCAGTCACATCCACAACTGGGTGTTGTTTTTGCTTTGGGTCCATCTCTTCATTCCTTCTGGAGTTATTTCTCCACTGATCTCCAGTGGAGATGGATGAAGCACAAGCTGGAATCAAGCTGGGAGAAATATCAATAACCTCAGATATGCAGATGACACCACCCTTATGGCAGAAAGCGAAGAAGAACTAAAGAGCTGCTTGATGAAAGTGAAGGAGGAGAGTGAAAAAGTTGGCTTAAAGCTCAACATTCAGAAAACAAAGATCATGGCATCCCGTCCTGTCACTTCATGGCAAATAGATGGAGAAACAGTGGAAACAGTGTCAGACTTTATTTTGGGGGGCTCCAAAATCACTGCAGATGGTGACTGCACCCATGAAATTAAAAGACGCTTACTCCTTGGAAGAAAAGTTATGACCAACCTAGACAGCATATTAAAAAGCAGAGACATTACTTTGCCAACAAAGGTCTGTCTAGTCAAGGCTATGGCTTTCCCAGTAGTCATGTATGGATGTGAGAGTTGGACTATAAAGAAAGCTGAGCGCCGAAGAATTGATGCTTTTGAACTGTGGTGTCGGAGAAGACTCTTGAGAGTCCCTTGGACTGCAAGGAGATCCAACCAGTCCATCCTAATGGAGATCAGTCCTGAATGTTCATTGTAAGGACTGATGTTGAAGCTGAAACTCCAATACTTTGGCCACTTGATGCGAAGAACTGACTCATTTGAAAAGACCCTGATGCTGGGAAAGATAGAAGGCGGAGGAGAAGGAACAGAGGATGAGATGGTTGGATGACATCATCGACTCAATGGACATGAGTTTGAGTAAACTCCAGGAGTTGGTGATGGACAGGGAGGCCTGGCGTGCTGCAGTCCATGGGGTTGCAAAGAGTCAGGCATGACTAAGCGATTGAACTGAACTGATCTCCAGCAGCATATTGGGCACCTACCAACCTGGGGAGTTCATCTTTCAGTCTCCTGTCTTTTTGCCTTTTCATACTGTTCATGGGGTTCTCAAGGCAAGAATACTTAAATGGTTTGCCATTCCTTTCTCCAGTGGACCACATTTTGTCAGAACTCTCTATCATGACCCGTCCATCTTGGGTGGCCCTACATGGCATGGCTCTTAGTTTCATTGAATTAGACAAAGCTGTGGTCCATGTGATCAGATTGTTTAGTTTCCTGTGATTGTGGTTTTCAGTCTGTCTGCCCTCTGATGGAGAAGGATAAGAGGCTTATGGAAGCTTCCTGAAGGAAGAGACTGCCTGAGGGGAAAACTGGGTCTTGTTCTGATGGGCGGGACTTTGCTCAGTAAATCTTTCATCCAATTTTCTTTTGATGGGTAGAGCTGTGTTCCCTCCCTGCTATTTACCTGGGGCCAAACTATGGATGTGAGAATTAGACTGTGAAGAAAGCTGATCTCCGAAGAATTGATGCTTTTGAACTGTGGTGTTGGAGAAGACTCTTGAGAGTCCCTTGGACTGCAAGGAGATCCAACCAGTCCATTCTAAAGGAGATCAGTCCTGGGTGTTCATTGGAAGGACTGATGCTAAAGCTGAAACTCCAATACTTTGGCCACCTCATGCGAAGAGTTGATTCACTGGAAGAGACTCTGATGCTGGGAGGGATTGTGGGCAGGAGGAGAAGGGGACGACAGAGAATGAGATGGGTGGATGGCATCACCGACTCAATGAATGTGAGTTTGAATGAATTTCGGGAATTGGTGATGGACAGGGAGGCCTGGCGTGCTGTGATTCGTGGGGTTGCAAAGAGTCGGACATGACTGAGTGACTGAACTGAACTGAACTGGCTGAAACTATGGTGGAGGTAATGAAAATAATGGCGACCTCCTTCAAAAGATCCCAGGTGTGTCTTTGGGACATGTCACATTTGAAATGCCTGCTTGATAGCCAATAAGGCCTTCCTGGAGGATGTCCAGCAGGCAGTTGGATATACAAGTCTAAAGGAACTTCCCTGGTGGTCCAATGGTTAAGAATCCGCTTTCCAATGTGGGGTTCAATCCCTGGTCAGGGAACTAACATCCCACATGACTCGGGGCAACTAACCCATGTACCACAACTACTGAGCCCACATACCTCAGCTGGAGAGACCACATGCCACAGACTATATGCTCTCTGGAGCCCACAGAGAGAGCCGCAACTAGAGAGAAGCCCTCGCATGGTAGTGCTGCAACAGAGACCCGATACAGTAAAAAATAAATAAACAATTTTTTTTTAAGTTTGGAGCTTAGATGGGGTCTGTTATAAAGATATAACTTAGGTGGGGTATAAAGATATAACTCTGGAGTCTGGCAGGACATGCAGCAATCTCCCTCTCAGGAGGTCTGCCCTAAGAGTAGGGCTAACTCTTGAAGGCAAAAGGGGATAATTTAAGAAAAAAAAGGTATAATTTTGGAATGATCACCATGTGGGAGTAAATACAGATAAAAAATAGAGGATGTCTGAGGAAGGAGCCTCAAGACTTTCCAAGATTAGTAGATCAGAGAAATGACGAGAAACAAGCAGATGGAAACAGAGCAACCAGAGGTAAAAGGAAAACCAATCATCTCTGAAGTCCTGGAAGCTGCAAGAAACAGAAGGTACAAGTTGGAGAGTGAATCATCTACATCAGTCTGGATTTGACAATATGGAGATACTGGTAATCTACAGCAGTTTCAATGGAAGGGTGAGTGTGAAAGAAAAAGTTAATAGAAGTTTGGGAACATTTAGATATAAGCATTGTTCACTATAATGTTATTACCAAAGTATTTTATCTACTCCATTTTTCAATAGTTTCAAGTATTTAAGAATGGTCCTTTCGTAATCTACCTTGATTTGTCCTTGGTTCGACTTCCTGAGTTGGGCAGGGGGACATGAGGTCACATGCTGGAAGATGGTCTCTGCTAAGCAGTGGCAGGAATCGATCTTACTCAGTCCACCCCAGATGCAGAAAGTTTATCAGGCCACACAGAAATATTTATAGATTGAAAGAGACTCTTTCAATGAGAAAGAGAAAACTAAAACACCAGAAATTAAAAAGTTCTAAACCAAAGCCACATCATTGGGAAATTTCACTGTGCTGGGGCTAAACAAAGCGTTTCTAAAAGCTTCTAAAGGGGTAGGGGAAGGGGAGAAGCACAGGTAAGCTATAAAAGATGCTTGTCTAGCATCCAAGACAAGATAAGATTTCTCAACAGCAACACTGGAAACTAGAAGACATTGGAACAATTACCTCAACATTCTATAGGAGAATATTTCCAATCTATAATTCTAAACTCTACCAAAATAGTAGTTTAAAGATTTTAAATATCAATCAAATGAGAGTAAATTTTTCAGGTATATGAGTTCTCAAAAAATTTGCTTCCTATGACCCTTTCTCAGGAAGCTACCAAAATGTTATCCACCAAAATGAGGGAGTAAACAAAAATAGAAAGACGCAAAATTTAAGAAACAAGGTGTGCAACAAAGTGAAGAAATATACTGAACCTTCATCTTGATGGTGAAAGAAGACACTAAGGTGATAGCTATGCAATATATAGAGAAGTAACCAAGCCAGACTGGAGCAAGTCCAAGAGCTAAACAAGAGGTCTTTCAGCTAAGGGCAGAATGTGGGCCTAAAGTGCTGTCAACTACATAGAAAACTAAGCAAACAACAACAAAAAAATGATATTGTTAATTCCAGGGAAAACAAAAAGACATAAAGAGAAAGAACAGTAAGCCTGATTTGTTACATGACTCTCCTCTAAATAATATACATGATCATAATGTAAATAACTCAATACTGACCTAAGTAAATTTAACTAAACTAGAAAAGATGAGGGCTTCCCTGATGACTTAGTCAGTAAAGAAACCACTTGCAATGTAGGAGACCCAGGTTCGATCTTCAAAGTTTAAAGTTCATGTGTGTATATCAAGTGTTATACATGTATAAAAAATGTTATTTGCTTGACAACATTTTCAAATATACTTTACATCAACAAGCCCACTGCGAATTTTTTAAAGACCAACGTCATCTTAGAAGCAATATGCATATGTATATGCATCACACTGCCAACCACTGGGCTGGCTACCCATTAGGCGGGTGCTCAGTAAAGGCTCGGAGAAGGCAATGGCAAGCCACTCCAGTACTCTTGCCTAGAAAATCGCATATGGACAGATGAGCCTGGTGGGCTGCAGTCCATGGCGTCCCTACTAGTCGGACACGGCTGAGCGACTTCACTTTCACTTTTCACTTTCACACATTGGAGAAGGAAATGGCAACCCACTCCAGTGTTCTTGCCTGGAGAATCCCAGGGACGGGGAAGCCTGGTGGGCTGCCATCTATGGGGTCGCACAGAGTCGGACACGAATGAAGTGACTTAGCAGCAGCAGCAGTAAAGGTTGAAACTGAGGTCCTATAACCCTCATCAGAGCAGCAAAGCCATGGTATACCATTCATTGCCACCAGATGGCAGATCTCTATCAGAAGTCCTTGTCTATGGCATTAACTGATTATCCCTGCTCCCCCTCAAACCTTTCCAGAGTACTTTATCTCACTCTATTACTATGAATTGTTTAAGCTCCTCTCTCTCAGACCAAACTAAGAGCTCCCCCAGGATAAAAACAAGTAATGATAATTCATCTTAGATCATAACTGTGGAATACTAAATACTAGCCAGAACTAAGTAGGCAGGTATCTTTAGAATAAACAGATGGATGTATATTCTCTGAAAACTAATAAAATCCCCCAATCATCTCCATACTTTCTTCCCCAACAATCAATCAAGAAACATTAACTGGGAATTTCTGTGTCTTATCCAACGTCCAGAGGTGGGCATTTTGAACAGTGAGAGAATACAAGATATAATAACGGGGTTTTAATCCAACTGAAATCTCTCCTAGGATGAGCCCCTCCAATTTCAAATCTTTTCCGGCTAACACTGCAGATGGTGACTGCAGCCATGAAATTAAAAGATACTTGATCCTTGGAAGAAAAGTTATGACCAAACTAGACACCATATTAAAAAGCAGAGACGTTACTTTGCCAACAAAGGTCTGTCTAGTCGAAGCTATGGTTTTTCCAGTAGTCATATATGGATGTGAGAGTTGGACTATACAGAAAGCTGAGTGCCAAAGAACTGACGATTTTGAACTATGGTGTTGGAGAAGACTCTTGAGAGTCCCTTGGACTGCAAGGAGTTCCAACCAGTCCATCCTAAAGGAAATGAGTCCTGAATGTTCATTGTAAGGACTGATGCTGAAGCTGAAACTCCAATACTTTGGCCACCTGATGTGAAGAACCGACGCATTGGATAAGACCCATATTCTAGAAAAGACTGAAGGTGGGAGGAGAAGGGGATGGCAAAGGATGAGATGGTTGGATGGCATCACTGACTCGACGAGTTTGAGTGAGCTCTGGGAGTTGGTGCCTGGGAAGCCTGGCGTGCTGCAGTCCATGGGGTCACAAAGAGTC
The DNA here is from genome assembly GCF_049115385.1 of Moschus berezovskii. Lineage (NCBI taxonomy): Eukaryota > Metazoa > Chordata > Mammalia > Artiodactyla > Moschidae > Moschus > Moschus berezovskii. The sequence continues at coordinate 62,553,653 of NC_142467.1, read as the reverse complement.
AGGCAGAACTGAGCGACTGAACTGAACTGAGGTGATGCAGCTTCTGCCATCTGGGCACCTCAGTTTGACAGGAGAATGTGCTACTATCCTTGAAGAGATTCCTATATGGTTGGGATTGACAATGCCAAGTCCTAAGGAGCTTCCCAAGTGATGGAAGAAATATACCTTCAGGCTAGAAACATCCAGTCGTGGCTTGCAGATTTATCCTCTCTCACGTGTCCCAGCTCTCACAGGCCCATGTGTTCCAGCAACTGCTCCCATTTTCCACACAGGAAGGCCTGTTTTCTTCCCCACACCTGGAACCTGAGATCTCAAAGGGAAAATTGAAATATTCTCCTCTTCCTTCTCTGGGCATATTGTTGAGGAACTTTGCAAGTCATTGAGGCTAAATTGGGGGATCAGGAGCTAAAAGGGAGGGCCAGGAGCTCAAGCAGCTGTGGCATTTGGACTGGGAGTCACCAGGGGGTGGGAAGAGACAAGCTTCCAGGGAGAAGGGGTGGAGATCAGAGATTAAAAATTCCTGAGCTCTGCTCAGTGTCACTGCTCAGAAGAATATGCGTGGAGGCTCATTCTCTCCACCCCCCATCTCCGCCCCTTATCTAATTAGCAGAGGAGTGTTAAAAGTCAGAAATCCTATCTCTTTCTCTTCTGGCATTCTCCAACCACCTCCGCCCTCTCACTCAACTCCCACACACACACCCCCAACTTGCTCCACAGTCTAAACAGCCCCTCTAATCTCAAGAGTCCTGGCAAAGGAGCCTGGAAAAGAAATGAGGGGGAACTAGAGATTTGGGGAGTTTAGTGAGAAAGCACATTAAGAGGAAGCATTAACTTAGGATACATACTATAGTCACCAAAGGGTGAACAACCATCCTGGTTTACCCAAGATTGTTCTGGTTTAAGCATTGAAAGTCCCCACACCACTGCAAACACTTCAATCCTAGGCAAACCAGGATGGTACCCTCAAGGTCTCTTTGCCCCAATTCACTCTGTAACCCTGAGTAAATTCTCTCTCTTTCTCTGGGCCTCAGTTACATCCTTGTAAAAATGGAACCCTCTAGCTTAGACACTCTGTGGCTCTATAAATAGTCTCTAGATTTCCTGAAAGCTGGGCACAGCAAGGGTGAACTCTGGCTTACTCCTCATTGATTACTACCCCCAGTGCTCCCCTGAGACTCCTGGAATCTCAACCTCCTGGAACATGAGGTGGAAGGGGCCTTCAGGATTATCCTGTCCTACTGCTCTCTATCTCTATGAATACCATTCCAGTGGAATATACTGCATTTATTATTGCATTCCACTTACCACTTGATGTTCTACAGTATAGTTAGATATGGGCTTCCCTGGAGACTCAATGGTAATGAACTCACCAGTCAATGCAGAAGATGCAGTTTCAATCCCTGGTTGGGGAAGAACCCCTGGAGAAAGAAATGGCAACCCACTCCAGTATTCTTGCCTGGGAAATACCATGGACAGAGGAACCTGGAGGGCTACAGTCCATGGGGTCACAAAGAGTCAGACACAACTTAGTGATTAAACGACAACACAGACCAGAATTTTGCAAACTGCTTGTTAAACACAGCTGTTATTAAAATTAAAGTATATAAACTTACAGTTAAACTTTTAAATAAATGGGCTTTCCTTGTGGCTCTGCTGGTAAAGAATCTGCCTGTAAGGTGGGAGACCTGGGCTTGATCCCTGGGCTGGGAAGATCCCCTGGAGAAGGGAAAGGCTACCAACATCAGTATTCTGGCTTGGAGAATTCCATGGACTATACCGTCTATGGGGTAGCAAGGAGTCAGATACGACTGAGTGATTAATTTATTTATAAAATTATTTATATAATAATATATATCTATAAATAAATTATATATTATATATAATAAAAACAAGTTGCTGCTGCTGCTGCTGCTGCTGCTAAGTCACTTCAGTCGTGTCCGACTCTGTGTGACCCCATAGACGGCAGCCCACCAGGCTCCCCCGTCCCTGGGATTCTCCAGGCAAAAACACTGGAGTGGGTTGCCATTTCCTTCTCCAATGTGTGAAAGTGAAGTCGTTCAGTCGTGTCCGACCCTTAGTGACCCCACGGACTGCAGCCTACCAGGCTCCTCCATCCATGGGATTTTCTAGGCAAGAGTACTGGAGTGGCTTGCCATTTGTTTATAATTAATTTATAAATAAATTATATTAAAAGCAAAGGGGGAAAAGGGGAATTCACTGGTAGTCTGGTGATTAGGACTCAGTGCTCTCACTGTTGGGGCCCAGAACTAAAATTCCGTAAGTCACATTGCACAGCCAAAAAACAAAAACAAAGATAAGTACTTAAAATTTATCCTTTCCCAGTTATTTTACTAGACTTCACTATTATCTATACCATTAAGGTTATTTACATCTATTATATCTATGATAAAAATAACTGTATAATAATGTGCAACTATTCTTCTTTCCAAGTCCACATTGGCAGTTTGAAATCAGCCATGGTAGGAGTATGTACTCCATGCAAATCAGCAAACACGGCCAATCACGGCTCCTGTCACACTGACACTGGTTGCTGAATATCTACCAGCACACCACTAGTTCAGAGACACCACTATCCTGTTTGTCTGGTCATTGTTGTTCAGTCACTAAGTTGTGTCGGACTCTTTGAGACCCCATGGACTGCAGCACACCAGGCTTCCCTGTCCTTCACTATCTTCCAGACTTTGCTCAAACTCATGTCCGTTGAGACGGTGATGCCATCCAATCATCTCATCCTCTGTCACCCCTTCTTCTCTTGCCCTCAATTTCCCCCAGCCTCAGGGTGTTTTCCAGTGAGTTGGCTCTTTGCATCAGGAGGCCAAAGTATTAGAGCTTCAGCATCAGTCCTTCCATTGAGTATTCAGGGTTGATTTCCTTTAAGATTGACTGGTTTGACCTTCTTGCTGTCCAAGGGACTCTCAAGGGTCTTCTCTAGCACCTCAGTTAAAAAGCATCAATTCTTTGGAACCTAGCCTTCTTTATGGTCAGACTCCCACATCTGTACATGACTACTGGAAAACCACAGCTTTGACTATATGGGCCTTTTTTGCCAAAGTGATGCTTCTGCTTTTTAATACGCTATCTAGGTTTGTCAGTTTTCTTTCCAAGGAGCAAGTTTCTTTTAATCTTGTGGCTGCGGTCACCATCCACAGTGATTTTGGAGCCCAAGAAAATAAAATCTGTCACTGTTTCCACTTTTCCAGTTCCTGATTTCCATTCCTAAGAGAGAAACCAAGAATTGAATCATCATCTAAAAACTAATGAGGGTACTTCCCTGGTGGCTCAGCGGATAAGAATTCACCTGCCAATGCAAAGGATACAGGTTTGATCCCTGATCCAGGAAGATTCCACATGCCACAGAGCAACTAAGCTCATGTGCCACAACTACTGAGCCCAAGAGCTACAACTGAGGAAGCTTGAGTGCCTAGAGCCTGTGCTCTGCAACAAGAGAAGCCACTGCAATGAGAAGCCCATGCTCTGCAATGAACAGTAGCCCCCACTCCCTGCAACTAGAGAAAAGCCCATGCAAAGCAACAGAGACCCAGCGCAGGCAAAAATAAATAAATAAAATATTTTAAAAGGGGGAAAAAACAACTAATGAGGGACTTCCCTGATGGTCCGGTGGTTAAGACTTTGCCTTTCAATGCATGGGGTATGGGTTCAATCCCTGGTAGAGGAAGTAGAAGCAATATCGTAACAAGTTCAATAAAGATTTTTAAAATGGTTCACATGAAAAAAACAAAACAAAAGCCTAATGAGATAATAAAGTTGAGTTTAAGGAAATGGACGCACAGGTTGGCTATAAATAGACTTGGCTGCAAGTAGACTTCAGTGTGGAGTATCTATCTCTGGCTTTCTCTCCTTCCAGGAGACCTTTTACCACAGTGAATGACTATTGGTCAGTCTAGCACAGAGATCTTATGTAGACAGGGTCCCAAAGGACTCTGAAGGAGACATTGGTTGCCCTCTAGGTATCTATCCTACAGGGTTATCTAGCTGGCCAACCGAAGGATTTAAAGATATATTAGAGTACCATGCTGACAGAGAAGACAAGACCTTCCCATCTCTGGCGTACAATCACCTCCAAGATTAATAAATCTTGTAAATCTTAAAACTAGGATAATAGCATGGAAGAAAGCTGGTAAAATCCTTAGAGGTCATTCAACATTCAACATCTTCCCAACTGCCTCATTTTACAGATGAAGTAACTGAGTTCACGTGATAGTAAATGGCTTGCCCAAGGTCACATAACAAGTTAGTGGTCATTGTCCAAAGTTCCTAATACCTGAAGGAAAGACCTTTCTTTAACATCCTAAAGACCTAAAGACCTTTCTTTAACATTCCTAACATTCCATTTAGGAATTCCACTTAGAGAAATTATATGATCTTCAGAAAATGTGAGCACAAGGTTTACACACAAAAGGCTCACCACCACCTTCCTTCCTAGAAAATTAAAGAATATCTTTATAGAGTACCAATGAAATGCCAAGTGCTATGGAGAGCACAGAAGAATAAGATCCAGTTACTCATACGCAGGAAGTGAATGTGGAATCACTCCTAAAACTCTTTCAAGGGGAATGTGGGATTCCTCAGGTCTAATGTGACCCCTGTTCTGACCACACAGACAGTGGCATGGAAATCAACCTCACTGTCTTAAGTGACAGTTACACAATAGATTCTTTTTTTTTTTTTTTTAAGTATCATTGACTTACAATATTATATCAGTGTCAGGTCTGAACATGAGATTCTTGATTGGGAAAGGTAGAAAACAGAGAAGAGCCCACTGAGGCAAACTTGGTGAGCTTTTCCCAAGTGACCCAGTGTGGGACATCTCTTTTCCCCAAGGAGAGAATCCTACAAGCAAGCAAAGGAAGAGAACAGGCTGGGTTAAGAGCCAGAGCTTTAGTGCATTAAGGACGTTTTGCATTTGAGATATTCGCACTCATCCTCCTAGAGAAATGAAATAGAAAAAAAGACAGGATAGAAGCCCAAATTTCTTATTATTAGATTTCAACATATATCAAATCACTCTGTCAAATTGCTATAAAAATCTCTAAACATTCTCATTTCTGTACTTATCTTGTGACATAAAGATAACAGTTTGCAGGCTGACACTGATCCCAGTCCATACTTTGAGTGCACTGCACTAAAAAGGCCCTGGGACGTCTTGGTCCCTGGAACTCCTTTGGTGGAGGATCTTTCTTTTTTTTTGGTGGGTGATTTCTGACCTCCCTTTCTCATCCAAATCCAGTCCAGAGTGCTGTGAAGTGACTTGGATTATGGTCACAGGGTACTGAGTCAGGACAGTAACTTCCTGTTCATATTTCTCCTCTGCATCCCTTTAGCCTGCCTCCCTCAGCCTCAGGAAGAGCTTCACCAAGCAAGGAAGGTCTCCATCCCTTCCTTGCAGTACCAGCCCTATCTAACAAAGCCTCGGGTTCTCCTGGGGTCACAGACTCTTTCATTCATTTATTTCTTCACTCGTGTATTCATTCATTGAGGCATCTTCTTCAGCACTAAGAATACAAAGTGAATCTTAAAGACAGATTCCTGCCTAAGGCTGAGCTTACGTCCTAGCAACAAAGTGGGATCCGAAAGAAAAGCATCAGTCTTTTCAAATATAGCCCTGGGTGGCCCAAAGGTTGATTCTTACATATACAGCAGTTAACAAACTGGAAAACTCTGTGCCCTTGGACTGCAAAGAGATCAAACCAGTCAATCCTAAAGGAAGTGAAGTGAAAGTCGCTCAGTCATGTCCGACTCTTTGTGAGCCCATGGACTACACAGTCCATGGAATTCTTAAGGCCAGAATACTGGAGTGGGTAGCTGTTCCCTTCTAAAGAAACCAACCCTGAATATCCATTGGAAGGACTGATGCTGCAGCTGAAGCTGCAATACTTTGGCCACCAGATGTGAAGAGTCGACTCATTAGAAAAGACCCTGATGCTGGGAAAGATTGAAGGCAGGAGGGGAAGGGGACAACAGAGGATGAGATCGTTGGATGGCATCACTGACTCAATGGACATGAGTTTGAGCAAGCTCCAGGAGATGGTGAAGGACAGGGAAGTCTGGTGAATTGCTGTCCATGGGGTCTCAAAGAGTGGGATACAACTGAGTGACTGAGCAACAATAACAAACTGGAGTTCTAACAAATACAAAGTTGCAGGCCTACTAGGAACAGAGGACACTTACTTGCACTTATTCTGGTAGAATATGGTAGAAGGGACTGTTGCAGAGGTGTCTGCTCCAGGGTCTCACACCACTTTACAGTCACCAAGGGAGGAGGCAAGAAGGGTGCACTTGTTTACTTGGGTAGAACAAGTAGGAGAGAACTCCAGATAGAGTTCCTCTATAATTGTTAACACCCTGAGGAGGAAGGCAGGGTAAGGAGTGGGGTCTCATTAATGAATGAGAACCCCATAACTTTGAGGGAGAGGTGACCTATCTTCAGAATTAGCAGAGTTAATTCTGCAGAGACAAAGAAACTTGTCTTCTCTGGGCTACAAAATTCTAATTAATGAGCCCTTGAGCAGGAAGAGAAAGAAGTCTGACTTATAGAGGGTAGAAACCTCCTGAGCAGGAAAAGGTTTCAGCTCCTCTGTCAGCCTGGGAGGGAAGAAGGGTTGGCAGGGCGGGGCAGGGCGGGGTTTCCCTTGCAGGCTTTGGGCTGAATCCCTCCTCCCTGGTCCCTCATTGGGTTAGTGGTTTCTGCAGCCCTGCCAGTGAGGGACAAATGAGAAGAGCTGTTGATTTTTCATCCCTTGGCCATTCAGCATTTCCCTACATAAATACTGAGAAAGACCCTGCCCTCTCCTCACTTCTCTGGACTTGGCCCTGGGCTAGACTTGGTCTTCTGGGGGTGGCAAGGGCCATGGGGGACCTACTTATGCTCAGAGTGGCTGTGGGCATATGCTATGTAACCTTCAGTGCCTCTGCTTGGTAAGTCCTTCCCTCCCACTGTTCACTCCTCACCAAGGAAGCTTCCACTATCTCATCCCTATTCACCAACTGCCTCACTTTTTCTCTTTTTGGTAGGTCAGTGAACAATTTCCTGATAACAGGGCCCAAGGTAGGATGGTCTCCTGCTCCTGTTTTTACCCATTCATGTTCCTAAGGGAACTCTTCTGTGGAAAGAAAAGACGGGAGGGGAGACAGTGTCAGAAGTCAGACACTCAGAGGAACCTATGACCAATCATTGCCTAATGGAGAGCTAACCCAATTGATTCCTGTGTCTACCTTCTGACCCAGACGACCTGATGAGAGCCAGGGCTGAAGCTCGCACCTTTTCCCTTTGCTAGGCCTATCTGACCTATACCACCAGTGTGGCCCTGGGCGCCCAGAGTGGCATCGAGGAGTGCAAATTCCAATTTGCTTGGGAACGCTGGAACTGCCCTGAAAATGCTCTCCAGCTCTCCACTCACAACAGGCTAAGAAGTGGTAAGTTTGTGCAACCTATACAAGGGGGTATATGTCCATGAAGTTGGGCGTGTAGTATGTAGTATGTGTAACATGTATGTGTGCAGGGAAATGAAAAAGTTATCAGTGATCTGCCACTTCCCTGTTGCGGGTTATTTCCCCTTCTCTGAACCTCAGTGCTATCCCTGGGGTCAATAAGGTCAGCTGTTTAGTTCACCAGGAGTGTTGTAAGGGTTGAATGAGGTGAACACAAAGGTATCTATATATAAGTGTAATTACTCTATTTTTTCAATTCATGTTGTATTTGTGTTTGTACACACTTATATTTGCATGAAATAAAAATGAGGAAAGGAGTCAGTGTTGTAGCCCCTGAGGGAATTTCAACTGTCATAAAATCCAAACAACAAAGAAGCTGAGAGATCCCACTGAGCTATGCCTCATGTGGAGTGTGTGTGTGTGTGTGGTGTGTGTGTGTGCGCGCATGATGTACCTGTGCAGCTGTTTATGTATAGTAATTTGCAAGAAAATCACTTATGTAGAAATGATTAATGAAGAGTTTCCTGAGGAAGGTTGAGGGGAATGGGGTAAAGAAAATGAGGGGAAAAGTATCTTCCTGTGGCATACTCAACAAATAGGGTGAGAAACAGCATGGGACAAGTTTATAAGGCCTTAGTAAGATTATCATTATAATAAGTGTTATCATTATAATTATTACATGGCTCCAGCTCCATCTCAGAAGAAAAATGCCCTTCTCTCTTTCATAAGCCAGCCTCATAGCCCTGAATCCTTACTGCCTGAGGACCAGAAGCAATGGCTAATGAACAGAGGCCTAGGCTGGATTATCAGGGGAACTGGGTCCTGGTCCCAATGCCATAATTGGTGAGGAGAGTGGCCTCAGTTTCATTACTTTCTCTCTGGGCTTTATTTTCCCCATCTGTAGCATGGGGATGCTCATTCCTGCCGGTATGAAGTAAGGATGCTGGGAAAGCATGTACTGTTCTCTCAAGCAGAATAACATCCTCTTAATAAACCCAAAGAAGGAATGGCATTGCTTTTTGAAAGCCCCTGCTTTGAGTCATCAGGGTTCTAGTTTCCAGTTCCCTCTTTCTTTTCAAAGCTACCAGGGAGACTTCTTTCATTCACGCTATCAGCTCTGCTGGAGTCATGTACACCATCACAAAGAACTGTAGCATGGGTGACTTTGAAAACTGTGGCTGTGATGAGTCAAAAAATGGTAAAACAGGTAAGTTGTGCCCTCTGATGGGTGTGGGAAAAGGTAAGGGATTTAGAGCTGAGCATAAGCTAAAGTCTTCCAGAGAAAGCCTGAGAGACAAAGCTTCTTCAAACCCCTAAACCCCAGCAGAAATTTCCTTGGTGGGCGCTTCTAGATCCAGACTCTGCTAAGATGATTAGAGGATAAGCAAGTAGCACCAAGCTCTAAAATCAACAAGGCATCTAGGAAGGAGGAGGCCAAAGAGTTTAAAGCTAACCCTCATATTTCAGGCTTAGAATGGCTTGTCCATAATCCACAGCTATCAAATTATTTGCAGATAGCCTAAGAGACTTATAGGCCTTCCCTGATGGCTCAGACAGTAAAGAGTCTGCATGCAATGTGGGAGACCTGGGTTTGATCCCTGGGTTCGGAAGATCCCCTGAAGAAGGAAATGGAAATCCACTCCAGGATTCTTGTCTGGAAAATCCTTATTCATATTTGTCACTAATGAGGGAGGAGATAGCTCTAACAAAACTACTGTACAATAATGATACAGAATTCTAGAATGAACAGCAATGAACCTTTGAGATCATCTGGACCAGCCCCAACATCCTAATTTTGCTTTGGGTATGGAGTTGAATTGTCTAGAGCTGGGGAGTACCTGAAGGGTGGGCAGTTGACTTTAGACTTTAGGACTGCCCCCTACCCCCATTCCCACTCTAAATAACTACATTTCCCTGTCTCACTTTTTTTTTTTTTTTTTGACCATACTGCGCAGTTTGTGGGATCTTAATTCCCTGACCAGGGATTGAACCCAGGCCATGACAGTGAGAGCACGGAGTCCTAATCACTGGACTGCCAGGGAATTCCCTCCCTGTTTCACTTTTAGCTATAGCTTTACACACTTCTACAACTCTTGGGGATGGTTTGGCTATGTCAGCTAAAATGACCATGACTCTTCTTCTAGGACTCAGCAGGAAGTTACACACAGAACTTACTCTTTTCTTATGTGCAGGAGGCCATGGCTGGATCTGGGGAGGTTGTAGTGACAATGTTGAATTTGGGGAAAGAATCTCCAAACTCTTTGTGGACAGCCTGGAGAAGGGGAAGGATGCCAGAGCCCTGATGAATCTTCATAACAACAGGGCAGGCAGGCTGGTACGTATAAGAGTTGATCAGTGAGCCAACAGGCTGAGCATTTATAACAGTCTCACATCTGTACAGACCTTCACAACTTATCAAGAGCTGTCTCAAACATGTTTCATCCCACACCACCCAGCAGGACTAGGATAGATACCCCTATTCTCTGGATGACAAAACCAGTTAAGGCAGAGCAATCACTTGGCCAAGGCAATACAACCAATTAGCATCAGAACCAGGCAATGAACACAGATCTTCCAGTCTAGTCCTTTTATCACTAAACCTTATATGCTAACTTCTTCTACAAGCATGTTTCTGAGAACATAAAACACTACAGATACAAGGCCTTGCTTCCATGACTTAAAATTTTAACCATTTCGACTGCATGTTCTAGGAAATTAACAAGGGTTTATTATACAACTTATGTCCTAATGTCTTTCTGGGTCTGGAGAGGTTAGGACTGATCTAAGCTTCTCTGGAAGGTCAACTGTCCCCCAAGACTTCTGGGGTGCGTAGCAATCCTTGGAGTGTTCTGAACTCAAATCTGGATTCTAGTTGTATTTGGAGCCAAGAGCATAAAAATTTTGCTTTGAACCTATACCTAGATGTCCTGGCTGCCCAGTGTAGAGAAGAGTTTTTCGAAGCGACAATATGGGTAACCACCTTGGGGATAGGGCTTCAGACTCCAGGTTTCCTTCCCTCTGGAAGAGAGCCCAAAAGACAAATCCAAACACCCACAAACACTCTAGCCCCCAGCTGCAACACGGAGTGCCAATTATCATATTTTTCACTTTTAGTTCACAGAGTACTTTCTTCTTCATCTTCTTTTTAACAAAGTACTTTCTTCATCATTCTTTTCTTTTTTCTTCATCATTCTTTATCTTATGGGCAGAAAGAGAAACAAGCTCACAAGTGATATAGTTGGGCCTTAAGCCTAGGTTTCCTGTCTCCAGTCACCTTCTCAACACCTGCCTGGCTTTTTCCATAAGAATCACACAGAAGAGCATTAAAATCACCAATACCAAAGACTTTAAACTCCTGAACTTCCTAATTGAGAAGATCTGAGGTAGGGCCCAGGAATAAGTATTTTTCACAGGCCTCCCTCATAATTCTGATGTACTCTAAAGTTAAGAAACACAGCTCTAAAATATTCCATTAATTGCTAGCCTTTGATCTTCTCTACCCAGAGCCAATCTCCTTTTGTCCTCCCTCTCTCTTTCTTTCTCTGAAGGCAGTGAGAGCCACCATGAAGAGAACTTGCAAATGTCATGGCATCTCGGGCAGCTGTAGCATCCAGACATGCTGGCTACAGCTAGCTAACTTCAGGGAGTTGGGCAACTACCTAAAGGCCAAGTATGAACGGGCATTGAAAATTGAAATGGATAAACGGCAGCTAAGGGCTGGGAACAGTGCCGAGGGTCACTGGGTACCCACCAAGGCCTTCCTTCCTAGTGCAGAAGCTGAGCTGATCTTTTTAGAGGAATCACCTGATTACTGTACCCACAATTCCAGCTTGGGCATCTTTGGCACAGAAGGTCGGGAGTGTCTGCAGAACAGCCATAACACCTCCAGATGGGAGCAATGCAGCTGTGAGCGCTTGTGCACAGAATGCGGCCTGCAGGTGGAAGAGAGAAGAACTGAGGCTATCAGCAGCTGTAACTGCAAATTCCAGTGGTGCTGCACTGTCAAGTGTGACCAGTGCAGGCATGTGGTGAGCAAGTACTACTGCATGCGCTCCCCAGGCAGTGCTTGGTCCTGGGGCAAGGGCAGTGCCTGACAGCACCCCACAGGAACTTACTGCTCAGTTGTATGACAGTGGAGAGGACACAGCTTATCTCTTGGAGAGAAAAGATGAGGAAAACAATTGGAAAACCACAGGGTTGATCTGTAGTCCTCTTGATATCTGCTGTACATGGGGAAGTGGAGGCCCAAGATGATACAGCATGTTCTTGACAGAGCTGAAATGGGAATCTGGGCCTCCTAACTTGGGTAGACCCCATTTCATCTTTTCTGCAAGTTACTTCCTGGTCTTTCTGCCTATAATTCTGTAGCTTGCTAAAGGGGAAGTTTGATTTGGGGTCTATATCCAGAAAGACCTTCAAAATACTTGCCCCTATAGTTTCAGACCACATCCAACCTAGCTGTATGGCTAAGAATCAGAGGGGGTGGAAGCCAAAAATGGAAGAGTTCTGTCCAGACTCCTGAAGGAGTAACCTTCCCCTACTCTGGCTAGCTCCAGAAAGATCAACTATAAGTTCACAGAGATAAGTGAGGCAGAGACTACACACCTACCTATAGGGACGTGTTTTTGGTGTTGGGTTTTTTAACTCAACGCACATTTTTGAAAAGTTCTCCCTACCCATTCCTGGGGAAACCAGCACCTCATATAACCTGACAACTTTTCCAACTCAGAAACCATTTCTGGAGCCATGGAGAAGGGATTGGCACAGTAAGTGGACAGGTGACTACAACTTACCCAGTCAAAGCCTCCGAAGAGGGATTTTTCCCAAAAGAGCTATAGAACAACTTTCTTTTGGTATTTTCCCAAATTGGGAACTCAACTTCATTTTGCAATAAATGCTTCTAGTATACATATTTGAGACTTTTTTTTCTCTCCTTGGAAACCTTAGGATCAGAAAGGGAATGAGAAACCCCACTTCCATATTCCAATGATGTACAAGTCTAAAAGAGAAACCTTGAAATTAGTGTTAGATATCAGATAATAAAATTCAGACCCAAGTACTGGCCTATAGGAAAATAATCCAGATTTCTCAATTTAGAAGGTATTATTTTAAAGCAACCTAAGCAACTTGAGGAACAAGCAAGCCCTTTGAACTTGAACCATATTCAAAGTGTGTTTGCTCTCTCAACTTAGGCTTCCTGGGGTGTCTATACACGGAGGAGCTGGGCTCCAAGGCAAGAGACTTGGAAAGTTGTGGATTCTCCCTTCCTCATTTGCACTTCTACATCTTCCACTGGTAATCTGTGGGGGTAGAGCCCTAGGGGCTCAGCCACTGGTCTCCTAAATCTGAGCATCTCAGCTTTTAGAGTCTCCCCTCTCTACAAAGGCCAAACACCCCACAGGGAAGAGATACTCAGCTATGTTAAATAAATAAGTAAAATGACTGATCACCAAGAATAGGGAAACATTCTTAATGTTTTAAATTTAAAAAACAATTTAAATGTTCAACATCAGGGCAAACTAAGTCATGGCTGCACAGTAGAATATTAGCCATTAAAATAATATTCTGGAAAAATATTTGGTAACATGAAAAACATGCATGATACAATTAAGTGAATAAAGTTACAAAACAGCATGTTCAGAATGAATTCAATCTTGTTTTAAAAACAGAAAAATATTAGCTATCATGTAATACCAAAACAGAGTGGTTAGTTTTCCTTTTTGTGTTTTTCTGTATTTTTATATTTGTCCACAATAAACAAATTTTTTGTCTTCAAAAAGAATTAATAGTATGTTAATTTTTAATGCCAACAGGGAATAACCAATCCATTGTTTTTTAAGTGAAAAAGAAGGTAAAATATTTATTGAGGAAGTTGGCATCTCAAGAAAAACCATAAGCAGGTGCCTTGCAAGTCTACCCTTATCTCTATTTTGTTGTTGTTGTTTAGTTGCTAAGTCATGTCTGACTCTTTGTGACCCCATGGACTGTAGCACACCAGTCTTCCCCTGTCCTTTACTGTCTCCCGGAGTTTGCTCAAATTCATGTCCATTGAGTTGGTGATGCTATCCAACCATCTCATCCTCTGTCATCCCCTTCTCCTGCCCTCAATCATTTGTGCACTTAAAACTACCAACTATCACAGATGTCAGACACCAGAGACAAGGAGAAATCCATAAAAATGTAGCCTATGTCAAGGAAATGGAAGATTTCCTCTACCTCCCTTCAAGGAAAGTAAAACACACACACACACACACACACTACAGTTAGCAACAAAGAAGTGAGTGTGTGTGTGTGTGTGTGTGAGAGAGAGAGAGAGAGAGAGAGAGAGAGGTGGTAGTAGAAGGGGGAATGTAAGAGATATCATCTAAGCCCAAAAATTGTGGTGAAGTAATAGGCAACCAAAAGAAAAAATTGTTTTCCTGGGGTTCAGAGGGAAAAAAGTTATCTGACTTTGAGGTTAAACCCTCAATAAATATAAATGCCAAATTACTCATCATGAAACCTGAGCTATGAAACTGCTAAGGAATTGAACAAACTAGACTTTTCTTTTCATCCATAACTGAATCTCCATCCGAAGACCCCAGGTATCTGATGTTTTGACATTTTCCCCAGGACCTTGCTGACATTCCCAAATGATCTTAGGGGAGATTTTCAGAAATAAAACCATTCCTGATGCCTGGTGAAGTGAAAGTCAGTCATGTCTGACTCTTTGCAACCCCATGGATCATACAGTCCATGGAATTATTCAGGCCAGAATACTGGAGTGGATAGCCTTTCCCTTCTCCAGGGGATCTTCCCAACTCAGGGATCAAACTGAAGTCTCCTATATTGCAGGCAGATTCTTTACCAGCTGAGCCACAAGGGAAGCCCAAGAATACTGAAGCGGGTAGCTTATCCCTTCTCCAGTAGATCTTCCCAACCCAACCATCAATCATGGAGAATATGCCTTATGTTTTCTAGGGGTTTATATCTGAGATTTTCACTAATGAAACTGAGAATTCCGTGAACAGTTTGCCTACTTCCCCCAAAAGCTCGTAGTCCCAATCCTTCCAAGCTTCTTCCAACCTCATTCATTTTACCCTCATGGCAATCAACCAATCTTCCCACATGGACCCTGGGCCACAAACAAAAGGAATTTGGATTTCTCTGCATCCATCACCTTCCTGTCAGGGACTCATTCCTAGGCATTACAGTGGCATTCAGATTCAATAGTTACAACCCTACACTCCTACCCTTTTGGCTCATCCTTAACAAGCTGGCTATCATTAAGGTGACAGAACAGTAAAAGCTCCTCATGTTTGATAGGTTCAGGGCCCAAGACAGGCAGGTTGGCAGTCACAGTCTGATAGTGAATCTTGTAAAACTGCTGAAAAAGGAATCAACTCAATGAGGGAAACCTGTCCATGAGCCAAGTCCCATATTTCAGTAAATCCAGGCACTGATCCACATTGTCTGGAGAATAGAAGCTTCTGTTTTCTCAGTCTAGGCTTGCCAGGCCCTTACAAAGCTTTTTCTCCTCCTCCTCTTTCACCTCCTCTTCCTCCTCCCTCTTATCCCCATCTTTGCCATGAGCAGAATTAATGACTCCTAAGAACTCAATGGACATGAGCTTGAGCAAACTCTGGGAGATAGTGAAGGACAGAGAAGCCTGACATGCTGCAGTCCACAGGGTAGCATCGGACATGATTTAGCGACTGAACAACAACAAGAAAACCCTAAGGCCTATTCCCAGAGTTTCCCATGGTCTCCTGCCAACCTCCTTAGGGCTTCCTGGTGTGTGATCATAAGGGTGGAAAGGAAGAAACTGGACATCTACTAAGTGTCAGATGCTTAATATGTATCTCCAATCCTCAGAACAATCCAGTTAAAGAGTTACAATTATTCCCCTTACTGCTGAGGAAAGTGGCTCAGAGAAGTTAAGCAACCAACCTAAAATTAAACATAAGGAGGTAGATTTGAATTCAGACTTACTACCATATAAATTTATATTCTTCCTTTACACCACTTACACTCTGGGACCCCAGGGATCTCTGGTGACATTCTTAACTGTCATGACAGCTTTGTAGAAGGACTCCATTTATATGCAGTGAAAGGTGTCCTTTTCCTCCCTCTTCTACAAGTAGGAGAGTCACATTTCTCAGCCCATCTCCAGAGAGAAGAAACCTAACTTTTGACTTGCAAAGGCCTTCCTTGGAATGATAAAGCAGATAGCCTGGCTCCCGCTGACTTGGGAGGGCAGAATCCTGATTCTCTAGGGGGTACTCAAAGAAAAAGGCTAACCATTGTGGTCTACAGTAGAGGTCAAAGTTTCAAAGGAAAGTCAAAAGAGGGGTGTTTATTTTAGACGCTAGGGGAAAGAAATACAGGATCCAGAGAAAGACAAATTTCTAGCTCCAGATCACAAACTATTCATATAACTGATCTCAAAATAGTGATCAAGGCCTAGATAAAGATGTATGGGTGGGTGGGAGGGGGATGAAAACAAAGATCAGAACAAATACTTCTAGGAGAAGTTAAAGACCTTTGGGTGAGACCAGTGCTCTATATCCTTCTAATTCTACTGCATTCCCTACCATAGGAGGAAGGGACTCCCAGGTGACACAGTGGTAAAGAACCTGCCTGCCAATATGGAGATGCAAGAAACGCAGGTTCGATCCTTGGGTCAGGAAGAGCCCCTGGAGAAGGAAATGGAAACTTGCTCCAGTATTCTTGCCTGCAAATCCCATGGACAGAGAAGCCTGGCAGGCTGCAGTCTATGGGGTCACAAAGAGTCAATACAACTGAGTGAGCACACACACACCACAGGAGGAAAGTTAGGTTTGGAGGAGGAAAGTTCCCCCTGCCTCCCAACCCCCAGTATCACCAAGTGAGATAGCTGAACATTAGATTCCAAGGCCCTGAACACTCTCCATGGCTGGTGCTCTGCCCACCCTGCCAGACTGCCCTTTTTATCAAGAAATGAATGTATGATGACCAATGAAAGCATTGAGGAAATTAAGCCAAGGCTCTGGGAAGCCTCAGACTGCATTTGGTCAGGGAGGGAGGAGGTAGGCAGTGGGTCAGTGAGGTGGAATATGGTAGGGGATGGGTGGGATGTAGGTAAGGGAAAGGTGGTACACATTCCCCTCAGATTCTCAGGTACCAGAGTATACTTGTGACAGGTCTAGGGGATGGTGAAATGGTCCCTTGCCATTTCTTGGCAATCTATAAGAGATCACTTGATTCAGCTACCTGCTTTTTAACAAGAGAGTTCTCAATCAAAGGCCTAGTGAAGAGGAGCACATCTTACACTCTGTTTTGAAAGACTATCAGGGAGAGAGGGAGAAGCTAATACTTCTTTACTAGGATAAAGTGCCTATCAGGACATTTGCTGCATGCCTAACCTGAATCAGCACTGCTGTGTTTTAAGTCTACCAAATTTTCTAGGACCCCTCATCATGGATTCGGGCCTTCAAACATTCCTTTAATCCAACCTGAATAATGCTAATTACTTCAGTTTTTCACTAGTTCTCTCTTACACTATTTTTTCCTTGACCTTATTCAAATGCACCAGCTTTGGGTTTCGGTGAGGAGGTAGGTAGGGTGTAAGCCAGATACACTTCTTATACCCAGGCTTCACCTTTTGCCCTCAAGCATCTGAAGAATCTACCTATTTTTGGCTGTCACAGAACTTTGATTGTCCCATCAGGCCCCACTTGCCATGGCTCAAGTTCATTTCTAACCCCTCCACTTTAGCCAGAACCTCAATCAACAAGATCCTCCTGTCCTAGGGGCCTGCAGGCAGTGCAGGGACAAGAACATGAAACTGACAATCAGGACACATTTCCTTCTCTGTTCTAACCTGTGAAGCATTTATCTACTTTAAAATCCCAGTTTTATTTCTGTGTTGATAATTCCAAAATCTCCACTTCTGTGGCTCCTGGCACCATAGCTCTAATATTCCACAAGCCATTTCTATTTGAGTGACAGAAATGATTCCTCTACTTCCATCAGTAACCTAACGACACTTTGAGTGACTAAAGCTTACTAATGTATTATCCTCGACTTCTCCCTCTGCTCAGCTTTTCATATTGCACCTGAATTTTGTGCTAACTCAATAACTGATATTTTGCTCCTCAACTTTCTACCCAACACAATGCTATCATACTTTCTTACTAAAACACTACCTTCATCATTACCTGACTTAAAAAGAAAACCACCAATGTCCTAGAGCAGAGGTCTCCAACCTCTGGGCTAATGCCTGATGATCTGAGGTGGAGCTGATATAATAATAATAAAGTACACAATAAATGTAATGTACTTGAATCACCCTGAAACCATCCACCCCACCCACAATCCATGGAAACACTCTTCCACAAAAACAGTCCTTGTTGCCAGAAAGGTTGGGGACCACTATCCTAGTGAATACAGTCCAGTTCTCTAGCTTGACATCTCAAGTCTCCTAAATTTGACACAATCTTATTGTAAATATTGAAAAAAAAATTTCCATGAACACAATCTCATAAAAATCCAAAAAATTTAGAAATACACAGACCAAAAAGTGAGTAATATTAATACCTTCACTCCCTTCTCCCGCCAGCTTACCACCCTTCCCAGAGGTAACAATGCCTATTTTGCTTTTTCAATTTTATCCCTTGTTTTCTCACTTCCAGCTAGACCAGGTTATGACAATTCTTGTATACACCATTTCCATGCAACTTCCATATCTCAGTTAAAACCATTTTCTTCCTTAAGGTCTATCTGCTCTTTGAAATTGCCTGCCTTGTATTTGATACAAACTAAATTTTACTGCCTGTGATATCTAGACATTATGTATTTTTCTATGTCTCAATGATAGAGCTGTCAAGTCTCCTCTTTGGAAGTAGGGCCTTGTTACCCCTCTTGGTGCCTCTGCCAGCCTCTCATGACACTCTGCCTTTGGTGGGTGATTTGTACAGGACATGGAATTTCAGAGATAAAATAGCCCTTAGCAGTCATCTCCTGTAAACCTCTCATTTCACAGAAGAGGAAAGAAATTTGCCCAAGGTCATCTGCCTAGTTAAATGTCAAGCTGAGGATAGACCTCAGGTCTTCTAATTTCAAACGTAATCAATTTCTAGGTCCTCTGCTCTTGGAGTTGAGGTCAGTGGTCCAAACTACTCTCAGGACCAATCAGCTGGGCAGTAACTTTAGACAGATTAACTGATGGCAGAGGGATTGCATATAGTATGTGTGTGCTCAGTCACTCAGTCATGTATGACTCTTGGAAGTTTCATGGAATAGCCTGCCAGGCTCCTCTGTACATTATCCAGGCAAGAATACTGGAGTGTATTGCCTCTACTCAAGGATCTTCCCAACCCAGGGATTGAACCTGTGCCTCTTGTATCTCCCACTTTGGCAGGCAGATTATCATTGGTGCCACCTGGGAAGCCCCTGTATATGGTATGTGATATTTTAAGTCTAAAGAGAATGAAAGAGAACATTTGAGGTTCTCAAACATACCATTATCACTTGAGCCCAAGGCAAAGGAAAAGGTCAGCCTATTCTCCCAGCTATATTAACCTTCATGGCATGTATCCCTGCTCCCCTCCTTCATATTCACCTTAAATTGGCTTCACCTAAATAAAAATGTTGAAGGGCACAAAATCAGAGTCACCTTGAATGCTGACATCTCTAGAAATCCAGTGCTTTTTCTATTGTTTCATAGTTTATACGTGCTATTCCAAATATAATTGTAATTGTGCCTCCTTTCATTCCAGAAAGTGTACTGTTTGATGGCAATCATATAGTGCTCCTATTTATAACTCACTTCATGCATTCAATAAACATTTCTTGGTCACATACTCTGTTATAGGCATAGCACTAATGCGAGGGATGAAGAAGTTCATGACACTGACAAAGTCTCTGCCTTCATGAAACTAGCATTTTCATGGATGACACATACAATGAATAAGTTTAAAAAAAATAGGCTATTACAGATTGAGACAAGTGTCACGATGGAAATAGTAGGGCTCTTACAATAAGGCAGCAACATCTTAAGAAAAACTGGTCAGAGCTCTGTGAAGTTGACATTTAAACTTATACCCAAAGGAATTAATTGTAAGAGCTTCAAGAAAACATATTTCAGAGAGAAGCATTAACAAGCAGCAAGGCCCAAAGCAGAAAAAGAGCTTGGGAAATTTCAAGAACCAATAAAAAGTTTGATATGACTGGAGAATGCTTTGAATGTGGTGACATGAGATGAACTTAGAAAAGTAAGCCAGGTCCAGATCATCCAAGACCCAGCTGGTCACAGTAAAATGTTTGAATTTTGTTTCAGAGAAATTGAAAGCCATCGAAAGATTTTAAGTTAGGGAGTGATAGGCTCCTACTTACCTTGTAAGAAAACTCATGCTGGCTACTGTACGGAAAATGAACCAGAGATGGTCGAGGGTGGAAGCCTGAAGACAAGGAGGCAGTTGTATTTAGCCAGGCAAGAGCTTATAGTGGGTAGCGATAAAGTGAACAGAAGCAAGAGGAAACGTGGACAGTACAGATAAAAGAGGTAGCACCAATAAAAGTTACTAATGGACTGGATGTGATGGGTGAGAGAAGAAGGATCTAGGATGACCTTCAGTTTCCTAGCTCTAGTAACTGAGTGGCAGGTGGTGCCATTTACAGATACAGGCAAAATGAGGACCAGGTTAGGGATAATGGGAAGATTCAGATCGAGAGTTCCATTTCAAACACATTAATTTTAAATTTTTTCTGAGACATTCAAGTGGAAATATTAAGCAGGCAATTGGCTACCAAGTCTGGGGAAAATGGCTAAATAAACTAGAGAAGAACTCTGAGAAGAAGATGCAAATTCTGTAGTCACCGATACTGAAGCCACAGGAGTAAATGAGATTTCCTAAAAGGAGTAGCAAGTGAAGGGAAGAGGGCACAGGTCCAAGTCCAAAGAAACATCACACCTCTCCCATTGTTGTCTGTGTAGACAACAATGGGAGAGGGCAACTGAACCTCTTTTTGATTTTAGGAATAGATAGGTACAGATTTGCTGGCAGGTAGGGAAATAGATGAGCAAATCTTTGTGGGGAGACTCCATCAATCTGTTCATTCAGTGAATGTCTTCTATGGAGTGTGCTAGGTGCCTGTCTAGGAGGTAAACAAGGGACACAGTTCTTCCTGATCAAAAAGGAAAGCACACCTGTGCCCATAATAATGTGGTGTGATAATCAGTCAAATAATTTGGGGCAGTAGGAACACAGAGATGAAAGCAAGCCGTCTGTGCCTGGCCCAGAACTGAAGCAAGTTCATCCAAGTAGTGAGAGGAACTGAACATTAAAAAGGTACTCTGAAGCCAGATAGACTTCCTCCCATCCTGGTTGTTGGCTTGTTTCTGTTTTGCCTTAAAACAAATCTTGTACTTCCTAGAATCAAGATAAAATTGTGACAGATCGGTAGAGTTAAGAAAGGAAGTTTGGGTTGTCTGTCCTTTGACAACAAAGAGCAGTCCTTTCCGATGAGCCTTAATCAGGTGTGTTGTTGGGGGCAGGGGTTAGAGGAAAAAGTGGAAGGAGAGAGTGGTTTATGGCTGTTCACGGGGGGAAAAAAAGCAATAAAATACTTTACCCTGAGCTGCATAAGGGTCATAATCGGTATGATAAGCTATCATTTAACATGAGGAGGAAATTGAAGTTTCATTTCCTTGCTTTTGTGGCACCCCTTGAATTGGGCTGATGACACCATTCAGTCAGTCAGCGTGAGGCCTGCCTTACCAATTTTGTTTTGCAAAACAAAGCCAGTCACGGTCAAACTCAGTTGGTCAATTTCATAGATTAAGATGAGAGACCCCAGGAAAGCAAGACAGCTGGATTAGCTCTGGCTGGAAAACCACGGGTTAATCCTAGGCCAGCTTGGCAGGGAGCTCCATACAATCTTTCAGGCCCCTGGCACCCTCCCACCTCTTGCCCCTCAAGAGCTTCCCACATTCACCAGTGTCCTGGGGTTGACTCTAAACAATCTCCAGAGTTTGAAGGATAGGGCTGAGCTGAGGGTATGGATGCATTTCCCCCTTGTGTCATATGCTGACTGTCATCTTCTCATTCTGATTTCTCATACCCAGACTGGGTGGCATGGTGTGACAGGAAAAAAAACAACAACAACAGACAGGAATCTATAAGAGCACAAACTGGGAAGAATGAACTTTTCTTTAAAAATTAATGATAGTACAAAATTTCTCTCAAATTCTGGGCTCCGATAGGTATACCTACTCACTCTACAACCTAAAGAAAACAGTAAGGATGGAATTTTTGTTAAAGTTCTAATGAACGGCCAGACAATTTTGTTGTCTCTAGGGCTAAGACGTTAGAAAAGAACTGTTGATTCTCTTAGAGATGATTCCCATTCTGATTCCTCTCCACGTCCAGAAGTTGCTGAAAAATTGACGCCAATTCGGAATACATCACATCAGGAGATTTTCAAAGTTCCTGTTTAGCTGAAATAATTCCATTTTCTCTTTTTCTGAATTCTGATATTTCTGGTGAAAACCAGTTCTGCCAGTAATACATAAGGACTATCAAAAAGCCAAGAAAATCTACACTTGCAATGAAGTTGCCTGAATAATAATGGGGTTTGTGTTCCAAAAGAGATTAAGGTAACGTTTAATTTTAGTTGCATGAAGGTTGTCTTCAGTTCAGTTCAGTCACTCAGTCATGCCCGACTCTCCGCAACCCCATGAATCACAGCACGCCAGGCCTCCCTGTCCATCACCAACTCCCGGAGTTCACTCAAACTCATGTCCACAGAGTCGGTGATGCCATCCAGCCATCTCATTCTCTGTCGTCCCCTTCTCCTCCCGCCCCCAACCTTTCCCAGCATCAGAGTCTTTTCCAGTGAGTCAACTCGTCGCATGAGGTGGCCAAAGTATTGCAGTTTCAGCTTTAGCATCAGTCCTTCCAATGAACACCCAGGATTGATCTCCCTTAGAATGGACTGGTTGGATCTCCTTGCAGTACAAGGGACTCTCAAGAGTCTTCTCCAACACCACAGTTCAAAAGCATCGATTCTTCAGCGATCAGCCTTCTTCACAGTCCAACTCTCACATCCATACATGACCACGGGAAAAACCATAGCCTTGACTAGACGGACCTTGGTTGGCAAAGTAATGTCTCTGCTTTTTAATATACTATCAAGGTTGGTCATAACTTTCCTTCCAAGGAGCAAGCGTCTTAATTTCATGGCTGCAATCAGCATCTACAGTGATTTTGGAGCCCCAAAAAATAAAGTCTGTCACTGTTTCCACTGTTTTTCCATCTATTTCCCATGAAGTGATGGGACCAGATGCCATGATCTTTGTTTTCTGAATGTTGAGCTTCAAGCCAATCTTTTCACTCTCCTCTTTCACTTTCATCAAGAGGCTTTTGAGTTCCTCTTCACTTTCTGCCATAAGGGTAGTGTCATCTGCATATCTGAGATTATTGATATTTCTCCCAGCAATCTTGATTCCAGCTTGTGCTTCTTCCAGCCCAGCGTTCCTCATGATGTACTCTGCATATAAGTTAAATAAGCAAGGTGACAATAGCCTTCATAAAATGTCCCATACCAATTGCCATACAGAATAAATTAGAATCCCTTCTGGTTTCTAGAAACAGAGAGCCTGTAAAATAGTAACAGTCAGATGTTCTTCATGTACATAGAGTCTTATGATTAGATTTTACTAATTTGAATTCTGTGCAGAAGGAAGCTTCTTTGTACATTATATTTTACAAGGATTTACTATTAAATTACTACCACAAATAAGACAGCAGGTGGAGGTTTTTAACTACTTATGATGATAATATTTTCAAGTGGTTCTTCTCCAGAGGCTCTTGGTATAATGAATAGCACTCTGGGTATGAGCCAGGAACCTGGATCACCAGCCATTAGCTTCATGTGTGACCTTGGGCAGGTCTCTTAGCTACTCTGAGCCTTGTTTGCTTCGATTATAAATAAAGGGATTGGATTAGGAGGTTTAAAATTAATTAGCAAAGATTTTTGTTTTAAGCAGATAAGAAAGAGCATGCAGTGGTTAAGTGTAAATAAAGGTACTAGTGCCTTAAGTATTACAGAGAATGGAAAGGAATTTGGAAGCACTTTCTGAGTGAAGAAGGAAGAGAACATATGATTGCTGGCCACAAAAAGCGATAGCATAAATGGAGCAAAACCCCAAGTTCCACTTCATTTATTTATACACAATAAATCCATTAAATGAAGGAACTTGGTTTGTACACACACTTGGTTCACCCTATGAGAAAAATAAGAAGCTTCCCAAGTCTATGAAAAAGCACCATTAAGTAATAAAAAGGCTTTAGAGGCAAGTATCAGTTCAGTTCAGTCGCTCAGTCGTGTCCGACTCTCCGTGACCCCATGAATCACAGCACGCCAGGCCTCCCTGTCCATCATCAACTCCCGGAGTACACTCAAACTCATGTCCACAGAGTCGGTGATGCCATCCAGCCATCTCATTCTCGGTCGTCCCCTTCTCCTCCCGCCCCCAACCCTTCCCAGCATCAGAGTCTTTTCCAATGAGTCAACTCGTCGCATGAGGTGGCCAAATTAAGTTCAAAACCCTGGCTGTAATAATTCCCAGATATGGCCTATATATCAAATCATTTTAACCTCAAGATTGTTGTAAAAATTAAATAGGATAACATAAGTGAAAGTGCTTAGCACAGTGCTTGGCACATAATAGGTAACAATAGATAGTAATCCTTCCATTAACGATGGGAACATAGTCCATACATAAGTTAAAAAAAAAAAAAGTAAAAAATAATAGCTAACTTTAACTGAGTGCTCACTCAGTGTCATGAGGCACTGTTAGGTAATTTTACATATATTATCACATTTAATCCTTAAAACAATCCTGGTAAGGTAGGTACTGCATGCAGAAGACCCAGGTTTGATCCCTGGATCAGGAAGATCCTCTGGAGAAGGGAATGGCAATCCACTCCAGTATTCTTGCCTGGAGAACCCCATGGACAGAGGAGCCTGGTAGACTACAGTCCATGTGATCGCAGAGAGTCATACATGACTGAGCAACTAACACTTTCACTTTCAATGTAGGTATTATCATTAGCCCCAGTAGAGAGATGAGGAAGCAGACTCAGAGAGGTTAAGAATTTTTCCCACAGTCACAGAGCTAGGAAGTCATGATGGAGTTATGATATAAAATTGCTTTGCTGTTTAAAAAGGCCAAATGCTAAACCATTTCACCATTATGTCCAGCACATTATATCAAAGTATATTATTACGTGCCAGATAAGTCAGCAATTAAGCATGAATAGTTCATATGCACATGAGACAAGCACACATTAGAGCAAAGTTACAGAAAATTGTCTCCTAGACTAAGAACTGTACAACCATAAAAGAACAGGAGAATCTCCAGTATTGTGATATAGGAGAGCAGAGTAAAGGAAGAGAATGGCTTTAGCAAATGAACAAAGTGAGTAATGAGCAATGTGAGCAAACAGACGACTGTAGCTAGAGCAGGTTCTGGGGAGATATGTTTTGAAAGATAAACACTGACCAGTCTGTGGGAGCCCTGAATGCCATATTAACAACTATAAAATATTTTTATAGCATATTATATATACACTAGATACTCAGTATTTTCTGTCACAAAGCAGTGAAATTTAATTTCAAACAACTACTCATGGAGTAGGAAACCTGTTTTCTGTATGGGCAATGTGTACATTCCACTCAGGGTCCCCTGATCAATTAGGAAGAAAACACGTTGACACACTGTTTTTAACTCTTACTCTGCAATGTGTTTCAGAATTTCAAAATCTTTTAAAAAATCATATTAAGATATAAGTGGCATATCAAAATCTTTATAGCAGCTTATGTAGAAGTCAGGAATACCAAACTCACTGATAAAGGTAAACAATCAAGAAAAGGCTAGTTAAAAAGATGGATCTTAAAAAGGAAGAAAAGTATTCTAAGAAGATACAAGGGCATGGAATACAGTGAAAAGGCCAGCTCAGATGGCGTAGGAGATCCCAGGGTCAGGCCTCAGACCTAGGTAACTACTGAAGAGCCAAGGATAGGTTGAGGGTATCCAGACCTACAGGAAACTAGACAGAGGGTATGACTTCTATTTTGGGGACAGAGAGGGTAAAGCTATTTTATTAGAATAAAATTTTTAAATTTTTATTTTATAAGAACATCTCAGGGATTAATCTTATTTTAATCAGAATTATAAAATTCTGATCCTTCTGAATTATGGTATAATTCAGTGTTCGGATTGGGACCTATGATATGCATAACAGAAAGAGGAACATAACAATGTGATTTCATTAATGTGCCTCACAGCATCACATTTTGATTTAATTTAGCATATTATGTTTCTTACCACAAAGATTACAGTGGCTTCAAAGATTCCATTTTCTCAAACCATCCCTGAGAGGCATGAAGGAACTCATAATGGTATGCTACTTATGTGTAGCACATAAGTGCTGATCTTGTATCTCTGAAAGGTGCAAACAAGTTAGATGAGAACTTGGGGGTCCTAGTAGATATAGCATTTTATTTTTATCGAAACTTTGAAAAAAAAGACTAAAGCTTTAAAATCTACAAATTTTTCAGCTGGGATGTTTATTCTGTAGCTAGTCATCGGATGGTTAGAAGTTTGGCATGACTAATTCTTCACAGTCCATTTGCTAAATGACACTATAAAAGCAAGTACCGCTGAAAAGGATGTGATGTTTCCAAAGCTTCAACCTCATTGTAGACTGACTGTTTTATATGGGTCTGTGGCTAACCATTTTATGGTGCAAGAGGTTCTAATCACATATATATGTTAAAGACACCTTGAAATGTTCTCACATTGTCAAGGACTAGGAAAACTATATAAAGACCAGCGAGGTTGTCATCCTGGCTCTAACATAAAAGCCACCCAGAAGGATTCGAATTTTATAGTTCTGATTAAAATAAGATTTATTAACCCCTGAGATGCTTCTTCTTATAAAATAGCTTTACCCTCTCTCGCCTTGAAATGTTCTCACATTATTAAGGACTAGGAACACTATATAAAGACCAACAAGGTTGTCATTCAGGCCCTAACATAAAGGCCACCCAGAAGGATCAGAATTTTATAATCCTGATTAAAATAAGATTAATCCCTGAGATGTTCTTATAAAATAAAAATTTTTTAATTTTATTCTAATAAAATAGCTTTACCCTCTCTATCCCCAAAATAGAAAACTTGTGGTGAAAAGCAACTGCATCTTAGTAGAACAGTTGAGAGTGCTTATTAAGTAAGTTCAGTAGGGTTGCCTCTAAACTAAAGTTGAACACTGAGAGATCCAAACAATGATGACAGAAAGTTTAAAGAAAGATCCAGAAATTCTCATTTAGATTGAGACACTGTTGGTAGCTGTGTCTTTTAAGGACTTTATCTAACTTGTCAATCTCATTGGCATAAAGTTGTTTCTACTATTCCCTTATTGTTCTTTTACTACCTGTAAGGTCTATAGTGATTTGACAATACTAGGCTAACTAAGCAGAATTGTTTAAGAAAAAAGCGGGGAAATTTGAGGTTGCTTGATAGACCATGTGAAACCATAACTTTCCCAAGGAGCATTCCATCGCCACCTCAGCCAAGAAATGCAGATGAGGCAAGTGGGGGGGGGAGGAATTTTTTTAATGGTTCTAGTGATGGGCTGTTGGTCGGATTAGCTGCCCATTTGTCTGCAAGCTGCTTTTTCCTCCCATTCCGAGCTCCCTGCCATCACAGTGCAGCTGCTGGCCAGGAAGCCTGAGGAAGGGGCTCCCTCTGGAGCTGATGGCAGTAGCACTTTGGAAAGTGCTGGCAGGGGGTGGGCTATAAAAAACAATTTGGTCTGGGAACAAAAGGCATCAATCTCAGCAGTGTCATCAACCCTTGAATGAGGGGAGAGAACTTTCTGGGTCACTTTAGATGCAGGAATGGAACAGACATCATATTACTTAGTCATCTCCCCTTTTCAATGGACTAAAGAATCTAATTAACAGGAAAGCTATGCAGAACTGCTCCACAGTTCTTTAGTCATGTCCTTCAGTGAGGTGAAAGCTATCTTCCTTACAGTCTTTATCTGAAATTGCCAGAAATCACTGGACTCTACCTTTAGAAGTAAATTTCTCTATTAAAAGCTCTCATAAGTCTGGGGGTTTCTAATAATTAATTAACTTTATAAAGCAATTATAGATCTTACATGAAAGGCACAAAGTTAGTATCAGTTCAGTTGCTCAGTCACGTCGGACTCTTTGTGACCCCATGGGCTGCAGCACGCCAGGCTTCCCTGTCCTTCACCAACTCCCAGAGCTTGCTCAAACTCATGTCCATCAAATCAATGACACCATCCAACCATCTCGTCCTCTGTCGTGCCCTTCTCCTCCTGCCTTCTATCTTTCC
This sequence comes from Moschus berezovskii, assembly GCF_049115385.1. NCBI lineage: Eukaryota > Metazoa > Chordata > Mammalia > Artiodactyla > Moschidae > Moschus > Moschus berezovskii. The sequence continues at coordinate 62,525,791 of NC_142467.1, read as the reverse complement.
CATTATCAGGGTCTTTTCCAATGAGTCAGTTCTTCACATCAGGTGGCCAAAGTATTGGAGTTTCAGCTTCAGCATCAGTCCTTCCAAAGGTTAATATGGTGAATGTTAGCAAAATTAGTATAGTGAATGTTATTAGAAAGTGGACTAACAAAAATAAAGTGAAGTCTCTCAGACATGTCCAACTCTTTGTGACCCTGTGGACTGTAGCCTACCAGGCTCCTCTGTCCATGGGATTTTCCAGGCAAGAGTACTGGAGTGGGTTGCCATTTCCTTCTCCAGGGGATCTTCCCGACCCAGGGATCAAACCTGGGTCTCCCTCATTGTAGGCAGACACTTTACCATCTGAGCCACCAGGGAAACTTAACAAAAATAAGGAACTCAAGAAAAAGCACTTGAAGTCAAAGTAGCAGCAAACAAGGAAGAATTGAGCCATCTCTGAATGAAAACTCAAAGTTTAAATACTCTTACACAGAGTTAACTACAAGAAAGAAGTGGCAGTATTTCTGAGATGGGAAAGTACTTCTTGAGAGTAACTATTCACAGACTTCTCTGGTGATACAGTGGATAAGAATCTGTCTGCCAGTGCAGGGACCGTGGATTTGATCCTTGGTCCCAGAAGATTCTGTATGCCTCGCCACAAATACTGAGCCAGCATGCTACAACTACTGAAGCCTGTGCGCCTAGAGCCTGTCCTCTGTAACAAGAGAAACCACCACAGAGAAGCCTTTGCACCACAATGAAGAGTAGCCCCCACTGACTGCACAGAGAAAGCCCAAGCAAAGCAATAAAGACCCAGCACAGCCATAAATTAACAAAGAAAATTATACATGAAAAGTGAAAACGTTGCGCCCGACTCTTTGTGACCCCATGGACTGTATCCACCAGGCTCCTCTGTCCATGGAATTCTCCAGGCAAGAATACCTGAATGGATAGCCGCTCCCTTCTCCAGGGATCTTCCTGACCTAGGGATCAAAACTGGGTCTCCCGCACTGCAAACAGCTTCCTGACTAGCTGAGCCACCAGGGAAACCCAAATTACATATATATAAATAAGTAACTGTGACACTTTCAAATCAAGTTGAACTGTGTTACCCTTAAGCTAGGGCAGATAAACTATTGCCCTGGATTTTCCAAGCATTAGTTTACTTTTCAAAATCCTTCACATAGAAGCTGAGGTAGGTACACCCAGGTTAGACATGTACCATATTTCTTGGCAAAGTTGAAGAAGACCGTGAAGGGTGTGTGTATTGGCAGCAGGGGTGGGGTACAGTGGGGGTAGGCACTTTTAGATGCCATCGCAGATCTAAACTGCTATTTAATCTCAAGTAATAAGAGAATTGCATGCTTGCTTGCTTATCGTCTTTTTGAGTCCTAGAGAAAGGAACTAAATGAAGTGGTGTATCTTGATTAATAAGAATATCACACTATCATTCAAAATAAATGCATTAAATCACCTTTCAGTTCAGTCGCTCAGTTATGTCTGACTCTTTGCAACCCCATGAATCGCAGCATACCAGGCCTCCCTGTCCATCACCAACTCCCGGAGTTTACCCAAACTCATGTCCATCGAGTCGGTGATGCCATCCAGCCATTCTCATTCTCTGTCGTCCCAATCTCCTCCCACCCCCAATCCCTCCCAGCATCAGAGTCTTTTCCAGTGAGTCAACTCGTCGCATGAGGTGGCCAAAGTATTGCAGTTTCAGCTTCAGCATCAGTCCTTCCAATGAACACCCAGGACTGATCTTCTTTAGGATGGACTGGCTGGATCTCCTTGCAGTCCAAGGGACTCTCAAGAGTCTTCTCCAACACCACAGTTCAAGAGCATCAATTCTTCGGCACTCAGCTTTCTTTACAGTCCAACTCTCACATCCGTACATGACCACTGGAAAAACCATAGCCTTGACTAGATGGACCTTTGTTAGCAAAGTAATGTCTCTGGTTTTATATATGCTATCTAGGTTGGTCATAACTTTCCTTCCAAGGAGTAAGCGTCTTTTAATTTCATGGCTGCAAGCACCATCTGTAGTGATTTTGGAGCCCCCCAAAATAAAATCAGCCACTATTTCCACTGTTTCCCCATCTATTTCCCATGAAGTGATGGGACCAGATGCCATGATCTTAGTTTTCTGAATGTTGAGCTTTAAGCCAACTTTTTCACTCTCCTCTTTCACTTTCAAGAGGCTTTTAAGTTCCTCTTCACTTTCTGCCATAAGAGTAGTGTCATCTGCATATCTGAGGTTATTGATATTTCTCCCAGCAATCTTGATTCCAGCTTGTGCTTCACCCAGCCCAGCATTTCTCATGATGTACTCTTCATATAAGTTAAATAAGCAGGGTGACAACATACAGCCTTGACGTACTCCTTTTCCTATTTGGAACCAGTCTGTTGTTCCATGTCCAGTTCTGTTGCTTCCTGACCTGCATACAGAGTTAGGGTTATAAGATTAGGGTTACCATTACTTAGTAACAAATGTGTACACAAGACTTTGGCATTACCTAGCAGGCCACTCCAGTACTCTTGCCTAGAAAATCCCATGATGGAGGAGCCTGGTAGGCTGCAGTCCGTGGGGTCGCGAAGAGTCGGACACAACTGAGTGACTTCACTTTCAGTTTTCACTTTCATGCATTGGAGAAGGAAATGGCAACCCACTCCAGTGTTCTTGCCTGGAGAATCCCAGGGATAGGGGAGCCTGGTGGGGTGCCATCTATGGGGTCGCAAAGAGTTGGACACAACTGAAGTGACTTAGCAGCAGCAGCAGCAGGTTATGTCAGAAGGCAGTCTTCTCATTTTTCTTATTCTCTCTATGCTACACTTTCCAGTTCTGATCTATGAAATAATGACCTCAAACGTGTCCAAAATTTAAAAATTCTATGGCTAACTACATTGTTTTCCATCTGCATGTATTTCTGTTTTTTTCCCAAAACACGTCTCAAATTAAGTTTGTTTTCTCTATTTTTTTCTTTCACTTAAAAAACAAAATAAATGGGAGGTCTGAGGACTGAACCTGACTTCCAGTATAGAATTTTTCTGCCATATACAATGCAGCCACTTTTTGCACAAGAGGAGGCTCTTGTGGGGGAAATAACCTCCTGAAGCTGGAATCTCATTGTAACAAATTATTTGCTGTTTCCTATATGCTCTTGGCCATTGTTCAAAATATAGCCATCCACTATTTATCTGTATTTTAAAGATTTTTACCTTGTCTTTCCAACATGAATGTTAAAGATATTTTGAAATACAGTGGACATACCAGTTCCAGGAGGCATATATTCCAAAACTCATATAAACATCAGGACCAAGAACTTGTAAAGCATCTTGGTTGTACATATACCTTGAAGATAGTCTATTAATAAGGAAGTGTTGCTAACCCTTTTAATGTCACAACCAGTGAGACACTTATCTTTCCAAACCTTTTTAAAAAATGACAAAAGCAGTAATATGAACACTATAGAAAAATTTAAAAAACCAGTATATTACTACCATCCAGAGATTATACAGTAGCATTTGAGTGGGCATCCTTCTACAACTTAATCCACACATATGCACATATATGTATTTCTTTATCAAAGTGAGACTACTCTGTACATATTGCTTTGCAATCTTTACCTTTGAACACATTTTCATTTTATCTAATACTTAGTCTAGATTCAAATCTTCCAGTTGTCTCAAAAATGTCCTTTGCCACTTGTCTGCCTAAATGAGGGTTCAATCTAGAAACAAGGGTTGATTCTGATTATAGATCTTACATCTCTGTTAATCTAAAAGAGTCCCATTTCTCCTAACACCAATTTGTTGAAAGACCAAGGCAGCTGTCCTACAGAACATCCCATCTTGTAAATTTTTGCTTCTTTATGGTATTCTTTAGATGACCACATTATTTCCTACTACTGTAAGAAGGAAGGTTGACTTAAAGGCTAGATAATTTTAAGGTACACATGTTTGGCTAGAACATATCATAAAACGATTAGTATATTTCATTTTTGTGTCTAATCAAGAGCTATATAGGATCTGAATTTTTCCCTATCAAGAATGTGAAAAACTGACCACTAGATTTTGACGATAACAGATCTTTCCCCCTCAACTTCATTTGTGAATAGTTTTATTTTTATTTTTTTAATATTTTTATTACTGAGACAGACCTAAAACCGCAGCTTCTGGAAGAACCATTTGTTCTTGCCGGTCTTGTATCTCTCCTCAAACTTGACCTTTGCCTCTCGTCGGGCCTTGCGTTTGAGAGCAGGGTCTCTGAAGACATCCTTGTTGACAACAGTTTTGTCCAAGGGAATATCCACAGAGTACCTTGTGGGCATGAGGTGATTATAATTATAAACTTTCACGAAAGACTTGATCTTTGACCTCTTGGCGATTTTCTTCTTGCCCATGGCAGCTGTCACTTTGCAGGGATAGCGATCAATTCCACCCACCAGAGCATGGCTGTAGGGTTGGTCTGAGGTGCCGTCATCAATGTTCTTCACGATGACCGCTTTGCGTCCGGAGTAGCGACCGGCCAGGACCAGCACCACCTTCCCGGGTTTCATGAACTTGCCCATTTCAGCAGCTACCGCTCTGGACTACAGCCCATTTGTGAATAGTTTTAAAGCACAGAAAAATGAAAAGAATAGTAAACTAGGATGCCTACCAACTACACTGAATAATTGTTAATATTTTGCTAACTTTGCTTTATGTATAAAAATAATTAAAAATAATTCTTGCTGAATCATGTGAAAATAAGTTGCAAATATAAAACAATTTACCCCTAAATATTTCAGAATGCATTCACCTAAAGATAATAACATTTTCTTTTCATGGTCATATAATTTTGACTCTTTGAAATTTGGCAATTATTTCCTAATATCAACTAATATTTCCAAACCTAAACCTCCTTGCTACTGCTGCTGCTGCTAAGTCACTTCAGTAGTGTCCGACTCTGTGTGACCCCATAGACGGAAGCCCACCAGGCTCCCCCTTCCCTGGGATTCTCCAGGCAAGAACACTGGAGTGGGTTGCCATTTCCTTCTCCAATGTGTGAAAGTGAAAAGTGAAAGTGAAGTCGCTCAGTCATGTCCGACCCTTAGCGACCCCACAGACTGCAGCCCACCAGGCTCTTTCATCCATGGGATTTTCTAGGCAAGAATACTGGAGTGGCTTGCCATTGCCTTCTCCTTAATTGTCCCCTAAAGTCTGTTACTGATTTTTAAAACCAGTATCCAGCCAAGATCTACTCACAGCTTTTGGTTAAGGTGTCTCTTTGGTCACCCTCACTTCCATCTTCAGTTTTATAATAACATTAGCTTTTAGATGGAGAAGGCAATGGCACCCCACTCCAGTACTCTTGCCTGGAAAATCCCATGGATGGAGGAGCCTGGTAGGCTGCAGTCCATGGGGTTGCGAAGAGTCGGACATGACTGAGCGACTTCACTTTCACTTTCATGCATTGGAGAAGGAAATGGCAACCCACTCCAGTGTTCTTGCCTGGAGAATCCCAGGGATGGGGGAGTCTGGTGGGCTGCCGTCTACGGGGTCGCAAAGAGTTGGACACGACTGAAGTGATTTAGCAGCAGCAGCAGCTTTTAGAAGAGATGAGGCCAATTTAATTATTTACTCTTAATAACTGAGAATATTTTATTTTTTGGAAACTAGTATCTCATCACAAAACATATTTGAGAAATATTGAAGACTTTGGTAGAGGGACCAATCATTTCATTTTGCATAGGATTAAGGGGCCTCCCGGGGTACAGGAAAAGTTTGCATTCTTTTGTAACTCTGCTATTAAAAAAGTCCTACACACATCTGTTTTCACTAATCAAAATAAACCCAAAGAGGATTTTTGCTTTTATTTAAAAAGGCCAAAAGGGAAAACAGAACTCAGTATTTGTTTTGCAGTGAGCAAATTCAGAAGCTCCTTTATGACTACACAGTGGAACTGAGAAATAGATTTAAGGGATTAGATCTGATAGAGTGTCTGATGAACTATGGACAGAGGTTCGTGACATTGTACAGGAGACAGGAATCAAGACCATCCCCAAGAAAAAGAAATGCAAAAAAGCAAAATGGCTGTCTGAGGAGGCCTTACAAATAGCTGTGAAAGAAAAGTGAAAAGGAAAGATATACCCATTTGAATGTAGAGTTCCAAAGAACAGCAAGGAGAGTTAAGAAAGCCTTCCTCAGAGATCAATGCAAAGAAACAGAGGAAAACAATAGAATGGGAAAGACTAGAGATCTCTTCAAGAAAATTAGAGATACCAAGGGAACATATGATGCAAAGACGGGATCAATAAAGGATAGAAATGGTATGGACCTAACAGAAGCAGAAGATATTAAGAAGAGGTGGCAAGAATACACAGAAGAAAAGATCTTCATGACCAAGATAATCACAATGGTGTGATCACTCACCTAGAGCCAGACATCCTGGAATGTGAAGTCAAGTGGGCCTTAGGAAGCATCACTACAAACAAAGCTAGTGGAGGTGATGGAATTTCGGTTGAGCTATTTCAAATCCTGAAAGAGGATGCTGTGAAAGTGCTATATTCAATATGTCAGAAAATTTGGAAAAGTCATCAGTGGCCACAGGACTGGAAAAAGTCCGTTTTCATTCCAATACCAAAGAAAGGCAATGCCAAAGAATGCTCAAACTACCACACAATTGCACTCATCTGACACACTAGTAAAGTAATGCTCAAAATTCTCCAAGCCAGGCTTTAGCAATACATGAACCATGAACTTCCATATGTTCAAGCAGGTTTTAAAAAAGGCAGAGGAACCAGAGATCAAATTGCCAACATCGTACACGAGACAGCAAAAGAGTCACAGATGTATAGAACAGTCTTTGGGACTCTATGGGAGAGGATGAGGGTGGGATGATTTGGGAGAATGGCATTGAAACACGTATGTTGTCATATGTGAAACGAATCAACAGTTCAGGGTCAATGCATGTTATAGGATGCTCGGGGCTGGCATGCGGGGATGACCCAGAGGGAGGATAAAGGGAGGAGGGAGGTGGGAGGGGGGTTCAGAAGGGGGAACTTATGTAAACCCGGGGCGAATTCATGTCAATGTATGGCAAAACCAACCAATATAATATTGTAAAATAAAAAAAAAAATAAAATAAAATAAAACAAAAAGTCAACTCATAAATATAAAAAAACAAAACAAAACAAATTGCCAACATCCTCTGGATCATTGAAAATGCAAGAGAGTTCCAGAAAAATATATATTTCTGCTTTATTGACTATGCCAAAGCCTTTGTGTGGATCACAACAAACTGTGGAAAATTCTGGAAAAGATGGGAATACCAGACTACCTGACCTGCCTCCTGAGAAATCTGTATGCACATCAGGAAGCAAGTTAGAACTGGAAGCAACAGTTAGAACAGTTAGAACTGCAACAACAGACTGGTTCCAAATAGGGAAAGGAGTGCGTCAAGGCTGTACATTGTCACCCTGCTAATTTAACTTATACGCAAAGTGCATCATGAGAAACGCTGGGCTGGAAGAAGCACAAACTGGAATCAAGACTGCCGGGAGAATCATCAATAACCTCAGACATGCAGATGACACCACCCTTATGGCAGAAAGTGAAGAAGAACTAAACAGTCTCGTGATAAAAGTGAAAGAGGAGAGTAAAAAGTTGGCTTGAAGCTCAACATTCAGAAAACAAAGATCATGGCATCTGGTCCCATCACTTCATGGGAAATAGATGGGAAAACAGTGTCAGACTTTATTTTTTTAGGCTCCAAAATCACTGCAGATGCTGATTGCAGCCATGAAATTAAAAGACGCTTACTCCTTGGCAGGAAAGTTGTGACCAACCTAGATAGCATATTAAAAAGCAGAGACATTACTTTGTCAACAAAGGTTTGTCTAGTCAAGGCTATGGTTTTTCCAGTGGTCATGTATGGATGTGAGAGTTGGACTATAAAGAAAACTGAGCACCGAAGAATTGATGCTTTTGAACTGTGGTGTTGGAGAAGACCTTGAGAGTCCCTTGGACTGCAAGGAGATCAGTCCTGGGTATTCATTGGAAGGACTTATGTTGAAACTGAAACTCCAAAATTTGGCTACCTGATGCAGAGAGCTGACTCATTTGAAAAGACCCTGATGCTGGGAAAGATTGAAGGCAAGAGGAGAAGGGGACGACAGAGGATGAGATCGTTGGATGGCATCACTGACTCGATGGACACGGGTTTGGGTAGACTCCGGCAGTTGGTGATGGACAGGGAGGCCTGGTGTGCTGGGGTTCATGCAGTTGCAAAGAGTTGGACACAACTGAGTGACTGAATTGAACTGAATTCAGAAGCTGTGTGAACACTGAGCAACAAAAGTAGCACCACCAAGCTCCTCCCTAAGGAACTACACTCAGCATCCCAGCACAAGCCAGCATAGCTTTGAACCGTGAGTGAGCATCTGGGCTTTATCTTAATTTACTTTGTGCTTCAGTTAACAGGATGTGAACTGGCTAAGGTAATTGAGTCTTCACTCTACATTCTTTCTGCTTATGAGATTTCATAGCAACACTCTACTATTGGATCTTAGAAAGTGAAAGTTACTCAGTTGTGTCTGACTCTGCAACCCCATGGACTATAGAGTCTATGGAATTCTCAAGGCCAGAATACTGGAGTGGGTAGCTTTTCCCTTCTCCAGGGGATCTTCCCAACCCAGGGATTGAACCCAGGTCTCCGGCATTGCAGGCGGATTCTTTACCAGCTGAGCCACCAGGGAGGCCCACAAATACTGAAGTGGGTAGCCTATCTGTTCTCCAGCAGATCTTCCCAATCTAGGAATAAAATTGGGTCTCCAGCATTGCAGGTGGATTCTTTACCAACTGAGCTATCAGGGACGCCCATAGGATAGCAAAAGAAAACTGTAATTATTTATATACTTAACATTTTTTAAACTAAGCTTTCTGAACTATGCATTAATTATGCATGTAAATACAGAATATAGGCTAGGGAAAATATAACTAAAATGCCACATCTTCTCAAAATTAAAAAATAATAAGCAATATCTTACATTAATCTTCTATTACTTAATGCTGCATCACCGTTAAAATCATATCCTAAATTGACAGCCATTGCAACACAATGGCCTCCATAAAGACAGTATGAGGGCAAGGGAGAGCCAATGGGCATTGGATGACTTTGAGACTCACAGAGGAAAAATAACTAAACATGGGAAAGGATGCCCTAAGAGACCACAAAGCACCATCATATACATTCTTTGGGCAAACTTGCCAGAAGGAGCACAAGTGCCCAGTCACCTTCTCAGAGTTTTCCAAAAAGTGCTCAGAGAGATGGAAGACCATGTCAATTGAAAAAGAAAATTTTGAAGGCATAGTAAAGGTAGACAAGGCCTTTAAAACAGAGAAATGAAAACCTGCATTCCTCCTAAAGGAGAAACAAAAAAGGAGCTCAAGGATCCCAATGCATACAAGAGGCTGCCTTCAGTTTTTCTCCTGTTCTTCTTCCAAATCAAAAGAGAATATCCCAGCATACCCACTGGCAATGTTGCAAGGAACTGGGAGAAATGTAGAACAGCATCCCAGCAGATGACAAGCAGCTTTATGAAAAGAAGGCTGCGGAAACCAATGGAAGGAGAGTCTAAGAGGATGGAGGGAAAATTGGAAAGAAAAGGGAAAGTGATGGTTAAAAAAAGAAATGCGAGACGCCCGGCTCCGGCGGCGCAGGCGCAGTCGCGGGAGGCGCCCGGCTCCGGCGGCGCAGGCGCAGTCGCGGGAGGCGCCCGGCTCCGGCGGCGCAGGCGCAGTCGCGGGAGGCGCCCGGCTCCGGCGGCGCAGGCGCAGACGCGGGAGGCGCCCGGCTCCGGCGGCGCAGGCGCAGACGCGGGAGGCGCCCGGCTCCGGCGGCGCAGGCGCAGACGCGGGAGGCGCCCGGCTCCGGCGGCGCAGGCGCAGACGCGGGAGGCGCCCGGCTCCGGCGGCGCAGACGCGGGAGGCGCCCGGCTCCGGCGGCGCAGACGCGGGAGGCGCCCGGCTCCGGCGCAAGGGACCACGTGCAGAATCGTGGCTGAGATGAGCTACCCCGCGCCCAGGGTTAGGGCGGTGGCCGAGAGGAGCTGTACCACTTTCAGGAGGCGGTGGCTGCTTGGGCACCAGAGGGCCGAGAGGAGCTGATCTACATTCAAAGCAGGAGGCGCGGCCTTGAGGAGACACCCCTCGTCCAAGGTAAGGTACAGCGGCTGCGCCTTGCTGGAGCAGCTGGGAAGAGATACTCCACGACCAAGTGGAATATAAGAATCCAGTGTTCTGGGGAGGAAGGAACAAGATGGCGGAGGGATAAGATGGCAAGACCACTTTCTCCCCCACAAATTCATCAAAAGAACATTTGAACGCGGAGTAAAGTCCACAAAACAACTTCTGAATACTGGCAGAGGACATCAGGCTCCCAGAAAAGCAGCCCATTGTCTTCTAAAGGAGAGAAGAAACCCAGCTCCACCCACCAGAACACCGACACATGCTTCCCTAACCAGGGAACCCGGACAAGTCACCCATCCAACCCCACACACAGCGAAGAAACTACGTAATAAAGAGAACTCCACAAACTGCAAGAAGAGGGAAAGGCCACCCCAAGCAAAGCAATATAAGCAAGATGAAGAGGCAGAGAAATACCCAGCAAGTAGAGGAACAAGATAATTGCCCACCAACACAAACAAAAGAAGAAGATATAGGGAATTTACCTGATAAAGAATTTCAAATTTTGATGGTGAAAATGATTCAAAATCTTGAAAGCAAAATGGAGTTACAGATAAATAACCTGGAGAAAAGGATTGAGAAGATGGAAGAAAGATTTAATAAGGACTTAGAAGAAATAAAAAAGAGTCAATATACAATGAATAATGCAATAGATGAGATCAGAAACACTCTGGAGGGAACAAACAGTAGAATAACAGAGGCAGAAGACAGGATAAGCGAACTAGAAGATAAAATTGTAGAAATAAATGAAACAGAGAGGAAAAAAGAAAAACGAATTAAAAGAAATGAGGACAATATTAGAGACCTCTGGGACAATGTTAAACGCTCCAACATTCGAATCATAGGAGTCCCAGAAGAAGAAGACAAAAAGAAAGACCATGAGAGAATACTTGAGGAGATAATAGTTGAAAACTTCCCTAAAATGGGGAAAGAAATAATCACCCAAGTCCAAGAAACCCAGAGAGTCCCCAACAGGATAAACCCAAGGTGAAATACTCCAAGACACATATTAATCAAATTAACAAAGATCAAACACAAAGAACAAATATTAAAAGCAGCAAGGGAAAAGCAGCAAATAACACATAAGGGGATTCCCATAAGGATAACAGCTGATCTTTCAACAGAAACTCTTCAGGCCAGAAGGGAGTGGCAAGACATACTTAAAGTGATGAAAGAAAATACCCTACAGCCCAGATTACTATACCCAGCAAGGATCTCATTCAAATATGAAGGAGAAATCAAAAGCTTTACAGACAAGCAAAAGCTGAGGGAATTCAGCATCACCAAACCAGCTCTCCAACAAGTGCTAAAGGATCTTTTATAGACAGGAAACACAGAAAGAGTGTATAAACTTGAACCCAAACAATAAAGAAAATGGCTACGGGATCGTACTTATCAATAATTACCTTAAACGTAAATGGGTTGAAATTTTCAAAAAGGCTAGGAAACAATTCTCATAGCCATCAATAGATCAGTGTTGAGTTCATGAATAGTTTTTAAAGTTTGGGACAAACTGTAGTATTTGCTATTTGAAGTACTATTTGTAATTGGCATATTACGATGTAACATTGGTCTTCATTTCCAACTTAAAACGCCTAAAAATGCCTAACAGGTTTTTAGATGTGTGAATTTTAGTTGAAATGTATTTTATGATGTTACTAAACCTGCAGAAATATTGAAATATTTCAGAGAACTTATTCACTGTACATTTAATTTATTTATAAAAGTTATGAACCGTAGAAAGTTTTACTTGTTGGGTCAAATGCTTGTTGCTTCAAATGCTTGTTGCATTTGAAGTGCTAGTTACAAGAAAATCAAATACCTTCAATGTATAAATGCTATTAAGTTTTTAAAGGACTCTGGAGTATAAGTAAGTTTGTTTAAAGAAATTTGGTCTGTTCAACTTGAAAAAAATAAATAAAATTGGAAAAAAAAATTAAAAAAAAAAAAAGAAATGCCACAAACCAATATTGTAAACCAATCATCAATCAATTACAAATAAACAAATGTTAAAAAGAAAGAAATGGGATTTGAAGGCCGCTGACTAGGAGATGAATCAGGAGGCTAGGTGGCCAGGAGCAAACCTGGGATGGACGTAAGGCTATATCCCAGTGTCCATGTCAGGGCTTGGAGTTCCTTGGTAATATTTTCTGTTCGACTTTAGAAATTAAATAATGTATATATTTGGAACTTAGAAATTATATATTGACTTAGAAATTAAATATTTATATATTTGGAACACTCACGAAAAGATCTGACTATTTTGTGTACTAAGATGCCAATATTTTATTGGGTTTATACAAAGCATGAATCCCCTAATATGACAAATAACTGGATATAATAATGGAGAGGGAAGTTTCTGGGATTGGCCACTTGATCTCCATTTCATCTTCCTTCTGTTTGAATACATTGGAAATCTAAAAAGCAAACGAACCCTAAGGAACAAAACAAAACAAATTTATGTGAACCAAAAACATCTACTGAAACTTTCCAAGCTGGAGTCCCTAGTCAAGGCTATGGCTTTTCCCGTGGTCATGTATGGATGTGAGAGTTGGACTGTGAAGAAGGCTGATCGCCGAAAAATTGATGCTTTTGAACTGTGGTGTTGGAGAAGACTCTTGAGAGTCCCTTGTACTGCAAGGAGATCCAACCAATCTATTCTGAAGGAGATCAATCCTGGGTGTTCATTGGAAGGACTGATGCTAAAGCTGAAACTGCAATACTTTGGCCACCTCATGCGACGAGTTGACTCACTGGAAAAGACTCTGATGCTGGGAAAGGTTGGGGGCGGGAGGAGAAGGGGACGACCGAGAATGAGATGGCTGGATGGCATCACTGACTCTGTGGACATGAGTTTGAGTGAACTCCGGGAGTTGGTGATGGACAGGGAGGCCTGGCGTACTGTGATTCATGGGGTCGCGGAGAGTCGGACACAACTGAGCGACTGAACTGAACTGAACTGAAGATAAAGAAAAAATATGGAGCAAAAAAGATAGTCATCAAGGTTGAAGACAAGGAAGAGGAAGAGAAGGAAGTTGAAGATGATAATAATAAGTTGATTCTAGTTTCCTGCTTGTCTAAAAGTGTTTAACCTCCTTGTGCACAACTCACTCTTTCTAAAGAAAAAAGAACTGTAAAGCTGTACAAGACTTGTTTTTAAACTGTATAGTGACTTTTTCTATATAGTTAACATACTATCAAATGTCTCTTTAGCTAGCCCTGAGTTTGCGTGAGCTCCGGGAGTTGGTGGTGGACAGGGAGGCCTGGCATGCTGTGATTCATGGGGTCGCAGAGAGTCGGACACGATTGAGCGACTGAACTGAACTGAACCCTGGTGGTATTTTCAATAGATACTAATTTTGCGAGTTGTATTAATAAATTGGCAAAGAAATGTAAAGTAGGTTCTTGTTGGTGCACAGCAAATATCAATTTTATATAGGGATGGTAGTTTTACCATCTTCAGTTGTCTCTGATGCATCCTATATGAATTACTATTCTCTTAACTGAACACCACTTTGTAACAGAAAAAAAGTTGCAATTGTTTTGTTGACATTCTAAGTGTTTCTCATATTAATACCATTTTCATATTAGAAAAAAATAAACCCCAAACCAATGTTTTATCTTAGATAATGTTATCTGCTGCACAAAATAGATATTCTTTTAAATTTTATTTTTAAGAAATAATTTCACACGTAGTTACATAAACCCTTAGGAGTTACTTTTTTCTTAAGTAGAAGCATGCCTTTTATAGTAAGACAGCTCATGATTTGTTCTTTAAGGGTTTTATTTTAATAAGATTCTTCTGCAACTGGATGATGACACAGTTTAGGTTTGTTGGGATTATTTTTCAGCAGCCAATCAGCTAGCCAAATCTATGGAAAAGAAAAAAAACCTTTATGTTAATTAATGTTCACATACTTTCTTCAGTATATACTCTATCAATTTAAAACAGTTTCCAAAATCACTTTAAGAATAATAAGAAAAGGACCACTAAAAATTGAAACAGTAAGTATTACATTAGACAATATTGTCAAGCATAGATCCAAATTGGAAAGGAAGGTAAAACTATGTTCACAGATAACATGACCCTGGTATATACAGGTATAATATTCTTCCATCAGTTTATTGTACTTTGCAGATATAGCTTTTTTTTTCTTTACAAATTGAAGGTTTTTGAGCCCTCTGCATTGAACAAGATTATCAGCACTATTTTCCCAAGAGCAATTGCTCACTTTATGTATCCATGTCTCTGTGTATGCTAATTCTCATAATATTTCAAACATTTTCATTATTATTAGATTTGTTGTAGTGGTCTAGGGCTTCCCAAGTAGAGTGGTGGTAAAGAACACACCTGCCGATGCGGGAGACCTAAGAGATGTGGGTTCCATCCCTGGGTCGGGAAAATCCCCCGGAGGAGGAAATGGCAACCCACTCCAGTATTCTTGCCTGAAGAATCCCATGGGCAAGAGGACAAAGGAGCCTGGTGGGCTACAGTCCATAGAGTCACAAAGAGTCGGACACAACAGAAGCAACTTAACACACACATAGTGGTCTATGATCAGTGATTTTACTGCAAAAAAAAAATCATGACTCACTGAAAGCTAAAATGATGGTTAACATTTTTTTAGATTAAGTTATACACATTGTGTTTTTTAATATATAATATTATTGCACACTTAATAGACTACAGAATACTGTAACCCTTTTATATATGCGTGGGGAAACAAAAAAGTTTGTATGACTTGCTTTACTGCAATACTTGCTTAACTGTCATGGTCTGGAACCTAACTGGCAACATCTCCATGGTATGCCTGTATAAAAAATTCCGAAGAATCTAAGAAAGCTACTAGAGCCAATAAATAAATATGGTAAAGTTGCAGGTTACAAGATCAATACAGAAAATCAGTTGTGTTTCTACATATCAACAATGAATGATTCAAAAAGGAAATTAAGAAATCATATTCATTTATAATAGCCTTGAAAAAATATCTAGGATAAATTAACCAACCTGTGTCCTGAAAATCATAAAACATTGCTGAAAGAAACAGAAAGATCTAAATAAATGAAAAGACAGCTCATGTTCATGAATAGAAAGATTTAATAATGTTAAGATACTAAGATGTCAATGCTACTCATAGTGATCTACAGATTCAACACAATTCCCATCAAATTTCCAACTGCTGTTTTTGCAGAAATGGAAAAGTCAATCCTTAAATTCATATAGAATTTCAAGGAGTTCCAAATAGGTAAAAAAAAGTCATGAAAGAAAACCAAGTTGGAGAATTTTCCAATTTTGTTCTTCCCAATTTCAAAATCTTCTATAAAGGTACAGTGATCAAGACAATTAGGTATATAGATATACATATAGATCAATGGAATAGAATTGAGAGTCAAAAATAAACCCATATATATGACCAACAGGTTTTTGACAATGGTTCCAAGCCCATTCAATGGAGAAGGTACAGTCTCCTCAACAGATGGTACTTAGAAACTGGATTTCCACATGCAAAAAATGAAGTTGACCCCTATCTCACTTAATATAAAAAATTAATTCAAAGTTTGTCAATAACATAAATACGAGTTAAACTCTTTAAAATCTTAGAAAATAAAGGAGTAAATCTTTATGACCTGAATTTGGCAATAGATTCTTAGATATGATACCATAAGCATAAGCAACAAAAAAAATAGGTAAATCAGACTTCATCAAATATTCAAAACTTTCATGTATCAAAGGACATCATTAACAAAGTGAAAGGGGGCTTCCCCTAGTGGCTCAAAGGTGAAGAATCTGCCTGCCAAAGCAGGAGACATGGGTTGGATCCCTGATTTGGGAAGATGCCACATGCTGTGAAACAACTAAGCCTGTGTGCCACAACTATTGAGCCTGTGCTCCAGAGCCTGGGAGATGCAACTACTAAGTCCACGTGCCACAACTACTGAGGCCCGAGCACCCCAGGGCATGCTGCTCCCCACAAGATAAGCCACCATAACGAGAAGTCCTTGTACTGCAACTAGAGAGTAGCCCCCTCTTGCTGCAGCTGCAAAGAAGTGCACACAGCAAAGAAGATCCAAAAATAAGTTAATAAAATTATTATTTTTTAAAGTGAAAGGACAACCTATAGAAAGGGAACATATATTTGCAAATCATATAAAGATTTAAAATCTATAACATATAAAGAACTCCTGCAACTCAACAACAAAAACAATTAAAAATGAGCAAAGAAAAAAAAATGAGCAAAGAACATGAATATGAACAGACATTTCTCTGAAGAAAATATACAAATGGCCAGTAAACACTTGACAAGAGGGTCAACACCATTTGTCATTAGGGAAATGCAAACCAAAGCCACAATGACAGGCCATTTCACATCTAATAAGATGGTTACAATTATTTTTTAAAAAATGGAAAATAACAAGTGTTAGTCATGGAGAAACTGGAACACTCATACATTGCTAGTAGGAATGTAAACGGGTGCAGCTACTGTGAAAAATAACTTAGTGATTACTCAATAAGCTAAACTCAGAATGATTGTATGACCCAGAAAATTCACTCTTAAGTACATACTTCAAAAAAATGAAAACAGGTACTCAAACAGATACTTAAACACCAGTGTTCACTGAACCATTATGTACAAATAGCCAGAAGGGAGAAACAATCTAAGTATCTATAAACAGATGAATGGATAAACAATATATATGTATAATCAAATATTATTCAACTATAAAAGGGATAAAAGTCTAGTACCTGCTACTACACAACTGAACTTCGAAAGCATTATGACAAGTGACATAAGTCAGACACAAAAAAACCCAAATATTATATAATTCTTATACGTAACTTATGTAAAATATCTAGAATAGACAAATTCATGGAAACAGAAAGACTAGAGGTTACTAAAGGGTGGCAGAAGGAGATAATGGGGAGTTATTGCTTAATGGTTACAGAGTTTCTGTTTAGGGTGATGAAAAAGTTTTGGAAATAGGTAGTCATGATGGCTATACAACACTGTGATTATAATTAATGCCACTGAACTGTACACTTGAAAATGGTTAAAATGACAAAGTTTATCTTATATTTACCATCAAAAAAAATTGTTACGTATATACAGAAGTACTAAAAATGTTAAAAAAGAAATGTTTATTGTGGTACTGTTATCAGAACATACAGCTCAACATAATGGAATACATGCTCATATATAGAATTTTATATGTGATAAATGTGACCTCGTAAATTAATGTATAAGAACAACTGGTCGGCACTCCAGTGTTTTGCCTGGAGAATCCCAGGGACAGGGGAGCCTGCTGGGCTGCCGTGTGTATGGGGTCGCAAAGAGTCAGACACGACTGATGTGACTTAGCAGTAGCAGCAGCAGCAGCAGGGAAACCCTGTGTGCTGCAGTCCATGGAATCGCAGAGTCAGTCGGCACTGAGTGACTGAACTGAACTGTACAACGTATTTGACTTTAATTATCTTTAAAGGCCCTGTCTCCAAATGTAGTCAG
This sequence comes from Moschus berezovskii, assembly GCF_049115385.1. NCBI lineage: Eukaryota > Metazoa > Chordata > Mammalia > Artiodactyla > Moschidae > Moschus > Moschus berezovskii. The sequence continues at coordinate 62,508,083 of NC_142467.1, read as the reverse complement.
TCTCTGGGTAACTGGGGCTTGGGACTTTTGCTTATGAGTTTTAGGGGGATACAATTCATCCCATAATAGGGGTCCAGCAGGGCAGTTGGGACATTGTAAGGGCTTATTTTTTAAAAATTTAAGTTAATATTTTTCAGTGTAGGAATGATTTTCATGTTATTCTGTAATGATAAAGGAAACATAGTCCTGTCTGGGATATAATTAATATAGTTAGTTATCTATAGAGAAACTACTTCCATTTGAAACTTTTTAAAATGCTTGATTTAGTGTTTGCTTTAAATCTTTTGACAATATAATCCATTTATTTCCTTTCCTCTTTGACAGTAGTTATAAAACATTATACTGTTAAAGGATGGAAACTTCCAGTGATTGATCACTTAGATTAATTTAGTCTCCTCCTCACTTTCACCCATTACTCTAACAAACTATGCTGTTGAGAAGATGGAGCCTCATTTAAGACTGACTATTTTGATCTGGTCATTACTAAGTGCACGACTAGATGCCATCATATCTAAAGCCTGATCCCTGGAAAATTGTTCCTAGGAAACTGATGGCACACCAGTAAACACTCAGGTCCTGCAGTCAACACTCAGCAAAGCACTAGGGATGTTACCGTTGACTTGTGCCTCCTGGGCACAAGCATGGTTGGTGAGGGTAGAAATATAAACCCTTTGGAAGAAATATTAAGGAAACTTCTAGAAGGTCATAGGGGCTTCCCTGGTGGCTCAGCAGTAAATAATCTACTTGCCAGTGGAGGAAATGCAAGAGATATGTGTTCTATCCCTGGGTAGGGAAGATCCCCTGGAGAAGGAAATGACAACCCACTCTAGTATTCTTGCCTAGGAAATCCCATGGATAGAGGAGCCGGGAAAGCTCCTACAGTCCATGGGGTTGCAAAAGAGTCAGACATGACTTAGTGAATAAACAACAACAAAGAAAGCCATAGGAGATCTTCACTCTAAAGAGACATGACCCCAGGCTTCCCTGGTGGCTCAGTGGTAAAGAATCCTCCTGTCAGCGCAGGAGACACAGGATCGATCCCTGATCTGGGCAGATCTCACATGCCCAGGAGCATCTAAGCCTATGTGCCACAATTATTGAGCCTGTGCTCCTGAGCCCGGGAACCACAACTACTGAGCTCACAGTCTGCAACTACTGAAGCCGTAAAGCTTGGGCTCTGCAATAAGACAAGACATCGTAATGAGAAACCCCCTCTTGCCTCAACTAGAGAACAGCCTGCACAGCAACAAAGACCTAGTACAGCCATAAATAAACAAAATTACTAAAAAAGAGAGAGGGAGGGATGACCCTGATAATAGATGTTTAGTGGGGATTTGAAGCAGAGAAGTCTGCCCCTTGGCTGGGAGCGTCACCACGTCATCACTGGTGCGTGTAGTAAGCTGTATGCTGTGAATGGAGTGCTTTCCTTCTTTAAAGGATGTAGCGATGTAGTCTTAGCATGCCTGGCTCTTTGGGTATCTTTTAGTCAGTTATCCTGTTGGGGCAAACAGGCCCTCAGCTATTTATTTCATTTCCCACTTGTTTCCCTTGATACAGAGAAACACCCAACAGAATAAACTACAGGACACGTAAATCCAAATTAGTTTTTTCTGGCTACTGTCATTTCTGGGAAAGGGAAGTGGATAAAATTACTTTTAGAATTTCTTGAGAGAATTGTTGGTCTCTCAGTTTGTGATGGCTCTGGGTATCCTGTGTGGAACTAGCTGAGTTTATGTTAACATACTGCTGTTTGGGTAAAGACTATTGTAAAATACATCTGACGGTTTATTTTAGATGATGGAAATTTAATGCCTTTTGGAGCTAAAGTTATTATTGTTAATATTGTAAACATTAAAATGGCCATCAAACCAAAAAAAAAAAAAAAGAACAACTGGTCGGAAAACAAATCAATTTAGATCTTTATTTTGTGATATATATAAAAGTAAATTCCAGAGACACAGGAAAGCTAAAAAGGAAAAAAAATATTAATAGAAGAAAACGAAAGTGAATATTTAGCAAAACCTTTAATAGAACAGAACTTTCTAAACTTAGATGATAAAGTAAAACTCACAATAAGAAAAAAATTAAGGTTTGACTTATTGAATATTATTTAAAAGGCAAAATTAGAAGTTAAACAAAAAGGGAAATATTTTTGCAGCTAATACAACAAGCTTGATGTAACCAATACATAAAGAATTTTTACACCTATCCTTCTCAAACTATTCCAAAAAACTGCAGAGGAAAAAAATGCTTCCAAGCTCATTCTATGAGGCCAAGATTACCCTGGACACAAAAACTAGACAAAACAACACCAGAAAAGAAAATTATAGGTCAGTATCACTGATAAGCATAGCAGCAAAAATTCTCAAAGAAAACTGAATTTTATACATTAAAAGAATCATACACCATGATCAAGTGGGACTTATTCCAGGGCTGCAAGGATGGTTCAATTTCTGCAAATCAATGTAATACATCACATTCTGAAGAATAAAAATCATACAATCATCTTAACAAATGAAGAAAAAGCTTTTGACAAAATGTAAGATCCATTTACAATAAAAATTCTCAGCAAAGTGAGTATAGAGGGACAATACCTCAACACAATAAAGATCATAGAAGACTAGCCCACAGTAACATCATATAAGAATGCCCACTTTTTCCACTTTTATTCAGCATAGTGTTAAAATTCCTAGCCACAGCAATCAGAAAAAATAAATTAATTTAAAAAATAAAAGAAATCTGAACAGGAAAGGAAGAAGTAAAACTGTTACAATTTGAAAATGACATGATATTATATAGAGAAAACCTTAAAGACACTACCAAAAAACTGTTAGAACTAATAAACTCAGTGAAGTTGCACAATACAAATTTAATACAGAAATGTGTTGTTTCTATACACTACCAACAAAAAGAGAAATTAAGAAATCAATCACATTTACAATTATATTAAAAAATACCTAAGAATAAATCTAACTAAGGCGGTAAAAGACCTGTACTAAGAGAACTGTTATTACACTGATGAAACTGAAAACACAAACAAATGGAAAAATATGTTACATTCATGAATTAGAAGAATTACTATTGTTAAAATAACCATACTAACCACAAGATTTAATGCCTTCCCTATCAAAATACCCATGGCATTTTCCACAGAACTAGAACAAATAATTCCAAAACTTGTATGGAAACACAAAAGACATTCACTAGCCAAAATGATCTTGAGAAACAAGAACAAAGCTACAGGTATCACATGCCCTGATTTTAAACTATACTACAGAGCTATAGTAACCAAAGCAGTATGGTACTGGCATAAACACAGACACATAGATCAACAGAAAAGAATAGAAAACCAGAAATGAAACCACATTTATATGGTTAATTAACTTATGTCAAAGAAGACAGGAAATACAGTAGAGAAAAGACAATCTCTTCAATAAATGATTTTAGGAAAATTGAATAGCTACATGCAAAAGAGTTAAACTCACACCATATACAAAAATAAGTGAAAGATTATATTAAGACTTAACTGCAGAGAGGAAACCATAAAATTCCTAGAAGAAAACACATGCAGTATGCAACTTTGAAATCAGTCTTAGTAATATATTTTTTAAAATAGTCATTGAAATATAGTTGATTCACAATGTTGTATTATTAGCAATATATTTTTGGATGTATTTTTCCTCAGGCAAGGGAAGCAAAAGCAAAAAAATCCACATAAAACAAAAAGCTTTTGCACAGCGAAGGAAACTATCAATGAAATGAAAAGGCAGCCTACTGAATGGGAGAAGATATTTGCAAGCAATATATCTGATAAGAAATTAATATTCAATATATACAAAGAACTCCGACACCTCAACATCATAAAAGCAAAAACTGAATTTAAAAATGGGCAGAGAACCTGAATAGATATTTTTCCAAAGAAGACAAACAGATGGCCAACAGGGACAACATCACTAACCATCAGGGAAATGCAAATCAAAACCACAATGAGTTACCACCTCATATCAATCAGAATTGCTATCATCAAAAAGAACACAAATAGGACTTGCCTGGTGGTCCAGTGGTTAAGAATTCACCTGCTATCAGGGTTTCATACATAGCACTGTAGCTCCCTTGCTGCTATTTATTGAAAATCAGCCCTTGACACAAGGGTTTTAAAAAAATTAATAAAAAAAGAATTTTTTAAAAAATGAGAAAAACTAAACAGAAAAAATAACAGTGGGGGAAAAAAAAGAAACAAAACAAACAAAAAAAATGGAGGAAAAAAAGAATTCACCTGCCAATGCAGGGGACACCCATTCAATCCCTGGTCTAGGAAGATTCCACATGTCCTGGAGCAACTGAAACCATGAGTCACAACTACTGAACCCATTCTCTAGGGCCCACATGCTGCAACTACTGAGGCCCTGAGCTACTCAGCTCCCTAGAGTCCATGCTCTAAAACAAAAGAAGCCACTGCCACGAGAAGACTGTGCAGTGCAATGAAGAGTAGCCCCCATTCACTGCAACTAGAGAAAGCCCATGAACAGCAATGAAGACCAAAAAAATCAATAAATAAAATTTTTAAAAAACACAAATAAGAAATGTTGGCAAGGATGTGAAAAAAAGGAACCCTCGTGCACTGCTGGTTGTAATTTAAGTTGATATAGCCAGCAAAGAAAGTAATAGGCTCCTCAAAAAATTAAAATCAGGAGAAGGAAATGGTAACCCACTCCAGTATTCTTGCCTGGAAAAGTCCATGGATAGAGGAGCCTGGCAGGCTGCAGTCCATGGGGTTACATGACTGAGCATGCATGCATGAGGGTGGAGGGAGATGGGTTGTAGCAATAACCTGGTAGAACTAAAAAAAAAAAAATTAAAATCAGAACAACCATATGATCCAGCAATTCTGCTTCTTGGTCTTTTTCTGAAGAAAACAAATACACTAATTTGAAAAGATATATGCACCCTTATGTTCACTGAGCATTATTTACAATAGCCAAGATATGGAAGCAACGTAAGTCAACAGATGAACAGGTTAAATATATGTGACATATACATATACATACATACTGGAATATTACTCAATGAAAAAGAAAATTCTCCATTTGCAACAACATGGATAAATCTAGAAGGTATTGTGTTGTGTGAAATAAGTCAGAGAAAGACAAATACCATATGATTTCACTTATAAGTGGAATATAAACACTAAAACAAATGAATAAACAAAACAGAAACAGAGTCACAGATACAGAAAACAAATAGGCAGTTGCCAGAGGGAAGGTGGGTTGGCAGTGAGTGAAAGAGGTAAGGGATATTAAGAGGTACATACTTCCAGGTACAAAATAAACGAGTCACAGGAATTAAATGTACAGGAGAAAGGGGACTATAGTAAATAATAATAACAATACAATAAATTGTATGGTGACAGATGGCAACTAGATTTATCATATTGATCATTTTGCGATATAAGGAAGTATCAAATTACTATGTCATGCACCTGGAACTAACACAGTATTGTAGATTAGTTATAATTCAGTAATGGAAAAAGGAATTCGTACAAAACTCCAACAGATAAGTGGATCTAAAGAAAAACAGATAATTCACAAAGGAGGAAATACAATTAAACATAGGGGAAAACGTAATTTTACCAGTATACATATATATATGAAGTTAAAGCAATTGAATTATCATCTTTCATTTATTTTGTCTCTTATCAAGTCAGTCCCATCCCCACCCCAGTGTTTTTAACTTACATCTAAGACTTATATGGATGAAGTGAAATGAAAATTATACATTGGTGATCACAGTGTACCTTGGGATTGCCCTTAAAGGAGGCAATATGACAGTATGTATTGTGACAAAATATTCATATTAGAAATAATAATGCAAAAAAAAATTAAGAAAATTCTGAAAAAGAAGAGTAATTGAAAGGCTTAGAACTATCTGATTTTTGAAATATATTACAAACCTGTAATACTTAAAGCAGTATAGTACTTACAAATGAACAGACATAGACAAATGAAATAAACCAACTCCCCAAAATAGAAATAAACCCACAAAACGCATGCAAGAATGTAGTATATATTAATAGAACATTCTTAAATGTACAAGAAAAAAAAATCTACAATAAAAACAAACCATCAATAAATGGTTTTGGTCAACTAACCAAATGGAAAATTAAATAAAATGTGGCATCTACCTCACTTCCTATAACAACAACAACAAAAAAATTCCAGATGATCAAAGACATATCCATACAGGATGGGAGGAAATATAATATTACAGTGTATTAGAAGGGGACTTTCCTGGCAGTCCACTGGTTAAGACTTTGCCTTTCAGTGTAAGGGATGTGGGTTCAATCCCTGGTCAGGGAGCTAAGATCCCATATGACACGTGGACAAAAAAAAAAAAAACAAACATAAAAAATAGAAGTGGGCTTCCCTGGTGGCTCAGTGGTAAAGAATATGCTTGCCAATGCAGGAGACACAGGTTTGATCGCTGGTCCAGGAAGAAGTGTCACAACTATTGAGCCTGTGCTCTAGAGCCCGGGAACCACAACTACTGAAGGTCACGCACCCTCTAGGGTGCTCTGCAACAAGAGAAGCCACCGCAATGAGAAGCCCATGCACTACAGCTAGAGAGTAGCCCCTGGCCACCACAACTAAAGAAAGCCCTTGCGCATCAATGAAGAACCAGTACAACCAAAAATAAATAAATAAATAAAATTACTTTTAAAAAAGCTTTCCCTTAAAGAAGCAACATTATAACAAATTCAATAAAGACTTTAAAAAATAGGTCCACATCAAAAAAAAAAATTCTTCATAAAAAATGTACTACAAGGCAGCATGAGAGAATGTTATTTATGATCTTGAAACAGAAAACCTTCAAATATGACAGAAATCCAAGTCATAAAAGAGCTCAATAAATACAGCTACATAAAAATTAAAATATATCATGAAAATAGTCAAAAGACAGTGATAAAATATGGAAATCTACTAAAATCTACTAATCAACAGAAGGCTGATTTTTTTAAACATATGGAGTACCAATACAATAAAGAAAATACTACACAACTGAGCCCTGGCAAATGGATTAAGGGTATGAGTAGGAATTTCATAGAAAAGGAAATGAAAATGGCTCTAAGCAGTGTATATAAAAGATACTCAAACTCACTCATAACAAAATAAATATAAATTAAGTTACAAGATACATTTTTCACCTATTACATTGGTAAATAAAAAAAAAAACCCACCAAACTTGAAAAAACATCAGGTACTCTCATTCATTTTTCATCGGCATATAAAATGGTACAACTATGGTGGCTTAGGCTGTAAAGAATCCACTTACAATGCAGCAGACCTGCATTTGATCCCTGGGTTGGGAAGATCCCCTGGAGAAGGGAATGGCTACCCACTCCAGTATTCTTGCCTGGAGAATTCCATGGACAAAGGAGCTTGGCAGGCTACAGCCCATGGGGTCGCAAAGAGTCGGACACAACTGAGCCACTAACACTTTCACTGTGCTGTGCTGTGCTAAGCTGCTAAAGGTGTGTCCAACTCTATGTGAGCCTATGGACCGTAGCCTACGAGGTGCCTATATCCACGGGATTCTCCAGACCAAGAATTCTAGAGTGGGTTGCCATGCCCTCCTCCAGGGCATCTTCCCCACCCAGGGATCAATCCCACATCACTTATGTCTCCTGCATCAGCAGGCAGGTTCTTAACCTCTAGTGCTAACTAGGAAGTTCCCATACTTTCACTCCAAAAGGTAATTTGGCAATATTTATCCAAATTAAAAATGCACATATCAAAAACATCAAAATAACATTCTTTTTCACTCAGTATTTCATTTGTAGAAATTTATTCTATAAATATATGATATGCTGATGAATAAAGATATTCACTGTAGCAGTTTATAAAAAGCAAGGAGTGGAAGCAAACTAAACAACCATCTATATGTGACTAATTAATAAATTGTAGAGGAGCCACTGGCAGATGCGGGAGACGCCCGGCTCCAGCGCAACCGACCACGTGCAGACTCGTGGCTGAGATGAGCTACTCCGCGCCCAGGGTTAGGGCGGTGGCCGAGAGGAGCTGTACCACGTTCAGGAGGCGGTGGCTGCTTGGGCACCGGAGGGCCGAGAGGAGCTGATCTACATTCAAAGCAGGAGGCGCGGCCTTGAGGAGATACCCCTCGTCCAAGGTAAGGTACAGCGGCTGCACCTTGCTGGAGCAGCTGGGAAGAGATACTCCACGACCAAGTGGAATATAAGAATCCAGTGTTCTGGGGAGGAAGGAACAAGATGGCGGAGGGATAAGATGGCAAGACCACTTTCTACCCCACAAATTCATCAAAAGAACATTTGAACGCGGAGTAAAGTCCACAAAACAACTTCTGAATACTGGCAGAGGACATCAGGCTCCCAGAAAAGCAGCCCATTGTCTTCTAAAGGAGAGAGAAGAAATCCAGCTCCACCCACCAGAACACCGACACATGCTTCCCTAACCAGGGAACCCGGACAAGTCACCCATCCAACCCCACACACAGCGAAGAAACTACGTAATAAAGAGAACTCCACAAACTGCAAGAAGAGGGAAAGGCCACCCCAAGCAAAGCAATATAAGCAAGATGAAGAGGCAGAGAAATACCCAGCAAGTAGAGGAACAAGATAATTGCCCACCAACACAAACAAAAGAAGAAGATATAGGGAATTTACCTGATAAAGAATTTCAAATTTTGATGGTGAAAATGATTCAAAATCTTGAAAGCAAAATGGAGTTACAGATAAATAACCTGGAGAAAAGGATTGAGAAGATGGAAGAAAGATTTAATAAGGACTTAGAAGAAATAAAAAAGAGTCAATATACAATGAATAATGCAATAGATGAGATCAGAAACACTCTGGAGGGAACAAACAGTAGAATAACAGAGGCAGAAGACAGGATAAGCGAACTAGAAGATAGAATTGTAGAAATAAATGAAACAGAGAGGAAAAAAGAAAAACGAATTAAAAGAAATGAGGACAATATTAGAGACCTCTGGGACAATGTTAAACGCTCCAACATTCGAATCATAGGAGTCCCAGAAGAAGAAGACAAAAAGAAAGACCATGAGAGAATACTTGAGGAGATAATAGTTGAAAACTTCCCTAAAATGGGGAAAGAAATAATCACCCAAGTCCAAGAAACCCAGAGAGTCCCCAACAGGATAAACCCAAGGTGAAATACTCCAAGACACATATTAATCAAATTAACAAAGATCAAACACAAAGAACAAATATTAAAAGCAGCAAGGGAAAAGCAGCAAATAACACATAAGGGGATTCCCATAAGGATAACAGCTGATCTTTCAACAGAAACTCTTCAGGCCAGAAGGGAGTGGCAAGACATACTTAAAGTGATGAAAGAAAATACCCTACAGCCCAGATTACTATACCCAGCAAGGATCTCATTCAAATATGAAGGAGAAATCAAAAGCTTTACAGACAAGCAAAAGCTGAGGGAATTCAGCATCACCAAACCAGCTCTCCAACAAGTGCTAAAGGATCTTCTATAGACAGGAAACACAGAAAGAGTGTATAAACTTGAACCCAAAGCAATAAAGAAAATGGCTACGGGATCGTACTTATCAATAATTACCTTAAACGTAAATGGGTTGAAATTTTCAAAAAGGCTAGGAAACAATTCTCATAGCCATCAATAGATCAGTGTTGAGTTCATGAATAGTTTTTAAAGTTTGGGACAAACTGTAGTATTTGCTATTTGAAGTACTATTTGTAATTGGCATATTACGATGTAACATTGGTCTTCATTTCCAACTTAAAACGCCTAAAAATGCCTAACAGGTTTTTAGATTTGTGAATTTTAGTTGAAATGTATTTTATGATGTTACTAAACCTGCAGAAATATTGAAATATTTCAGAGACCTTATTCACTGTACATTTAATTTATTTTATTTATAAAAGTTATGAACTGTAGAAAGTTTTACTTGTTGGGTCAAATGCTTGTTGCTTCAAATGCTTGTTGCATTTGAAGTGCTAGTTACAAGAAAATCAAATACCTTCAATGTATAAATGCTATTAAGTTTTTAAAGGACTCTGGAGTATAAGTAAGTTTGTTTAAAGAAATTTAGTCTGTTCAACTTGAAAAAAAAATAAAATTGGAAAAAAAAATAAAATAAATTGTAGAGAGTTCCCTGGTAGTCCAGTGGTTAGAACTCTGCCTTTCTACTGCAGGGGGTAAGGGTTTGATTCCTGGTTGGAGAATGAAGATACCCCAAGTCACATGCCCCCCTAAAAAATTGTACAAATCCATAATACAGATTGCCATAAACTGTTCTTTCAAAATGGGGCAATTTCATTTATAATGCTATTTAATAATTTACAATATATACTAAGTAAATAAGGTAAAAAGTTATCAAATACTATTTTTAGTATTTGATATTTAGTAACTAGTATTTAGTATTTTTATTTTTAGTAACTAGCATTTGTATCTATGTTTTTAAGTACACGTAAATAGATATGTTGACTCACTGGAAAAGACTCTGATGCTGGGAAAGGTTGGGGGCGGGAGAAAAAGGGGACGACAGAGAATGAGATGGCTGGATGGCACTGACAACTCTGTGGACACTAGTTTGAGTGAACTCCGGGAGTTGGTGATGGACAGGGAGGCGTGGCGTGCTGTGATTCATGGGGTCTCGGAGAGTCGGACACGACTGAGCGACTGAACTGAACTGAAGTAGATATGTTTATGTACTGAAAGGATATACTAAAGGCTGGTAACAGTGATCAACTCCAAGGAACAACTGGGTGGCTGAAGAAGAGAAATGGAAAGGAGAGTATATATTTCACTATATATCCTTTTGGAACTTTTAAATTTTATACCATATTCAGACATTGCTTATTAAAAAATTAAAGTTTAAAAATAAGTTCTTTAAGGGTCAAAAAAAATTTTAATTTCATGTTTCAAATTATAATTTAACTTTTTGATCTCTTTCCAAATGAAATAATCTCAATGTGTGAAAAGCTTTATACTCAAGAGATGTTTACTGTTACAGTATTTACAATAGCAAACAAACAGCAAAAGAATGGTAAAGATAACAAAAGAAATATGTAACTATGAAAATAAACTCTATAAAATATATACTTAAATATAGCAATATTTATGGGATATGTTTACATATAGTGATATAAAAAAACAAAATCAAGGCAAAGTAAAACAAGAGGACTGAACTAGTTTCTATGGAAATATGGGCTTTTTTAAAAAAGTCCAAAAACAAAACCAGTAATAGCAGCTAACATTTGAGCACTTATGTACATGGCACGTGAAGAATTTTATATTCTTTAATACATTTAATCCTAATAATGTAATAATCCTTATAATGCTAGGTAGGTAGGTACTAATATATTTGTATCTTGTTGCTGTTGTTCAGGTGCCAAATCATGTCTGACTCTTTGCGACACCATGGACTGCAGCACACCAGCTTTCCTTGTCCTTTACCATCTCCTGGAGTTTGCTCAAACTCATGTCCATTGAGTCAGTGATGCCATCCAACCATCTCATCCTCTGTCACCTCCTTCCCTCCTGCTTCAGTCTTTCCCAGCATCAGGGTCTTTTCCAATGAGTCAGCTCTTCGCATCAGGTGGCCAAAGTATTGGAGCTTCAGCTTCAGCATCAGTCCTTCCAATGAATATTCAGGGTTGATTTCCTTTAGGATTGACTGGTTTGATCTGCTTGCTGTCCAAGGGACTCTCAAGAGTCTTCTCCAGCATTACAGTTCGGAAGCATCAATTCTTTGGTACTCAGCCTTTTTTACTGTCCAGCTCTCACATCCATTCACAACCACTGGAAAAACCATAGCTTTGACTGTACAGACCTTTGTTGGCAAAGTGATATCTATGCTTTTTAATATGCTGTCTAGGTTTGCCATATCTGAGGTTAATAATATTCCTTCTGGGAATCTTGATTCCAGCTTGTGCTTCATTCAGCCCAGCATTTTGCATGATGTACTCTGCATATAAATTAAATAAGCAGGGTGACAATATACAGCCTTGACATACTCCTTTCCCAATTTGGAACCAGTCCGTTGTTCCATGTCTGGTTCTAACTGTTGTTTCTTGACCTGCATACAAGTTTCGCAGGAGGCAGGTAAGGTGGTCTAGTATTCCCAACTCTTTAAGAATTTTCCACATTCTGTTGTGATTTACACAGTCAAAGGCTTTAGCATAGTGAATGAAGCAAATGTTTTTCTGGAATTCTCTAGCTTTTTCTATGATGTTGGCAATCTGATCTCTGGTTCCTCTGCCTTTTCTACATCTAGCTTATACATCTGGAAGTTCTCAGTTCACATACTGCTGAAGTTTGAAGGATTTTGAGCATTACTCTGCTAGCACGTGAAATGAGTGCAATTTTGTGGTAGTTTGAACATTCTTTGGCATTGCCCTTCTTTGGGATTTGGATGAAAACTGACCTGTTCCAGAAATATCAATAACCTCAGATATGCAGATGATACCCACCCTATGGCAGAAAGCAAAGAAGAATTAAAGAGCCGCTTGATAAAGGTGAAAGAGGTGAGTGAAAAAGCTGGCTTAAAACTCAACATTCAAAAAAATGAAGATCATGGCATCTGGTCCCATCACTTCATGGCAAATAGATGGGGAATCAACGAAAACAGTGACAGGCTTTATTTTGGGGGGCTCCAAAATAACTGCAGACGGTCACTGCAGTCACAAAATTAAAGGCCACTTGCTCCTTGGAAGAAAAGCAATGACAAACCTAGGCAGCATATTAAAAAGCAGAGACATCACTTTGGCAACAAAAGTCCATATAGTCAAAGCTATGGTTTTCCCCTTGGAGAGTAAGGAGATCCAACCAGTCATTCCTAAAGGAAATCAGTCCTGAATATTCATTGGAAGGACTGATGCTGAAGCTGAAGCTCCACTACTTTGGCCACCTGATGCAAAGAGCCGATTCAATGGAAAAGACCCTGATGCTGGGGAAGATTGAAGGCAGGAGGAGAAGGGGACGAGAGAGGATGAGATGGTTGGATGGCATCACTGACATGAGTTTGAGCAAGCTCTGGGAAATAGTGAAGGACAGGGAAGCCTGGCGTGCTGCAGTTCATTGTACTGAAAATAGACACGACTGAGTGACTGAACAACAAAAAGGTCTGTCATAGCTCTTCTTCCAAGGAGCATCTTTTAATTGCAAGATTGCAGTTATGATCTACAGTGATTTTGGAGTCCAAGAAAATAAAATTTGTCCCTGTTTCCATTTTTTCCCATTTATTTGCCATGAAGTGATAGGACCAGATGCCATGATCTTCATTTTTTGAATGCTGAGTTTTAAGCCAGCTCTTTCACTCTCTTCTTTCATCTATATCTTATTAATGCAAATAAAGAGACTCAGGGAGAGGTTAGGTGTCTGGAATCAGAGTTGAGTCCAGGCAAGATGAATTCAAGACCATGTTTAGGAAATGGAATCATGAGTATCTTTTTCTTCTCTTCTTTACGTTTTTCAGTAGTTTAAGGTTTCTTACTAAATAAAAGAAAGTACTATTTTCACAATGAAAGAGAATTATTAGAGAAATAACATGTCAATGTTTTTCTTTTTGGTAAAAGTGGTAATGTTAACAGGTAGGAAAGATTAAATCTTTTGTCTTCCAAAAAGGATTCCTTTTGAGAATTCTAACAAAGGCCAGACATATTATTTTGGTGAAGTGAAGTCGCTCAGTCGTGTCCGACTCTTTGCGACCCCATGGACTGTAGCCTACCAGGTTCCTCTGTCTGTGGGATTCTCCAGGCAAGAGTACTGGAGTGGGTTGCCATTTCCTTCTCCAGGAGATCTTCCCAACCCAGGGATCGAACCCGGGTCTCCTGCATTGCAGGCAGATGCTTTACCATCTGAGCCACCAGGGAAGCTCTCTTTTGAGATATTAGATAATATTATTTTGGCAGGGCTGATATTAAAATAACCTTCCCTGATTATCTCTAAGACTCTTCAGATGGGTGGGAGTACCTATAAGGAAGGATCCAGGCTGACAGTTGGCCCTGGATGATCATCCTACGTCCTCATACTCAACAGTTCTTCCACCTGAATGAGCAATGTTGAGGCATCAAGTATGTGAATACAAATCTTCCATTCAGAAAATTTAGACGGAGAAGGAAATGGCAACCCACTCCAATGTTCTTGCCTGGAGAATCCCAGGGACGGGGGAGCCTGGTGGGCTGCCGTCTACGGGGTCACACAGAGTTGGACATGACTGAAGCGACTTAGCAGCAGCAGCAGCAGAGAGAAGGAAGCAGAGAGGAAGGAGCAGATGGGTTTAAGAAAGCAATGATTTTTTTTAACATCTCAAGACAATAAACTATGAATAAATCACAAAGGTAAGTAAATGATCACCAAAAACAAAACCTCTACTGTTCACCCATTTGGAAATACACAACAAAAAAATACCTCTGTTTTATATAAAAAACTGGAACAGTTCAAGAATGCGTTTGTGTACATGTCTGTACTATTTCTCTAGGATACTTAGAATTGAGAGATGGATTAAAGAATGTAAAGTGTAAAAATTGTATGATATATATTGTCAGATTGCCCTCTTAAAAGTTGTATCATTTTACACTCCAACCAAAAATGTCTGAAAGCACCCATCTGCCCCGCTTTTAACAATGCTGATTGTTATTAAGCTTTCATTTTTGCCAATCTGAGACATGTAAAATGATCTCTTCTATTTCCCTGATTGCAAGTAAAGTTAGTGATTTTTCCCCCCATGGTAAAAAAAAAAGAAAATTTAGATATCACGAGAAATAAAAATGATGAACAAAATTCAAGTATATTTTTATCATTTGATTATATAAATTATACACAAAAACAATGCTGAGCAATTAAAGGATGCAATGTTGAAAATGTACATCAGTGCAGTTCAGTCGCTCAGTCGTGTCCAACTCTTTGCAACCCCATGAATCACAGCACGCCAGGTCTCCCTGTCCATCAGCAACTCCCAGAGTTCACTCAAACTCAACGTCCAACGAGTCGGTGATGCCATCCAGCCATCTCATTCTCTGTCGTCCCCTTCTCCTCCTGCCTCCCAATCCTTCCCAGCATCAGAGTCTTTTCCAGTGAGTCAACTCTTTGCAAGAGGTGGCCAAAGCATTGGAGTCTCAGCTTTAGCATCAGTCCTTCCAATGAACACCCAGGACTGATCTCCTTTAGAATGGACTGGTTGGATCTCCTTGCAGTCCAAGGGACTCTCAAGATTCTTCTTCAACACCACAGTTTAAAAGCATCAATTCTTCGGCGCTCAGCTTTCTTCACATTCCAACTCTCACATCCATACATGACCACTGGAAAAACCATATTACCTTGACTAGATGGACCTTGGTTGGCAAAGTAATGTCTCTGCTTTTTAATATGCTATCTAGGTTGGTCATAACTTTCCTTCCAAGGAGTAAGTGTCTTTTAATTTCATGGCTGCAATCAGCATCCTCAGCAATTTTGGAGCCCAAAAAGAATAAAGTCTGACACTGTATCCACTGTTTGCCCATCTATTTCCCATGAAGTGATGGGGCCAGATGCCATGATCTTTGTTTTCTGAATGTTGAGCTTCAAGCCAATTTTTTCACTCTCCTCTTTCACTTTCATTAAGAGGCTTTTTAGTTCCTCTTCACTTTCTGCCATTAGGATGGTGTCATCTGCATATCTGAGGTTACTGATATTTCTCCTGGCAATCTTGATTCCAGCTTGTGCTTCTTCCACCCCAGCGATCCTCATGATGTACTCTGCATATAAGTTAAATAAGCAGGGTGACAATATACAGCCTTGACGTACTCCTTTTCCTATTTGGAACCAGTCTGTTGTTCCATGTCCAGTTCTAACTGTTGCTTCCTGACCTACATATAGGTTTCTCAAGAGGCAGGTCAGGTGGTCTGGGATTCCCATCTCTTTCAGAATGTTCCACAGTTTATTGTGATCCACACAGTCAAAGGCTTTGGCATAGTCAATAAAGCAGAAATAGATGTTTTTCTGGAACTCTCTTGCTTTTTCCATGATCCAGAGGATGTTGGCAATTTGATCTCTGGTGCCTCTGCCTTTTCTAAAACCTGCTTGAACATCTGGAAGTTCACAGTTCAAGTATTGCTGAAGCCTGGCTTGGAGAATTTTGAGCATGACTTTACTAGCGTGTGAGATGAGTGCAATTGTGCAGTAGTTTGAGCATTCTTTGGCATTGCCTTTCTTTGGGATTGGAATGAAAACTGACTTTTTCCAGTCCTGTGGCCACTGATGAGTTTTCCAAATTTGCTGGCATATTGTGTGCAACACTTTCACAGCATCATCTTTCAGGATTTGAAATAGCGCAACTGGAATTCCATCACCTCCACTAGCTTTGTTCGTAGTGATGCTTTCTAAGGCCCACTTGACTTCACATTCCAAGATGTCTGGCTCTAGGTAAGTGATCACGCCATCGTGAATATCTTGGTCGTGAAGATCTTTTTTGTACAGTTCTGTGTATTCTTGCCACCTCTTCTTAATATCTTCTGCTTCTGTTAGGTCCATACCATTTCTGTCCTTTATCGAGCCCATCTTTGCATAAAATGTTCCCTTGGTATCTCTAATTTTCTTGAAGAGATCTCTAGTCTTTCCCATTCTGTTGTTTTCCTCTATTTCTTTGCATTGATCACTGAGGAAGGCTTTCTTATCTCTCCTTGCTATTCTTTGGAACTCTGCATTCGGATGCTTATATCTTTCCTTTTCTCCTTTGCTTTTCGCTTCTCTTCTTTTCACAGCTATTTGTAAGGCCTCCCCAGACAGCCATTTTGCTTTTTTGCATTTCTTTTCCATGGGGATGGTCTTGATCCCTGTCTCCTGTACAATGTCACGAACCTCCGTCCAGAGTTCATCAGGCACTCTATCTATCATATCTGGTCCCTTAAATCTATTTCTCAGTTCCATTGTATAATCATAAAGGATTTGATTTAGGTCATATCTGAATGGTCTAGTGGTTTTCCCTACTTTCTTCAATTTAAGTCTGAATTTGGCAATAAGGAGTTCACGATCTGAGCCACAGTCAGTTCCTGGTCTTGTTTTTGCTAACTGTATAGAGCTTCTCCATCTTTGGCTGAAAAAAATATAATCCATCTGATTTCAGTGTTGACCATCTGGTGATGTCCATGTGTAGACTCTTCTCTTGTGTTGTTGAAAGAGAAACGTACTTAGAATGTTTAAGTGTACAAGCAACCTCCTGCAGCTCAATTCCAGAAAAATAAATGACCCAATCAAAAAATGGGCAAAAGAACTAAACAGACATTTCTCCAAAGAAGACATACAGATGGCTAACAAACACATGAAAAGATGCTCAACATCCCTCATAATCAGAGAAATGCAAATCAAAACCACAATGAGGTACCATTTCATGCCAGTCAGAATGGCTGCTATCCAAAAGTCTACAAGCCATAAATGCTGGAGAGGGTGTGGAGACAAGGGAACCCTCTTACACTGTTGGTGGGAATGCAAACTAGTACAACCACTATGAAAGAATAGTGTGGAGATTCCTTAAAAATCTGGAAATAGAACTGCCATACGACCCAGCAATCGTACTCCTGGGCATACAAAACCGAGGAAACCAGAATTGAAAGAGACACATGTACTCCAATGTTCATCGCAGCACCGTTTATAATAGCAAGGACATGGAAGCAACCTAGATGTCCATCTGCAGACCAATGGATAAGAAAGCTGTGGTACATATACACAATGGAGTATTACTCAGCAGTTAAAAAGAATACATTTGAATCAGTTCTAATGAGGTGGATGAAACTGGAGCCTATTATACAGAGTGAAGTAAGCCAGAAAGAAAAACACCAGTACAGTATACTAACACATACATATGGAATTCAGACAGATGATAACGATAACCCTGTATACGAGACAGCAAAAGAGACACAGATGTATAGAACAGTCTTTTGGACTCTGTGGGAGAGGGCGAGGGTGGCATGATTTGGGAGAATGGCACTGAAACATGTATATTGTCATATGTGAAACAAATCGCTAGTCCAGGTTCAATGCATGATACAGGATGCTCGGGGCTGGTGTACTGGGATGAACCAGAGGGATGGGATGGGGAGGGCGGTGGGAGGGGGGTTAAAGATGGGGAACACATGTACACCCGGAGCAGATTCATGTCAATGTATGGCAAAACCAATACAATAATGTAAAGTAATTAGCCTCCAATTAAAATAAATAAATTTTTTGGGGGGAGGTAGCAAGATGGCGGATGAATAGGATGGTGAGACCACGTTCTCCCCCACAAATTCATCAGAAGAACATTTGAACGCTGAGTAGATTCCACAAAACAACTTCTGAATGCCGGCAGCGGACATCAGGCACCCAGAAAAGCAGCCCATTGTATTCGAAAGGAGGTAGGAAAAAACATAAAAGATAAAAAGAGAGACAAAAGAGGTAGGGACGGAGCTCCATCCCGGGAAGGGAGGCTTAAAAAAGAGAGAAGTTTCCAAACACCAGGCAACACTCTCACTGGCGAGTCTGTGGCGAGCCTTGGAACCTCAGAGGGCCACATAACCGGGAGGAAAAAGAAAGAAATAATTAAAACCCACAGATTACCTGCCAAAGGGTAACTTCCAGCAGAGGAGCAGCACAGATGCCCACATCCACCATTAGCAAGCGGGGGCTGGGGAGGTAGGAGCCGGATGAACTGCTTAGAGTAAGAACCAGGCCTGAATGCCGCGAGGGCAGTCTGGGGGAGCTGACTGGAGATAGCAAAGCAGACTGTGGGGTAGCTACCCCGCGAAAAGGCGAAAAGCCCTAACCTAAGACTCTGCCAGCCCCGCTCACAGAACAAAGGACTGAGCAGAGCTAGCTGGCTGTGGTCGGCCCATCCCCTGGCAACACAGGCAGGGGAGGGTGGCCAGAGCCGGAAGCTGGCAATCGCGGCCCCAGAGAGGCATCCGATACCAAACTGCAGGCAGGCTTCGTTGCTAACCAAGACTTCATGGGTTTCTGACTGGTCAACATCCACCTGAGAAGGTGCACTAGCTGTACACCCAGAAAACCAAGTGGGAGGGACCAGGGAGGCTATAAGTCACAACGACCGCGCTTGCCAAACGCCGGGTCACCTGAGCTGCTCGGACTGGGGAAGGCACAAAACGCAGGCTCAACTGAGTCTGCGCCTTTGTGGAGTACCGGAGTGCCTGAACCTGAGCCGCTCAGACCTGGGAAGTGCATGCAACCCAGCGCCAGCCTCAGACAGTTCCCGGCAGAGCAACCTAGAGCCTGTGCAGTGTAGACTGGGACAACACATGCGCTGTGAGCGGGGGCAAACCCAGTGTGGCCGAGACACTGCGAGCACTCCCCACAGATGCCAGAGATATTTGTCTGCAGTGTTCCTCCCTTCCCAGAACAGGACTGAAAAAGTGAGCCTTAAAAAGTGTCCACCACCACCCCCTAGTGTCAGGGTGGAAATTAGACACTGAAGATACCAGCAAACAGAAGCTAAAACAGAGGGAACCACCTTGGAAATGACAGATAGAGAAGTCTGGAGACTACTCCAAAAATAAGACTGAAAACCAGAGGCAACAGGCTTAAGCCCGAATCCTGAGATCACCTGAGAACTCTTGATTCCAGGGAACATTAATCGATAGGAGCTCATCAAACGCCTCCATACCTAAACTGAAACCAAGCACCACCCAAGGGTAAACAAGTTCCAGAGCAAGACCCACCACGCAAATTCTCCAGCAACACAGGAAAATAGCCCTGAGTTTCAATATACAGGCTGCCCAAAGTCACTCCAAACCCACTGACATCTCAAAACTCATTACTGGACACTTCACTGCACTCCAGAGAAAAGAAATCCAGCTCCACCCACCAGAACACCAACACAAGCTTCCCCAACCAGGGAACCCTGACAAGCCACCCGTCCAACCCCACACACAGCGAGGAAACTACATAATACAGAGAACTCCACAAACTGCCAGAAGACGGAAAGGTGACCCCAAGCAAAGCAATATAAGCAAGATAAAGAGGCAGAGAAATACCCAGCAAGTAAAGGAACAGGATAAATGCCCACCAACACAAACAAAAAAGGAAGATATAGGGAATCTACCTGATAAAGAATTTCGAATTTTGATGGTGAAAATAATTCAAAATCTTGAAAGCAAAATGGAGTTACAGATAAATAACCTGGAGAAAAGGATTGAGAAGATGGAAGAAAGGTTTAATAAGGATTTAGAGGAAATAAAAAAGAGTCAATATACAATGAATAATGCAATAGATGAGATCAGAAACACTCTGGAGGGAACAAACAGTAGAATAACAGAGGCAGAAGACAGGATAAGTGAGCTAGAAGATAGAATTGTAGAAATAAATGAAACAGAGAGGAAAAAAGAAAAACGAATTAAAAGAAATGAGGACAATATTAGAGACCTCTGGGACAATGTTAAACGCTCCAACATTCGAATCATAGGAGTCCCAGAAGAAGACAAAAAGAAAGACCATGAGAGAATACTTGAGGAGATAATAGTTGAAAACTTCCCTAAAATGGGGAAGGAAATAATCACCCAAGTCCAAGAAACCCAGAGAGTCCCTAACAGGATAAATCCAAGGCTAAATACTCCAAGACACATATTAATCAAATTAACAGATCAAACACAAAGAACAAATATTAAAAGCAGCAAGGGAAAAGCAGCAAATAACACACAAGGGGCTTCCCATAAGGATAACAGCTGATCTTTCAACAGAAACTCTTCAGGCCAGGAGGGAATGGCAAGACATACTTAAAGTGATGAAAGAAAATAACCTACAGCCCAGATTACTGTACCCAGCAAGGATCTCATTCAAATATGAAGGAGAAATCAAAAGCTTTAGAGACAAGCAAAAGCTGAGAGAATTCAGCATCACCAAACCAGCTCTCCAACAAATGCTAAAGGATCTTCTCTAGACAGGAAACACAGAAAGGGTGTATAAATTCGAACCCAAAACAATAAAGAAAATGGCAATGGGATCATACTTATCAATAATTACCTTAAAGTTAAATGGGTTGAATGCCCCAACCAAAAGACAAAGGCTGGCTGAATGGATACAAAAACAAGATCCCCATATATGTTGTCTACAAGAGACCCACCTCAAAACGAGGGACACATACAGACTGAAAGTGAAGGGCTAGAAAAAGATATTCCACGCAAACAGAGACCAAAAGAAAGCAGGAGTACCAATACTCATATCAGATAAAATAGACTTTAAAACAAAGGCTGTGAAAAAAGACAAAGAAGGAAACTACATAATGATCAAAGGATCAATCCAAGAAGAAGATATAACAATTATAAATATTTATGCACCCAACATAGGAGCACCGCAATATGTAAGACAATTACTAACAAGTATGAAAGGGGAAATAAACAACAATGCAATAATAGTGGGAGACTTTAATACCCCATTCACACCTATGGACAGATCAACTAAACAGAAAATTAACAAGGAAACACAAACTTTAAATGATACAATAGACCAGTTAGACCTAATAGATCTCTATAGGACATTTCACCCCAAAACAATGAATTTCACCTTTATCTCAAGCGCACACAGAACATTTTCCAGGATAGATCACATCCTGGGCCATAAATCTAGCCTTGGTAAATTCAAAAAAATGGAAATCATTCCAAGCATCTTTTCTGACCACAATGCAGTAAGATTAGATCTCAATTACAGGAGAAAAACTATTAAAAATGCCAACATATGGAGGCTGAACAACATGCTGCTGAATAACGAACAAATCATAGAAGAAATCAAAAGAGAAATTAAAATATTCATAGAAATGAATGAAAATGAAAACACGACAACCCAAAACCTCTGGGACACTGTAAAAGCAATGCTAAGGGGAAGGTTCATAGCAATACAGGCACACCTCAAGAAACAAGAAAAAAGTAAACTAAATAACCTAACTCTGTACCTAAAGAAACTAGAAAAGGAAGAAATGAAGAACCCCAGGGTTAGTAGAAGGAAAGAAATCATAAAAATTAGGGCAGAAATAAATGCAAAAGAAACAAAAGAGACCATAGCAAAAATCAACAAAGCCAAAAGCTGGTTCTTTGAGAGGGTAAATAAAATTGACAAACCACTAGCCAGACTCATCAAGAAACAAAGGGAGAAGAACCATATCAATAAAATTAGAAATGAAAATGGAGAGATCACAACTGACAACACAGAAACACAAAGGATCATTAGAGAATACTATCAGCAATTATATGGCAATAAAATGGACAACTCGGAAGAAATAGACAAATTCTTAGAAAAGTACAACTTTCCAAAACTGAACCAGGAAGAAATAGAAAATCTTAATAGACCCATCACAAGCAAGGAAATAGAAGCTGTAATCAAAAATCTTCCAGCAAACAAAAGCCCAGGTCCAGTCGGCTTCACAGCTGAATTGTACCAAAAATTTAGCGAAGAGCTAACACCTATTCTACTCAAACTCTTCCAGAAAATTGCTGAGGAAGGGAAACTCCCAAACTCACTCTATGAGGCCACCATCACCCTAATCCAAAAACCTGGTAAAGATCCCACAAAAAAAGAAAACTACAGGCCAATATCACTGATGAACATAGATGCAAAAATCCTTAACAAGATTCTAGCAATCAGAATCCAACAACACATTAAGAAGATCATACATCATGACCAAGTGGGCTTTATCCCAGGAATGCAAGGATTCTTCAATATCCGCAAATCAATCAATGCAATACACCACATTAACAAACTGAAAAATAGAAATCATATGATTATCTCAATAGATGCAGAGAAAGCCTTCGACAAAATTCAACATCCATTTATGATAAAAACCCTCCAGAAGATGGGAATAGAAGGAACACACCTCAACATAATAAAAGTTATATATAACAAACCCACAGCAAACATTATCCTCAATGGTGAAAAACTGAAAGCATTTCCCCTAAAGTCAGGAACAAGATAAGGGTGCCCACTCTCACCACTACTATTCAACATAGTTCTGGAAGTTTTGGCCACAGCAATCAGAGCAGAAAAAGACATAAAAGGAATCCAAATTGCAAAAGAAGTAAAACTTTCACTGTTCGCTGATGACATGATCCTGTACACAGAAAACCCTAAAGACTCTACCAGAAAACTACTAGAGCTAATCAATAAATACAGCAAAGTTGCAGGATATAAAATCAACACACAGAAATCCCTTGCATTCCTATACACTAATAATGAGAAAATAGAGAAATTAAGGAAACTATTCCATTCACTGTTGCAACGAAAAGAATTAAATACTTAGGAATATATCTACCTAAAGAAACAAAAGACCTGTACATAGAAAACTATAAAATACTAGTGAAAGTAATCAAAGAGGACACTAATAGATGGAGAAATATACCGTGTCCGTGGATTGGAAGAATAAATATTGTGAAAATGAGTATACTACCCAAAGTAATTTATACGTTCAATGCAAGCCCTATCAAGCTACCAACGGTATTTTTCACAGAGCTAGAACAAATAATCTCACAATTTGTATGGAAATACAAAAAACCTCGAATAGCCAAAGCAATCTTGAGGAAGAAGAATGGAACTGAGGGAATTAACCTGCCGGACTTCAGGCTCTACTGCAAAGCCACAGTCATCAAGACAGTATGGTACTGGCATAAAGACAGAAATATAGATCAATGGAACAAAATAGAAAGCCCAGAGATAAATCCACGCACTTATGGACACCTTATCTTTGACAAAGGAGGCAAGAATATAAAATGGAGAAAAGACAGTCTCTTTAACAAGTGGTGCTGGGAAAACTGGTCAGCCACTTGTAAAAGAATGAAACTAGAACACTTCCTAACACCATACACAAAAATAAACTCAAAATGGATTAAAGATCTCAATGTAAGACCAGAAACTATAAAACTCCTAGAGGAGAACATAGACAAAACACTCTCTGACATAAATCACAGCAGGATCCTCCATGACCCACCTCCCAGAATATTGGAAATAAAAGCAAAAATAAACAAATGGGACCTAATTAAAATTAAAAGCTTCTGCACAGCAAAGGAAACTATAAGCAAGGTGAAAAGACAGACTTCAGAATGGGATAAAATAATAGCAAATGAAACAACTGACAAGGAATTAATCTCCAAAATATACAAACAGCTCCTTCAGCTCAATTCCAGAAAAACAAACGACCCAATCAAAAAATGGGCAAAAGAACTAAACAGACATTTCTCCAAAGAAGACATACAGATGGCTAACAAACACATGAAAAAATGCTCAACATCCCTCATCATCAGAGAAATGCAAATCAAAACCACAATGAGATACCATTTCACACCAGTCAGAATGGCTGCTATCCAAAAGTCTACATGCAATAAATGCTGGAGAGGGGGTGGAGAAAAGGGAACTCTCTTACACTGTTGGTGGGAATGCAAACTATTACAGCCACTATGGAGAACAGTGTGGAGATTCCTTAAAAAACTGGAAATAGAACTGCCATATGACCCAGCAATTGCACTCCTGGGCATACATACCGAGGAAACCAGAATTGAAAGAGACACATGTACTCCAATGTTCATCGCAGCACGGTTTATAATAGCGAGGACATGGAAGCAACCTAGATGTCCATCTGCAGACGAATGGATAAGAAAGCTTTGGTACATATACACAATGGAGTGTTACTCAGCCATTAAAAAGAATGCATTTGAACCAGTTCTAATGAGGTGGATGAAACTGGAGCCTATTATACAGAGTGAAGTAAGCCAGAAAGAAAAACATCAATACAGTATACTAACTCATATATATGGAATTTAGAACGATGGTAATGATAACCCTGTATACGAGACAGCAAAAGAGACATAGGTGTATAGAATAGTCTTTTGGACTCTGTGGGAGAGGGTGAGGGTGGCATGATTTGGGAGAATGGCATTGAAACACGTATATTATCATATGTGAAACAAATCACCAGTCCAGGTTCAACGCATGATACAGGATGCTCGGGGCTGGTGCATGGGGATGACCCAGAGGGAGGATAAGGGAAGGAGGGAGGTGGGAGGGGGTTCAGGAAGGAAAACTCATGTACATCCGGGGTGGATTCATGTCAGTGTATGGCAAAACCAACCAATATAATATTGTAAAATAATTAGCTTCCAATAAAAAAGAAAAGAAAATAAAGTTTTTTTTTAAAGTCCCACAAAAAATAAAAAATAAATAAAAGCATTTCAAAGTGCAAAAACACAATGCAAAAAAGTCAAAACACAGCAAGAAAATAAGCACAGTTGACCCTGGAGCAACAGAGATTTGAACGGTGGGGGTCCACTTACGTGGAGATTTTTTTCAATAGTAAATACAATAGTACTACACAACCCACAACTGGCTGAACCCAGAATGCAGAAATCACAGATACAGAGGAACTGAGGCTACGAGGGCCTACTATAAATTATATGCCAGATTTTTTTTTAAGTATTTATTTATTATGACTGCACTGGGTCTTGGTTGTTGCACATAGGTGCTCTTAGTATGTCAGACTTTTGATTGTGCAAAGGGTCAGTGCCCCTAAGTCCTACTCTTACTCAAGGGTCAACTGTAATCAAATGTCATACAAAAGGAAGTATCTAAAATATATATAAAATAGCTTTTTTAAATGACTCTCTATATGTTTCAAAGAATATTTTAATTCTGAAAGCTATAGACAGTATTCTTTAGTATGAATAAAAAGATTTCTTACAAAAGGATCTGCTGGTTTTTGCTTACAAAGTTCTGTGAGTCCTTTAAGTAGAGTTGGTGTTACATACAAATTTAAATAGTCCTTAGCAGCTTGTCCAACTGGAATGGGCTCAACAATCACTGCAAATACAAATGCATTCCCGTTAAGGTTAACATAAATGATAAAATATTATACAGTCATTAAAAAGGACACATTCAAAGACATTTTAATGACATGAGAAATACTTGGTTTTTCCTTTTTAAAAAAAGTAAACAGAAATAGATGCATAGCAAATAATTTGTTCAAAAACACACAATCACACACACACAAAAATAAAACTCATACAAATAGCAAAATATACATCAATATATTGATAGTGCTCACATGTAAGATTCTGATTATGTTTTCAACAATCTCCTTTTTTGCATTTCCATTTCCAATTTTAACAGTAAATACATAATGGACAATGTTATGAAAAGCTGAAAGAATGCATATAATCTAGATTAATTCATCACAAAAATTAACTCCTGTCAACAAAATGGAGGCAGTTTGCACAGTGGTACAGATACAAGAGTGAATAATACATGCTTCTTGCTCTCTTATAAACTATTGAATATACCCATAAATCTTATTTCCATGATAGTATATATTAATATTGCTGCTTATTTTTCGGTTGTTAAAATAAATTATCTAAGATTTAAGGAAATTTTAGTCTTTTCAGCTTTGTTTGAACACTATAGGTGACCCAGACTTGCAATACAACAAAAACCACATTTCTACCAGAAACAAAAAGGGTCTCAGTATCTCTATATCCTTGCCATTGATTATGGCTATTCTAGTGCATAAGCAAAGGTATCTCATGGTGCTTTCGATTTGCATTTCCTCAGTGATTATGCTGAGCACTTTTTCATGTACTTATTAGCCTGTTATCTTCTTTTGTGAAATGCCTATTCAAATCTTTTGCACAGTTTTTAATTCAGTTGTTTGTATTGAGTTGCAAAAATTCTGTATATTAATATATTCTAGACACAAGTGCTTTATCTGATATAAGATTTGCAAGTATTTTCTCCCAGTCTATGATTTATCTTTTCATACATTTAATGACAACTTTTAAAGAAAAGCTTTAAATTTTGATGCAGTCCAATGTATCAGTATTTTATTTTACAGATATTTGTGATGTCATATATTAGAAACTCTTTGTCCAACTCAAGGTAATAAAGATTTTCTATATTTTCTTCTAGTTAGAAGACTTTGTGATATGAGCTCCCTTTTGCTTAGCAGTCAGTCAGAAATGATATACAAAACCCTATATGATGAGTCACTAAAGCAAGTTATAAAGATATTCTAGGACATATTCCTAATCCTTGAAAAAGCTGATGCTCTTCCTAAAAACCAAAGCTAGTTTTTAGCTTTTATGTTTAGGTCTATTTGTGTGTGGTGTGAAGCAAGGGTCTATGCTGGTTTTTGTTTTTGCATGTGGATATCAAGTTGTCTCTGCACCATTTGTTGAACAGATCACCCTCTCCCCATCAAATTGTCTAGGCACTTTCATGGAAAATCAATTGGCCTTGAATGTAAGAATCTACTTCTAGATTCTCAATTCTGCTTCATTGATCTTTATGTCTATCCTTACGTCAGGACCATACAGCCTTAATTACTGTGGTTTCATGATAGGTTGAAATCAGGTTAGTGGAAGTCTTCCAACTTTGTTCTTCGCTTTCAAAATTGTCTTAGCTTTTCTAGATCCTTTGCAATTTCATATACATTTTGGAATTGACTTGTTAATTTCTACATAAAAGCATGCATAGACTTTTATAGGGACTGCATTAAATTTATCCATCAATTTGGAGTGAACTGTCATCTTGACAATATTGACTCTTCTGATCCAGGAAAGTTGTTAGTTGCTCGGTCGTGTCCTACTCTTTGCAAACACACGGATTGTAGCCCGCCAGGTTCCTGTGTTCATGGAATTCTCCAGGCAAGAAAACTGGAGTGGATTGCCATTTCCTTTTCCAAGAGACCTTCCTGACCCAGGGATCGAACGCAGGTCTCCCACATCGCAGGCAGATTCTCTACCACCTGAGCCAGTAGGGAAGCCCCTAAAAGGGGATGTCTATTTATTTAGATATTCTTTCATTTCTCTCAGTAACATTTTGTTTTGTACTCTTCAGTGCACAAGAATTGCACTTCTTTTGTTAAACTTATTCTTAAACATCTTATTGTTTTTGATGCTACTATGAATAAAATTGTTTATCTTCATTTTTGGATTGTTTCTCTATTTTTGAAAATCATTTATTATTTGTCTCTGGCTATTTATTATTTGAATTTTGGAGACTTTCCACTAACCTGATTTCAAAACCTTTAATGAGGAACAACTGACACTTGGCTGCTGGGCAAGGGAGGCCAAGTCTGGCTGGTACTCTGAGGGTTGGGAGACTTGGATTTTCAGATAATATCAGAATTCTTCCTGGGAACATTGACTCTATCTATGCTTGGTACCTCTGAGATGAACTGATGTTTCTCTGAAATAAACTGATGAATTGGAGCTGTGGTACAAAAGAAGTCCTGTCCTTGGTTACTTGACTACTTAATGATTGAAGGGGTTAGGCACCCAAGCAGTAATAGTGTGGCCCAGATTCTGGAACTGCTACTTGATGAGTGCTGTG
Organism: Moschus berezovskii; assembly: GCF_049115385.1. Classification (NCBI taxonomy): domain Eukaryota; kingdom Metazoa; phylum Chordata; class Mammalia; order Artiodactyla; family Moschidae; genus Moschus; species Moschus berezovskii. The sequence continues at coordinate 62,479,734 of NC_142467.1, read as the reverse complement.
TGCAACAGCCAAACAAGTTTGAGGGCGAGACCTTAGTGTCAGTCATTGAAGAGGGCCTGGAACTTCCAGAAGACGAGGAGAAAAAGAAATAGGAAGAGGGCCTCCCTAGTGGCTCAGTGGTAAATAATTCATCTGCCAATGCAGGAGACAAGGGTTTGATCACTGGTCCAGGAGGATCCCACATGCTGAAGAGCAATTAAGCCCGTGTGCCATACTGAGTCTGTGCTCTGGAGCCTGGGAATTCCAACTTCTGAGTTCACATTCAGAAACTACTGAAGTGCGTGCACTGTAGAGCCCATACTTTGCAAGAAGAGAAGTCACTACAATAAGAAGCCCATGTACTGCAACTAGAGAGCAACCCCGCTTGCAGCAAGTAAAGAAAAGCCTACACAATAACAGCGACTCAGCACAGCCAAAAATAAATAAGAAACAGGAAAAGAAAGTTTCAAACCCTCTGCAAAAAAGATGGTTGTATCAAACCTACTGGTGACATCCCTGTGCTGCATTGTCATGAGCACGTACAGCTGGATAGCAAACATGGAAAGAATCATGAAGTCTCAAGCCCTAAGAGACAACTCAACAATGGGTTACATGGCAGCAAAGAAGCACCTGGAGGTAAACCCCAGACCATTTCATCATCAAGACCCTGAAGCAAAAGGCTGATAACAATGACAAGCCTTTGAAGGACCAGGTTATCCTACTGTATGAAGTGGCTCTCCTATCTTGACTTTGGTCTGGAGGATCCCCAGACTCATGCTAGCAGGGTCTACAGGATGATCAAATTTGGTCTTGGTATCCACGAGAATGACCCACTACTGACAACAGCAATGCTGCCATAACTAAGGAGATGTCACCCTCGGAAGGAGATGATGACCATTCTCATATGGAAGAAGTAGACTAAGCTTTGCATGAGGATTACATGGTTACGTGTTCAACACTCTGTGTCCATTTCTTCTGATAACATGTTTTCAAGTATTTATTTTTATTAGCACTTAAAAATATGTATGGCATGACAACTGCTTTAGAGGAGAGTTAAGATTTCTATTAAGTGTGATACTTTAGGCACTGAAGTAGAGCTAGCTTTTTTTCCTACTTTCATGTTGGCTTATTTTAACAGACATAAGTAGTGTTTCTTGTAAAGTGTATGTAACCTATGTTAACTTCTCAGTCTGAAGTGTTTAGCTATCAAGCAGATTCTTTAGTGGACCAAATCTCACCACTAAAGTGTTCTGAAGTATATGCTGCTGCTGCTGCTGCTGCTAAGTCACTTCAGTCGTGTCCGACTCTGTGTGACCCCATAGACGGAAGCCCACCAGGCTCCCCCGTCCCTGGGATTCTCCAGGCAAGAACACTGGAGTGGGTTGCCATTTCCTTCTCCAATGTGTGAAAGTGGAAAGTGAAAAGTGAAAGTGAAGTCGCTCAGTCGCTCAGTCGTGTCCGACCCTTAGCGACCCACGGACTGCAGCCTACCAGGCTCCTCCATCCATGGGATTTTCCAGGCAAGAGTACTGGAGTGGCTTGCCATTGCCTTCTCCGTCTGAAGTATATACCTTGATGTTTAAAAGAAAAGTACTGCTTAAAACAACTTTCATTTTCTGAAATCTACCTTTTAAACCTTCCAACCCCTACAGTCATAGTACCACATGTGCCAGGACCCTAGAAATTAGTATGTTAAACTGAACTAACTTGATGGGAGTCACTATCCATTAGGGATTGTTTTATAAAGGAAAATAATATTTAGAATAACAAAATTATAACCCTACCTAGGCATGTTGCAAAGCCATTTGAAAAATAACTCAGAACAAGTTTTGTGAGTAGAATGTAGTGTTCAAGCCACACACTTAAGAGATGGAACAAATACAGATACATAAAAAAGAAAAAATGCTATTATGAAACCACAATATTAAGACTGTATGGTACTGATGTAAGAACAGACAATAAAGATCAGTGAAGCAGAACTGAGAATCTAAAAGTAGATACTTACATATATGGCCAACTGATTTTTGACAACAGAGTTGGATGAATTAATGAGAAACTAAAATGTGCTTTCATGTTTCTCACATAAATAAATTTTCACTGTACTTTTAAAGGCTTTTTCATGGCAGAATTTATACATTGCATTGTATATTTATTTTTCTGGCCTTTTAAAATAAAATCATCTTGAGAGAGCAGGGATATCTTATTCATTTTTGTATTTCTGGCACAACTCAATAACTCAATAAACTTGCTGAATGAATGGAATGTAGTAAAGCTTTGAATCAGCAACCCCTATTAAAAAGAGCACTAGCTTTTTCAAGAATTTAGGAATATGTCTTAGAATATCTTTGTAACTTGCTTTAGTGACTTATCGTATATGGTTCTGTACATAGTTGCTCATTGCTAAGCAAGAAGGAGCTCATTTCACAAATTCCAAAAACCTTCTCTCAAGGACTTCACATTCTCGTAGCAAGAGATCCACAGTGTAGTAGGTAATCATTTATATCTATCCTACAACTGCTGCTTCTCAAGTGTCTAACTGTATACAGAGGATTAATTAATTAATAATATCAAAGGCAATACAAACTAACAGTCTAAGGATATAACCCTATGAGTAAGATGGGCTTCTAAAAAATTTGTTCCACTTAAGATAAATGAGTTTTTAACTTTATTTTAGTTAAAAGCTAAGGAGAAAAAGTCTAATTCACTAGTAGGACAAAATCTAAATATCTACCACATCAAAAAGACATCTCATGTTCAAGATGTGCCCCAAAATAATACAGAAACAGGAGAAATACAAGCAGGAGTGATAGATGAAACAAGACTGGTCTAAATCAACTATACTTCAATTTTTTTAAAAAAGCAGACAGACCAAAGTCATTGAAACTGAATGATGGGTTCATTAGTGGTTTATTATACTACGTGATCTTCGTTGTTGTTCACTCAGCCATGGACTGCAGCACGCCAAGCTTCCCTATCCTTCACCATCTCCCCAAGTTTGCTCAAATTCATGTCCATTGAGTTAGTGATGCCATCCAACCATCTCGTCCTCTGTCATCCCCTTCTCCTCCTGCTTTCCCAGCATCAGTCTTTTCTAATGAGTCAGCTCTTCCCAACAGGTGGCCAAAGTACTGGAGCTTCAGCTTCAGCTTCAGTCCTTCCAATGAATATTCAGGACTGATTTCCTTTAGGATGGACTGGTTTGATCTCCTTGCAGTCCAAGGAACTCTCAAGAGTCTTCTCCAACATCACAGTTCAAAAGCATCAATTCATCAGCACTCAATCTTTATGGTCCAACTCTCACATCCATACATGGCTACTGGAAAATCCACAGCTTTGACTAGATGGCCCTTTGTTGGCAAAGTAATGTCCCTGCTGTCTAGGTTGTTCACAGCTTTTCTTTCAAAGAGCAAACGTCTTTTAATTTCATGGCAGCTATGCTATCTCCTTTTGTGTAAATATTCCAAAATAAAAACAGCTCCAAAGAAAAAGATACCTTAAGGGGATAGATATGACAGAAATTTCTGTGACAGTAAGAATTAAGTATGTGGTAAGCAAATCCTTTTGTGTATAGATATCTTTAAAACAGTTTTTGTTTGTTCAAAAATCTGAACTTTTAAATATCAAAGACAATTTTCAGTTTTCTTTGAATAAATCTTTAGCAGAAAAATACTGAGGAATAGGTCTAAATTACTGAGAGAAAAAAATTTTAAAAACTGCCCAATGCTTTGACTTTTTTCTATATAATGAAAATCACCACATTTCTTTTCTGCTCTAAAAATACTATTGAAAATAAGAACATCAGTGTTGTTCTTCATTATACCCACTTCTAAAAGATTTCTAACTTCACAGGATAGAAACAAAAAAAAGGGGATGGAGAACTATGAATTTCATAAAAGCATGAGTGTTTGTTAGATAAACAGTAAACTGTTATTAGAGAATATGGCAAATCCATTGAAAGTGCCAAAGAAGAGTCTCTTTTCATTTGTAACAAATTCAACTAATGCATTTAGGGTAACTAAAAGGAGTAATAACACAGAAGAAGAAAAACCCTTGATACCCCCAGTCCAAAATAAAGGAAAGAAAGGTAAACTCTTCTCAAAAGATTCCCTAGAGGTCACAATTTCATTCTGAGAAAAACATTAAGTTTTCTATTCTTGGCTTCAAATTGTTAAGTAACTACAACTTGAAAATATGACAGAATATACTGGAGATAAACCTTGTTATCTTCCTTCCCAGCTACATCTCCAAAATTAAAAGAGAAAGCAAACAAGTAAATGCAATTAACTAATTACTCATTCATAACTCACCTGCAGGAAACATGAATCGAATTTCTCTTTCTGCTGCAGCAAAATCATTACTTCCATGAAGTGCATTTCTTAGCTCATCTGTGCCATAAATCGCCCTCAGACTGAAACCAAGTTAGAAATGATGACCACCCAATCTGACATTCTTTCCTTACTTTTTAACATATGTATTCTACTTAGAAATTTTACAGAAGCATCTCCACTTCTCACATATGGAGGTTTTAATCTATCTTGATTTTAAGCGTAAATCTATCTACATGAGGGTCAAATATATTTAAATCTGCAGGAAAGATATATTGGAAAAATAGTTATCTGGGTGAAAAAGAGGTATTATCTTGTGACAATTTTTAAAAAATGGTATTTTCAGAAGTGTCAAGAACTCAATGTCCTCTGGTTTCTAAACACTAGAGATAATGTTGAAAATTTGAGTTTCTAATCTCTATTATCAACATTCTACAAAATACCATCCCAATTTTCCCATGAAAATTCTATACCAGTGGCAGTTTAATTCAGGAATGAGAGAAAAATAAGGCTAGTCAACCGTAAATCGAACATTCTCTGACACCTTTCATGGTAATCGATATTAAAGTACACATTTAAGAAGTTAAAACACAGAATGAACCTTCCCACCCAACCCTGCATCACCACCAAAAAAAAAAAAAAAATCAGGTTATTCAGGAAAACTTTCAAATTAAAGGAAATTCTTATTACAATGAAATCAGATTTTTTTTCATTTTCATAGTTGGATTCCATTTCTCCCCTAGGAAAGTTACCTGTCTGGGTGTGTCTCCTTAGCTACTAAGCTATTACTTGGTCCCAAGAGTTCTTTCCAGTAAGAGATGGCGTTATATCTAGCTAATATCATGGCAACAAGTGGTCCAGAACTCATGTAAGCTGTTAAATTGGGGAAAAACATTTTCCCATATTGTTCCACATAAAAGTTACTACAGTGCTCAGGGCTGAGATGTAGTTTTCTTCTCTAAAAGAGAAACAAAGTCAACAAAATAATTATTGACAGTTCAGTAATACCTTATTAAGTCACTAATGGGATTCCCTTGGGGCTCAGCTGGTAAAGAATCCATCTGCAAGGCAGGAGACCTGGGTTGGGAAGATCCCCTGGAGAAGGGAAGGGCTACCCCTCCAGTATTCTGGCCTAGAGAATTCCATGAACTGTATGTATAGTCCATGTGATCACAAAGAGTTGGACATGACTAAGCGACTTTCACAAGTCACTAACAGCTTGAAATAGTACCAATCTGACCACAAAAGACACATGTGTACCCCAATGTTCATCGCAGCACGGTTTACAATAGCCAGGACATGCAAGCAACCTAGCCGTCCATCAGCAGACAAATGGATAAGAAAACTGTGGTACATATACACAATGGAATATTATTCAGCTATTAAAAAGAATGCATTTGAATCAGTTCTAATGAGGTGGATGAAACTGGAGCCTATTATACACAGTGAAGTAAGTCAGAAAGAAAAACATCAATACAGTATATCAATGCATATATATGGAATTTAGAAAGATGGGAATGATGTCCCTATATGTGAGACAGCAAAAGAGACACAGATATAAAGAACAGACTTTTGGACTATGTGCAAGAAGGGAAGGGTGGGATGATTTGAGAGAATAGCATTGAAACATGTATATTACCATAAGTGAAACACATTGCCAGTCTAGGTTTGATGCATGAGACACGGCACTCAGGGCCAGTTCAGGGATGACCCTGAGGGGTGGGATGGGGAGGGAGGTGGGAGGGGGGTTCAGGATGGAGAACACATGTACACCCATGGCTGATTCATGTCAATGTGTGGCAAAAACCACTACAATATTGTAAAGTAATTAGCTTCCAATCAAAATTTTTATTTATTTTTAATTTTTTTTTTGAACAGAGGAAAATTTATGCGTCGAACCTGGACTGGTCACTTATGATAATATACATGCTACAATTCCATTCTCTCCAATCATTCCACCTTCACCCTCTCCCACAGAGTCCCAAAGACTGTTCTAAATGCCTATGTCTCTTTTGCAGTCTCTTATACAGGGTTTAGGTTACCATTTTTCTAAATTCCATATATATGCGTTAATATACGGTATTGATGTTCTTCTTTCAATTATACAGAGTGAAGTAAGCCAGAAAGAAAAAAAATTTTTTTTAAATGTAGGCTGTAAATAAGAATTATTACTTAAGAAAAACTACTCTTGTTTGGCAGCCTCCTTCAACCTATGGTATGTTAATGGTGGCTCAGCAGTAAAGAATCCACTTGCCAATGCAGAAGAAACAGGTTTGATCCCTGGGTCAGGAAGATCCCCTGGAGAAGGAAATGGCAATCCACTTCTGTATTCTTGTATGGGAAATCCCATGGACAGAGGAGCCTGGCGGACTACAGGCCTTAGGGTCACAAAAAGGAGTCAGATACGACTTAGTGAGTAAAAAACAACAACATTAATGACAAAATAATCTTATCTCCTTAAAGTAAAAACATGCCAATCTTTAATATCTTAATACATACTTCGTATAAAGTAAAAATTACTGTAGAATATTCCAAACTCATCTTTCCCTATTTGTGAAATTTTCCTACATTATTTTAGAGAACTGGTCTCATTATGGTACTCTGAAGTAGTATGCAACATGATGCAGTAAACAAGTTTTTCACTTGTTTACTCATTCTGGTTCTGCCATAAATATGTTGATTCAGAAAGAGCTTAAGATAAGTAGTTAGCATTAAGCTTGTTGATTTGAAAGAAAATGAAATGTTTGAGACAAAGAAATATTAATTTTTTCACAAATGAGAAGCTATATGAATTATTAAATTTTAAAAAGCATAGAAGCCAAGTCAGTCATTCTTCCAATTTTTCTATTTTAACTCCATTCACAAGTCACTTCCTGCTTACTCAATGCCGTTCTAAATTGCTGTTTAGAGAAACCAAAACTAATCACAGGCAGAAATGATAAATCTACCATCATTCAGCTATCTAATATTCACATTTCAGTTCAGTTCAGTTCAGTCGCTCAGTCGTGTCCAACTCTCCGTGACCCCATGAATCACAGCACGCCAGGCCTCCCTGTCCATCACCAACTCCCGGAGTACACTCAAACTCATGTCCACAGAGTCGGTGATGCCATCCAGCCATCTCATTCTCTATCATCCCCTTCTCCTCCCACCCCCAACCTTTCCCAGCATCATTGCTCATTAAACACCTGGAATAAAAGAATTTGTATTTCCAAAAAAAAACCCCACAAAACTATCCTATGTCTTCAGGCTTCAGAAACTTGATAAAATTGCTTGGTTTGTAGAGCGGGATCTAAACTGCCCCAGTTCAAGAAGCCTGTAAAGATGCTTACTAGGTAGTTCAGCACTGCTATGAACAGGCTCTACTGGACAAAAACTAACATTCTCATAGTCAAGGATCAGTTATGGAAGCCTGCTAAGTCACTTTAGTTGTGTCAACTCTTTGCAACCCTATGGGCTGTAGTCCTCCAGACTCCTCTGTCCATGGGATTCTCTAGGCAAGAATACTAGAGTGGGCTGCAGTTTCCTTCTCCAGGGATCATACTGACCCAGGGATAGAACCTGAGTCTCTTACGTCTCCTGCAGGCAGGTTCTTTACCACTAGCACCACCTGGGAAGCTCTAGTACTATTAAAAAAAAGGTGCTGACATCTATTTTAATATTAAAATTCATATAGTCAAGAAATAGAAGAAATCTGAGAAGTGATAACAGCACTTGATTTAGTATAATCGTAGATTCTATTATTTTAAAATTAAGACATGCCTGTATTTGTGATTCTTATGCCTACTGGTTTGAGCAATTTTGCTGTTGCTGGGTTAAAAATCTTATCAGTTGCACTATAAACACTTAACTACCACATATCCCTTAACAAGCAAGGGAAGCTGTCTTTTGCAGGTATGCCAGCTAAAGTAGCATAATTTTAAAAACTGAGGGCTCATTTTAAAGTAAAGTTGATACTGAATCAATGATTCCATCAATTGCTTCCAAATTAGATCAGATAAACTTTTTTGTAATTTAGATTAGTATTTTCACGAGATAATTCTCTGGCAGTCCACACAGTCCAGTGTGCTTTCACTGTAGAGGGAATGGATTCAATCCCTAGTCAGGGAACTAAAATTCTGCAAGCCATGGCCAAAATATAAGTAAATAAACAAAAAACAAAACATTTTCACAAAGAGAAGTGAACTTAATATAAGAAAAGGAGGTTGGTCCAGTGGGTAAGACTCTGTGCTCCCAATTCAGGGGGCCCTGGTTCAATCCCTGGTCAAGCAACTAGATCCCACATGCCACAAAAGAGTTCGCTGTGGCCCCCACAAAAAAAAAAAAAAAAGATCCCGCATGCAGCAACTAAAGATCCTGAGTGCTGCAACTAAGACCCAGCACAGCCAAATAAATAAATATTTTTTAAAAAAGGAATCAATAGTTTGTTGTAACACAGGAAAGACTGCTACCTACTACATGAACACATCATTTTTCTTTTCCTAGATGGGAAAAGAAAGCCTCAAGTTCAATGAACTCTCAACTACAATAAAGCCTATTTTAAAGCGTGTAATACATAGGACAAAAACGATTTCACTGACAAGAGATACCTGGAACAGCAAAGTCATAGAGACAGAGTGTAGAATAGTGTTACCAAGGACTGGGGAGAGGGCTAAGCAGAGAGCTAGTGTTTAACAGGTACAGAGTGTCAGTTTGAGATGATGAAAAAGTTCTAGAGATGGTCAGTGGTGACGGTTGCACAACAATGTGAAGGTACTTTAATGCCCTTGAACTGAAACAGTTAAAAAGGTAAATTTTATGTTGTATATATTTTATCATAATTAAACCAAAAAGAAGCATACTACATACCAAGATGTCCTTTGGTTTAAAATTTATTGCTGACTAGAGAAAGTGTTAAATATTAACATTTACACTAAGTTGTTTTTTTAATAAGTTTTAATTTCTAATTATCGCTTGCTGCTTAATTACTTTTTCACTAATTCTTTTCAAACTTTTAAAAATCAAATTGGAAACTTTATCTTATTTGTATGTTTTGTCTTTCTTCTAAAATTAATGAGCAATACTTTGGGGATTAAAAAATTCAAAGCAATATAAAAAGGTTCATACTGAAAAATTTCATTCCCATTCCTGTCCTAACTCAGCCTGTTCTTCCTTACCCTCTAAATGCAACCATTTTTTAATGCTTATTTAAAATTCATTTTGTAAATTCTAAATTCATTTTGTAAATACTGGCAAACATGAATATATATTACTTTTTTTCTATCATAGAAAAAAGCTACACATTGTTCTGCATCTTGCTTTTTTCCCTAACAGGATACAGAGAGGTTCTTCATTGCTCTTTTTATAGTTAGTTGCATAGTATTCAATTTGGCAGATTCGTCAGGCTGAATTTAACCAATTTCCTAATGCAGGGTTGTTTTCAATTTTTTGCTTGTAAATAAACAATGCTACAAAAAATTACCTAGATATATGTCACTGCATATTAACACACAAGTTACAGGAGAGATTCCCAGTAGTACTGCTGGGTCAAAGGGAAGATGCATCATAAATACTGATAGATAATTGCCAGATTCCCTTCCATAGGGGTTATGTCGTTTACTTTTGTATTCTTGCCAGATGGTAGTTCAGTATCATTTTGCTTTTTCCCTGCTTAGAGATTGAGCATCTTTTACCATGTTTTAGAAGCATTTTTATTTCTTTTTCTATGACCATCCACATGTACTGCCCATTTTCAACTGAATTTTTATCCTGTTTTAGGAGCTTTGTATACATTTGGGAGATTAGTCTTTACGAGTTACAAATATTTTTTCCAAGTTTGTCACCTGCGTTTTGACTTTGCTTATTATGCTTCTTTGGCCATGCTCAAGTTTTTTATGTTTATATTTTTATCAATCTTTTATTTTACAGTACCCAGTAAAAAGGTTGGCCCCTTCCAAGAATAAAAAGAAATTCAGCCATTCTTCTTCTAGAGTTTATATGATTTAATTTTTTAATATTTAAATATCAAATCCATTTGGAATTTATCCTGGTATATATAGTGTAATATTTGAATCCAAGTTTTTTTTTAAGTGGCTACCCAGTTTCCTAACAACATTTATTTAAAAGCTCATTTTTACCTGAATCTGTTAATTATATTAACTATTTCTTTATACTTTCCTGCATTACTACTCCCTTAAACTTTCTTGTAGCATCTCAGCCTCCATGTATCCTTCTAAGTTCATTCAAATACCCACTTTTCTGAAGACTGAAGTTATCTTTTTTATTTTTTTAAAGACTCAACAAGCAATATGACACTGAATAAATATAATAAAAAGTGAAATTTCAAATAAGAATGGTACAAAAAAGGAAGATTAAAAATATTCCATTCTATTTGATAGTCTTTATATATTCATTTTCAAACTACTAACTGCAGAACAAGGAAAAGGCTTAAAACATTAAATTAAAAAAAAAAACTCAACAGTCTAAAAATTCATCAAGAGAAGATCAAGTAAATAGACTGTGGTTTATTAGGACAGAAGAGTATTTACATGGAAGTTAGATTCAGATGTAATGATCTGGCATTAAATATCTGAGGGAGGGTAAAGAGGGTCCAGGGAGGGTGACTGTCCTACTTTATGGGGGAAACATATTTGTAAATGCATACGAAAATTCTGGAAGAAAAAAAATTGTTAAGTGGTTGTCTCTGCAGATTGAGACTTGAGTTGGGAGAGGAGAGATGGGAAAAAGAAGTTTTACTTCTCATTTTATATATTTTTAAAGTGTGAAAATACTTTTTGGAAAATTATCACATATAACTTTTATATTCAGAAGAGTAAACCTAAATTTCATGCTAAATACTAAGGATCAAACTGGGCTAATACATATACATAAACATTTTTAAAAGGTAAAATCAAAGGTATTCTAAAACAAGTTTAGGGATATAACTCTATGAGTAAGAAGAGCTTTCAAACGTATCTTTTACTTAAGATAAAGTGAATTTTTAATTCTATTTTAGCTAAAAGCTAAGTCATTTTCAGTAAAGAGGAAAAAAACATGATCATACTGCCCAGAAGTTACCTGAACAATGGTGAATCCAGATCTGAGAATAATATCTTGTATCTCCTCCTCTTTGTCAACAATGTCTGGTTTGATAACAGCCAGAGTCTTTTCTACGTAGATCTGAGGTGGGGGCATTGATAGCTCCATTCTGGCTTTTCAGCTACAATTTAAAACTCTTCACGCATATCAACTGCAATGACATGCACCCGCACCCCCAACTTAATGTAATTGTGACTAAATAGCATTATCAGGTGCTTGATTTTTATTATAAAGCTGGAAACTGTCATAGTTTTTTCCACAAGCAGTGTCTCAGTAATACGATTTTCACTCTATCTCCTGCCATGGGTTTTCCTAGGTGTTTTCATTAAGCTAGGAGAGCCCAAGGAGCAAGGCAAAGCCGAGGACCCAGGGGGCCCAGGAAGAGACTAGGTCTGCCTCTCTCCACGACACTCAGCACCACCCCTCACAGTACACACACACACACCCTCTCTCCACCCTCTCCTGCCACTAGAACGCTTAGGGTAAGGCCCAACTGGAAAGCAAAATTCCTGGGTCCCCTGAATCTCTGTGGGCTGCACCCCCAGATTCCTTCAGAGTCTGGCCCTCATCTGGGCACTCACCTTAGCCTGGGCTCCTTTAGTGTCACAGATTGTTGCTAGGAGACCAGAAATTCAGCTTAGAGACGGTGGCTGCAGAGGGCCAATTCCAGTAGAGCACTTCACCGTCTTTGGCTAGCTCCTTTTAGACAAGAAAGGGGACCCACCACAGGCATTTTTATCCCCTTGCAAATCTTAAAAGCAATAGATGTTTTCTAACATTTTCCTCATAATTTATTTCATCCTCCTAGTCATTCGAAGGACACTTGTATTATCTCCACTTTACAAATGATGAGATAAATCATAGATGCTCTCCCTCATCCTATCCCCAGCACCTTCCAGTATATGTAAGAAAATCCGTGTCAGATACCTTCCATATTTCACCAGACAGTGTTATCCCCTCTACTGCCAGCTTCTGTAATCATTAAAAGGTAATTTTCGACTTGTGAAATAACATTTATTTAAAGAGCAGTAAAAGAAGTTTAATCTATTTACCTCTAAATTAACCTTACGGAACAAAGATGTGGGCAACATATATGGCATAACCCCAAATCTCAGTTTTCTGTGTTTTCTTTATATCATGTCCGCAAGCACCTTTAACTCTTTGGTTGTAAGTTAAGGTATAATTCTTATTAGAAAAGACAACAGAGAAATGGTAAACAAGTATTGGGATCTTCAGTAAGTCAGAGTCTCAACAAAAGGTCCAAAATCCAGAAAAGTTCAGGGAAGCAGCTCCAAGTTAGCAAAACAGGTTTTCCATCATCCATAGTGTTGGTGAGTTTTCATTCCAGACTATTTAAGTCTCTTCTTTTGTCTAACCAAATACTCAGCACCTACAGGGTCAAGGCAGATAGCAGCTATGAATCTTTATGGAGGTTTGAATGCAATTTTATTTCTTTCTCTGCAGAGATTCAACCATGTTTTTCTCTTTAAAGTATCAATAAGACTGCCCAAAAAAGAAACCCTCAAATGTCTTCTTCTGGCTACCATAACTTATCTCCTATAGATGGGACAATGTGGACATATATTAATACCAACATAGCATCAAAAAATGGACAGTGACTCCAGCCTCAGGTATTCATGTTTAGCCCTCTGACTTGAGGCTCTGGAATTAGATGCACCCATTACTTACTTATCTATCCCCAGGTCTCTAAGAGCTCTTTACTGCTGCCTGCCTTCCTAGAGTATTTTACTTCACCATCTATTAAAGCTGGTTCCACAGAGGAGCAGTTATAATGTGAACCCTTCAGGTCCTTGAATCACCTCTAAACATAAACTCTGGGAGCACAAGGTCACTTCAACATCACCCTTATTCTCACAAGACTTTCTAAAATCAGATTCTAGAAACTACACTCCTTTTTCTTGCAGCTCTCTACCCATAGTACCTGAATCTGCTCTAAGACTTCTCGCTGCATCTCCACAGCCATATGGTATACATGATGATCAGAATCATTGTACATCACAGCATTTTGGAACATCAGCATCAGGTCCCGCTGGAACTGAGCCATGGTGCGAATCCGTCCCTTGGACAGATTCCTTTTCAGGCTAGTTAAGTCCATGGGTCTACAGGTGGCCAAGAGAAACCAGAGGAAATCAAACCTTCATGTGGAACATGTGGTGACCTAACATGATTTCTTGAAAAACTAACCAGCTCTTAATGAAAACAGTAGTAAAGATAACAATCCCCATTAGATATAAAGTAGCAATAGCAGCTAACATAAAGACTGCTTACAATAAGTCGAGTGCTATGTTAGGTATTTTCTATATTAACTCACTTGATTCTCTCAATAAACCTATATGGTAAGTACCATGATCACAACTGGCAATGAGAAAATTGAGATCTAAAAAAGTTAGGTACTTGCCCAAAGTCACACAGCTTAGATTCCAATTCAGAAGCAGCCTGACTCCAGAGCCCATAGGACCAGTCATGACATTTTACAGTTGGTGGTATCAAAGTTGTAAAGAGCTCTAATTTGTCACATGGGAGTTACTGACGGTTTACAATGTATAGTCATACACTAGGTATTTAATCAACAGTTTTTACTATACAATCAAAATCTCAGAGTTTTTTCTTCTTTCATGAAGATAAAATGAATATTAAGATAAATATTATATAACGAGACATAATAGAGAATGGGTGTATAAGAGAAGGCACAGCAGAGTAGAAAGAGGACTGAACTAGGAGGTAGGTAAGACTCCAGTTTAGTTTTAGCTCTGCTATTCACTTTTGATCACAGACAAGTCATGATCACCTCTGAGTCTTAGTTTTCCCATCTACAGAATTAAGAAGTCTGTCTCCAAAGGTTCTTTTATGATCTTTTATACATTAATACACTAGTTTATGATAGCATTGATATGATAACTATGATATAAAAATCCACAATACTGCAATCAACCAGTGTTTGTAAAATCCATTTGGATTATCATCTTTGCCTTGCATACTTATAACTGCCTGAAGGAATACAGTTTTCCTTTCAAAGTTCTCCTCCAAAATAAGTGTCAAAAGCTACCAAAGGCTAATGTAAGATTATAACAAACAGATCATATTACTGAAAAGTCAATAATGAAAAAAAGCCTCTTTATCCTGTTGTTCCTTACATTCTCAAATAAGGACTGAGCTTATCATAACTTTATGAACTTATATAAAATATATCTTGAGCTTAAGTAATGTAAATGAAATAAGGAAATAATCTAACAGATGCAAAATAAAGTATGAAAAGACAGATATAAAAGCAACCAACCTTTCTTGACCCCTTTTCCACTGACCTTTTCACCACATCCTTGTATCCTGGGGCCTGCCTTTCTGACACAGGCTTCAGAAACGGACTGCTGAACCTGATAAAGGACAAATCCAGAGAGAATGAAGAAACTCTAGAAAGTCACCCTAAATGAGAAGAGTGGCTGTGAATGTCCAGAGTGGCTTGGAGTCCTACCTGTGACTGGCTATCATCTTCCAGACTGGCAGGAGAGTCTTCTTAAATAGCAAGTGATCCTGAACAGGATCACCATGGCATAGATCAGACCTATGGGATAAAATAGGACAGAAAAGAAACAGTAATTTCACATATGGTATGTTCCCCCTAGATGAGCAATGAGTTTTCCCCAACACACAGTGTCCCTAGCTAACATCTGAAGGAAATAACATCCCAGGAATGAAAACGTATTTAAGGCTTCCATAAAGGACCCTAGACTATAAGTATTCTCTACTGATCACTATTATTAAATGAAGTTGTTACATTCTTACAAGCAACTGCCTGTGTCTTTTGCAATCTTGTATTTCAGCACCTATAACTCTAAACAACTGGTCTATGAGAGTAGTCTTTGTTTACTGATGTCTCCCAAGTTCCTGGCACATATTAAGTGCTCAAATGAGTATTTGATAAATTAATCTGGTCCTCTTCTTATACATAAATATGCCACATTAATAAGTATTTCTCCCATATTTCCAGAAGGGGGGAACTTGGTTTCATATCCCAAGGAATTCTCTCAAACTTCACCTGAATGCTATACCATTTTTCTTTTTCATTCTCTTCTGTATAGTAACCTTTAAGTAACCTTAAAAATAACAAGACAAATTCATTTCTCCTCATGGTCCTTCCTTCTCTGGGCTAAACTGCCTAATTTATTCAGTTTTTTCTTTAGAGGTACAACTGCTCAACATTTTATTTCATTTTGTAATTTTCCCAGTTGGCAAGTTTCTTATTTACACCAAAGTTAAATATCACGTTATACTTCATACTTTATACACTGCCTTATTCTCTCTAACCAGACTCTCTTCACACCTAAGGTTTCACACCCTCGTTTTGCTTTATGTACCATATTGTGTGTATCCATTTGAACACAACTCATATTTCATCTTTCTCCAGATTGAACAACTCCATATAACAATTTTCATGATGCAATATCTCACTTGTATCTAAATTATATACCACAAAAATCAATTTATCCTTAAGCCAGAACCCTACAAGAACAAGACATGTAAAGCCAAAAGCAAACCTCTTCCTTTGTTTCTGGTCAGTCAGCCAGAATAAACAAATAGGTTCTGACAGAACTAACAAATAGTTCTGATACAATTTTGTTCATATATCCACAAAAGAGATATTGTTTCCATTATGTAAAATGTACTGAGATAAGTTTGATAACTTCATAATCAATCAATTTGCAATATTTTAAGAAATATCCCCTTGCTTACCTTTATTTCCATCTATTTGGGAATGCACGCCAAGCAACTACAAGTAAAATTGTGGGAGTAAAAAGGACCTGCAGACTTAACAGTGGTACTCCAAAAGTTCTACTTTACCCCGAGAGTCAGTACAGACTAAGGAAGAAGCCAGAAGAGAGGGACCAAGGGAATGTCTATCTTTCAAAGTAGTTTTAAGCTTCCATAATGATAACACCAAACTCAAATACCTGTTTCCCTTTAAGCTATCTAGTCAAGCAGACTCAATTACTAATATCTACTGCTTTCTAATAAAGATTTCATGTTTAACCTAAATTCTAAGGTAGGGGTGTGGAGTTTGCATTTCAAGATGCTGACATGTCATGAGAAAAAATGTCCCAGATTAGTGATTTCCTGTTTGGGGGGATAGTCATAATATGCCATCTGCTCACACTTACAAAGGCAATTATAGAAAAGCAAAGGAAGTAATTCTTCAACAAGACAGGTTTTAGCTGTATTCTATTTGTGTAAAAAAATTTGAAATCTACTATTTACAAAAATATATATGCATGGTTCAGTGGTAGACTTTAGGCTAAAATAATTATTGGTTTGCCTTACCACAGATAATGTGGATGGATCTAGGAGGTAGTGAAGAAAAAAAACAGTTTGTGCTGTCTTCTCTCTATACATAGACACCAGACTAGGCCCAGAAGAGGAACTATATGTTACCAAAACTAGAAATACCTTGTTTTTCTGATTTAAAAAGAAATTCACTTTACTGAAAAAAAAAATTAACATTCTAAAACATGCCCTGTGGCCTTAAGAGTTATTATGCTAAAAAAAAATTATAAACAATTTCCCAAGACCTGTAAAAAAAAGTAACAAGGGACATAATATCTTAGAAATAATTTTTAACTTCAAGTTAATAGGAGATGTTTTAGTATTTTTAGAAGTACAGTTTATATATTAGACTTGAGTGACAAGCTGACTCATCAATATTTCCTGAATAAACATAGACATGCATTACTTATGAAAGAGATTCTTAATGTTGATAAAACAGTCCTGTTTTATAAGGTGAAAGCATAGAGGCTACTATTTATATAGTAGAATTGTATTTAATTCTATTTCTAGTGTTTCCCAACTCTAATTCTATTTTTCAATTTACAAAAGTAATCAATGCTCATGGCAACAAATTCAAATAGGCATAAACACAAGTAAAAGTATGAATCCTAAAAATCTTGGATAAAAATCTATACTTACAGCTTTGAGGAGGTAGCACGACTGAAAAGGATATCCACCAGAGGAGTCTCCTGGATGCTGCAGCCATCATCACACTCACCTGAAGAACGCTGGTCCTCCATTTCTGACACATACCCTTCACCTTGGTCCTCCTCTTTGGATTCTTGCTGAACTCTCCCCTGGGAATGCCAAGAAACAAAGTTTAGAAAGGTATTTACTATCTTTAAGGTAATTTTTCTTACATGGGGTAAAAGAAGGCTGATCTTAAGGTAAGAAGAGGTCAGTTAAAGTTATAGAGTAAGTTAGAAAAAGGTGGTTTAACTAGACCTAAAACAGTGTCAGACTTTATTTTTTGGGGCTCCAAAATCACTGCAGATGCTGATTGCAGCCATGAAATTAAAAGACGCTTACTCCTTGGAAGGAAAGTTATGACCAACCTTGATAATATATTAAAAAGCAGAGACATTACTTTGCCAACCAAGGTCCGTCTAGTCAAGGCTATGGTTTTTCCCGTGGTCATGTATGGATGTGAGAGTTGGACTGTGAAGAAAGCTGATCGCCAAAGGATGCTTTTGAACTGTGGTGTTGGAGAAGACTCTTGAGAGTCCCTTGGACTGCAAGGAGATCCAACCAGTCCATTCTAAAGGAGATCAATCCTGGGTGTTCATTGGAAGGACTGATGCTAAAGCTGAAACTGCAATACTTTGGCCACCTCATGCGATGAGTTGACTCACTGGAAAAGACTCTGATGCTGGGAAAGGCTGGGGGCGGGAGGAGAAGGGGATGACAGAGAATGACATGGCTGGATGGCATCACTGACTCTGTGGACATGAGTTTGAGTGAACTCCGGGAGTTGGTGATGGACAGGGAGGCCTGGCGTGCTGTGATTCATGGGGTCGCGGAGAGTCGGACACGATTGAGCGACTGAACTGAACTGAATGCAATGGAGGGAGAAGGCAATAGCACCCCACTCCAGTACTCTTGCCTGGAAACTCCCATGGATGGAGGAGCCTGGTAGGCTGCAGTCCATGGGGTCGCGAAGAGTCAGACACGACTGAGCAACTTCACTTTCACTTTTCACTTTCATGCATTGGAGAAGGAAATGGCAACCCACTCCAGTGTTCTTGCCTGGAGAATCCCAGGGACGGGGGAGCCTGGTGGGCTGCCGTCTATGGGGTCGCACAGAGTCGAACACGACTGAACCGACTTAGCAGCAGCAGCAATGCAATGAAGAACTCTTGGAGAACTCTGACTCTATAGCTCCCCAAGAAATGAAAAAGCAATATACTCAAGTCTAGATAGATGCTGTTTTAAAACTGTCATTACTTGTTGCCCTGGAGCTAACCACTCTAGCTGGTCAGATTATATTAATGATAATGGCATTCTAAATTTTACTGACGGCTATGAGCCAGGTACTGTGCTAAGTGCCGCACATGAATTATTCATCTAATCCTCACAGCACACCTGAGACAGAACACTATTACTTCATTTCAGCAGAGAAAACTGAGGTTCTAAAATATTTACTAACATGCCTAAGCCTACACTGCTGCTGCTGCTGCTAAAACCACGATTTAAGACCCAAGTAATTGAACTCTGGAGTCAGCCTATGTGCTCTAACCGTTCTGCTCTGCCTGTCTGTGCACAGGACCGATAGGGCGGCTGGTTTAAGTTATTCACTTATACCTCTTCGCTCTCTATGGATTGTTTCTGAAGTGCCGAAATATCTGAGGGAGGTGGAGTCACCTCTGGCCTTCCATTTTCTCCCAGTGATGACTTCTCAGCGACTAAGGGGTCTTCCTTGTCTGAAAGTTCTTCAGGTTCTCTGTAGGGCTCCCCCTCTCCTTCAGTAGCTTCAATTTCCCTTGCCTCTTGCTCTTGTCTGGTACCAGATGAAGGGCAGCAGCCTTCACTTGATTCTTTGCTGCTAATGCACAACGGCTCCATTAAATAAGCTACCTGCAACCATAGTTTATTGTTAGATGTATAAGAATATCAGTGGAAATGACCTACTACATATTAATAATGCCACATCATTACACTGCCACTGTGACTAAGTCTGAGATGGTAGGGTTAATTGATTCATTCAGTCTTTTTATACATAGGGGTTGGTAGGGACTTAACAGTAAACAAGATATATATGATTCTTGCCCCAAGAAGCTTAAGTTCTAATTTTCCAATCTCAAGTGTCAACAAACGACCATCTAAAAAACTGCTGAAAACTCTGCCACAAACTGTATTTTGACTGATCTTGACCTAGGTTCTCCTGAATGTGTATAGTTGCCACATAAACTCTTTGTCCAGTTCTGTTTTTCTGGTCCTCAGCCCTTAACCAGGGAAATAAAAACACTGCAAAATACTGCCCAGAAGTCTTAACATTATAAACTTACAAGCGAGTCTGGGCAAGTGTCACCTCACGAGTATGAAAGAATGAATTGCAAGGATCCTCGTAAAACAGTCCTACACACAGAAATTCCTGATTCAGGCTTGTAATGACTGGGCTCTTAGAACATTCAGTCAAAAAGTATATATTTGGGACGTTTTGTATCAGCACCAAGTGCTGGAGACACAGCAATCACCTCAATTCCTGCCAATGTAGACCTTATACTTTAGTAAACAATATACAGAGTGGTAGAAATATATGTGGGTAAGCATTCTCAGGAAGTTGAGACTCTTCCACCTATGGAAATAATGGATCCCCATTACCTCAGAGAGAAAGAGGAGGTCCTGGCCGCTGACTTGCTCTGCCTCTTCCTGAGATTCCTCACTGCCTCCGTCCCTCACAAGCAGCTCACTAGCTTCTCTCCCTGGGCTGCTGTCCTCTAGTTCCTCAGCCCCTGGCTCCTCAGTTTCCCTCCAGCTGCCCACATCAAGATCAAAACTGGAGTCCCATGAGCTGAAGAGGGACCTGCAGTCATTGCTCAACTCAGAGTCATTGGGATAGTCTTGTTCAGAATCCAACCAACCCCAGTCATGCCCCATCTGTAAATAAATACACAGAAAAAAAATGCATTAAATACACTCAAATCAGTATTTCTATGACATTTCCATCTACCAACTTTGGTAGAGAGGTAATGGGTCAGAAATTTTTTTCTACTCATCATTAGGGAGAACAGTATCTAGCTGCAGGGAGACATCAGGAGAAAAAGTGATCTGTTACTGGGAATAAAGAAAAAGCCCTGTGTCAAACAGTACAATAGAAATATTACCCAATAAGTATTTGTTTTTAGAATTCCTCATACTCTGAAAGAAGAGAAAAAACTGGAGCATAGCTAGCTGAACTCCTCTATCCAAAATCACCCTTAAACTCAATTGCAAGGCAACAAATAAGATGCACATGGGATATTTTTCTCAGCATATAGACATTTTTAACCTATTAACCATTAAATCCTCAAAGCTTGCTTTACAATTACCTGAAGCATCCTTCTAGTGATATTCAGCTTTCACTTCTCAGAAAGAGAACTGCAACATCAAGTTTTTAAAATATCTTTCCTTGCTTTCATTACACTGCACTCCTGGTTTTCTTACCACTTTGTCCTCTCCCTTTACAACTTTCTGTGTTATCGTTTGGGCCTCTGCTTCCTTACTGTGTCTTTAAAAAAAAAAAAAAGAAATGTAGCCATTTTGAGGTTTCAATTTTGATCTTTATTAAAGGGGCTTCCAAATCTCTCCACTTTTTATATGCACTCTTGCCTCATTTCTCCATGTACCCAAAGGCTGATTCCCTTCAGGTGACAAAAATTACTTTTTAGAACATCTCACAAACTGTTTGAACGTGAAAGTCGTTCAATCGTGTCCGATTCTTTGTGAGTCCACGGACTATACAGTCCATGAATTCTCCAGGCCAGAATACTGGAGGATATCTTCCCAACCCAGGAATCAAACCAGGGTCTCCTGTATTGTAGGCGGATTCTCTACCAGCTGAGCTATCAAGGAAGCCCCCCAAACCATTTGCTCTTCCTAAATTCCTTATGCCTACCATCACTATTTTCTTAGTCCTATTTTGAATCTTTCTTCTCTCTCACATTCATTAAACAAGTCCACTTCCCAATTTTCTTTCACAGTAATTTTTCTCACTGCCCATCCTTTATTCCTGAATAAATGTATAGCCTCCCAGTCAGTTTCTCTATTTTTAATCCAACCTGCTCTGAACAAATACAGTCTCCCTATTTAATGCTTTACAAAAGATACCTCAAATATAAATTTCTCAGTCTGTCAAAGTCCTCCATAAATCAAGCCCAATTTTGTCCCTTTATCCTAGTTCCTGTAATTCACTATTCCTTGATACAATCCTTAACTAGTCTTCTTATTGTTCCCACCGCAGATGCCTCTACCTTAATTTAGCTTGCTTAAGTTTATGAATCACATTCTCTTCCAACCCAAAATCTGTGTCCTTTAATGGACCTCCTCCTCCACAAACTTCTCCAACTTTTAAGACCCCACTGCTTAGATCACATACATGTTTGTATATCGCTTTGGGAATATATTGTAATTAAAGTTTTCTAACTCCTGGGTTGACTGAACTTTCTATCACTTACAAAGATGTGTATCTTCTACGTCCTTAGCCTTCTAACCAGCTTTATATTTTTATTTAAGCCAAAAAAAGATGATTTCCAATCATAAAGTTCCATCTTTCTCAATAATGCTCAAAGTACTAGATAAACCCTATGAATCTCCAACTGTTTAATAAAAAGCTCACAAATACTTCATTTCACTGATCTAATTTTTATTTAGCAACAAAAGTTGGAATAAACTAAGGTGATAAATTTGATAACTGAGTTAAATCTTCAAATAGTAATGTTATGAATTCTAAAACATACAAGAACCCTACACTTAGAAGTATAAAGAAAGGAAATAACAATATACTATTCAAGAAATACCACCTACAGGACTTCCCTGGAGGCACAGTGGATAAAAATTAACCTGCCAGTGCAAGGGACACAGGTTTGATCCCTGGTCCAGGAAGATCCCACATGCCATGGAGCAATTGAGCTTGTGCACCACAACTACTGAGCTTGCGCTCTGGAACCCTCAAGCCAAAACTACTGAAGCCTGCACGCCTAGAACAAGGCGAAGCCACCAAAATGAGAAGCCCCCACTCTCTGCAATTAGAGAAAACCCACACAAAGCAACAATGACCCAGTGCAGCCGAAACAAAATAAAAGAAACACCACCTACAAAGATAGTAATAAACAGAATAAATGCTGAGGATAAAAAAATGCTATCTGTATTCATGCTTTAATCTTCTTTAAACAATGCCATGAACAGAACACTGAAAACCTTAAGTTTTCCCAATCATTCAAAAAAAGCTGACTGAGACAGTCCTGACTGCATAATGCAATACTTTAATTCAATCTTGGTTACTTACATTCTCTGACCTCATACTATAAGACCACTTTCCCCCTCTAACAATCTCATTCCATAAATGATTAGTTACCCTGCAGAACAAATCACAAGTTTCACACACCCACTCACATACTCTAAGAACACACCAAAGGCTAGAGTTTTCTTATCTTTCAGAGTTTATTAAATACACATTTCACAGGTTTTTGTTTTTAAAGTCTGTACACTCCACAAGACAGTACGAACTAGCTACAATCTGCTAGCAACACATCAGGACATTAACACAGCCCATGATTTTTGCCCTAAAACAGGCAATTGTGCTACTCCAACTCTCTGAGAGAGATTTTCCCAGCTTATGTTATGCGGCCCAGGCACCTCCTCTTCTGTAACTTCAACTTCTGAAACTGGGCCACAAGCCCAAGCGTTATCTTTACTTCTCTTTCAGGTTCAGCTCAATGCAGATACTCTGAGGCTTCACTTTTTCATCTTCATATCTGCTTCAATGGCACAGCGGCGCCCCCTGGTTCCCCCATCCTAGATGACAGGCAGATAAAGAAAGGGAGCGTGAATGAGTTACCTATGATGTAAGGGAGAAGGTGTAACAAGAATATTGGGGATTTGGTTTTAGGGGGAAAAGAGGGGGGAAAATCAACAGAAAAATCCAGGGAATGAGGGGCATTTATCTGTCCTCCCACAGAGTGGGCCAAAAAGCACCTTCGAGTAGTGTGTGAAAAGAAATAAAGGACAGAGTACCTTGCTCCTGCCCTGGGGTCCCACAGAATGACTGAGTCATCCCACCCAGGCCCCAAATGATGTGCAAAGGAACAAGAAGAGTAAAAGATGGGTGTGAGAGCCAGAAAGGGCAGTGGATAGTGAGATTCTTGGCTAACATACCTGTCCAGCTGTTGATCCCTATAAGAAAGGCCTTTCCTGCAGACTGACCCTGGCACTAGTTCCCTAGCACCTCCTGAGTTGTTTTCCATGAGATCAGGACAATCAGAAAGCTTCTTTCCATCTGCTGCTCTCTCCCTGCAGCCCAGCTCCTTCCTCTTGTGCAATACTTTGCTGTCTTCAATAGATAAAAGATTCTATTAACCAGCCTTGCAACAACCAGTCAACTGCTTCGGGATACAGAGTCACTGTTGCAGGCCAGTAAGAAAGAATGGAGACTACTGTCTGTTGTACAAGCTGAGGCCTGTAGGTAAGACGAGCTCGTGAACACTTTAGCTGGGCCAGGCCATTTTTACATTTCTAATATGCAAAGACTTCTTAGAGCTCATGAGCACAAGGTGCCTCTGAGACAACATTATTAAGTATAAAAATAACACCCTGGCATTTATATAACACTTTAATTTTTTTTTCAAGCCAGTTTCACACCTATTATTTCATTTTATCCTCACAACATCCCTGTGAGGTAGGCTGGACAGGTACCTCATTATATTCTCTCCATCACAGAGATGAGGAAAACAAGGCTCCAAGAGAAAATCCAGTGAGTTTTAAAATTATATGGTTTTCCAGGCTGATATCCCTTCATTATATCATGAATTAGTGCCTCGTAATAAACACAGTCAAAGGTTTGTTCAAATCAGAGAGGAAAAGAAAGAAGTCTTTAGGTTAGCTTTATTAAGCTTATCTCTAATTCTACCAGCCACTACTAAAGGTAGCGGTCATTGTTACTGAGATCTTTATCTTAAATTTTATTGGATGTTTATGTATCAAGCATCACTCTTGCAACTTATTATTAGAGAAAAAGGAAAAAAAAAAACCCACGCGCGGAGTATCTTTTCAAATGCCAGTTAGCAGCTGCTGCTCTGAGCAATCTTCTATTTATAAAAAAAGAACTGTCAAAAGGTGAAGTCAAGAAATGAGGAGTAGGTGCATCCTAGATCTTTACCGAGAATACCTCATTTGAGCTTAGTGAAGTCTTGAAACAGTCCCTACCCAGCCCACACACACACACATGCACAAAGACAGGAATGCAGAAGAGGCAGTTTCTTATTTGATGACTTGAATAAACAGAAGTTTGAGACATTGCCGCAGTCTGCATGTTGGATTTCCCTCTGCCACCCACCCCCAGCAAGAGCTGAGAATCTTTGTGGCAACACCACCCCTTGCAGCCATTCAATACTTACAAAGAGAGAGAGAAGGAAGGCAGGAGAGCCCATGGGGACACTGTCCTGTTAGAGGACAAACAAACACTGATCAGGTTCCACAGAAACTCTCAGCTGCAAGCACCCCAAACCTCAGGACAGAGACACAAGCACCACGCACACAAAGACAAAATTTTAAAACTCAAGAATAAGAGGAAAGAGATCCAAAAGCAATCTGGCCATTACACCTCTGGAATAGGAACTGATGGTCCCCAAATGCTACAAGCTAAGTCATTTCTCCCAACTTGTGAGCACTCTTCCAGAGGAGATAATAATTCATTCACTCAGCTCACAATTACTCCCATGTGACTGAGTCTTTCAGTCACAGCAGGTTTCTTCAATGTCTGATGGGAGCAAACAACTACCATTTTAAAATCTTGATGTCTGTATACCACTGGAATGTAGAAGCCTGGCAGTACCAAGTAGTAACATAAGGTTCCTTGGATGCTTCAGACTTCTATCACTGGAACACTGGCACACATGCTCTTCCTTGGTCTCCTCACCTTCTCTGAAGCATCCTGTTTGCGGGTAGAATCTCTCCCTCGAAGACTTTTAGCACTGATCCCAGACTCAGAGGTTTGCATAATCAACTGTGTGGCCAGGAATTGCTGTAGGGAGAAGAAACAGAGTTGGCCCTAGAGACCTGATCCATCAAGGAAGAACGAAGACACCTTAGGCTTTGTAAATAGGACTATGGTACCCTTCTGCAAACACCATTCAAATACATCTACTAATTAGAAGTCTAGCACATTAGGTTTTAGTTCTTCTTGGGTATGATAAACAATCAGAAAATGCCAAATGGCTCTAAGTTTTTGTTGTTACTACAATACAGCATCAAAATCTCTATGCTCTAACTGTATAAAACACAGAACCATACTCTGTTATCTTACAATAACCTAAAATGGAAATGAATTTGAAAAAGAACATATATATTAGGTTGGTGCAAACGTAATTGTGGTTTCAGACCATGAATTTTAAATCATTATAACCAGGCTCAAACACATCTTTATTGATCAAAATAGGAACCATTACAATCAATACATTTTTGCCAATGAGAAATAAAGTTTATTTCTATAGCATAAAAACTCGTGCTTTGGGATTCAACAAAATCTTAGAGAGCATTTTCTGCCTCCTACTGGTTGTGGAAGCATTTTCCCTACAAAAAGTTGTTGAGATGCTTGAAGAAGTGGTAGTCAGTTGGCGAGAGGTTAGGAGAATATGGCAGATGAGGCAAAACTTCATAGCCCAATTTGTTCAACTTTTGAAGTGGTGGTTGTGTGATCTGCAGTTGGATGTTGTCATGGATAAGAACTGGGCCCTTTCTATAGACCAATGCCGGTTGCAGGAATTACAATTTTTGGTGCATCTCATCGATCTGCTGAGCATACTTCTGAGATGTAATGGTTTCACAAGGACTCAGAAAGCTGTAGTGGATCAGACTGGTAGCAGACCACCAAACAGTGATGACCTGTTTTTAGTGCAAGTTCAGCTTTGAGAGGTGCTTTGGAGCTTCTTCTTAGTCCAGCCATTGAGCTGGTTGTCACCTGCTGTTGTATAAAATCTACTTTTCATCGCATGCCACAATCCGATCAAGAAATGAATGGTCTGCTGTTGTTGTATGGAATAAGAGAAGACAACACTTCAAAATGATTTTTTTGATTTGCGGTCAGCTCAGGAGGCACCCACTTATCAAGCTTTTTCACCTTTCCAATTTGCTTCAAATTCTGAACAACCATAGAATGGTCGACGTTGAGTTCTTTGGCAACTTCTCGTGTAGTTGTAAGAGAATCACCTTTGATGATGGCTCTCAATTGGTCACTGTCAATTTTCAATGGCCAGCCACTAAGCTCCTCATCTTCAAGGCTCTCATCTCCTTTGTAAAACTTCTTGAACCACCACTGCACTGTACGTTTGTTAGCAATTCTTGGGGCAAATGCGTTGTTGAGGTTGTAAATTGTCTCTGCTGCCTTACGACCTATTTTGAACTCAAATAAGAAAATCGCTTGAATTTGCTTTTTGTCTAACATCATTTCCATAGTCTAAAATAAATATACAACACATGGCAAGTAATGTCATTAGCAAAAAACAAAAAGCAAGAAACGCGCATTAAAATTATGTATAACATAACCACATTTATTTAACAAATTTAAGAATGTATTCCAATATCAAATGACAAAATTCAATAATGCAAAACTGCAATTACTTTTGCACCAAACTAATATATATATATATATATAAAGCTGAATCAATCTGCTGTCCATTTGAGACTAACACAGCACCGTAAATAACTATACTTCAATAAAAAAAATCCTTAAAAACAAATCTATATGCCCTAAGAAAGAAAATGAGAATAAAACTAGATGAACTGAAGCAACTTAAGTAATCACTAGGCACTAAACACTCACTCTCTGTAGAGACAGACAACATCCCTCTAAGTTCAATACTCAAAGGGTGCCTGGAAATGCAACTACAGGACAGAAGTAAGTTCCCTGCAATGAAAAGGGCTGTCTACCATGTACATACTTTATGTCACTTAAAAACATACATTCACCATTTTATAAAAATTTTATTGATATATGCCCAAGAAAGGTAGAATGTTTCCTCACAACTCGTTTAGCAAACCAACATGAGAAAACCAACATAAATGCAGCGAGAAGAAAATTGTACTGTGATCCTGATGGCTATTCCAAGTAAAAATCCCAGCACCCCTTCCTAATATCAACACAAATTCTTCTCTTGAATAATTTAAAACACTCAGGATACTCAAAGTACCTGGATCTGCTCCAAAACATCTCGCTGCATTTCTACTGCCATATGATAGACATCGTGGTCTGAGCTATTATACATCACAGCATTCTGGAACATCAGCATAATGTCACGCTGAAATTCAGCTGTGCTGCGGATCAGTCCATTTTCAATGTTTTTCTTAATAGTTGACAAATCCATAGGCCTAAAAAACAAAGCAGGGGGAAATGGGAGCAGAGAGGGAACAAGGACTCAACAGGATCTTTGAATACATTATTACCACATACACTTCCTAATATATACTTTCAGTCCCAGCTGCCAGGACTCAAATATAAAGCCCTAAAATAAGTATTTAACCCCCAAACAAGTACTTAACATAAAAACAAAAAGTCAGTCAAATACGTACTGAGAAAGGTAATAAAGGGGGTTAATTCTTTTTAGACTCAATGATCCAGTCAATGAAATAACTAGTTTAGTATTCCTTCATCCTTGCATCAAATAAAATTTGCTTTAAACTTTCTGTCTATAGAAAAATCCACTAAGACTGGAAAATTTGCAATTCAGGCCAAGTCGGTAGGCTGAATGGGTCATGGCTTACCTCTGTACAATGCTGTGGTAGCCAGGTGCTATGTCATCTGTAACAGGCTGCAGGAAGACATTGGCATACCTGTCCAAGAAGAATTTGGTGCCAATTACTGACTTTTCCTCCAAGACGCTTAAGTAATGGAACTTGATCTAAAGGGCTGAAGGTTTTAAGAGGCAGTGCTATCAGTCAGATACAAGCCTATTTAGACTTTTCTAGTTACCAACAATGAGGAAGAAGAGCAGGAGGAAATGTTCCTATTAACTGGTAAAGCCCACTCACCTATGATTAGCTGCAGCTCTCCATACAAGCATGATGGCTTTCTTCCAGATTTTCTGTGCCTGAATAGCTTCCTGATCCTCACTACAGACAGAGCTGAAATAAAATAGGAGAGTCCCACTTTAGTATAAGTTCAACAAAAAAGTTCTAACTATTTATCAAATGTTTGTTCAGGTCAAGAAAGTGAAGATGAGTAATTAAGACTAAAGAAAAGATCCTCTCCTACTTCTCACCTTCACTGCCTTGACCTCAAAGAAAGAATCGCTAATACTCACAACTGTGAAGAAGCAGGGCTGCTGGGGATGGAGTCTGCCAGTGTGTGGGACTGCAGCGTAGCATTGTGAATGCTAAAGCCATCGTCACTCTCACTCACAGGGGGTTCGTTATCCATTTCTGACAAATAGCCTTCTCCTTGATCTTCTTCCTTAGGCTCCTCTAGGCTTGCTGCTTCACTGACTCCATCTTCCTCCTCATCCTCACCTGGGGCATCCTTAGACATAGTGTGTTCCAGTCAACAAATTGAAAGGAGAGCAAAACTATCTAGCAAAGCATCATTAAACATGATCTGTCTTTTGGGTTTGATCAGTTCTAGAAAATGGCCTCACACTATTCCCTAACTGAGCCCTCTATCACTTATACTACCATCTACTTACAGATACTGATTGATCAAGTAATTTAGAACCTGGACAAAGAATAAGACCCAGGATCTTTTTAAAAGGAAGAAAAAAAAAAGCTACTTACTTAAGACTAAGCTAAGAGGCGTTCCTTCTTTCCCCTTGCTCTTGAGAGGAACTCTGACCCTGGGTACAAATTATCAAAAATAGTTTTTATGTCTCATCTGATGGAGCAAGCTCACATCTCATTACTTTAAGTCTGTTTGTTACTACTGCTTAAGTAATTCTAAAAAGAAAACTTTGGATGACTTTCTCTGTATAGTATAATTAATAATCTGATTTCCTATATGCTCTCCCTGGCTCTGGTATCCCTACTCACTCCAAATCTTCTGAATGTATCAAAGCTTCTCTGTGCATTATATATAGCGAAGAAGGGTCTGTGTGATAGTCATAAACTCTTTCAGACAGGAAGCACATGTTGCCACAGTATTCCTACTATGCCTATCTGTCCACTGCAGCTTTTCCCCATGCATCTCCTTAACCAGTCTCATCTCAGAGAATAAAGATGTGAGTTTACTGAAATTCATTAAAAAGGTAGTGCTATAGGGAAATCTAGTCACACAGCAAGAGGAATAAAGAAAAGTCTGAAATACCTTTATCTGGCTTCCAAAAATAGTCCCTGATTCTTCTTTCAATGAGTCTGCAGAGGAGAGAAAGACTACCTGAAGATTTTTCCACCTTAGCCCTCCCCTTCCTATGGACAATAATCCCCTGCAGCTCTCCTTTTCATGCTGACCTACTCTATCTCCTCTACTTGCCCACAACCCACAATCCCTCAGAAGCCAAAGCAAATGATTTAAAGTTAGTCACAGAGTACATATTTCCTGGCTTTATTATTTATTTACCTGACATTTCAAACTTGTGTTGAGTCTCTGCCTCTAAAGGATCTTCAATGGGATTTGAGACAACATGTGATGGAGACAACATGCTTTCAGGGGATGCCTGAAGACCAAAAAAGAATAAGTACCTTAAGTCCTGGGAAATCGCTATAGCTTCTACTTTATTCTTCAATGAAAATGAAACTATGCAAGAAATTCTAAGTCCTACCCATGAAATATGATTCTAATGGTCACCTTAATAGGAACAGGGTTAAGTAAATACATGTAGCACTGATCATACCTATGGGCTTTGGACACCAACATGTCAGAACTCAGGAATACAACAGGAAAGCCAAAGGCCCAAACTGTCACTTCTTACATAAGGTATAACCCTCTACCCTCTCCCAACCCTCTGCCAAGCCCCTGATCTTAAATACCTCTGTCTTCACTGCTGTAAGTGGAGTCTCATCACTTTTCCTACTGGAAACATCTGCTTCAGTAATTTCTCCAGTTGCTATACTTCTGGGTTCCTCGTCCAAGTCCTGACTCCTGAGTTCTGGTGGCTCCATATTTGTGGCTGGAACAACTACAGATACCATTTCAGCCCCTGAAATGCCTTGCTCTGGTTCTGCAGGTTCCATTTTGATCTCAACACTGGGTTCCCTGATGTCCACCAGTTCATGGATTCCTTTGCTTTCTGTGTCTTCAAAGTCCAGCCTCTCTTGCTTGACTGTCATCTCTGGTGCAGGGAGAGGTACTGGCTTATCCCGTTCCTGCTGGATAGAGTGCTCCCAGGGGCCAGGTAGTGACTGGGGATCATCATTCTCTTCACAGAATGACAGTGCTGCTTCCACTGCGGCCACATCCAGCACTTCGGGATGATCATCTACCTGTCCCATAATACATACACTGTTGAAGTCACAAAAAGAAGCCCAAGTCCCTCAATTCATCAGCACCCAATGAGATAGCCTGAATTTGAGCTCCTCTCTCCATCTCCTCCAGGTAGAAGAAGCAACCAAGGTACAGGTACCTGTCTGGTGCAAACCAGTAGGTTGGGCAGATGACTAGTATGTCAGAACCAAAGGGCTTTGGGACTACAGAGATGGAGATGGGAGAAGGCAGGAGAGCTGTTTATGTAATTCTTACTGAAAGGAGAAGCTGAGGAGAGAAGTCTATGTAGGACCCATGAGACATTCCTTGGGGCTTTGCTGAATAGTTACCTTGTCCTCAATGATGGCAATGATGTCCCCAACAGTCTCAAAATCCAGCTCTTCACCTGTGTAAGACACCGCAATATCCATCTTCTCAGCCAGATCTAAATCTTCCTTCCCATCAATGCTGGGAGCCTTTGATCCTCCAGGGGCCTCTGCCACCCCTGATCGGAAACACTCTTCTTTGATAGAATTGATGATCATGGAGATTTCACTGCTATCCATGGAAACAGTCACAGTATGTGGATCCCCCACAGCCTCCATGGGAACACAGGTGTCAGGCTGACTCACTGAATAACAGGAAAAGAAAACCATCTCAGAAGCTTGTTACCAACTGCCCAACTGGAGATCACGGCAAAGCTTAGACAGATGTCGAGTACCCATACACTTAAGCCCAGTAGAAGTTATCTTACATCTGCCTGTGTTTTATACTCCTCAGTTTTATCTAGAAAGGTGAGAACACATTCTCAAGCCCACTTATATGTGTACACTTAGTCCTTTTCACCAATGAATAAATGCCCACCCACTTCTTCTCATATCCTTGTTTTTGTAAGGATAAAGATAGTACATGTCTACAGAGTACAGAAGCTAATGCTCTTGGTCACCTTTCTCTAAAGGAAGCTCAAAATAAAATTTTGGATCTAGTTGCTGCTCAGGGCGTGGGTCAAGGACGCACCTGGAGCTACACTCTCAGGAGTGGAGACAGCCGGAGCAGAGGATGGTGCTGGCAGCGCAGGCATCATGACAATGGTAGCCTGGGATACAGATTCTACAGGGGGTGCCACAAGTTTAACTGGAGGTTCACTGGCAACAGTAGTGAAGGAAGCAAGAGGTGTGGTGAACTGTGTAGGACCAGCTTCTAAAAGCCGGGAAAGAGTGGGAGTACCTAACAAAGAGGCACACAAACGAGGTAAGAAGAAAGCACATGAACAAGAAGCAAATAACAGCCAGTTTAAGACTCAACCAAGAAAATTTTTAATCTCAAAGGATGAAAGCAACTCCTCTGTTAAACAAGCTCATTATCTATATCCTTACTTTTCCAAATCTTACTTAAGATCTTCCGCCAAGGTAGGAATGACTCAAAGCACTAGAATACACAACTCATATGAGAAATGAGGGGCAATTTAAAAACAAACAAACAAAAACGGTATGAGTACATCTGTCACTTCTAATGAAGTTAAGCATGCTATAAACCACTCAAATGTAACATCGCTCAAACACCAAAATCTAACGTTTGGCATTTTATAAAACTCTTTTTTGCTTTACATTTTCTACCTCATTTAATTCTTACTACAGCCTTGAGAAGTATGTATATTGCAACTAATAAAACAGAAAATTGAGACTCGAGAGTTAAAGTTACGTATCCAAGGTCACAAACCCAGGGCACGGCAGGCCTGAAACTTGTTAAGTCTAGCATTTTAGTTCCAAATCTTGTCTCCCTATACTATAGTCTCAGGTACTCCTAGCACCCTTCTGTGATTTTGCACCTTGACCATAAACTTCACTATTCTCAATACAATCTATACCATGTTCATCTAAGATATTCAGTATTTTGAAGATGAAATGGATTTATAATTTTGAGCTCCATGTGGCTTAAGAGGTAATGCAGCTTCAAGGCTGGGCTTTAAATCTAGGATTCACAGTTGCTTAATAACAAAGGCTAGAAACCAAGGGCGATCAATGCCATGTTCAACGTTTCTAAAACAAAGTAGATAACGGAAAAGTAGTGACTTACCTGAGGCAGCAGGGGAGGCTGCAACAGTGCTGGGTGTTTGCTGCATCTCCCCACCATGTATCATGGGAAGGACCCCGCCTACCTCCAAGAGGACACCTGTACTGTTCAGGTGGCCAGAAGCCACAGCCATTTCACTCTCATTGACCTACCAGGGAAGAACAGAGATGAAGGCTACACTCAAGCTTTCCTTTATTACCACTTCCCAAAAATAGCTCCAGCAGTTGGCCAAACTTCATGAAACTAAGAGTTAATATCCAAAGAAAATAATTGCAGACCCAGGGGAAACTCTAATTTGCAAATCTTATGAACAAGAGTTCTCTGGAGAAGAGAACCAAAATAATTATGGTTTCAGATACCTCAGGACCCAAGGATACTATCAACTACTTGTTTTGTTTTTAAATTAACATTTAACTAGGAGATCTCTTCCTCTTTTGAACTTTTTTTCCATGTATATTTTAGGTTATATTTTAGGTCCCGGGCACTCCCTTCCAAATTACTAAATCACCACAGCTCTCAAACACCCACAGAAGTCTCCATACCAGTCTGGGGCTAGTAGGCAGGAGGCTGCCCTTCTTCAAGAGCTCTGACAGCAGAGGGGAAGGGGGTGGAGTTGCTTTCTGTCCAAGCATCTTTTTCTGGGGTGAATCATCTGTTACTGGGGTCATGGGGGCTTCTAAGGGTGCAGAGCCTGGAGGAAGGGTGTCAGGAATTCCAGGAAACGAGGTGACTGGGGTACTCGGCAAAGTCCCAGGGGTTACCTAAGAGACAACAGAGAACCTTTATCTGACTTCTCAAACTCAGGAAGGTTCCCTACTAATCTGGATGGGTTAGTGTATCTAACTATTACTTTATTAGTCCTGAGTGGAACTGCCCAGAAACCCTCAACCCCTCTTGCTCTTAACCACACCTTTCTCCCCCGCAAATTTTTCTCTTCCACCCACTCAAACCCAAAATGACTCAATCTTTCCACCCAACTTGCCTTTTATAAACTCCTTACCCACTACCAATATTGTGTTTACAAAGAATTCATCCTATATTTCAGCAAGAATTTCATAAGACCAGTACACTTACAAGTAATTCCTTAACTTAGTCTTTCACCTATTTCTAAAAATGGTTCAAAAGGCTCAATGTTTTTAGGTCCATTCTTATCCTAAAGCACAGAACATGAGTCTTCAGCATTCACACCAAGAGAGGAAATTGTCTCTAAGCCAAAAGTGGTTTCCTCATTACTCAGCTCTCAGCTGGCTTATTGCCCCTTGCTGATCAATTCCTGTGGATGGAAATATACTCACCCCAGAGGCGGCCTCTTCCAAAGTGGTTGCAGTCAAGTCCGCAAGTGGATAATCACCTCCAGGGGAGGCAGAATCTATAGGAGAGCGGACCATCACAGTAGGTAACCTCCGAGGGGGTGTTTTTACTGCTTGACGGGCTAGAACATAAAACAGAATGATTTCTGTCTTCAAGATTAAAAAAATAAAACTAGACTCTAGTCTGTTATTATAAAACAAAAGACAAATACAGATGTTGTATTACTAAAGCATTGTTAAGAATCTAGATTAGAAAGCTTTCTTTGCAAATTTTTAGACTAATTTTTCCTATGAGCAAATTCATACACCCCAAAGGTTCCTAGAGTAGGAAAGTAGTTTAAACATCCCTCAGTACCCCCTACAACAACTTGAGATTCTGCTTTAAACAAGGAAAGACCTTATTGGTTCAGAGCATGTATTCCTAGAGTTATAAATGCTTAAGTTCCTCTCCTTATCCAGTGACTGACTGAGCTATTCTCAATCTTTTTACAGAATCTGACTTCTAAAACCTTGTTTATGTTCAGTAGGTTATTATCAGGCTTTTGTACTTAAAAGAACACAAGGTCTAGTGAGATCTGAATAGAGCTCACTTTCTAAGAGCTTCTTCCTGGACACAAAGGGACACTGTTATTCTGATGAGAGAGAAGATGACAGAGGAAAGTGTGCAAGTAAATTGGAATTAGCAGATTCTGTGTTAACAGATATTTTTCGACTGCCATCAACATGCAGTACTGCACAGTCAACTGCTAGTCATTAGGTTCACCTTACCCTGATATGCCGCATCTGTAGCCTTCCTCTTTACTTCAGCCTCCTCTTCCTCCAATTTCTTTTTCCTAAAGAAAAAAATAAGGGTTAGATCCTAGCTGACTCTAGCTCCTCCACAGTTCATAGTGCCCTCACAATGAAATTTTTTTTTGCCAGGCTAGCTCTTTTTAGAGGAAAAGCCTAAAAAAAAAAAAAAACCCACAAACTTTATCAGCAAAATAGGAAAGTTTGAGTATACTACTTAACTACCAGTTCTTTACCCCGGCAAACTAGAGCCACTTTTAAGTTAGAACTAAGTTATTTTCTCACAATGAAATGTTCTATCACATTACCTTCTAAGACTCACCACCCCCTCCCAGCTTTCAGGCCACTCTGTAGCTGTCCCTTTCCAAAAATCTCTCAAGTCTAAAGGGGTAGCAGATGTAGGAAATAAGCCAGATTATTTAAGGAGTAAAGAGGGCAAAAAGAGAAGGAGGAGTATAGATGGAAAAATAATATAACCCACATCGCAATGTCATTGCAAAGTTCATCCAGTCTGCTGTCCATGTGCCCAGCTTGAATTAGTTCTGCATCTCTTTTCAGTCGTCTGTAGGATGAGAGGTGGGTAGACTAGGTTTTTTAATCCATTTAAAAATTTCTGACTAGAGTAAGTTAGCCCCATTTGTCTCTCCCAACCATTTTGCATTCTCTCTGATAAGTACCTATATTTTTCCTGGGTTTCTTTTATCACTTTCTTTAGTTCCTCAACTCGCTCAGCAGTCAGTTTCCGAACAATGACATCTTCAACAGTTTCTACCACTTCTCCCTTTTCACCCCGTTTCCGTCTATGGAAAATTTAAAAAAACAAACACACACAGACTTGAATAAGAACAACATTATTTCTACTCCCACTTGCTTTCTTTGAGGCTTCTCCACCACCTAAACAAAGATTATTACTATTATATTTTTACAAGTTTATCATACCATAATATAAATAATTTCTTTCTTTAAAAAAAACAGACTTAAACAGGAAATACTCTCCACTAAAGAGATTTGGTTCAAATGCCTGGCTCTGTACTCACTTTGGGGTCTCAGTGGTCTCTAGAAGCTCTGAGTACTGGGAAGCACAGTGCTGTGGAAAAAAGTGAAAACATGATGACCAAGCCTAAAAACGGACAACTTTAAAAAATTTCAACATACTACACTAAGGTTTAGACAGGAGGGCTATATTTAAGGTATGAGTAGCTTCTAGGAGGACAAATTACTTTGCAATCAAATCAGTTCAAAATAATCAATACCATAATACAGAATACAAATATGTATTTATATAATACATAATACAAATTCTGGCATGGAATTTGCGTATTTGGGGGAGAGACAAGCTAAGAGCCAATATTTATATCTAAAATCTACTGAGTAGTTAACATATACATGGCACTGTGCTAAATGTTTTCTAGGTATTATCTCAACAAAATCTTTTAAACAAGCTTGAATCAACTTTTATCTCTATTCTACGAATCAGAAAACTGAGGATCATGGTTCAAAGTTTTAAGTAAAATCATATTAAACCCAGATCTATCTAATGTACAAGACTGGGCTTCTCACTTTTATGCTACACTGAAAAGAACAGTTTGTAATAGTGTGAGCATACATGGATGGATTGGCAAATACTGAGAAAAAGGAAAAGTATTCTCAACTACTCTTCATGGTACAAAAGCCTTGTGATTTAAAAGGGCAGGACCCGGTCACAGTGGTCAGAAAGACCATCACTAAAAAGTTTACAAATAATAAATGTTGGAGAGGGTATGGAGAAAAGAGAACCCTTTAACACTATTGTTGGAAATGTAAATATAGAAAACAGTATAGAGGTTCCACAAAATATATAAAATAGAACTATCATATGATCCAGTAATCCCACTCTGGGGCATGTATCTGGACAAAACTATAATTTGAAAATATATATGCACCTCTATGTTCATAGTGGCACTATTTACAACAGTAAAGACATGAAAACAACCTAAATGTCCATCGACAGATGCATGGATAAAGAAAATGAAGTGTGTGTGTGTGTGTGTGTGTGTGTGTGTGTGTATGCACATAATGGAATTATTACTCAGTCATAAGAAAGAATGAAATAATGCCATTTGCAGCAACAAGGATAGAATCAGAGATCATACTAAGCAAAGTAAGTCAGAAAGAGAAAGACAAACACCATATGATATCATTTATATGTAGAATCTAAACTACAATACAAATGAACATATGTATGAAACAGAAACAGATTTCCAGATACAGAGAACAGACTTGTGGCTATCAGGGGGAGGGTGTGGAGGGGAGAAATTAACACATTGCAAGTCAACTATACTTCAATAAAATTTAAAAAAGAAACAAACATAAGAACAAATAAATAAGCAAGATGTTGTTGTCATTTAGTTACCAGGCTGTGTCAAACTCTTTTGCGACCTGATGAACTGTAGCCTATCTACGCTCCTCTGTCCATGGGATTTCCCAGGCCAAGAATACTAGAGAGGGCTGCCATTTCCTTCTCCAGGGGATCTTCCCGACTGGGGGCCCAACCCATTATCTCCTACACTGGCAGGCGGATTCTTTACCACAGAGCAACCAGGGAAGCCCAAATGACCAAGATACTTAAAGACAAAAAAAAAAAAAAAAAAACGGGGGTGGAAGGGTGGAGGGGGGGCAGGACCTGGAAGGGAACCCACTTTACATCTCAAAAAGTGCTCTAAAAGAACACGTACTTGGTAACTTACTTTTTGAGAGAACCAGTCTGGAGGGCGGCCAGGTTCTGCAAAGGGCTTGATTGCTCTGCTAACTGATACCCTACAAAATGAGAAAAGTATCACTAATTTGAAAAAAAAAAAGAGAGAAGGTACACATCCACAGTTCAAGGTTTAGAGTACAAAATCTGGGGAAAAAACTGCTACTGGGAAACACTCTGGAATACATGACTATGGCAAAGGACACAGCTATTGAAAAGTCATTTTGGAGGGAAAGCATCACTGATTAACAGTTCGCTACATGATGTATTTCCTGAGTGAAGTGAAGGTATTAGGACCTACACTAAGGTATCATTTCTGTTCATTTGAGAAATTTTTTCCTTATTGTCTTTTAGAAAATATCTGTCTTTTGAGAAGCAATATTCCAGACTCCCAAAAGTCATCTTTTGATCTACTAATGCAGTTCTTAAGAACATAATATAAGAAAATAATTTCACAAAAGAAGCACCAGGAAGAAGGCACGTTCATCCTCCGCGCGATAACCACAAGTGTGCTGATTAGACTGATGAACACTTAGGTTTTTCCTAAATGCCTGTAACAACACATTTAACTTATGGTACTTCCCCTCAAGAAAATATAAAACTAAAACACCCATAAAAATAACTATGAAATATATGTGGTGATACAGAACATATTTATAACAATATTTACTGAAAAAAAAGACAATTTTCTGCCATGATGCACTTATACGACCTTTTAAAAAGCTAAGAGATATAAAGAAAAAGGAAGAAAAGGCAAAAATGAAAACAGACTGAAATGGCTTGAAGCAAGAGTGTGAAGGGGCTTCAACTGTGTCTATTTCTTTTAAAAGATCTGAAGGAAACACGACAAAACATCAGGATTTATTAAATCCAGGTACCAGATACAAGGGCTCTCTATATTATTCTGCCTACTTCTCTATGAGGTTGAAGTATTTCACAACTTTAAAAAGAAAACTTTTAAATTCTGTGTTGGGATAATGGTTTCACAGAGTTCTTTTATAAAAAAAAATTCATTTTAACATTGTTATGTAGACAACTATCAGCAAAAAATAAAGTTTGATCCATAACAAACTTTCTTTAAATCAAGAAAAGCCTCCAAATCAAGGTGTAAATATTTTTTAAAATGTACACAAAAGTCCTAAGGAAAAAAAAGGAGTATTTTATAACCTTGGACTAGGGAAGAACTTTCTAATTAAGTCACAAAACCCAGGAGCTATAGGAGAAAATTTTTAATAAATAAACAATATTTTAAGACCCTTAATGTAAAAATACTACATCAAGTAAAGCCAAATAGCACACTAGTTTTTAAAAAATGTACCCCAAGATGTAGATAAATGGCTAATCTCCCTAATATATAAGGAGCCACCTTCACCCTGCCCACCCCACCAGTAAAATTAAAGAAAAAGACTAATAGATAGAAAAATGGGAATAGACAGTTTACAGAACAGGAAATATAGGTGCCTTTTTAATAGAAGATATTTAACTTCACTCATCATAGGACAGATGCAAGTTAAAGATACAAGAACTATTTCAAAGTTTTGATCTTATACTGTCAATAATCAAAAATAATAACACATTCTATGAGCCAAGGCATAGAAAAACAGGTATGACATATTACCAATGGGAGTATAAATTGAAACAAAACTCTGAGTAGGGCAATTGAAACGCTTAACAATTTTTTTTAACTTATATGTTCTTTGAATC
Organism: Moschus berezovskii; assembly: GCF_049115385.1. Lineage (NCBI taxonomy): Eukaryota > Metazoa > Chordata > Mammalia > Artiodactyla > Moschidae > Moschus > Moschus berezovskii. Next base: position 62,440,329 of record NC_142467.1, on the reverse strand, counting down.
AATAATTCCACTCTCAGTTTGTCTAAGATACAAATCCACACGTAACTATACAATGCTATATTTCTATTAGCATATGTCCATCAACAGAGTTCTAGTTAAATAAATTATGGTATATCCATAAAACAGTATCATGCAGCTGTTTAAAAAAAGAGCTAGATATTCATATGAAGATATACAATGATCTATAAGGTATAAAACTAAGTTGAAGGAAAAAAAAAAAGGCAGCAGGGCCAAAGTAAAGTAAAATGTGCATAGTATATAACCAGTTGTGTTTATTTTGAGAAAGATCTTCATTTGCTTTACATAGCAGTAAAAATTACATACTATACATTGCGTGGGTGCATGAGTGCTCAGTTGTGTCCAACTCCTTGACTATAGCTCATTAAGCTCCTCCATCCATGTAATTTTCCAGGCAAGAATACTGGAGAGGGTTGCCATTTCCTACTCCAGGGCCACTTGTGTTTAAAGAGGAGAGAAAAGGTGGCCCAATGGTTAAGAATCTGTCTGCCAATTCAGGGGACACAGGTTCAATTCCCACTCTGCAAAGATTCCGCATGTCATGGGGCAACGAAGGCCCTGCCTTCAGAGCCCAGACTCTGCAACAAGAGAAGTCACCACAATGCACACTGCAAGAAGAGTAGCCTCCGCTCGCAGCAACTAGAGAAAGCCTGTGCACAGCAACTAAGACTCAGTGCAGCCAAAAATAAATAAAGTGGTTTTTGTTTTTTTAAAGGAGAGGAGTTATTTGTTCAAGTATAAAATTTAATGGCAGAGAAACACACAAGGAACTGCTAATCCTGGGAGATAAGATACAGACATGTACCATTTTGAATTTTGAAATTTATGTCTTAAGAACCTCCTCAAAACATAAATACAATTTAAAAATTTAAAACTTTTACTTAAGTGTTCTTATACTTTTTAAAGAAAAATGAGATAAAATATACATATTGGATTCTATTTCAATCCAGTTTACTTGATATTAATATTTTGTATAAAAATGAGTTCAGTTTATATTTGAGTTACCTTTAAATTCAATCTGAGATTCGTCAAATTACCATGCTTTGTTTTGTTGGCGTTTACCAGCTCAAGAATAGCTGCTACTTAGAGTATTCTGGTTTCCTCTTTGAAAAGTTATTTGAAATATATAGAATTGTAGAAGTGTTACATGTGATCAGTAATGGTGCTTTCGTAAACTCATCTGAATAGTCAAAGTAGTAGAGATAAACCCTAAAAATGCAAATTTATTAAATAATTTGAACACTTAAAAGACAAAAGGTATCTTTAAATACTGAGACAAAAAAAGAGTGGGGGAAAAGAACAAATGTTAAAAATGAGAGTATGTCCTGGTAGAAAAAAAGACTGGAAAACACACACAGTTCTACTTTCTGGTACTTAAAAGAAATACTGAGTACCAAGACAATTCTACAGGGAAAGAATAATCTTCTCCACAAATACTGAATTCTGGGATGGCGGCATACCTACACGCAAAAGGGTATCCTGCCTTACAATCTACACAAAAATCAGCTCAAAATGGATCAAAGACCTAAATGTGGAGAGTTAAAAGCTCTTAGAATAAAATATAGATGTAAACAGTTTCTTAGCTATGACACCAAAAGCACAATCAACAAGAGAAAAATAGACGTATCAAAACTAAAAACGTCTGTGCTGTAGACAATACTGAGAGACATCAAAAGACAATACACAAAACAGGTGAAATGTTTACAAACAATTTGTCTCACAAGGGATTTATGCCCAGAATATATGAAGAATTCTTAAAACTCAATATAAAAATAATCCAAGAGATCTGAGCAGACATTCCTACAAAAAAAGACACACAAATGGCTAAAAAGAACATGAAAGGATGCTTACCAACAATGGTCATCAGAGAAATACAAATTAAAACCACAATATGATACCATTTCACACTCAGCAGTATAGCTATAATCAAAAAGACTAAATGCTTGCCAAGCATGAAGAAAAGCTGGGTCCCTCATTTATTGCTGGAGGGAATGTAAAACGGTGAGGCCACTTTTTAGTTTGAAAGCAGTTCCTCAAAAAGGTAAATATAAGAGTTATAACATGATCCATTGAGACTCCCGTGGACTGCAAGGAGATCCAACCAGTCCATCCTAAAGGAAATCAGTACTGAATATTCATTGGAAGGACTGATGTTGAAACTGAAACTCCAATATTTTGGCCACCTGATATGAAGAGCTGACTCATTCGAAAAGACCTGATGCTGGGCAAGACTGAAGGCGGGAGGAGAAGGGGACGACAGAGGATGAGATGGTTGGATGGCATCACCAACTCAACGGACATGAGTTTGAGTAAACTCTGGGAATTGGTAATGGACAGGGAAGCCTGGTGTGCTGCAGTCCATGGGTTCGCAGAGTCGGACACGACTGAGTGACTGAACTATGGTCCAGCAATTCCACTCTTTCAAGAGAAATAAAACATGCCTGCACAAAATCTTGTACACAAATGTTCACAGCGGCATTAATTATAATATTCAGAAAAGTAAAAATAACCCAAATGTTCATCAACAAATGAACAAAATGTGGTAAACCCATACAAGGAACTACAATTTCATCAAAACAAAGAATAAAGTACTGATACATGCTCCAGCATGAACCCTGAAAGGATTATGCTAAGTGAAAGAAGCCAGCCCCAGAGTACCACAAAGTATATGATTCCATCTATATGAAATGATCAGAATAAACTACAGAGAGACAGAAAGTAGATGAGTGTTTGGTGAGGGAGGCAGAAATGTTAGAGGTAAAGAGATTTGTAGAGTGATTGCTTAAGGGTAAGAGGTTTCTTTCAAATGTATTTAAAATGTAAAATTAGACTCTAGTGTTGGTCCTATTACAGATATATATTAAATTCTATGAATTTAATAAATTATATTAATGTTTTAATAATTTCAATAAATTAAATTCTGCGAATATACTGGGAATTCTGTGAATATAATTCTATGATATGTGAGGTACATCTCAAGAATGCTGTTAAACAAATACTGCTTAAAGGTTAACTACTGGAATCCACCGGTATTTACATGAAGAAAAAAAAAAAAAACTAACGGTTTCTAATACCCAAGGAAGCAGACATCCTAGATACCTTACCAATTTTGATCTCCACTCCTCATGACAGAAGATGCTAAACACAGCTTCTCTCGGATGGACCATGGCTCTGTAGGGCCAGTACTCAGCAGCTTATGTTCTGAAAAGAAAGAAGATTGAGAGACAACCACTGAGACACTAACTCTAAAGGGAGGATTAAAAGTCTAATACAAAAATGTCCTAACCTGTAAGGACAAAGTGAGCCACTATCACCAAATCTTGATTTTCACCTCTCTAGTAAACACCACCACTAGGATGGTGCCTATTCACTGCATGAGAACTGCACTTGATTATCTGCAAAACATTTTTCTTTAAATGCCAAGATTACTCTACCATATTTAAAAAAAAAATAAGTCAAGTTAATTTAGGGCAGTTCTTCCAAAAAACCCAGTTTTAGGAATGCTTTATTCCAGGAACTTCCCTGGTGGTCCAGTGGTTAAGTCTGTGCCTTTTCACTAGAGGGGACGTGGGTTCCATGATCCTGCCTAACACCAACCTCCCCGCCCTGCCCTGACCAAAAAAAAAGAAAGAATGCTTTATTCCAATGTGGACCCCAGGCCTTATTTCCCAGGATTCCGAGCGGCCAACCCCCGCTACTGCCCCGCCTCCTTCTTAGCATAAACTTGTTTACTTCTCTGTTACCCCCATTCCCCTCAAGCTGAAGACCTTCTCAGTCCCTGAAACAGAGGGAAATGGCTGAGATACACGAAATGCATTTTTTCCCTAGTGGCAGAAAAAGCTCACGATTAACATGCCCCATTTCTCTGTGAGTATAGGCCTCACAAATGTTCGTCAGAAAATGACTCTTTGGGACCCCGGCCACTCCATATGGCTCACAGTATCTCTGTCCGCACGCCGGAGCCTCTAAGGCACCTTTTTTCCCCTCTCACCCCGCAGAACTGACAAACACACAAGAATTCTCTTGGGCTGCTTCTCGCAAAGCTCCGCGGCCTTGCACACCACTAGAGAGGAGCACACCACAACTAGAAAGGCGCACTCCTCGCGGCAACAACAGTCCACGGGAAGCGACGAAGGCCCAGCGCAGCCAATAAATAAATAAAAATTTAAAAACAAAAAAACTCCGCGGCCTTACTGAAATATAAGACTTCACGCTTCTGGGCCCTCCCTCAACCCCCAACCGCTGGCTTTAACAGCGCCGCTCGAGCCCAAGTCTCTGACGGCTCTGGGCTCTCAGGTAAATCATTGCTTCTACTCCCTGAGAGTGTGACAGATCTGTTGCCTGGCCTTGGTTCTACAAACACCTTCCACGAAAGAGCAAGGCAAATACTTACTGCCCGTTCCCGCCGCCATCTTGGCCCCGAAGTCTCCAACCCTCGAAGGAAGATTTCTGGCAGAATTGAAGCCCAAGGAATTCTGGGAAATAGAGTTCCAGCGTTTATTCGCGGTGCGTCCTGGGAAATGTAGTCCCCTCTCCCCACCCTAAGATGAACTAGCGCCCAAAATCAGGTATTCTTGTGAGTTCCTGGGAAGGAATGTGCGAAAGAACAGAGAATGGTGGCTGAAGCTTTAGGATTTTCTTCAGGCTTCTTAGAAAAGAAATGCCTAGGGTTCAAGAAAAACTGATAAACCAAAGTTCCAGTTGACCCAGCTCCAAAATCCGACAGTTGGTAACCCGTCCCACATTTGAGCAGAGAGGTCAAGTCGAAGAAAACCGTTTCCGGGTTTCGCCCGCCCCTTTGCACTGATTGGTAGGTGCAAGCTTCGCTATCTGATTGGCCAAACGAACGCAGCGCGCAATTTAAAACATTGTATCAGTAACAAAGGTGCGCTTCGTGGGTGGAGTTGTGCTCTCAAGCTGCGAAAGCCCAGGTTTGGCTGTGTGGTGTGAGTGAGCCGGTACTGAAGAAGTGTGGCGTCTTTGGGTGAGTGTGCGGCTGTACTTGAGCCAAGTTGGGGCACCTTTGCTCTGACGGATTAGGCGTTCAGAAAGCGGAACTGCCGCCATTTCTGTTTTTCTTAATAATTCTGTCCTAACCGTGGGCCTAGGGGCGAGGTTGGAGAATGAGCCTACGACTACTGACACGACTGAGGGAGGCGCCCTACTTGGAACTTGGCCTTATGTTTTCGGAGTTGGATATCTGTTCATTCCCGTTCGTGGTCCGAAATGCTGCCTCTGATTTGATTTAATGATTAACTCTCATTCCTTTCCCGTTTGCTAGTAGTTGAAAGGAAAAGGGAATAGGAATTCAGGCAGCGAGACTAGGTTGTCCTGGGGCCAGGGAACTGCTTCTTACCTAGAAGAGGCTGAATTCTTCAGAATTCTTCAGCCCCTTTTATTGCTTAAGGTTCTCCTCCCTACCCACTCTTGTCTCTTTTTAGATCTAAATTGCCCCTGCTGACATGTCGCAAGGGATCCTTTCTCCACCAGCTGGCTTGCTGTCGGATGAGGAGGTCGTAGTCTCCCCCATGTTTGAGTCCACAGCTGCAGATTTGGGATCTGTGATACGCAAGGACCTGCTGTCAGACTGCTCTGTCATCTCCACCTCCCTGGAAGACAAGCAGGTAAAGGAGTTGGAGAGTGACTTGGGGACTGAAAGTGATATAATCACCCTACTAGTTGTCCATACAGAGAAGCATGAGGTAAAAAACCCAGCAGTTCTAGAGTTTGACAGGTCAACTCAAAATTAACAGCATGATAAGTAAAAAATGTACAGTTGTGTGTCCATAAGGAAGCTATTAATTGCGTTGCATTAATGAAACTGAACGCTTACTCTGTTTATCCTGAGGAAAGGCAGTCGTTGCCTCTCCTTCACCTTGAGGCCCAGACATTTTAGTTAATTTGCACAAGGTCATATCACCATTAAGTAGGTGAAATGTATATTGCAGGTTTTAATATCAGCCGTTGCTTCCATTTAAGGAAACTTTCTTTCTGCTGAGCTGAGGTTTCTTAGGTGCAGCATAATGGATGTTTGGAGCCAGATAATTCTTTGTTATAGGGGGCTATCCTGTGCAATTTAAGATGTTAAGCAGCATTCCTGGCCTCTACCCACTAGATGTCAGTAGCTCCTTCCCATTTGTGACAACCAGGAAACCTGTCCTAACATTATTAAATGTCTCTTGAAAGGGAAATGGCCATAGTTGAGAACAGCTCCACTCAGAAGTCTTCTCTTCTGTAGAAGTTTCATGAGAGCAGAAGCCTTGGTAATATTCTTCACCGTGGGCTACCAGAGCCTCTTAGAATTTCTAGGCCAGAGTAGATGTCTATAAATATTTGTTAAATGAAAGTGGTGGGTGTGATTATTTAAGATCTCATAGTTACTAAATGATGAAACTGGGACTCAAATTCAGGTATGTCTGCCTCCAGAGTGCTTAACTGGGCCTTCCTAGGTGGCACCAGTGGTAAAGAACCCACCTGCCAATGCAAGAGACGTGAGAGACATGGGTTCGGTCCCTGGGTCAGGAAGATCCCCTGGAGGAGAGCATGGCAACCCACTCCAGTATTCTTGCCTGGAAAATTCTATGGACAGAGGAACCTGGTGGGCTATGGTTCATAGTGTCAAAGAGTCGGACACAAGCGGCTTAGCGCACACACAAAGTGCTTAACTACTGTGTTTTGCTATAATATCACACACTGATTTTCATACCAGTCAGCTACTTCTGATGCAGATAATCTGTGGTAAGCCAAGTTTGCAGGTTACTGAAGAGACAAGGAATGGCGATTAAATACTGAAAAACTCCGTGTGGGTTGGAATGATTATGGAACCAGAGTAATGGCACAGAGTCATCTGAAGTTAATTTGGGATAGTGTTAGCATGATTCCCAGGAACTATGTTGTGTTTGCCCATCTGCTCAGAAGTAACAGATTAATCTGTGATTCTGACTGGGAATTCTACTACAGGTTCCATCTGAAGATGGTACAGAGAAGGTGAAAGTATTCCTGCGGGTCAGGCCTTTGTTACCTTCAGAGTTAGAACGACAGGAGGATCAGGTACGTTTCTGAGGAGGGAGGATTTAAAAGAAGGAGTGATATAGTACAGCCGAGGTTCCCAGGAATGTTTCCTTCTGTGACAACTATGTTTTCCCCCATCTCAGGGTTGTGTCTGTATTGAAAATATGGAGACCCTTGCCCTTCAGGCACCCAAGGACTCTTTTGCCCAGAAGAGCAACGAGCGAGGAATTGGACAAGCCACCCACAGATTCACCTTTTCCCAGGTATGGAGTTACTGATATGTGAACAAGGGACCAACATGTAGGGGCAACTTTTTTCCCTCTTCAGAAGGAAAGCATTTTACTTGACTGAGTTCATTATATATGCATGTCTACGATTTTGGGGACCCTTATGTGTAGTCAGTTTGTCATGTACTTTATATCATCACTGTCCCTATTTTCCTGGTAAGGATATTGTGACTGACTCTATAATCACTGTCCCTATTTTCCTGGTAAGGATATTGTGACTGACTCATTGAATATAATGTTCCTGAGGCCATGGAGCTAGTCATTGGTAGAGTTAGGACTTGAATCTAGATTCATCTATATACCAAGCCCATGCTTGTGACCATTATGTTGCTCCATTTTGTGTGCAGCATTAGACTTAGTGGATAGCATTCTGTAAGTATTTGTTGATTTTGATGAAGGAGGGACTGGCAGAGAGTATTTAGGCAGCAACTGGCAGCACTGGAGGAAGAAGCTGCTTGAGTAGTCTCCAGAGCCAACCACCCAGGAAGGGATGTATTTTCTGGCTAGGCACAGGGAAAAGTGGAAGATGAAGGATGCTGCTGCTGCTGCTGAGTCGCTTCAGTCACATCCAACTCTTTGTGACCCCATAGACAGCAGCCCACCAGGCTCCCCTGTCCCTGGGATTCTCCAGGCAAGAATACTGAAGTGGGTTGCCATTTCCTTCTTCAATGCAAGAAAGTGAAACGTGAAAGTGAAGTTGCTTAGTCGTATCCGACTCTTAGCGACCCCATGGACTGCAGCCTACCAGGCTTCTCCATCCATGGGATTTTCCAGGCAAGAGTACTGGAGTGGGTTGCCATTGCCTTCTCCAGATGAAGAATGGGCCTCTGAGAAATTGGGTCTGTCCCTAGATCTTTGGACCAGAAGTGGGACAGGCATCTTTCTTCAACCTGACTGTGAAGGAGATGGTAAAGGATGTACTTAAAGGACAGAACTGGCTCATCTATACATATGGAGTCACCAACTCAGGGAAAACCTACACAATTCAAGGTGAGTAGTAGGCCTCACAGAACTGCTGATTGTCTTTGGCTTTTGATGCTGAGCTGAACAGTGCTGCTGCAACTGTCCATCTTTCGCATGCCTCCAGGTACCATCAAGGATGGTGGGATCCTGCCCAGGTCCCTGGCTCTGATCTTCAATAGTCTCCAAGGCCAGCTTCATCCAACACCTAATCTGAAGCCCTTGTTCTCCAATGAGGTAATGTGGCTAGACAGCAAGCAGATCCGGCAGGAGGAATTAAAGAAACTGGCCCTACTAAATGGAGGCCTCCAAGAGGTAAAGTGTTGGTGTTCACAAAGGCAGGGATAGGGGACAAACCTCCAGAAAGTTTTGTGCTTATCTTATCCCTGGACCCCTCCAGGAGGAGCTGTCCACCTCCTTGAAGAAAAGTGTCTACATTGACAGCCGGATGGGTACCAGCACCAGCTTTGACAGTGGCATTGCAGGGCTCTCCTCCAGTAGCCAGTTTCCCAGCAGTAGCCAGCTGGATGGTATGTACCATGACTGGGCTCTGTGCCAATTAACAGTAGGAACCCATTTTCTGCTCCCCAAAACTCCAGGGGTACAGATCAGAGGTTGCAACCTGAGTTCCACTTTCTGAGGCCCCTGCAGGCTAAAGGAGAGGTGGACTCCCTTGAGTTGACGCTCTGGACATTGGCTTTTTCCCCAGAAATGAGTCACCGATGGGCACAACCAGACACTGCCCCTGTAGGTGTCCCTGCAGATCTTCGCTTCTCCATCTGGATCTCCTTCTTTGAGATCTACAATGAACTGCTTTATGACCTGTTAGAACCGCCTAGCCAGCAACGCAAGAGGCAGACTCTGCGGCTGTGTGAGGATCAGAATGGCAATCCCTACGTAAAAGGTATGGGAAAGCAGCGTGGCTGGCATGAACCCTGGAGGGGACCTTGGGAGAGACTTGGAAAAGAGTTAGGTGCTCCCATCTTATGTATGCCCTTCTTTCCTTCACATCAGATCTCAATTGGATTCATGTTCAGGATGCTGAGGAGGCCTGGAAACTCCTGAAAGTGGGTCGTAAAAACCAGAGCTTTGCCAGCACCCACCTGAACCAGAACTCCAGCCGCAGGTTAGTAGGTTAATGAGTCAGCCTTTCACTGTGTTTCAGGAAACATTAGTCCTCCACCTGGTCATAGAAGATATGCAGCGACTTTTATTTTTTTTTAACTTCTAGTCATAGTATCTTCTCAATCCGGATCCTGCACCTTCAGGGGGAAGGAGATATTATCCCCAAGATTAGCGAGTAAGTTTTTCCATTTGGAAATTTGGGCTTTGGGGCCATAAATGGTGGTTGGGGGAGGGGACAAGGCAGTCCTCAGAGGTATTACTTCCATTAGATTCATGTTCTCTCTCCTTGGGTACAGAGTTTCTTCACAGGTTCTCCCCTCCCTAGAACTATATATGAAGGGGCTAAAAAGCATATAACATGTGGGGTCCTAATGTCAGATCCTGTCCATCACTCAAGGTTATCACTCTGTGATCTTGCTGGCTCAGAGCGCTGCAAAGATCAAAAGAGTGGTGAGCGGCTGAAGGAAGCAGGAAACATTAACACTTCTCTGCACACCCTGGGCCGCTGTATTGCTGCCCTGCGCCAAAACCAGCAGAACCGGTAAGCTTTCCACTGCAAGCCAGGATGGCCTGGCACTCTGCAGTTTGCTAAGAGACTTCCTGATCATCACTGGGGCTAGTGCTAGTATCTCCTCAGGGGCTAGAGCTCTGCTCACAGCACTATTCTCTCTAATTCCCTGCCAGGTCAAAGCAGAACCTGGTTCCCTTCCGTGAGAGCAAGCTGACTCGAGTGTTTCAAGGCTTCTTCACAGGCCGAGGCCGCTCCTGCATGATTGTCAATGTGAATCCCTGTGCGTCTACCTATGATGAGACCCTTCATGTGGCCAAGTTCTCAGCCATTGCTAGTCAGGTGCGAAGCTATAGGTGTGATGATTGTGCTCACTTTGGGCTGGTACCTGTACTTCAGAAAGCTACTAGGGACTAGTAATGGATTCGATTAAGATTTTTTTCCCCTCACTAGCTTGTGCATGCTCCACCTGTGCAACTGGGATTTCCATCAATACATTCATTCCTCAAGGAACACAGTCTGCGCGCTTCTCCCAGCTTAGAGACTGGAGCTAAGACTGACCCAGGCCTTGGTGATGACATTGAAAATGAAGTTGACATCTCCACATATGGGAAGGAGGTGAGAATGCAAGAAAACTTTGGTGCAGCAGCTTGATGGCTATACATTTTCCATGCTATGTTCCAAGTGGGCCTGTACCTTTTTAGGGCATGGACTTCTGATGACCTCTGACCTGTGTGTCCCTCCTAGGAGCTCCTACAGGTGGTAGAAGCCATGAAAGCACTGCTTTTGAAAGAACGGCAGGAAAAGCTGCGGCTGGAGATGCAGCTCCGTGATGAAATTTGCAATGAGATGGTGGAGCAGATGCAACAACGAGAACAGTGGTGCAGGTACCAGCCAAGTAACCCCTCTTGTTTTATCACTGAGACTGTAGGGTAGGAAGTAGAGACTAGGATGGAGTAGTGCCTCAAGATCTGCTTTCCAAGCTTACTCCTCAGAATCTGCACTGACTTCTCTTTTCTCCTCTGACAGTGAACATTTGGACACACAAAAGGAACTACTAGAGGAACTGTATGAAGACAAACTAACAATCCTCAAGGAGTCACTGACAAGTTTTTACCAAGAAGAACTTCAGGTGAGTTGCCCTGAACCAACTCCAAGTAGCTGCTCAGATTCCCATCGCTAGCTTGCCTGAGATAAAGTAGGGGCAGAATGTGTAATTCACCTTTCTCTCATCTCCTTAGTGCTTTATGTCAATCTATGTTTGATGAACTGATTTAGAGTTTGACTGGCCAAGAAATGGTGTAAATGCTAATTTACAGGGAAATTTTTGTTCATTCTTCAGTCATCTATACCTGCAGGATTCGTCTGACTCTAAACAGAATTGTGTTCTCTGTTTCCCTTTAGGAGCGAGATGAGAAGATTGAAGAGCTAGAAGCTCTCCTGCAGGAAGCCAGACAGCAGCAAGTGGCCCATCAACCATCAGGGTCTGAACTGTCCCTACGGCGATCACAAAGATTGGCTTCTGTTTCCACCCAGCAGCTCCAGGAGATTAAAGCTAAAATGGAACAATGCAAAGCAGAGCTAAACTCCACCACTGAAGGTGAGGAGGGAGAGGGCAGGAAGCAGAAGTGTTTCAGGGAAGAGCTATTCTTCAAACTTGGGCCTTCTGGGGCCAACTCCAACATAATTTCCTTGACCGCCAAGCTACATCCCCCTGACCTTTCATTCTAGGATGCACATGGCCTCACTTGTTATATTTTTTGCAAACTACTGTTAATTCAGTTAAAGAGGTATGTCCAAGCCTTGAAAGCCTACACATGTGAGGTTATTGTTTCTTTCCCTCAGAGCTGCAGAAGTATCAGAAAATGTTAGAACCCCCACCCTCAGCCAAGCCTTTCATCGTTGATGTGGACAAGAAGTTAGAGGAGGGCCAGAAGGTAATTAGCTTTCTCCGTTACCAAAGCTCTCACCTAAGACAGCTTCCAGCACTGTATCCCTGGTTTTCGTGAGGACAAGATGCTTTCTGTGCCATCCTGGAGAGTGGCTACTGCATTCTTATGGCTAGCCTTTCTAATTTTACTTCTCTTCAGATGATTCTCTGACTCCTGTAGATCGCTTGGCATGACGTCTTGGCCACAATTTGGTTCCTACTCTTCCTTTTTCAGAATATAAGGCTACTGCGAACAGAGCTCCAGAAACTTGGTGAGTCTCTCCAGTCAGCAGAAAGAGCCTGTTGCCACAACACTGGAGCAGGAAAACTTCGCCAAGCCTTGGCCACTTGTGATGACATCTTAATCAAACAGGTTGGGGCAGCCTATATATCACTTTCTCCCATCAGCCCATGTCAGAGTATATATGAGGAAGATAAAAAAGACTTTTAGGCTAATCTTTTAGTGAGGGGAGTTTCTCTTCCTTGCAAAGTAACCATTCACTAAGTACAAGGCGTTATGCTAAGTAATTGTAGGCTTTTTCTGTTACAACTTTCCTGCTGCTGCTAAGTCGCTACAGTCATGTCCGACTCTGTGCGACCCCATACACGGCAGCCCACCAGGCTCCGCCGTCCCTGGGATTCTCCAGGCAAGAACACTGGAGTGGATTGCCATTTCCTTCTCCAACTATCCTAGGGAGGGAGATACTATCATATTTCATCCAAGATGCTTAAACTGTAAGAAACCACAGTAAAAGCTATGACACTGTCATCAATAAATGCACCCTGATTCCATCCAGATATATGGAAATGTAAAAAAATACATCCTAATTTGATACCCACCCAGGAACTGAGGCTCTTGGAGGTTAAGTAAAATTATTCAGGCTCATACCACCTGATGTGTTAGAAGAGGGCCTTTATTCAGTGCTATCTGTTTGAGTCTTAAATACCAACACCCACCCCCTCCACACACACCATTCAATTAAAGCTCTGACCATACAGAGCTAATCTTTGTAAAAACAAGTTTTATTAACTATAGTGTGTATTACCTTGCCCTCTTGAATTTCTCTAATAGATCAGATAGAAATGTTTCCTATAACTTTGTTCATATCTTCCTTAGGATCAGACCCTGGCTGAGTTGCAGAATAACATGACGCTAGTAAAACTGGACCTTCGGAAGAAGGCAGCATGCATCGCAGAGCAGTATCATACTGTGTTGAAACTCCAAGGCCAGGCTTCTACCAAAAAGCGCCTCGGTGCCAACCAGGAAAACCAGCAACCAAACCAACAGCCCCCAGGGAAGAAACCGTTTCTTCGTAACTTACTTCCCCGGACACCCACCTGCCAAAGTTCAACAGACTGCAGCCCTTATGCCCGAATCCTGCGCTCACGGCGTTCCCCTTTACTCAAATCTGGGCCTTTCAGCAAAAAATACTAAGGTTGTGAGGAGAGAGCACTCCCCTCAGGTGGGTCTGCTGCTAGTTTAAGAAATAGATTTCTTTAAAGCTTTACCATATATATACCTGAAACTCTATCTAAAATGCAATATTCAGACACTAGTAGTTTTTCTCCCTTTTGTAATATAATCACCTATGTAATCTTACACTTTTTTACTTATATGGTTTCTATGCACACAAAAGTTATATTAAAATAAAGATATTATTCACATTTTAAATCTGAATTCCAAATCTAGCATTATCATTGAAGTAAATTATAAAAGGGGCAGAAAAACTGAAAATCAAATATCATCCAGGCCCCTGTTAATTTTGCATAGGAATGGCAGTGGAGACTAGCAACTGGTGTACAGCTAACCCAAGAAATCTTGGTAAGAAATGAATTCAAGGGACATTAGATATTCCAAACCTTCCTTATAAAAAGTGAAGTGTCATATACTAGGAGATGAATGGGTAACAAAACTTGTTCTGGAAAAAGAACCAAGGAAAGCTGGGCCCTGAGCTCAGAATAACCCATAGTATCCACTGTACAATCCAATCACAGCAGACATAATCACAGCATATTACCTCCTACGGAACACACAAGCACAGGCCTGAAACTCTCCAAGAATACGGCAGAAATGACTACTTTTACTTTGTCTAACAGGTGAAGGTTAGAAAAAATAATTCTGCTGGAGATGGGGTGGGGGGAAGAGACACAAACAATTATGTCAAAAATATTTATTAAAACAGACCAACTTTATTAAAGAGTTTATTCTTATCTGTATAGTCACAAAAGTTATCACACCCAAATATTTGTGAAACTCTGTAATCCTGTCTCCTTGCTCTGCTTTAGAAGGGGTATAGCTAACTCTAAACATCTTTTCCCCTTAGTAGGGGCCATCAGTTCCATACTCAGTGAGTCCTTTTGCCCCATTGTTCAACTCTACTTGTTACTTCCAATTTGAAAGTTTCTAGGAGACACCCCAAAATCATGTTTTGGAAGAATGTCTTGCTAGTGAGAACAAAAGTACAGCTTGACTCCATTTAAAACTAATCTCTGATATCAGAGTAGTCATGCTCAGCACATCAAAGAATGATGAGTCATGTCTATCCAGTGCCCTGACCTTCCTAGGGTTTCCAGTGCCCTACTGTAAGCAGAGGGTAAAGTGGCAGGCTTTCTTCCTTGCCTTTCTAAAGAAATCTCCCACTCCCAGCAGCATTTAAATTTTGTTCCTGTAGACTTGCCTGTGCTAAAGTGCTGTTAAAGGGATGTTTTGTGGGGGTGCCAAAAGACCTGGGAAAAAGGCCAAGATCTGTAGCCACTCTGAACAGAAGGGAGATAAAAGTGCTTCAAACTGGCAAAAGACAGTATCTGTTCCTGCCAGGATTCTTCTGTCAGTCTACTCTGAAGGTGATTCTATAAACTGTCCCCAAGGAGTTGTACAAACAAAAAGAAATAAGGTCCTTGGAAAAATAGACATGGCTGTTCTTTACACAGAGATAAGGCTTAATATGGGTCTGGCAATGTTCTGGTTTGAAAGGAGCCAACTATGGCGTGACTGAAGACAGGTTGAGTGGAGAAACTCTGCGTGTGGGAGTGTTGTTAGCAGACAGTGAAGCAGGGAGGAAAAAGGGAGCAGGTATCTCAGTGGAGGGAGTCTCGCCTTGGTTCCGAAGCTGTAGGATTTGCCTGAGCAAGGCCTTACCTTCTTCCCGGGTCTGAAACAAGGTCAAGCAAATGTATCAAAATATATCCAAAATTATTCTCAAAACCAGGTTCTACAATACTGACTTACAAAGTTCCTCAGAACACGGTAGCCTCTCCACTCACCCTTTTAACCACCTTCCACCCCCAGATCAGAGTAAAGTCATGTCCTCAAACTTAAAATCCAAGTCTTTCACTAAAGTACTGATACTTACATCATTGAATGCACAACACTTCTGAGCACAAGCTGAAGCTTCATCCCACAGCTTGCACTTAAAATAGTACTGGGCTAGATAGCGGAAAGCAGTGCTCTCCTCCAAATGTTCCACTATTTCCTAGATAAGGAAAGCAGGAATGACTGAGGTGATAAGAATAAGATCAGCAACCCAATTCTCATGCTAATGACACATACCCCACATGAATAGATATCTTGGATATACTTGATGTAACACTGGGCTGCCTGTTCTGACTCTGTCAACTGTTCATGAAGCCTACAAAAGAAATTGGTCTTTAGGTACAAATCATATTGCAAAGCAAGCTAACAATAAAAAAAAAGTAAAAGCACACAAGTAACATCAAAAAATGACAATATATAGACAAGGACAAATTTTGACATAAATGACACAGTGGGACCCAGAATAATATTAGTGCCAGAAGTGATGGTTACTTCATCAAAGCTTCAAATCATTCTGCTTCTGGTGATGGAGGGAAAGTTAGTAAATACTTAAGCTGGATAACATACCATTGCAAAAATTGCCTTGTAATAACCTGAGTAAGGTCAAAAAGATACCAAGCAATTCAGATTTTTTTGTAAGAATCCAATGAAATTGCATTTAAGAACCTCTTTCCCTATCATTTCTGAGTTATTCTGTATTTTTCTGGGGCTTAGGAGGAGACTGACACCTAAATTAGTTTCTCTAGACTGCTCACATAAAAATTTCCATTTCTTTCAATTAGTTCTTGAATTTTCCAAATGGGAAAACAATTCCCCTTCAAAAAGTACTAGCATTCTCTTGAGTCAAGATGACTAAGTTTCCAGATCAGTATTCATACACTTTACTACATCCCTGAGTTTGGCTTAAAACTCAACATTCAGAAAACTAAGATCATGGCATCTGGGTCCATCACTTCATGGCAAATAGATGGGGAAATAGTGACAGACTTTATTCTGGGGGGCTCCAAAATCACTGCAGATGCTGACTGCAGCCATGAAATTAAAAGATGCTTGCTCCTTGGAAGAAAAGTTATGACCAACCTAGACAGCATATTAAAAAGCAGAGACATTACTTTGCCAACAAAGTCTAGTCAGAGCTATGGTTTTCCCAGTGGTCATGTATGGATGTTAGAGTTGGACCATAAAGAAAGCTGAGAGCCAAAGAATTGATGCTTTTGAACTGTGGTGTTGGAGAAGACTCTTAAGAGAGTCCCTTGGACAGCAAGGAGATCCAACCAGTCAATCCTAAAGGAAATCAGTCCTGAATATTCATTGGAAGAACTGATGCTGAAGCTGAAACTCCAATACTTTGGCCACTTGATGCGAAGAACTGACACATTTGAAAAGACTCTGATGCTGGGAAAGATTAAAGGTGGGAGGAGAAGGGGATGACAGAGGATGAGATGGTTGGATGGCACCTCCAACTTGATGGACATGAGTTGGAGGAGACTCTGGGAGCTGGTGATGGACAGAGAGGCCTGGCATGCTGCAGTCCATGGGGTCACAAAGATTCGGACACGACTGAGCAACTGAACTGAACATCCCCTCATTCATGTAGATGATGGATAAGAGGCTCCAGAACATGCAGGATCCACCTACCAGAGAAGCCAACAGAAATATAACTAACATTTCACTCTTTCACTCACTTTGCCAGTTTCACCAGAGCCATCTTTTCCACATCTCCCACGGCATAAGCTCTCCAATAGCACTGTCAATAAAGAAATAAATAAACTAGTCACCTCAACCATTGCCCCATGTGCCATGACTCACTCAGGTCCTGCAATCCTCCCAGGAGTTCAGACTTAGAGAATACAAAGCATTTTTACTAGATCTGAGGTCCAGGCTACATACTAACATTCCCACTAAGTCAGCCCTGATTTGCTTTATACACACTATGAGCCTATAAACAGTCTGACTTCCCTATGTAGACAGATACAAATGAAGGAAAATTAAGTACCAATAGCTCAACCCCTCATCCAAACATTAGGTTTCCACATAAATTTTCCAGAACCCAATTTCATGTACCTTTTTGGCTTCCACTAGCTGATTAAGTTTCTCATAACATTCTCCTAAAGCAACCAGCATACGAGAATCATTGGGCCTGTGAGGAACAAGAAATAGGAAACCTGAGCCAAGACTTCAAAGATAACTGAAGTCCTCCCTTGAGGAACCACCACCACAACTGTTTCAAATCCATGAAAGGAATGGGCTTTAATCCAATACTTCATATAATTATATTATGTTCACAATTATACTACTTTTTAAATTAATTTGGCTGCCTTGGGTCTTAGTTGCATCATGCAGGATCTCTCATGGCAGTGCGGGACTCTAGTTGTGATGCACAGGCTCAGTAGTTGTAGCGCTTGGGCTTAGTTGCTCCACAGCATGTGGGATCTTAGTTCTCCAACCACAGATCAAACCCACATCCGCTGCATTACAAGGCGTATTCTTGACCACCAGACCACCACGGAAGTCCCCACAGTTATGCTATTAACATATTAGTAGAATACATATGACCAAACAACATATGGTGTGTTTAAACTTAGGTCTCCAAAAGTCAAAACCATTCACTGTGATTCTTCAGTAGCTATCCAAAGAGAAAGAAAAGTTGTCAGCCCTTCCCATAACAAACAAATCATCAGGTGGTGGTCAGACTTACCGAAGCTGGTGGGCCCGTCTATAATAATAAAGGCAATAAAACGGCATCTTAAGGATTTCATAGGTCTGCCCAAGGCCATACCAGGCTCTGTAGTCCCGCTTATTGACCTCAATAGCATGCCTAAGAAATGGAAGAGAAAACTGGTAAGAAGGCAGAATCAAAGTTAGCGACTTGCAGACTCAATAAAGTGAAAGTGTTACTTGCTCAGTTGTGTCCAATTCCCTTTGGACCCCACGGACTGTAGCCTATCAGGCTCCTCTATCCATGGGCAAGAAAACTAGAGTGGGAAGCCATTCCCTTCTCCAGATGATCTTCCCAAAGGTTTTTAAAATCACAACAATCTGCTCCACCTCACCCTCCAACTAAAACCTCACCTATAAGCCTGAATAGCAGCAGACGTGTTCTTCATTTCCATGTACTCATGTCCCATCAGTGTCCAGGCCCCAAGATACCGAGGATTCAATTTCAAGGCTCTCTGGAAATACAAGGCTGCTTTCTCATGTTGAGAACGCAAACTATAATAATTGCCTGATTGGAAAAAAAAAATATGTGAACTATAAAGATTAAAATAAGTCACTAAAATAGGCAGAATTACACAGGGTAGGCATGAACTCATTCTCCCAAAGTCCTTGCAGAAAAACTAAATTGTATAGGCAATATCATCATTTCCTTAGAAAATATATTTGATCTATCACACATTCTGGTTTTTTAAAAAAAAGTGTTTCCTAACACCACAAATGTTTTATTCACTTTATTTCCTCTGGATATTAGCATTTATATATATATTTTCTTAATAAAGGGTAAGATATTCCTAGAGTATGCTTCAGATTGGTAGCTTTCCAACTATCTTCCTAGGTTCCTAAGGAAGTACCTGAAAGGTTAAATGAAGAACTCTGAACTCCTCTCTTCCACAAGAATCAAGGAAGTTCTATTACCACTGGTCTTAAAAAGAGTATATGAAAGATTTTAGGATTCTATTAAAAAATGTATTTGAAGAAAGGGAATAAAGGCCATCTGACTTGTCCCAACTAGTAAATACATAAATGAAATGTGGTATATATCCAGACAATGAAATACTTCTCGGCAGTAAAAAGAAAAGAACTACTGACATATGCTACAACATGGACAAACCTCAAAATACAGCTCTGTGAAAAAAGCCACATAATAAGACTAAATATTCCAAGTTCCATTTAAAATTTTTAGTAAAGGCAAAACTGCACACTCAGAAGGCAGATCTGCTAGGGAATGAGAGTAGGACTGACTGCAAATAGACTCAAGGGAATTTTGGGGTATGACAGAATTTTCTAAACTGGATTATGATTATGGTTACACAACTTAATAAGTTAACAAAAACTCAATGAACTGTAAACTTAAAATGGGTGAATTTTATGGTATAAAAATTATCCCTCAATAAAGCTATCTTTAATATATACCAATAAAATGGACAACCTAGAAGAAATGGACATATTCCTAGAAATATATAATCTCCAAAAATTAAAACAGGAATAGAAAATATAAACAGACCAATTACCAGTAATAAAACTGAATCAGCAATAAAAAAAACTTCCAACAAAGAAAAGTCTGGGACCAGATGACTTCACAGATGAATTTTATCAAACATTTAGAAAAGAGCTAACAATTATTTTTTTCAAATTATTCCCAAAAATTACAGAAGGAACATTTCCAAACTCATTCCACAAAGCCAGCATCACCTTGATACCAAAACCAAAGATATGTCCAAAAAAAGAAAATTATAGGCCAATATCACTAATGATCATAGACGAAAAAGTCCTCAATGTATTTGCAAACTGAATTCAGTAATACATTAAAAGGATCATACATCATGATCAAGTGGGATTCATCCCAGGGATGCATGGATGGTTCAATACCTGCAAATTAATCAATGTGATATATACCACATTAACAAAATGAAAAATAAAATTATATGATCATCTGTACAGAAAAGATACAGAATCGCTATGTTGTATACCTGAAACCAATATAATACTGTAAATCAACTATACCTAAACTATTTTAAAAAGAAGAAAAAAATCAGCGATACACCAAGACTTCTGAATGATTTTTCACGAGATATTGTTGAATGAGAAAAGTAAAATGCAGAGAAATGGGTACAATATGATCCTATTTTTATAAGCAAACAGCCCATTAAACCCTGAATTGTTGCTGTTTAGTCACTAAGTCGTATTCAACTCTTTTATGACCCCATGGACGGTAGCCCACCAGGCTCCCCTATCCATGGGACTTCCCAGGCAAGAATACTGGAGTGGATTGTCGTTTCCTTCTCCAGGGTATCTTCCTCACACAGGGACTGAACCTGCCTCTCCAACACTGACAGGTGGATTCTTTACCACTGAGCCACCAAGGAAGCCCAAACCCCACATATATGTGTATGTATATTTTTCATGTGCTACCGGAACATGCTAACACAAGTATTTTAAAGGATGAAGGGTGCAGTGAGGGGGAAAAAAAAAAAAAAACAACTCCTTTATGTAAAAACTGTATGTGCATATACAAAAAAGGATGGGTTTAGATATATACATATACTAATTTACAGAGATCTCGATAAACTGTCAAATGGAAAAAGCAAATTGCAAGAAATTTTATGATTCCACTCTGGTAAAAAGAAGTAATACTATTTCTATATATGTGTTTGTCTTTTTTTAAAAAATTGGTCTAGATTCAGCTGTCAGTTTGATTCAGGAGAAATCATTTATAACAACTGTCTGTATCACATAAGATCATTCAAGTTGATATTCGCCTGGGAAAAAAGATGGGAGGTCTATATGTAAACAAAGATACCTTTGCTTCTGCCACTGACTCAGACCCAGATACAGAAAAATAACCAAACTTTAAAGCAGATTGTCCAAGGGTTAACTTCTGTAATAGAATAGAAGTGAAGCAGTGGTAGCAGGAGTATAAGCTTTAGCTACTAAAGGAGTCAGGATGACAAAAGAGATGCTAAGTAACTCAGAATAGTCAAGTTCTGTGCAAAGGTTAAGTAGATGAGCTTTTTTGACCAGTTGGAACAGCTACAATGTATTGTATAATTACAGTGCTGGGAAACGTAACATTGTTATAAGTGCTTTGTATGTATTAATTTACTTAATCCTTAAAACAAACACATAGGAAAAGGTTCTACTGATAAATCCCTTTATGGATGAGGAGAACTTAAATCCACTGTCACATAGCTGCTGCTGCTGCTGCTAAGTCACTTCAGTCGTGTCCAACTCTGTGTGACCCTATAGACGGCAGCCCACCAGGCTCCCCCGTCCCTGGGATTCTCCAGGCAAGAACACTGGAGTGGGTGAGTAGCAAAACCAAGAGTTAAACTTGGGCAGTTTGGTTCCAGAGTCCAAATCTTCACCATGCTACACAGTAATGTGCGTGTGTGTGTAAAGCTGCCTTCAGAGACTCGAACTCCAGAAAAAATGTAAAAAGAAGCATTCAACTCACATCAAGACATAAAATCAAAATGGACAAATTCCTAGAAAAGTACAACTTTCCAAAACTGAACCAGGAAGAAATAGAAAATCTGAACAAACCCATCACAAGCACGGAAATTGAAACTGTAATCAAAAATCTCCCAGCAAACAAAAGCCCAGGTCCAGACGGCTTCACAGCTGAATTCTACCAAAAATTTAGAGAAGAGCTAACACCTATTCTACTCAAACTCTTCCAGAAAATAGCTGAGGAAGGGAAACTTCCAAACTCATTCTATGAGGCCACCATCACCCTAATCCCAAAACCTGGTAAAGACCCCACAAAAAAAGAAAACTATAGGCCAATATCACTGATGAACATAGATGCAAAAATCCTTAACAAAATTCTAGCAATCAGAATCCAACAACACATTAAGAAGATCATACATCATGACCAAGTGGGCTTTATCCCAGGAATGCAAGGATTCTTCAATATCCGCAAA
The DNA here is from genome assembly GCF_049115385.1 of Moschus berezovskii. Taxonomy (NCBI): domain Eukaryota; kingdom Metazoa; phylum Chordata; class Mammalia; order Artiodactyla; family Moschidae; genus Moschus; species Moschus berezovskii. Next base: position 62,418,536 of record NC_142467.1, on the reverse strand, counting down.
TCAATCAACGTAATACACCACATTAACAAACTGAAAAATAAAAATCATATGATTATCTCAATAGATGCAGAGAAAGCCTTCGACAAAATTCAACATCCATTTTTGATAAAAACCCTCCAGAAAGTGGGAATTGAAGGGATATACCTCAACATAATAAAAGCTATATATGACAAACCCACAGCAAACATTATCCTCAATGGTGAAAAACTGAAAGCATTTCCCCTAAAGTCAGGAACAAGACAAGGGTGCCCACTCTCACCACTACTATTCAACATAGTTCTGGAAGTTTTGGCCACAGCAATCAGAGCAGAAAAAGACATAAAAGGAATACAAATTGGAAAAGAAGAAGTAAAGCTTTCACTGTTCGCTGATGACATGATCCTCTACACAGAAAACCCTAAAGACTCTACCAGAAAACTACTAGAGCTAATCAATGATTACAGTAAAGTTGCAGGATATAAAATCAACACACAGAAATCCCTTGCATTCCTATACACTAATAATGAGAAAATAGAAAGAGAAATTAAGGAAACTATTCCATTCACTGTTGCAATGAAAACAATTAAATACTTAGGAATATATCTACCTAAGGAAACAAAAGACTTGTACATAGAAAACTATAAAACACTAGTGAAAGTAATCAAAGAGGACATAAATAGATGGAGAAATATACCGTGTTTGTGGATTGGAAGAATAAATATTGTAAAAATGAGTATACTACCCAAAGTAATTTATACATTCAATGCAATCCCTATCAAGCTACCAACAATATTTTTCACAGAACTAGAACAAATAATCTCACAATTTGTATGGAAATACAAAAAACCTCGAATAGCCAAAGCAATCTTGAGGAAGAATGGAACTGGGGGAATTAACCTGCCGGACTTCAGGCTCTATTACAAAGCCACAGTCATCAAGACAGTATGGTACTGGCATAAAGACAGAAATATAGATCAATGGAACAAAATAGAAAGCCCAGAGATAAACCCACGCTCCTATGGACACCTTATCTTCGACAAAGGAGGCAAGAATATAAAATGGAGAAAAGACAGTCTCTTTAACAAGTGGTGCTGGGAAAACTGGTCAGCCACTTGTAAAAGAATGAAACTAGAACACTTCCTAACACCATACACCAAAATAAACTCAAAATGGATTAAAGATCTAAATGTAAGACCAGAAACTATAAAACTCCTAGAGGAGAACGTAGGCAAAACACTCTCCGACATAAATCACAGCAGGATCCTCCAAGACCCACCTCCCAGAATATTGGAAATAAAAGCAAAAATAAACAAATGGGACCTAATTAAAATCAAAAGCTTCTGCACAGCAAAGGTAACTCTAAGCAAGGTGAGAAGACAGCCTTCAGAATGGGAGAAAATAATAGCAAATGAAGCAACTGATAAAGGATTAATCTCCAAATTATACAAGCAGCTCCTGCAGCTTAATTCCAGAAAACTAAGTGACCCAATCAAAAAATGGGCCAAAGAACTAAACAGACATTTCTCCAAAGAAGACATAAAGATGGCTAATAAACACATGAAAAAATGCTCAACATCCCTCATCATCAGAGAAATGCAAATCAAAACCACAATGAGATACCATTTCACACCAGTCAGAATGGCTGCTATCCAAAAGTCTACATGCAATAAGTGCTGGAGAGGGTGTGGAGAGAAGGGAACCCTCTTACACTGTTGGTGGGAATGCAAACTAGTACAGCCGCTATGGAGAACAGTGTGGAGATTCCTCAGAAAACTGGAAATAGAACTGCCATATGATCCAGCGATCGCACTCCTGGGCATACATACCGAGGAAACCAGAATTGAAAGAGACACATGTACTCCAATGTTCATTGCAGCACTGTTTATAATAGCCAGGACATGGAAGCAACCTAGATGTCCATCTGCAGATGAATGGATAAGAAAGCTTTGGTACATATACATAATGGAGTATTTCTCAGCCATCAAAAAGAATGCATTTGAACCAGTTTTAATGAGGTGGATGAAATTGGAGCCAATTATACAGAGTGAAGTAAGCCAGAAAGAAGAACATCAATACTGTATATTAACGCATATATATGGAATTTAGAAAAATGGTAACCTGAACCCTGTATAAGAGACTGCAAAAGAGACATAGGCATTTAGAACAGTCTTTGGGACTCTGTGGGAGAGGGTGAAGGTGGAATGATTGGGGAGAATGGAATTGTAGCATGTATATTATCATAAGTGACCAGTCCAGGTTCGACGCATACATTTTCCTCTGTTCATTTCTTTGCATTTGTGCTTTTTTAATAAAATTCTTTTTTAGAAAAAAAAAAAAAAAAGACATAAAATCAGAAGCAAGAAATAAATAAGTAGGGGTTGCTTGCTATCACTCTATTTATCACTCTTTCGGGTCCTCATGTTTCTTCTCTCTCCACCCTTTTTACTCCTTTCACAACCTATGAATTGACTATAGTATGGAAGCTGAAATATACTTTGTATCTTATCTAACATTCTTTATTCTTAAAATAGGTGGGCTGAATTCAACAAACATTTATTAAGACAGTATATTAGGAACTTTGTTAGGCATTACAGATATACTGAGGGCAAAGGACAGGATAGCTCAGCAGTAAAGCATCTATCTGCAATGCAGGAGATGCCAGTTTAATCCCTGGGTCAGGGAGATTCCCTGGAGGAGGAAATGGCAACCCACTCCAGTATTCTTGTATGCTGAGAGAATACAATGGATGAAGGAGCCTGGTGTGCCACAGTTCAAGGGTTTGCAAAGAGTCAGACACAACTGAGCGTTATACGCATGCACAGATATACTGAAGAGAAAACAAAAACAGTTCATTAAGAAGTTTACCAAAATAAAAATAAATTTAAAAAGCTTACCAATCAAACAATTAGTTTCAAAAACAGATGGGAATGCCCTGGTAGTCCAGTGGTTAGGACTCCTTGGTCTCACTGCCAAAGGCCTGGCTTTAAACCCTGCTGCTGCTGCTGCTAAGTCACTTCAGTCGTGTCCGACTCTGTGTGACCCCATAGACGGAAGCCCACCAGGCTCCCCCGTCCCTGGGATTCTCCAGGCAAGAACAGTGGAGTGGGTTGCCATTTCCTTCTCCAATGTGTGAAAGTGAAAAGTGAAAGTGAAGTCGCTCAGTCGTGTCCGACCCTTAGTGACCCCACGGACTGCAGCCTACCAGGTTCCTCCATCCATGGGATTTTCTAGGCTAGGGGAACTAAGATCCCATAAACTGTGTGGCACAGCCAAACAATAAATAAATAAAAATCCAGAAACTCCTAAAGCATTACTCTTCATATGCATGTCTCCTTTGATTTTAACTGGTTTTAAGTTAGTAGGCTAAAAAAGAACAGTATCTTCCCTAACTATATTTCTTTCCTTTCTTCAGGTAAAGGACACTGCTGTAAATCTAGTTACCCATTCATCAACTTCTATTTGTTCTAATTCCTAAATATCTTCTAAGTCTAATCACCTCTCTTCATTCCTCCTGCCAATACCTCAGCTTGGGCTCATCTCTAGACTGGATTATTGCAAAATCCTCCTTGTTGGTCTTCCTGCATCTAGTCTTGCCCTTTTCCTAACCTTCCCAGCACAGTCTCCAGTTATCATTTGAAAATGAAAATCTGAAAAAGTTTATCACTGTCTGGTCTAAAATCCATCAGAAGACTTCTCCTGCCTTAAGAATAAAATCCAAACTTCTGGCAAAGCATAAAAGGCTCTTCAAGATCTGGTCCCTTTTGACCATTCCCTCCTCCCACACCGTGCTTCAGGATCACTGCCTGTTTCACACTTCAGTGCCTCTGCACTGCAATACCCCTCCCAAGTCAATCCATCTTCTCCCTTAGTCAACTGTCATTCCTTCAGATCTCACCTTCTCAAGACGCCTTCCCTAATCAGACTGGATTAGCTAGCTACCTGTCCTATGTAATCTGTGTCCTATGTCTACTTCAATCATAACACTCAACCCACTATATCATCATTTCTTACTAATCTTCCTCAGTTGGTAATGTGGTATGTACTGCAACACAAATTACAGTACCTGGTATTCACAACATGTTGAAAGGATGTTTTCTGAATAAACTGGAATTCCATTCTCACTTTAATGGACTTTATGCTTCATTCATAACGCTCTGACACTGAAAAGATCATCTGTTCTCTTACCTATGTTTCCATTGTTGTTTTATTATTAGTTGCTCAGTTGTGTCCAACTCTGTGACCCCACAGACTGTAGCCCACCAGGCTCCTCTATCCATGGGATTCTCCAGGCAAGAATACTGGAGTGGGTTGCCATTCCCTTCTCCAGAGGAACTTCCCAACCCATGGATCAAACCCAGGTCTAGGATTTTTTTTTTTTTTTATGTTTATTTCCCATACTAGACTACAACTTCTTCAAGGTCTGGAAATACTTACTGAATGACTGAACTGAAATTCTATCACTTTATTAACAACAAAGTTCTCAGTACCATATCACCAAAGACCCAGGAACAAGGTCTTTCATCTCCAGGAAACTTAGACTTTCAATCACAAACAACCAAGGTTACTTTTATCCAAGAGTGGCCATTCACCTATTTGTGCCAACTGATTATCACGCTACACTAGGGTGACCAAATACATGGGACCACAGTTCTCAATGGAGGATGATTCTGACCCCAAGAGGTTATTTGGCTTTACCTGCAAACATTTTTGGCTGTCCCACCTGGCAGAAGGAGGTTACTGACATTGACTGGTTAGAAGCTGGGTATACTGCTAACATCCTGCAGTGTACAGGACATGCATGTGTGCTCAGTCGCTCAGTCGTGTCCGACTCTCTGCGACTCCATGGACTGTAACCTTCCAGGCTCCTCTGTCTATGGGACTATTCTGGTAAGAATACTGGAGTGGGTTGCATTTCTTTCTCCAAAGGACCTTCCCAACCCAGGAAATGAACCTGTATCTCCGAAGGCTCTTGCATTGCCAGGTGGATTCTTTACCACTGAGCCACTGGGGAAGCCCCAGTGTATAGGACAGCCTCCCTCAAAAGAAATTAAAACCAAAACTGTCAACAGGGCCAAGCTTGAGACACCCTTGTATATAAAAAAGAGGTAATCTCATTTTTTTTCATAGAACTGGAAATTCTTACGAACATTTTAGTAATATTAGTAAGTTTAAAATACACACCCTTTTGATCCAGCATTTCACTGCAAGGAACTTATTACACAGAAAGAGTTGCATAAAAGACTTCCGTGGTAGTACAGTGGATAAGAATCTGCCTGCCAGTGGAGGGGACACGGGTTCAATCCCTGATCTAGGAAGATCCCACATGCCAAGGAGCAACTAAGCCCATGTGCCACAACTATTGAGCCTGTGCTCTAGAGCCGGCAAGCCATAACTACTGAACTCATGTGCTACAACTACTAAAGCCTGTGCACCTAGAGCCTGTGTTTCACAACAAGAGAAGCCACCGCAATGAGAAGCCTGTGCAGCACAAAGAAGAGTAGCCTCTGCTTGACACAACTAGAGAAAGTCCATGAAGAGCAACAAAGACCCAGTGTTACAAAAATAAATAAAAATTAAAATTGAAAAAGAAATAGTTGCATAAACAAACAAAACTACAAAGATGTTTCCTAAAGTAATTTTTATATATTAACAAATACTCGGTCAGTTCAGTCGCTCAGTTGTGTCTGAATCTTTGCGACTGCATGGACTGTAGCACGCCCGACTTCCCCGTCCATCACCAACTCCCAGAGCTTGCTCAAACTCATGTCCATCTAGTCGGTGATGTCATCCAACCATCTCATCCTCTGTCATCCACTTCTCCTGCCTTCAATCTTTGCCAGCATCAGGGTCTTTTTCAGTAAGTCAGTTCACATCAGGTGGCCAAGGTATTGGAGTTTAAGCTTCAGTATCAGTCCTTCCAATGAATATTCAGGACTGATTTCCTTGACTGGTTTGATCTGCTTGCAGTCCAGTTCAGTTCAGTTCAATCGCTCAGTTGTGTCCGACTCTTTGCAACTCCATGAACTGCAGCACACCAGGCCTCCCCATCCATCACCAACTCCCAGGGTCCACCCAAACCCACGTCCACTGAGTCGGTGATGCCATCCAACCATCACATCCTCTGTTGTCCCCTTCTCCTCCTGCCCTCAATCTTTCCCAGCATCAGGGTCTTTTCAAATGAGTCAGCTCTTAGCATTAGGTGGCCAAAGTATTGGAGTTTCAGCTTCAATATCAGTTCTTCCAATGAACACCCAGGACTGATCTCCTTTAGGATGGACTGGTTGGATCACCTTGCAGTCCAAGGGACTCTCAAGAGTCTTCTCCAACACCACAGTTCAAAAGCATCAATTCTTCTACACTCAGCTTTCTTTATAGTCTAACTCTCACATTCATACATGACCACTGGAAAAACCATAGCCTTGACTAGACGGACCTTGGTTGGCAAAGTAATGTCTCTGCTTTTTAATATGCTGTCTAGGTTGGTAATAACTTTCCTTCCAAGGAGAAAGTGTCTTTTAATTTCATGGCTGCAAGCACCATCTGCAGTGATTTTGGAGCCCCCAAAAATAAATTCAGCCACTGTTTCCACTGTTTCCCCATCTATTTGCCACAATGTGATGGTACTGGATGCCATGATTTTAATTTTTGGAATGTTGAGTTTTAAGACTGGTTCCAAATAGGAAAAGGTGTACGTCAAGGTTGTATATTGTCACCTTGCTTATTTAACTTATATGCAGAGTACATCATGAGGAACGCTGGGCTGGAAGAAGCACAAGCTGGAGTCAAGATTGCTGGGAGAAATATCAATAACCTCAGATATGCAGATGACACTACCCTTATGGCAGAAAGTGAAGAGGAACTCAAAAGCCTCTTGATGAAAGTGAAAGAGGAGAGTGAAAAGGTTGGTTTGAAGCTCAACATTCAGAAAACAAAGATCATGGCATCTGGTCCCATCACTTCATGGGAAATAGATGGAAAAACAGTGGAAACAGGGTCAGACTTTGTTTTTTTGGGCTCCAAAATCACTGCAGATGCTGATTGCAGCCATGAAATTAAAAGACGCTTGCTCCTTGGAAGGAAAGTTATGACCAACCTTGATAGTATATTAAAAAGCAGAGACATTACTTTGCCAACCAAGGTCCGTCTAGTCAAGGCAATGGTTTTTCCCGTGGTCATGTATGGTTGTGAGAGTTGGACTGTGAAGAAGGCTGATCGCCGAAGAATCGATGCTTTTGAACTGTGGTGTTGGAGAAGACTCTTGAGAGTCCCTTATACTGCAAGGAGATCCAACCAGTCCATTCTAAAGGAGATCAATCCTGGATGTTCATTGGAGGGACTGATGCTAAAGCTGAAACTGCAATACTTTGGCCACCTCATGCGACGAGTTGACTCACTGGAAAAGACTCTGATGCTGGGAAAGGTTGGGGGCGGGAGGAGAAGGGGACGACGGAGAATGAGATGGCTGGATGGCATCACCGACTCTGTGGACATGAGTTTGAGTGTACTCCGGGAGTTGGTGATGGACAGGGAGGCCTGGCGTGCTGTGATTCATGGGGTCGCGGAGAGTCGGACACGACTGAGCGACTGAACTGAACTGAACTGAACTGAACTGAGTTTTAAGACAGCTTTTTCACTCTCCTCTTTCACTTTCATCAAAAGGCTCTTTAGTTCCTCTTTGCTTTCTGCCATAAGGGTGTTGTCATCTGCATATCTGAGGTATTGATGTTTTCCCCAGCAATCTTGATTCCAGCTGTGCTTCATCCAGCCCGGCATTTCACATGATGTACCCTCCATAAAAGTTGAATAAGCAGGGTGACAATATACAGCCTTGACGTACTCCTTTCCCAATTTGGAACCAGTCTGTCATTCCATGTCTGGTTCTAACTGTCGCTTCTTGACCTGCATACAGATTTCTCAGGAGGCAGTTAAGGTGGTCTGGTATTCCCATCCCTTAAAGAATTTTCCAGTTTGTTGTGATCCACACAGTCAAAGGCTTTGGCGTAGTCAATAAAGCAGAAGTAGATGCTTTTCTGGAATTCCCTTGCTTTTTCTATGATCCAACAGATGTCGGCCATTTGATCTCTGGTTCTTCTGCCTTTTCTAAAACCAGCTTGAACATCTGGAAGTTTTTGGTTCACATACTGTTAAAGCCTCACTTGGACAATTTTAAGCATTATTTTGCTAGCATGTGAGATGAGTGCAACTGTGTGGTAGTTTGAACATTCTCTGGCACTGCATTTCTTTGGGACTAGAATGAAAACTGACCTCTTAAAGTCCTGTGGCCACTGCTGACTTTTCTGAATTTGCTGGCTTATTGAGTACAACACTTTCACAGCATCATCTTTTAGGATTTGAAATAGCTCAACTGGAATTCCATCACCTCCACTAGTTTTACTCATAGTGATGCTTCAAGTAAGGCCCACTTGATCTCACATTCCAGGATATCTGGCTCTAGGTGAGTGATCACACCATCGTGATCATCTGGGTCGTGAAGATCTTTTTTGTATAGTTCTTCTGTGTATTCTTGCTACCTCTTCTTAATAGCTTCTGCTTCTGTTAGGTCCATACCGTTTCTGTCTTTTATTGTGCCCATCTTTGCATGAAATGCTCCCTTGGTATCTCTAACTTTCTTGAAGAGAAACACTAGTCACAACTTATACAATAAAAAATAATTAAATTTTAAAAAGGCACATCTATATAATAAAATACTACCTAGAAACTGAGCGATTGAACTGAACTGAATCATAAATAATACAACTCTAGATGTAATGGCATGAAAAGATGGAAAAAGATATATTTCAGGTTAAAAAAAAAGGACACTACAAAGCAGTGTATATAATGACACAATTTTTGTAAATAACCATACCTACACATATACCATTTTTACTATTTACACAGAAAAATATTCTGAAGGTGTATTCACCAAACAGTCTTGGGAGTGGGATTACAGTGATCCTTGACATTCTACTGCTAGGTCGCTTCAGTTGTGTCCGACTCTGTGCGACCCCATAGACTGCAGCCCACCAGGCTCCACCATCCCTGGGATTCTCCAGGCAAGAACACTGGAGTGGGTTGCCATTTCCTTCTCCAATGCGTGAAAGTGAAAGTGAAGTCGCTCAGTCATGTCCAACTAGTAGCGACCCCATGGACTGTAGCCCACCAGGCTCCTCTGTCCATGGGATTTTCTAGGCAAGAGTACTGGAGTGGCTTGCCATGACATTCTACTGTATATAATTTTATTACCTTTGACACTTCTATTTTTGGCAGGATCCCAATTCTTTGACCAGAGGTTGAATCCATGCCCCCTGCAGTAGAATCTCAGAGTACTAATCACTGGACTGCCACAGAACTATCCCCCTGACACTTTTATATTGTTGTTATTTGGGTTACTTACAATAAATATAAATCTTGAAAGAAAAAAAATAGTGACTCTTACCAATTACACAGCATGTTTCTACACGATATTTATCAATCTCACAGAGGTTGTGAGCCAGATAACTCAACTCAGATTTCATGCTCTGAAAGAAAGGAAAGATAATCTAAGCATGAAAAAGGAACCCTTACTTTTCTTGTATCTAATGCTATGACGTGACAATCCAACACAGGAGATCAAAGCACAAACGAGCTTAATCAAGTCCAAGCAAAGGAAGCAGCTCACCCTGACATAAAGAAGGTTGGAGAATGTGTCCATATTTTCAATCCTGTAAGGGTCTTGTTTCCTTAGCTCATTAAAAATAGAGAGGGCTTTGTCAATATCTGCAGAAATAAGACAGAGTTCAGAAAACAATACAGTGCTACCTTCAGGATTTGATGGTACTTCGTTATCCTTATTCACTCACCTCTGATATTGTGATAGGCAACTGCAATTTGGGAAACAATATATGAGCTCTTAGAGAAGCCCACATCAATGAGATTCTGATATTTCTGCAGGGCCTCCTCTATCAACTGCAACTCTGTATATATATGGGCCAGAAAAAACTCTTTCATCCAGGTGTCTGGCAAAGACAGGAACTTCAGCTGGCAGCAGGAGAGAGAGGGACATACTTAATATACTTTGACCTCTCTCCGAAATGAACATCAAGGAACTATCTTTATTTTCTAAAAGAATTTATCACCAAAATTTTATTAGAGCACCTAATAATGAACAGGTGTGTGTGTTTATTCAGTCGCTTCAATCAAGTTGAAGTCTGCAACCCTACGTTTTGCAGCCTACCAGGCTCCTCTGTCCATGGGATTCTCCAGGCAAGAAAACTGGAGTGGGTTGCCATTTCCTCCTCCAGGGGATCTTCCCAACCCAGGGATCAAACCCAATCTCTTATGTCTCCTACACTTTAGCACTAGCACCACCTGAGATGCTGTTCAATTAAGTGAATAGGACTCACAAACATAATAGGGGGAATAGGGAAGAATGGTCTAGCTTCAAAAAGATAGGATTTGAGGTGAGCTTTGGAGGATGGGTAGAAACTGAATATTAAAGCGGAGAGAGAAAAAAGACAACATTCTAGGTAAGGGTAACAACAGAGGAAAAAGTTATGAGTGTAGGTAAGCAGGATGAGGCCAACTAGTTCAGTTTGAGGCGAGGCTATGTGTTGGGAAGCTGTAGGAAAAAAAAGACTGAACTAAGAGTGGGTGCTATGCTACAACCAGAAATGGGATGCAATGTGAAAACACTGCAATTTTTGTTAAGAGAATGACATGATGACATGAGTGCTTTAAGAATAAGTTTCGAAACAGTATGTAGGATAGCTTGGAAATGGAAGTACAAAAATAGGAAAGCTAGATAGAAAGTATTTATTACTTTTAAGTAATCTAGATTTGAGATGATAACCAAAGTGGCAAAGGGAACCAAGAGAAAGAGATGCAGACAAGAAGGAAACCATGGCAGTGTCTGGTGACTGACTAGATAAAGGGAGATAAGAAAAAGGGAAGAGACAAAATATGAATTTGAGGCATCAAGACTGAGTATATTCTGAGAAGTAGTGAAATAAATGAGAGTCCACCACGTTGAGAGGAAGAAAGAGAACTGAAGAGGCAAGATGAGAAATGTGGTTTTACATATTTTAAGTTCAGAGCTAAACAAATTTTCAATAAAAGTCTGGTAGGCAGTTAGAGATAAGAGAATAGAAGTAAACCAAGATGAAGATTTCAGACTCAAAATATAGTAGCATGTGTCAAGATTAAGGGAAATCAACCAGCCCTTGGTCCCTTAGAGTCAACAAAAGGAAGTATGTTGTTGCTTCTATTAACTACTGAAGAATAGCAAAATAAACTCTGTAGACACTGTTCTCTAACAATGACTAATCAAACAACTGCAGTTTAGAAAGCAATTTCATATACATTATTTCGTTAATTAACAAATTTCTAAATCTTAACAGAGTCCTATGACAGTTCAGAAGAGACATTAAACATGTTTCTAATACAATTCTTGATTTAAGAGAAATCATTCCTATAGCATCTTTGGAATTAGGAAACTATAATAGCATTTAGTCTATAAAACAAGTTACAGTAAAACTTGAATCTGAAAGCATGAAAATGAAAAGTTAGTCTAACACAACTGGATGCAAATCCACCAGCATCTACCAAACAAGAGCTAGACATTAGTCTTTCAAATAAAGACCTAAATCCCAACAGTGAAGGAGACCATAGGAGAGGGAGCAAAGAGGTAGCTATAATGAAAGGTTTAGCAAAATTTTTCTCCCCTTACCCGATTATTAAAGAATTACATAAGACTTGAAGCAAAAGATTTTTCATATAGCTCATCTCAAATTTACCATCTCTTTGTCGGTAATCAAGTTACAGAGTTCTAGCCAGGCTCCCCAGTGCAAAGGCAAAACATGAGTAGCCTCCACAAACACATCAATGGCCTCTTTCACTAAGTCCAGCTTTCGAAGCACCACACCATACCTAGAAAAGAAGGGAACGATCACAGATGTTAATAACATCTTGCCTCTACTCAGAAGTATCTCTCTCAGAAGTTCCAAATTACTGTAACACTTACAAAAAAAAAAAAAAAAGACAAATTACTGTAACACTTACAGATAAAGGCCAAAGCCATCAAGTTCCCGAGTCTGGTGTTTTTTGCTGAGCTCCACTCTCAATTCTCTAAGAGCCTCATTTTTCACTTGACCTTTCTCCAGAGGACCTAGGAAAGAAACAGAGTTTCTGACCTAAGGGTAGACTGCTGCTTTTTATTTCATAGACTCAGATACTCCCTTTGGCATCAACCAAAGTTATAACTGGAACTTCCAGCCAACGTTCACCAATAGCCGATGACATCTTACACAGTCCATTTACTTTATTACAGAAACTGCAACTGATAATCGGTCTGCAGTCATATTCTGTTAGGTCCACACAGGTTTTTAAAATTTTTGAGTTAATTATCAAATATTTAAATATCAGAAGCCTCAACTAAAAATCTAAATTTCCAGGTTCAGGTTGCAGGGAACAGGGTAAGGACAAGGGAAGAAAGCCCCTGACAAAATCAAGCCCACATTCCCACAAGGTAGACCTCAGAGGCCAGAGAAGGCAATGGCACCCCACTCCAGTACTCTTGCCTAGAGAATCCCAGGGAAGGGGGAGCCTGGTGGGCTTCCATCTATGGGGTCGCACAGAGTCGGACACGACTGAAGCGACTTAGCAGCAGCAGCAGCAGCCCTCAGAGGCAGCTGGGTGACAACCGGTCAGCTGTGCTCTCCAGCTTGCAGACTTTTCCTCAGTCTACTTCCGACGTTTATATTACCTGCCTGGCTCCTACAGGAATTAGAATTTGTAACTTCTGCTTTAGTCCAAAAGATAAGAGAAAGAAATTATACCTAGGCTATCAACTGTTTCATCATCCTTCTTCTTTTCTCCAGACTGTAAGAGAAAAATCAGTAAGTAGGTCTTTTTTCAGTTTATTCTGAAACCTGTTCTGAAACAAGCAGCCAGAATTGACCTAAAGGGTCCAAGTCCAAAATGAAATCTACTATTGGTCACTAATTTTAAACAACTATTTAGGAGCTCCCACTGCAAATCTGGAATAATTTGAGTACCAAAATGATAAAGTACAATAATGAATTATAAACAAAAAAAAATTAGGTATCCTTGAGTCCATACTGACACTAGATAAATACATAAACAAGTGAAGGGAAAAATACGCTCTTTAAAAAAAAAAATAAGTATTCATGTATTTATTTGGCCACAGCAGGTCTTAGTTGCAGCATGCAGGATCTTTTTTTAGCTGAGGCATGTGGGATTTTAGCTGCAACATGCAAACCCTTAGTTGGAGCATGAGGGATCTAGTTCCTTGACCAGGGATCGAACCCAGGCCCCCTGCATTGGGAACAGGGAGTCTTAGCCACTGGACCACCAGGGAAATCCTAGGGTCTTGCTTAGAGTAGAATTTACTTCTCAAGAGAGTCCTGGAGTAGATCATCATTTCACAACATTATAAAAAAGAAAACTTCAGGCAAAAATTAACAATGAATTTCTTGACTAATGGTTAGGTTCTTAATTTTTTTGCCTACTACAAAAAATACTTCAATGAATAGCTTTGTACATATATCCCTGTACACAAACTGAAGTATTTCTATTGAACAAGTGAAGTTTCTTCAAGAATTATTTGGGCATAGTATTTCAAACTGACATAATCTGCCCAGAGCAGCAGGAGACATGAGTTCAATCCCTGGGTCGGGAAGATCCCCTGGAGGAGGAAATGGCAACCCACTGCAGTATTCTTGCCTGAGTAATCCCATGGACAGAGGGGCCTAGCAGGCTACAGTTCATGGGGTCTCAGAGTCAGACACGACAGTGTCTGAGCACACAGCATGCATACACGCCCAGAGCAGCAGTCCACACATGTCAGGGTCTGGGTTTCACCTCCCCACACAAAGGAGTGGGTGGTGAGCTGAGGTTCCCAGTGGCTCTGGGCAGCAAATTTCACCCATAGCCACAACCAAAGCCACAGGTGATTTTCAACCAATGCCAAAACTATATAAAGGTTTACTCCTGAAACAGTCTACTGCCCCCTGCCTTTATCAATAATGAATATTTTCAATATTTTTATATTTCCTTTCATACCATTATTCTTTTTACTTTTCTTATGATGTCTTCTTTATTAAGTATTTATAAAGTATATTCACCAAGTAGCCTATTGCTAAACTATTAAAGATTAATTTTTTTCTATTGGGATTCTAAACATGGATGCTTTGCTGGTAACATTTTAAGAATGACATCTTAAAACGGCCCTCACCAGATATCTAGAATACATGTACAGAAAATAGGCTTTCTTGCTATTGCAGCCATGCAGGAAATGTGCTGCCCGATCATACTCTTTAACATCAAAGTAGGCCTTGGCCAGGGTGTAAGCATCCATATCCTGGGCATCTTCCTAAAAAAGAGACAAGCTTATGTTGGTGATTAAGAACAGGATAACAGAAGTTCTAATCCAAGAAGCATATTTATTAAATTCAAGATGTAAGAAACAATAATTATTTTCCTCCTCCCCAAAACCCAATACTTATTTATTAATTTATGAAGTAAAATAACAGTACATTCTTTCAAAATAAAAAGATGGGGAAAGAACTTTAAAAAACTAAACCAGCACTCAGAAATTTGTATTGTTTCTGCAAATGTAGTGGGAAGTAGCATATGCTTTAGATTTAAATTCTGACTTCTTGACTTCCTGGATTCAAGACATTAGTAAGGAACTTACTTAGCTTCTCTGAGTATTCACTTCTTCATCTGTAAAATGGAGCCAATAATATACATGTGATATGAGGAAAAAGTAAAAAAATCATGAAAAATGTCTAGTATTAATATCTGGCATCCCTTTCCTTCTCCAGACTTTTAAATGTCTACATAAATGCAATATATTGTGGAATTAATTGTATTTTTAGGTCTTCAAGTTTTGACATATTAGTACTGTAAAAGCAAAAATCACAGCTATAGTCTCTATGTAAAAAAATTAAATGATACATGCCTGAGGTAAAAACATACAATTCCTTCAAATTTAGGGATAAGTTGATTAAAACTTTAATAATTTCATTCTCTTCATTCTTCCTTCCCAAATACTGCCAGCACAAAACTGGAGCCAAAATTATATTCATGTTTTCTTCACTGGATGAACATGTCCTAAATGTGGCCATTCAAGCTTACGATTGTGGTGGCCCTTTTCATATATACTCATCATTTGCTTATTTCTTCTTCCACCTCTCTCACTTGCATTATACATTTTTTGTGTGACTTGTTTTGCTTTATAATGGAATATAATTGCCTTATATTGTGTTAGTTTCTGTTGTACAACATCAGTGAATCAGCCATACGTATACATTTATCCCCTACCTCTGAGTCTCCTTCCCACTCTCCCATACCATCCCTCTATTTATCACAGAGTACTGAGTGGAGCTCCCTGTGTTATACAGCATCTTCCTGTTAGCTATATGTTTTACGCATGGTAGTGTATATATGCCATGCATTGCACCTTTTGGATAATGAATATTTACTGCTTTTAAGTGTGTGAGTGTGTGTGTGTGGTTGGAGGAGGAGTGGAATCAAGAAATGGCATCTTCAGGAAAAACAAAATGGATTATGACAAAACTCTTTCAGACTACACAAACTATGTAAACATAAGTACTATAGATCATGCATAAAATGTATTCATATCTCATTTAACTCTCTCAGTATCCCCATAAAGTAAATACTACTATCTGCATTTCACTGATGAGGAAACTGTGGCTCAGGAGGTTAATTAAGTAATCTGTCAAAAGTCGCTAGTGTGGCTGAGATTTGAACCCAGAACCGTCTGGATCCAAAATCGGTTTCGCACTGTTGTAAAAACCTTATATGCTTCTCCACGTTATGTATACTGTCGAGGTTGAGCTGTAAAAATCTAAAAGACGGAAATCTTAAGCAAGCATTATTTACTAATTCCTCCAAAAGCTTAAGTTGGAGCACCAAGTCTTCCCAAGCTTAGCTAACAGATACAGATAAAATTGCTTAAAATATCCATCTCTGAATGGTTTGAACTCCCTCTAAAAACATCCCTGCTAAACTGTGTGCTCCCCTCTGGTGACAGGGCACTCAGTATCTCTTCTGATGCCGGGGAGCACTAGCTGTGAATACGTCGTTACCTCTGTAATAGGCGGCGGCGGCTGCAGCTCAGACAGAGGCAATGCCGGGAGAGAGAAGGCCAACTCCGCAGACCTGGAACAGCCACACAAACTGAATCAGCCCAAGCCCCGCAAGGCCGAGGATCCAACCCTGGTCCCCTCGGACCCCGACATCTTACCACTTGCTACTGTGCAGGAGGCCCCGCTCCCGGGTGAGACCCGCGATAAGTAGCAGCTGCTTTTTAACTTCCCGCAAATTTGAGAAATCGCAGCTGGATGGCAGGACCGGCACCAAGGAAGCCGTGGCGGCCACCGACACTATAGAGGAGCTCGCAGCCATTTTCCTGTCTCGACCACCCCAACCAATCATCAGCGAAAATACTGCCTGACCCTCTGAACCAAAAAAGTCTGTCTGTTATTGGCGGGCTCCTGCTACAGAAAAACCAATCAGAAACCTTCCTTCTCGTAAAGTCACTAAGAGGTCGGGCGGGAAGAGACAATTACGTCTGCGATTGGCCAAGAACTACTGGGGCGGGAAAGTTAGAACAAGAAAGAACGGACGAAGCCACGATTTCTGGGCGGGGCAGAGAGGAATGAGTGAATGGAAAAGTGGACAGAGAAGGTGGACTGGAAACTAGGGTTGGGAGAGCAAGAATGTGCAGAAGGGAGAGAGCTCTACCTTGCACCTTAAGGATGATGCGATTGGACTAAAGATAGAGTGTACTTCCTGGGCAGATTCTCTGCCGCTGAATGACAGTGAGGTATGGTGTCTAGCAAAGATGTCTGATATACTCTAGATTTTTTTTTTTTTAAGAAGTAAGATATATGGCTACAGGTGACTTCTTCCTCTTTCAGTTCAGTTCAGTACCTCAGGCGTGTCCAACTCTTTGCAACCCCATGGACTGCAGCATGCCAGACTTCCCTGTCCACCAACTCCCTGGAGCTTGCTCAAACTCATGTCCTTCAAGTGGGTGATAGCATCCAAGCATCTCATCCTCTGTCCTCCCCTTCTACTCCTGCCTTCAATCTTTCCCAGCATCAGGATCTTTTCCAATGACTCAGTTCTCCACACCAGGTGGCCAAAGTATTGGAGTTTCAGCTTCAGCACCACTTCTTCCAATGAATACCCAGGACTGATTTCCTTTAGGATGGACTGGTTTGATCTCTTTGCAGTCCAAGGGACTCTCAAGAGTCTTCTCCAACACCACAGTTTGAAAGCATCAATTCTTCAGTGCTAAACTTTCTTTATAGTCCAACTCTCTCATCCATAAATGACTACAGGAAAAACCATAGCTTTGACTAGACAGACCTTTGTTGGCAAAGTAATGTCTCTGCTTATTAATATGCTGTCTGTATGTTGGTCATGGAGAAGGAAATGGCAACCCACTCCAGTATTCTTGCGTGGGGAGTCCCAGGTGAGGAGGAGCCTGGTGAGCTGCCATCTATGGGGTCACACAGAGTTGGACACGACTGAAGCGACTTAGCAGCAGCAGCAGCAAGGTGGGTCATCACTTTTCTTCCAAGAAGCAAGTGTTTTTGAGTTTCATGACTGCAGTCACCATCTGCAGTGATTTTGGAGCCCAAGAAAATAAAGTCTCACTGTTTCTATTGTTTCCCCATCTATTTGCATGAAGCGATGGGACCAACTGCCATGATCTTAGTTTATTTGAATGTTAAGTTTTAAGATAACTTTTCCCTCTCCTCTTTCACTTTCGTCAAGAGGCTCTTTAGTTCCTCTGCTTTCTACCTTAAGGGTGGTATCATCTGAATATCTGAGGTTATTGATATTTCTCCCCCAGTCTTGTTCCAGCTTATGCTTCATGCAGTCAAGCATTTCACATAATGTACTCTGCATATAAGTCAAATAAGCAGGGTGACAATGTACAGCCTTGATGTACTCCTTTCCCAATTTGGAACCAATCTGTTGTTCCACGTCTGGTTCCAACTGTTCCTTCTTGACTTGCATACAGATTTCTCAGGAGGCAGGTAAGATGGCCTGGTATTCCCATCTGCTTAAGAATTTTCCAGCTTGTTGTGATCCACACAGTCAAAAGCTTTGTTGTAGTCTATGGACTCCTTATTGCCAAATTCAGACTTAAATTGAAGAAAGTAGGGAAAACCACTACACCATTCAGGTATGACCTAAATCAAATCACTTACGATTATACAGTGCAAGTGGGAAATAGATTTAAGGGACTAGATATGATAGAGTGCCTGATGAACTATGGACGGAGATTTGTGACATTGTACAGGAGACAGGGATCAAGACCATCCCCAAGAAAAAGAAATGCAAAAAAAGCAAAATGGCTGTCTGAGGAGGCCTTAAAAATAGCTGTGAAAATAAGAGAATTGAAAAACAAAGGAGAAAAAGAAAGATATACCCATTTGAATCCAGAATTCCAAAGAATAGCAAGGAGAGATAAGAAAGCCTTCCTCAATGATCAGTGCACAGAAGTGGAGGAAAACAATAGAATGGGAAAGACTAGATATCTCTTCAAGAAAATCAGAGATACCAAGGGAACATTTCGTGCAAAGATGGGCTCAATAAAGGACAGAAATGGTATGGACATAACAGAAGCAGAAGATATTAAGAAGAGGTGGCAAGAATACACAGAAGAACTGTACAAAAAAGATCTTCATGACCCAGATGATCACGATGGTGTGATCACTCACCTAGAGCCAGACATCCTGGAAAGTGAAGTCAAATGGGTCTTAGGAAGCATCACTACGAACAAAGCTAGTGGAGGTGATGGAATTCCAGTTGAGCTATTTCAAATCCTAAAAGATGGTGCTGTGAAAGTGCTGTATTCAATATGCCAGCAAATTTGGAAAAGTCAGCAGTGGCCACAGGACTGGAAAAGGTCAGTTTTCATTCCAATCCTAAAGAAAGGCAATGCCAAAGAATGTTCAAACTACCACACCATTGCACTCATCTCACACACTAGTAAAGTAATGCTCAAAATTCTCCAAGCCAGGCTTCAACACTACGTGAACCATGAACTTCCAGATGTTCAAGCTGGTTTTAGAAAAGGCCAAGGAACCAGAGATCAAATTGCCAACATCTGCTGGATCATGGAGAAAGCAAGAGAGTTCCAGAAAAACATCTACTTCTGTTTTATTGACTATGACAAAGCCTTTGACTGTGTGGATCACAATAAACTGTGGAAAATTCTGGAAGAGATGGGAATACCAGACCACCTGACCTGCCTCTTGAGAAATCTGTATGCACGTCAGGAAGCAACAGTTAGAACCGGACATGGAACAACAGACTGGTTCCAAACAGGAAAAGGAGGACGTCAAAGCTGTATATTGTCACCCTGTTTATCTAACTTATATGCAGAGTACATCATGAGAAACGCTGGACTGGAAGAAGCATAAGCTGGAATCAAGATTGCTGGGAGAAATATCAATAACCTCAGACATGCAGATGACACCACCCTTATGACATAAAGCAAAGAAGAACTAAAGAGCCTCTTGATGAAATTGAGAGAGCAGAGTGAAACAGTTGGCTTAAAGTTCAATATTCAGAAAACTAAGATCATGTCATCTGGTCCCAACACTTCATGGCAAATAGATGGGGAAACAGTGGAAATAGTGGCTGACTTTATTTTGGGGGGCTCCAAAATCACTGTAGATGGTGACTGCAGCTTTGAAATTAAAAGATGCATGCTCCTTGGAAGAGAAGTTATGAGCAACCTAGACAGCATATTAAAAAGCAGAGACATTATCTTGCCAACAAAGGTCTGTCTAGTCAAGGCTATCGTTTTTACAGTAGCCATGTGTGGGTGTGAGAGTTGGACTATAAAGAAAACTGAGCACTGAAGAATTGATGCCTTTGAACTGTGGTGTTGGAGAAGACTCTTGAGAGTCCCTTGGACTCCAAGGAGATCCAACCAGTCCATCCTAAAGGAAATCAGTCCCAAATATTCATTGGAAGGACTGATGTTGAAGCTGAAACTCCAATACTTTGGCCACCATGTGAAGAACTGAGTCATTGGAAAAGACCCTGATGCTGGGAAAGATTGAAGGCGGGAGGTGAAGGGGATGACAGCAGATGAATGGTTGGATGGCATCACCGACTCAACAGACATGAGTTTGAGTAAACTCCAGGAGTTGGTGATGGACAGGGAGGCCTGGCATGCTGCAGTCCATGGGATCGCAAAGAGTCGGACACGACTGAGTGACTGAACTGAACTGATAAACCAGAAATAGATGTTTTTCTAGAACTGTCTTGCTTTTTCTATGATCCAACAGATGTTGGCCATTTGATCTCTGGTTCCTCTGCCTTTTCTAAATCCAGCTTGAACATCTGGTTCATGTACTGTTGATGCCTAGCTTAGAGAATTTTCAGCATCACTTTGGCAGCATGTGAGATGAGTGCAACTGTGTGGTAGTTTGACCTTTGGCATTGCCTTTCTTTGAGACTGGAATGAAAGTTGATCTTTTCAGTCCTGTGGCCACTGGTGTGAGTGAGTGAAGTCGCTCAGTTGTGTCTGACTCTTTGCAACCCCATGGACTGTAGCCTACCAGGCTCCTCCATCCATGGGATTTTCCAGGCAAGAATACTGGAGTGGGTTGCCATTTCCTTTTCCAGGAGATCTTCCCAACCCAGGGATTGAACCTGGGTCTCCCACTTTACAGGCAGACACTTTACCGTCTGAGCTGCCAGGGAAGTCGGCCACTGCTGAGTTTTCCAAATTTGCTGGCATACTGAGTGCAGCACTTTCACAACATTTTCTTTTAGGATGTGAAATAGCTCAACTGGAATTCCATCACCTCCACTAGTTTTATTCGTAGTGATGCTTCCTAAGACCCACTTGATCTCGCATTTCAGGATGTCTGACTCTAGGTAAGTGATCGCACCATCATGGTTATCTGGGTCATGAAGATCTGTTTTGTATAGTTCGTCTGTGTATTCTTGCCACCTCTTCTTAATATCTTCTGCTTCTGTTAGGTCCATATGGTTTCTGTCCTTTATTGTGCCCATCTTTGCATGAAATGTTTCCTTGGTATCTCTAATTTTCTTGAGGAGATCTCTAGTCTTTTACATTCTGCTGTTTCCCTCTATTTCTTTGCATTGATCACTGAGGAAGGCTTTCTTATCTCCCCTTGCTATTCTTGGAGCTCTGCATTCAGATGGATATGTTTTTCCTTTAACTTCTCTTGTTTTCTCAGCTATTTGTAAGGCCTCCTCAGACAACCATTTCGCCTTTTTGCATTTCTTTTTCTTGGGGATGGTCTTGATACCTGTCTCCTGTACAATGTCACAAATCTCCTTCCATAGTTCTTCAGACACTCTGTCTTTCAGATCTAATCTCTTGAATCTACTTGTCACTTGCACTGTATAATCGTAAGGCATTTGATTTAGGTCATACCTGAATGGTGTAGTGGTTTTCCCTACTTTCTTCAATTTGTCTGAATTTTTATTTTCATCCAACCTCTTTCTTACCCCTGGGGAGGGGAGATGATAACTAACATTTGTTGAGGGCTCCCTAGCTGGCGCTAGCAGTAAAGAACCTGGCTGCCAATGCAAAAGCCCCAGGTTCGATCCCTGGGTCGGGAAGATCCCCTGGAGAAGGAAATGGAAACCCACTCCAGTATTCTTGCATGGAGAATCTCACGGAGAGAGGAGCCTGAAAGGCTATAGTCCATGGGGTCACAAAGTGCTGGACACGACTTAGCGGCTAAACAGCAGCAGCAGCATGATTTGTATCATCCCAATGTTACAGATAAAACAAGACAAAAGTTCAGAATTGCAGTCAGTCTTCCAAGGAGAGTGTATAGATTATAACCCTACTCTGATTCCAAAACCCTTAAATATTAAATGAACATTACTAAGTATTACATGAACATTGTCAACCTTGTTTTATCTTTAACCCTTTCATAGTAATATATGGTTTTTTGAACTCCCTTGGGAATGTCTTGAAACCATTCTTTGGGTGTTATATATAAGTGAAATTATGTAAAGCATGTTTAGATTAACTTGTATTATTAAAGACTATTCTAAAGTCAACTTTTTTTCCACCATACTATATAGTATATGAGGTCAAAATTCTACTTTTTCTTGTTTCAAAAGTGTTGCAAACTTTATATTTGTTTTAAATTTATAATTTAACCCAAAAAATGATTTGTTAGCAAACACAAAAATTACAGTATATCACATATCTACCTGTGTGTGTATATATATGGATATAGATATAGACATATGGTGGTGGTGGTTTAGTCACTAAGTCATGTCCGACTCTTGTAATTCCATGGACTATACTGAATATAAATTGAATAAATATGAAATGTAATTGTTTATGGTATTATAGATAGTAAGATAGATAATGCTTTTATGACTTGTTTAGAATTATTATACTTTGCCCTTTAATATGTTATTGCTTATTTTATAATTGTCTATAATTTTATAATTTTTAAGTTTTGTTTTTAAGTAACAAGAAAATAGAAATGATTTCAAGATTCTTCTGGCAAGCAGTTCTCTACAAACAACACATTTTGGGTGTAGCCAGTGAATGAATGTTTTGTCCCAGTGAATGAAAAGATAAATTGGATACAACTGTCACATGTTTGTAACCATTTTTAAAGTCATAGTTGTTCTGATACTATCATTACTTTGTATTATGTTTCTCACTGTAATGCTATATAATTTAATTTTTATTTCTCCACCATGCCGCCACTCCTTGCTATTACAAAGACTTTGCAGATTACTATTTGATAACACATTTTTTTCTATTACAAAAATAATGTATGGTCAATGCAGAAAACTTGAAAAATACTGTATTCATGGATAAAAATAAATATACCACTACATACCTGTTGAAATGGCCAAAATCTAGATTGCTGCTTAACATCAAATGCTAGCAAGGATGTGGAACAAGAACTTTCATTCATTTCTGGTGAGAATGCAAAATGTACA
This sequence comes from Moschus berezovskii, assembly GCF_049115385.1. Classification (NCBI taxonomy): domain Eukaryota; kingdom Metazoa; phylum Chordata; class Mammalia; order Artiodactyla; family Moschidae; genus Moschus; species Moschus berezovskii. The sequence continues at coordinate 62,395,550 of NC_142467.1, read as the reverse complement.
ACCACATTTGAAAATAGTTTGGCAGTTTCTTACAAAACTAAGCATACACTTACCATGTGACACAGCAGTCTTGCTCCTCGGTATTTAACCAACAGAATTGAAAATGTCTATCGACACAAAAAACTGTGCACAGATGTTTATAACAACTTTATTCATAATTGCCAAAAGTTGGAAACAAGATGTCCTCTGGAAGGTGAATGAATAAATAAACTAGTATATCCAGAAGATAGACTATTATTCAGCATTAAAATGATATGAGCTATCAAGCCATGAAAAGACTTGTAGAGGAAACTTCTATGCCTTTTATTAAATGAAAGAAGCAAATCTGAAAAGGCTACATATTGTATGATTCTAACTATGTGACATTCTGAAAAAGGCAAAACTAAGGAGACAGTAAAAAGGTGAGTGGTTTAGCCTATGATGACTATCCAATTCCAAAACATTTTCATCACTTCGAAACGAATCCTCATACCTATTGGCATCACTTCCCAGTCTCCCCTGCCTGTGGACCCTGGATATATTTTCTCCTTGCAACATTACTTTGTTAAGCCCCAGAAATTTCTTGTGTTAAACAAGATTTTTTTGTTAGATGAATACAATTCACAGATACATGTGAAGAGTACCTTAAGGCAAATTTGCAGCAGTATCATTTGTAAACTCCTCATTAACTAGTATTTCAGTATCAGGGTTCGTTATGCTTGGAGACTTTAACCATTATTCATCGAGGGTAAATTTTTAATGTATATATGACTTAAACAGTACAACAGTAAAAACCACCATGGAGGCTTCCAGTGTTCAGTTGAGTAATACAGCCAACATTTTAATAACAGAGGTTAGAACTGTGCAGGTCCGCTTACATGCAAATCTTATTTTTTTTAGATTTTTTTTTCAATAAATACATATATGTACTGTAAAATGTGTTTCACTTCCTTTCTTAATAACATTTTCTTTCTCTAACTTACACTATTATAAGAATACACTATATAATACCTATAACATACAAAATATGTTAATCTACTGCTTATGTTACAGATAAAGCCTCCAGCTAAGAGTAGGTTATTAACAGTTTAGTTTGGGAGGAATCAAAAGTTATACTGAGATTTTTGACTAGTGGACCGACACCCCTAATCCCCATGTTATTCAAGGGTCAGCTGTAAACTGTTCCATGTTCCTTTGATTGCCAGGAACCACCCCACATTCATTCTTTCACTCACTCAAGACTCAAACTATTCCCTTTTATCAAGAGAAAAAATGTAAATAATTATCTTATTTGTTAAATGTTTTTTAAAAAATGAAAATCATGGTCATCAGCTTTAGTAATGTGGACCCCTCCTAACACCTTTGTGAACCCCTGATCTCTACCTCCTTGTGCTTCCAGAATCATCAGTCTCAGCCCAGTTCAAAGGTATTTTATTTCCAAATTGACATTAGGCTTCCTTTTACCTTCTTCCCTCTCAGGAGGTAACATGGTGGTAATAGTGAGTTCTTTACTGGAAGATAGTTGAGTGGAGAGCTATATAATTCAGGCCCTGAGCCATATTACTAGGTTCAAACCCTAATTCCACCATTCCCAATATCTTGGGAATATCATTTAATCTATGTCCTTTAGGTCATTCGTTTGTAAAATGAGGATCATAACAATAATTCATGCTATTCATTTGGGGTAAGAACTGGATGAGATAATCCATGTAATATATTCAGAACAATTGTTAACACAATGAACACTGGATCAGTTCAGTTCAATTCAGTCACTTAGTCGTGTCCGACTCTTTGCGACCCCATGAATCACAGCACGCCAGGCCTCCCTGTCCATCACCAACTCCCGGAGTTTACTCAATTCATGTCCATCGAGTCGGTGATGCCATCCAGCCATCTCATTCTCTGTCATCCCCTTCTCCTCCTGCCCCCAATCCCTCCCAGCATCAGAGTCTTTTCCAGTGAGTCAACTCTTCGCATGAGGTGGCCAAAGTATTGGAGTTTTAACTGTAGCATCAATCCTTCCAACATGTAAGCTATTTTGGACTCTTACTCTCTGCTGGCATCTTTACACATCAGATCACTTGTTTGCATGTGTGTCTGCTCAGTTCCTCAGTCATGTTTGACTCTTTGCAACCCCATGGATTGTGGCCCACCAAGCTCCTCTGTTCTTGGACTTTTTTTCAGGCAAGAATACTGGAGTGGGTTGCCAATTCCTCCTCTAAGGGATCTTCCTGACCCAGGGATCAGATTTGCATCTCCTGTGACTCCTGCGTTGGCAGGCAGATTTTTTACCACTGAGCCACCTGGGAAGTCCATAGGTTGCATGACAACCCTGCAAAGCAGATATTATTATCCTTATTTTATGGATATGATATAATTATATCAGATATAGTATATAAATATGCTTATACATAACACATAGTATATAACAACAGTTTAGAGAATAATATAAAAATAGCACCCATGAACCACTACTCAGGTTAATAAATAGAACATTACGAATTCTTCATTTTTATTTATTTTTTTAAAATTTAAAATCAGAACACTCAATTCATGACTAATTTTTGAAACATGAAAGTTGCTTCAAAGATGCTGCAAAGGTGCTGTCTTAGGTTTAGGTAGTGTTCCTTCATGGAATTCATGCCTGAATCTGCATCATACAATTTTTACGTGCCTCATTCACTGGCTGAGGCGGTATTTTGTCTTTTAGACTTGGCATTCCATTATATTTTCTCTTCCACTTGACCAGGTAGCCACGTTTGCTGCAGGTCAACTTCTGAAGGTGGGAGGCAGCAGTGTTTGCACCTTACTGCGATGCTTTCCCAGTGTTGACATCCCTTTCTTCACCTCTTCTATGGCCAAGACCAAAGAGGTGACCAGTTCTTGAGAAGTCCCTCCAGTGACACTCTCTTTCCACCTCCCCTCCTTTCCCTTTGCTTTTTCTCTTTTCCTTTCCTTCTTCTTTACATTCTTTCTTCCATTCTGATCCTTTGAAAAAATTCCTTTTTTTTTTCCTGCACTCTGCTATTTCACAGCTATGAAACCCAGAGCAAGACACTGAATTCTTATGAACTTCAGCAGTATCCTGATCTATAAAATGGGAATAATAGGAACAATACCTAACTTACAGGCTCATGATGAGATTTAATAAGAGGATTTAAATAAGATAATCTGTGTGAAATGTTAGCACAGACCTTGGCATATGGTTGGAAGTCAATAAATAGTAGTTGTTTACATTTTTATTATTATTTTAAAATCATTTAGGGACTTCCCTGGTGGTCCACTGGTTGAGATTCCCCACTTCCACTGCAGGGGACATGGGTCTATCCCTGGTTGGGAAACTAAGATTCATGCTTGCCACATAGCACTGACAAAAAAATAAATAAAAAATTAAAAAAACCCACTTCTGTTACGGAAGAACTTTGTGGTATAATGGAAATAGGACTTTAGTCTCTTTGGCCCAGAGAGACCTGGATTCAAATTGTGGTTCCATTATATACCAGCAATGGCTTAATGCAAGTCACTAAACCTCTCCATCTATAACTTAAAATGGGGTGATGATAGTGATGGTCAGTAACTGACCATACAAAGTGATTGCGAGGACCAGATGAAATGACACATAAAGTACCCAGGCATCACTTAACACCTTTCCCTCCCTCTATCCTTCTCTTCTTCTTTCTCTGGTTGAGTAAATGTTCTTCCCCACAGGGCTATTAAAAGCAGCTGCATGCTTATGCAGTTTCTCCTAAAGTCTGGATTCAGTTCAGCAAGTGTATACCAAGCACCCACTAGGCAGCTATGAGCACCTTCCTGGCTGAAGTGCTGCTAAGCCAGGGAACTAACCCCCCTTGAGAAAATGAAGTTCTAGGATCATGTCCATTCCTGGGTCTGGACCCCTGGGATAATTTTTAAAACAATTTCTTAAAAAGAAGAAAGAATAAGAAGTTGCTGAATTCAACTCTAGATTCTAACCCCAAGCTTGTCACACATTACATCTTCAGTAACAACTTCATCCAGTTGTGTGCTGTCCCAACTAACATTCTTCAGGAACCCTAGGGGTTTGTAACACAGTGAAGGTTGAATATCAATAACCTCAGATATGCAGATGACACCACCCTTATGGCAAAAAGTGAAGAGGAACTAAAGAGCCTCTTGGTGAAAGTGAAAGAGGAGAGTGAAAAAGTTGGCTTAAAACTCAACATTCAGCAAACTAAGATCATGGCATCTGGTCCCATCACTTCATGGGAAATAGATGGGGAAACAGTGGAAACAGTGAGAGACTTTCTTTTCCTGGGCTCCAAAATCACTGCAGATGGTGACTGCAGTCATGAAATTAAAAGATGCTTGCTCATACGCAGCTGAGTGACTGAACTGAACTGAACTGCACTGAAGGTTGACACACATGAGGCCTTTCCCAGAAAAAAATCTCCATTGCTTCCTCCTGCTGTGATCCCAGCTATGGACAGAAGATGGAGTCATTTCCTCCCTCCGCTCTCAACAAACTTGCCAAGCAGAAAATCTGTTAATCAAAAGCTGTGAGGTCCAGGAATGAGAAGACTGTGGCCATCACCAGACACCAGAGCTAAGGATGAAGCCTGACTACTAGCAGGTAAGATCTAGTACATCTAAACCCAGTGAGGATGGAAAGAACAGTCAGTTCCTATCATGGTTTCAGCTCTACGGATATTTCAGTTTCAGTTCAGTTTAGTCGCTCAGTCGTGTCCGACTCTTTGCGACTCCATGGATGGCAGCACACCAGGCTTCCCTGTCCATCACCAAGTCCCGGAGTTTGCTCAAACTCATGTTCATCGAGTCAGTGATGCCATCCAGTCATTTTATCCTCTGTCATCCCCTTCTCCTCCTGCTTTCAACCATTTAATTCTTTGTTGGGGCTTCCTGGGTAGCTCAAACGGTAAAGAATCTGCAATGCCGGAGATCTGGATTTGATCCCTGGGTTGGGAAGATCCCCTGGATCAACCATTCTTTGTTGGGGCTGGGAGAGGGCTGTCCATTGTAAGATGTCTAACATCCCTAGCTGCTAGCCTCTAGGTGCCAGCAGCATGCCTCTCCCCAACCAAAAATGTCTCAGACATTGCCAAATATCCCCTGAGGAGCAGAATCACTCCTAGTTGAGAACCACTGGTTTATAGCCATTAATAGTGTCGGGGTAATGGTCTATATAGAATAGATTCCTGTCTCTGTGCTTCCATTCCAGGGGTTGCTAGTTTGATCCCTAGTCAGGGAATTAAGATCCCACATGCCTCATGGCACCGCAAAAAAAAAAAAAAAAAAAGACTCCTGGGGACCTTCAAAGGATGTACTCTGAGGACTACTTGCCCTAAAAGCCCAGTTTCCAATGCTTGGGAATTGGGGAAAGGAAACTAGCAGCCCTCATCTATTGAGTAAAGCTAAGAGGGTCAGGTCCGTCTAGTTAAGGCTATGGTTTTTCCAGTGGTCATGTATGGATGTGAGAGTTGGACTGTGAAGAAAGCTGATCGCCGAAGAATTGATGTTTTTGAACTGTGCTGTTGGAGAAGACTCTTGAGAGTCCCTTGGACTGCAAGGAGATCCAACCAGTCCATTCTAAAGGAGATCAGTCCTGGGTGTTCATTGGAAGGACTGATGCTAAAGCTGAAACTCCAATACTTTGGCCACCTCATGCAAAGAGTTGACTCACTGGAAAAGACTCTGATGCTGGAAGGGATTGGGGGCAGGAGAAGGGGACGACAGAGAATGAGAGGGCTGGATGGCATCACTGACTCGATGGACATGAGTTTGCGTGAACTCCGGGAGTTGGTGATGGACAGGGAGGCCTGGCGTGCTGTGATTCATGGGTCTCAAAGAGTTGGGCACAACTGAGCAACTGAACTGAACTGAACTGAACTGAAGAGGGTCACAAAGAAGAGGAAAGAAAGCAAACATGGAGTTGAAACCCTCACGGTTAGGACTGGACTCTGAGGTACAGTTTATTTTAATCTCTAAAGATAAAGAAACTAAGGCTCAGAGATCAAGTAACTTGTCTAAGGTCAAATACCTGAAAGTGATAAAACAAGGAATTAAACCCAAGACTATCTCCAAAGCCTTAGCTGCAACTCTGGGACACCTGGAACATTATTTATTCATTCATTCATTCATCTGTTCATTTAACAACTACTTAGTTTCCACTAGGACTTACCTGGTGGCTCAGACAGTAAAGAACCTGTCTGTGATGTGGGAGACCTGGGTTCAGTCCCTGGGTTGGGAAGATCCCCTGGAGGAGGGTATGGCGACCCACTCCAGTTTACTTACCTGGAGAATCCTCATGGACAGAGAAGCATGGTGGGTTACAGTGCGTAGGGTCACAAAGAGTTGGACACAACTGAGCAACTAAGCCCTATGTTCCAAGCTCTGGGAATAGAGTGATGAACAAGATAGTCAATCCCTACATTCATAGACCTTATTGTCTAGTAGGAAATAAAAATGACAAGTAAATTATCATACAAGGCATTAGTCAACACCAGTTATAAGAGCATTGAAGGAAACGCTTAGGGAACTAAGTCTGTGCTAAATGATGGACAAAGTAAGCCCTTCCATCCCTGGATACCCACCCTTTTGCAAGGTGACTTTGCATCAAGAAATGAGTCTGTTTCTCTGCCTTTGAATTTGTGTTGGCCCTAGGACTTTCTTCAAGTAACAGAGTGCAATAGAAGTGACATTATGTGACTTCTGAACTTCAGCATTAAGGAATCTGGCAGCTTCTACTTGCACTCTGTTGCTACCCTGAAGCCACCATGTAAGGAAGCCCCAGGTTAGCATCCTAGCTTTCCAGACATTCCAGCTGTCCCAGCTGCTTACACCACTTTGAATGAGGCTCCCTACATATGAGCAAAGTTACCCAGGAATAGCTAGCTGTCAGTCAACTCAACAACTGACTGCAGCTTCAGAGGTTGTCCAGGCAAGACTGAGCCAATCAAACTGCAGAATCATGAGCAAATGGCTAAAGGCAGTTTGTTACTCAAAGATAGAAAACGAGTTGAAAGTCCTAACCACATCTGGGGGTGGGGAGTGAGTCAGAGGGCATTCTTGAAGACACAGGTTCAAGCTGAGACCTGGAGAATAAGTGGGAGTCAGCCTGATAGAGCATGGGGGAACAGTATCCAGGGCAGCAGAGACAACCATCTGAAGGCATTGAGCTAAAAATGAACTATGTATGTCTGAGGTCCTGTGTAGGGAACAGCAGAACAAGATGGTCTAGATGGAGAGGTAAGCCCAGCACCACAGGCAATGACCAGTGAGTGGAGTGCCTTACCTACTGCCCACCACCCATCTCCATCTCAATCCAGGACCAATTTTTTATCACATTCTGAATACATCCGTAGACTGTGTCAGGAATGTAAATTTCACTCAGGATGTATGTCAAAGAATTAAAAAGTTGAAAATACAGACGGATGTCAATCTGCCTCTGAGAAACTTGGGAAAGGTTGAGTCACAGTTTTCTGGGGATAAATGATATGAAGATGACAAGGCAGCCTGAGCACATGGTAAAAAAATGTATTTTTAATAGCTGTGATGACCATCTCAGCTATTATGGCCCCATCTTCACTGATCTAAGCTCATACTTAAAAGGAAATTTACTTTAAAAGCCCTTTTTTTGCATAATGGGAAGGCAGGCTTGTCCAGTTCCATTTCCCCGAGGTAATAGCTCCAGGATGTAATGGGAGGTCTTGCTACAAGCCCTGTTAATCAGGGGCCCAGAGCCTGGGTGACCCCCCTTCTCAGTGTTCTTAATTCCTATTACTCAATAAAGTCCCCCAAAGGATGCCTCACCTCCCAGGTTGCTGCTGTGAACTGTTAGGAGGGAGAATTGATTGGGCTGACATCACTGTGTTGCTTATGCTGTTCCCAGTGGGGAAGATGATACAGTGGGAGCTCCTTCTGTAGGGGCAAAAAGCTGAGCCTGATCACAGCAGGCTTCCCATCAGGCAGGCTTCCCCCAGGACAACCACAGGACCCGACATCTAGGCCATTTATTTTCTCCAACCAGTTGAGGGATAAGGGCAGGCTGGGTGTGACTCTGTCTTTATCCAACCTGGCAACTCCTGCTTTCTCTCCTTTCCCAAGAGGGTCCCCATGCACAGCACTACCAAAGATGGGCTCACTCACATTTTTTTTCACTATAAAAGTGAATATTTACTTAGGATAATAAAAGAAAACACACGAAATTACACATTAAAAAAAACTAAAAACTGACAGGGACTTCCCTAGTGGTCCAGTGGTTAGGACTCCCTGATTCCACTGAGGGAGACACAGGTCCAGTCCCTGGGGGCAGGGTATGGACTAAGATCCCACATGCTGTGCAGAGTGGTCAAAAACACAAAAAAACCCTGATAAATCCCATAACCATTACAAAATCTGAGGGGAAGAAAATGTTTTTATTAACTACCTGACATACCTCCACAATACATTTTTTCCTACATTTTAGCCTGCAATTTTTTTTTTATTTGAACCATTTCATTCTATTAACTCTAGATTGCAAGAGCTTCCTTTTGTTTTTCTTGTTCTTTTTTATTTTTTTGGGTAAGGTATAAGACACATACAATAAAATGTAGGATGTACTAATTTTCACACAAGAAAAGTAATTTGATCTGAAGTGTACAATTCAAGGTGATTTTTTTAACATAGACACACATTCATATAACCGTCACCCAGATTAAGATAAAGAACACTTCTGACAGGTATTTACTCTTAGTCTAATTTTATTAACAATAATACCTTTTTAAATAAATTGACTGAGGTCCAGGCATTAGGCTAAGAGCTTTATGGAATATGATATCATTTGATCTTCACAACAAAGTACCACTATCATCTCCATTTTACAGATGGAGAAACTGAGGCTTTGAGAATTTAAATGCCTTGTAAAAGATCACCCACAGAAGCAGGTGCCAATGTGACACTCGAATCCAAATGTTAGGCTCCAAGGCTCATGTGCCTAACCACTGTCATGTGTATGTTAGTCATTCAGTCATGTCTGGCTCTTTGGGACCCCATGGACTGTGGACTTCCAGGCTCCTCTGTTCATGGAATGCTCACCAACTGAGCCACGAGGGAAGCCCAATCACTACCACAGTAAGGGGCATCCACTGGCTTCACTTCACAGTAACCGACTGCCTCCACCATTTTGCTTTTTCTTCTGTTCCCCAGGAACCTCTGGGCCCCCTTTTAAAACTTGGATGAAGCCATCTACACTTTCAGCATACCCACTCCTGTGAGCTCAGTACCCCCTGAGGAAGACATCAGAGGACCCTCCATCAGCCCACAGTTTCTGGAGGCACAGTGCCCATTCCACAGAGGTTGCAGCATCCCCCTGAGAAAACAGCTTAGCTCTCATACTTCCCCAGGATCCATGAGTGTAGAAAGTGCAGCTTAGACTTGAGAATGCTCTTTACCTGGAGTTGGAATGGAAAAGTCACCCCATCTTTGAACAAGTCTTGCTTCAACCACTTTGTAACCAGATAGCTACGAGAAAGTTGTTTTATCTCATAGAATGAGAGTTTCCTCAACTGTAATAGGAGGGTATTAAGAGAAGTTCGCTCATAGGGTTACTCTGAGAATGAGATGAGATCATGCCATGCAGACAGTCATTACACAAAGATTGTTGTGTTTCCAGCAGGCATAGGGTATGGTGTCCCTTCACATTTGCCAGATTACCCACTAGGCTAGGTCAGGAAAGAATCACAATAAAATTATAGAGTGGTGGCAAATAAAAATAAGAAGTAAGAAAGAAAAGGGAGCCAGAAAGATGAAAGATCTGATCAGAGAGAGACTAAACTACTTAACTGGGAGCTCCTGAGGTGGCATCTCAGACTTGGGAATAAGCCCTTGCTGGAGCAGCCGGGTGCTGAGCATTCAGGCCTTCCCTGTTGTTGGACAGTCTCACAGACAGATTCCAGCTTTCATCTGTCCACTCCAAGGCCCTGGGCTTCCAAGGTGGTGCAGTAGTAAAGAATCCACCTGCTAATGTAGGAGACATGAGTTCAATCCCTGGGTGAGGAAGATTCCCTGGAGGAGGAAAAGGCAACCTGTTCCACTATTCTTGCCTGGAAAATTCCATGAACAGGGGATCCTGAGGGCAACAGTCCATGGGGTTGCAAAGAATGGGACATGACTGAGTACACACGCATTCTAAGGCCCACCTGGGTGTTGGAGGCTAACGAAATCCCACTTTCTCTCTTCCTGCTGTGCCCTCCAAGCTGAGATTGGTCCCAAGTCCAGTATACATATTATGGTGTTGACCCCACACTGAGTTGGCATCTGGCTCAGTCCAGGCTCTTTCTGCCAGGGGACACACAGAGACATACATCCCATCCTCAACCTTCTCCCCCAAACCCCATCATCCCCCATACACACACACTCGAGACCTGGGCAAGAGAAATGCATCTTCTCTGCTGCCTCTGTAATTTGAGAAGGTAGATCAGAAGGCTAAACCCACTCACACCTACATTGCCTAAGAAGAATCATGAGCAGTTCTAGTACAGTGGATAGAGTATGCATTTACCCCAGTAAGCACTAACTGCTATACATAAATTTCTCTAACCCGTACAACCCTGGGAGGGAAGTGTTATTTCCCCCTTTTACCCATGAGAAAACTCATGTTCTGAGAAGTTAACAGTTATGGCACAAGGTGGCCAAGCCAGAATCCAAACACGTGTGTCCATCTAAATTAACTTCTTGCAGTAAATTCTAATATTACAAGCTCAGAGTTGAAGAAACTAAGTCTCAGAGAAATTTAGCAACTTGCCTTCAGTCACACAATTATTCCTTTGTCCCGTTACCTCTTGTTTGCTGATCTCCTTCATCCCTGTCGACTACCCTCGTGGAGCCTGTCATTTCTCTCCTCAGGTTGGAGCTGACTAGGTGAGCATCCTTCCTCCTAGTCTGCAAACCAAAGTGCCTAGTATGTGTGGGGCTGTTGAACTCCATGCTTGACTAAGTCCTTGCTACTTGAAATGGATCCCAAATGGCGGCCAGAGCCTCTCCTCAGCCTCTGCCTTCAAGGGTCCCTTGGGCCCAGAGAAGTGTGATGACCTCAGATTGGGCTAAAGGCAATAACAAGGAGCTGCCGGCACGCAGCCTAGGGTAGCAGACAGAAGGCCCCAGAGCAAGTCTGATTTAATCCTGTAATGGAATGTGACTCAGATAAGACTTTTATCAACCCTACCTAGGCTGTGAGGGAGAAAGGACCATCCTGGAATCATGAGGGATGCTTTCCATTGTCCTGGGACTGTCCAAGTATGCCTGAAGGCCTGGCCTTACTGGAAAGACCAGGAGAAAGCAGAGGTATCAAGGAGCACTTGGAGGAATTTGACTCAAATTTTCAGGACTGCGGGAACAGGAGGGAGAGGAGAAGGCTGGGAGGCAGAGAGGATATTAAACTCTATCCCTTAATAACAATAACAGTAGTAGCTACTATTATTTATGAGGCATTATACTAGGTTTTTAAGTGCTTATGCAATAGGTACTATTATCATCCTTATTATAGAAGTGAAAATCACACTCAAGAAGGTAAGTCACACAGTTGCTAAAATGGGAGAGCTGGAATTTCCACCTAAATCTGCCTGATTCCACCGCCCTCTGGCCTTGCCATGGTGCAGATGGACAGTGCACAATCACTCTTGCTCACCCAGTCCTTCACTTCTGGAACCTTTGTCAGCACCCCATACATGTCTCCTCTTCTTGGAATTCTTCCAGAAAGCTTTACATAACCACAAGATGCAGCCTCCTCAATACCCCAAAAGGGAGAAAATACAGGATAAAGCAAGGTGAACTGACCAATCAGGAGTAGAAAGGCTTTACAACTCCCACCTCTGAAACCCCAGGGGTAGCCACACCAAAGGCAAAGTGGTGTCTGGCTTTCTGCCAACTACTTTCTCTGTCCCTCGCCACCCCCCTACCCCCAGCCCTAAGCTCCCTACCCTCACTTCTCATTTTCTTCCTAGATCAACTTAACTTTCCAGGCCCCCACTCCACTTGTCTTGTTCATTCAGGAACACTTCTAAGTACTCCTTGTTAGCAATAGACTAGGGATTCACCTCCCTTGCCAGAGAAGAATATGTACAATGCAATATTAATAGTAATATTAGCTAACACTTACTGAGCACTTACTATGTGCCAGTCACTTTTCTTTCATTTTGAGCTTGAAAATGCAGGCAAAACAAGCAGTAGCTTTTATGTCAATTACAAGGAGACAGGGGAGGGATCTAATGTTTCATAAGCTTTCTCTGCATGGAGGCCCAGTACCCTCTCAGGAGACAGAGGAGTGTGGTAACAATAATCATGGACTCTGGGTCTGAGGTCAGCTCCATTACTGACAAGCTGTGCATTTACAGACGAGCTAATCCTCTGAGTCTCAGTTTCTTCCTTGATAAAATGTAAATAATAATAATTCTTATTTCCTAAGGTTGTTGAGAGGTTTAAAGAAATGATGGGTATAAAGTGTTTAGCAAACTCCCTAACCCGTAATAATAATCAATCAATGTATAGAAGTTATTACTTATTAAAATACCATTAGGATAAAATAGCTAAATTGCAAACTTTTTTTAAGCTCCTCAGACCTAGGCAGGATTTTTTGTTATTGTTAATTGCATGGTTGCAGTTGATGAGAACTTAAAACTACTGTGCTTTTTGGGACTAGTAGGTCAACGGCTTTCCACATCATTCTGCCTGCTGCTTGGAAGCCTACCTGGCAAGAGTTGTTCTAACAGAAATGGTTTGGGGCAAGCTCATATAGATCTAATTATCTGGGCTTGGGCAGAAATTACCACTGGGAAAGCCAGAGGGGAAGCATTTCTGGATTTGTTTGCTAGGGCTGCCTAGCAAATGTGGTAACGAAGTACTACAAACTGGGTGGTTTAACCAACAGGAATTCATTGTATCAGAGTTCTGGAGGGTGGATGTCCAAATACAAGGTATGAGCAGAGTTGGTTCCCTCTGAGGGCTGTGAGAGGATGGGCTGCAGGCTTCTCCACTAGCTGGTGATTTGCTAGCCATCTTCAGTGTTCATGGCTTGTAGGATCACTACCTTGATCTCTAACTTCATCTTAACCCGATATTCTCCCTGTGTGCTTGTCTACGTCCAGTTTTTGTCTTTTTTTAAGGACACTAGAGCTTTTGGGTTAGAAGCCCACCCTTCTCCAGTTTGACCTCATATTTTTTTAAATTGAAGTTTACTTAATTTACAATGTTTCTGATGTATAGCAAAGTGATTCCATTATAAGTTATTGTAAGATACTGAATACGGGTCCCTGTGCTATACAATAGGTCCTTGTAGATGATCTATTTTATATATAGTAGTATATATATATTAATACCAAATTCCTAATTTGTCCTTGCCCCTCTTCACCTTTGGTAATCATAAATTTGTTTTCTGTGTCTGTGAGTATATTTAAGTTTAGTAAATAAGCTAATTTGTATCATCTTTTATATCACATATATAAGTGACATCTGGACATGAGTTTGAGTGAACTCCGGGAGTTGGTGATGGACAGGGAGGCCTGGCGTGCTGTGATTCATGGGGTCGCAAAGAGTCGGACATGACTGAGCGACTGAACTGAACTGAACTGAACTGATAAGTGATATCATATTTGTCTGACTGACTTCGCTTAGTATGATAATCTCTAGGCCCATCCATGTTGTTGCAAACAGCATTATTTCGGACTTCTCTGGTGGTACAGTTGATAAAAATCCACCTGCCAATGCAAAGGACATGAGTTCAATCCCTGGTCTGGGAAGATTCCACATGCCGTGGAACAGCTAAGCCCCTGCACCACAGCTACTGAACCTCACACTCTAGAACTGGTGCTCTGCAACAAGAGAAGCCACTGCAGTGAGAAGCCACCACACTGCAACTAGAAAGTAGCCCCCACTTTCCACAGCTAGAGAAAGCCTGTGTGCACAAACATAAATATAAATAAATTTTAAAAAACAGCATTCTTTCATTCTCTTCTATGAAAGTCAAAGTCTGTCACTAAGTCATGTCTGACTTTTTGTGACACCATGGACTGTAGCCCACCAGGTTTCTCTGTTCATGGGATCTTCCAGGGAACAATACTGGAGTGGGTTTTCATTTCCTCCTCCAGAGAATCTTCCTGACCCAGGGAGTGAACCCAGGTCTCCTGCTTGGCAGGCGGATTCTTTTACCACTGAGCCACCAGGGAAGCCCTATTCTCCTCTGTGGCTAAGCAATATTCCACTGTATATACATACATATGTATACAAAACATCTTACTTATCCATTCATCTGTGATGGACAGTTAGGCTGCTTCCTTGTCTTGGCTATTGAAGACCTCATCTTAACCATATCTGAAATGGCCCTGTGCTCAAATTAAGTCATATTCTGAGGTACTGGGGAGTTAGGACTTCAACACATGAATTGAGGGGGTGCAATACAACCCATATCATGTTATTATTTCTTGACTAAGCTCATGACCTCAGACTCTGGAAAATTTAAGAATGTATGTGTGTTCATTTTGACCTTCTAAGTCCATGAACTCCTCCTCTCCATTCTTCTCATCTACCTACTTTTCAATACTTCTACCCCAGATTTCGAATCCTCTTCAAAACCACCATTTTACTTTCCAAAGCTTTCAAACTGCTATTCAGCCCTGGAATGTCCTCTTGAGGGCTCAGTGGTTATTCAAAAAATTATTTATGAAATAGGCACTAAGCTCTAAGAAGACCACAGCAACCAAGACCCAGTACCTACCCACACAAAGCTACTGAGTGTCAGAGCATTTACTTTAATTTTAGAGCATTTTCCTTTAAAATCTGATTCAAGCACAAAGTTTTGTCACATTTTCATGATCATTATAGCTAAAAAAAAATTATGGGTTTTAATCTGTATGCCAGGCAGCAAAGAATTTTGTATGCACTGTTTCATTTACTACTTGGATCAATGACACAAAGTGGATCCATTATTATCCCCACTTTATGATAGGGATAATAGACATTTATTACAGACAGATAGATAATACACGCTTAGATAGCTTTTCCCTCCTTTTTCCTGTTTGTTTCTTTTCCCTTTTTTTTTTTTTTTTGGCCACACCAACAGCTTAGTTCCCTGACCAGGGATTGAACTTGGGCCCTCAGTTGTGAAAGTGTGGAGTTCTAACCACTGGATTGCCAGGAAATTCCCTTCCCTGATTCTTTGGTTTAGCTCAGTCCTAGAACCCCAACCACCCTTAGGTCCTCAACATCCCCTTAGAAACTACATGATCATGTAATGGAATTTTTTAGAATATCCAGGTGCTGCTGCAAATGAAACATTTGCAAATCAGACTTTCAGTGTAATGACAAGATATTCAAGAAAACATGTGGGGAAAAGAGGTTTCTCAACTAATTTGTGGTTGATACTCTGCTTTATGACTGCTCTTACTGATTTGTGCTTACTAGTTAACTGAAGACCCTGAGGGGCTTCCCAGGTGGCACTAGTGGTAAAGAACTTGCCTGCCAATGCACGAGACGGTTCCATCCCCAGGTCAGGAAGATCCCCTGGAGAAGGACATGACAACCCACTCCAATATTCTTGCCTGGAGAATCCCATGGACACAGGAGCCTTGTGGGCTACAGTCCATAGGTCACAAAAAGTCAGACACGACTGAAGCAACTTAGCACATGGCATATAGTTAACTGAGGTATAGGTGTGTTTTGAGTATATAAGCTTATTTCTAAGAAAACCATTCAGGTTTTTAAAGAAATATGTTTTATCTTATAAAGGGACAACACCTTTATCCTAGAGTAGTCTCTTTGGGTTGCAAGGAAAAGAGGTGCACTTGTGCCAGTATAAGAAAAGGTGGGCACTAGCAGTTGGGTGTGCAGAATGCATAGACTCCAAGCACAGGAAATTAGTATAGCAAGGCCTATGGAACTGAAAAGTCATCAGGAATAAGGCCATTTCTATCATTTTTACAAGCTAAATTGCCTCTTCTTTGTACATCTCTCTGTACTTCTCCATGTCAGTTTCCTCAGCTCCACCATCAGCTGTACTAGTTCTGGATTCTACTTGACTCCCCACTTCCTAGGAGAGGAATCTGATTTGTCCAGCTTAGGTTAAGTGTTCACTTGAGGTCCAACCAAAAATGGCCAAGAGGACAGGGTCATATGGCACAAACATGGCTGCCCAGGTCTAGCTATTTGGGAAGAATTATGAGTGGGAACCCCTTTCATGGATCACAGCTTTGTCCTGGCAAAGGGGTTTTTGTAACTCAATGAAGCTATGAGCCATGCCAGGCAGGACTACCCAAGATGGTCAGGTCATAGTGAAGAGTTCTGATATGGCCCACTGGAAAAGGAAATGGCAACCCACTCCAACATTCTTGTCTGGAGAAACTCATGGACAGTACGAAAAGGCACAAAGATATGACACTGGAAGATGAGCACCCAAGGTTGGAAGGTGTCCAGTATGCTACTGAGGAAGAGCAGAGGGCAATTACTAATAGCTCCAGAAAGAAAGAAGCGACTGAGTCAACAGCCAGGAACAATGCTTGGAACAACACTCAGTTGTGGATGTATCTAGTGGTGAAAGTGAAGTCTAATGATTATAAAGAACAATATTTCATTGGAACCTGGAATGTTAGGTCCACGAATCAGGGTAAACTGGACATGGTCAAGCAGGAGATGGCAAGATTGAACATCAACATCTTAGGAATCGGTGAAATAAAATGGATGGGAATGAGCAAATTTTTCAGATGACCATTATATGTACTACTCTGGGCAAGAATCCCTTAGAAGAAATGGAGTAGCCCTCATAGTCAACAGAAGAGTCCGAAATGAAGTTTTTGTGTGCAATCTCAAAAACAACAGAATAATCTGTTTGTTTCCAAAGGCAAACCATTCAACATCACAGTAAACCAAGTCTACGCTTCAACCACTGATACCGAAGAAATTGAAGTTGACTGTTCTATGAAGACCTACAAGACGTTCTAGAACTAACACCAAAAAAGATGTCCTTTTCATCACTGGGGATTGGAATGCAAAAGCAGGAAGTCAAGAGGTACCCAGAATAATAGACAAATTTGACCTTGGAGAACAAAATGAATCAGTGCAAAGGCTAACAGTTTTGTCAAGAGAACATGCTGGTCATAGCAAACACCCTTTTCCAACAACCCAAGAGACGTCTCTACATAAGGACATCACCAGATGGTCAATACCGAAATCAGATTGATTATGTTCTTTGCACCAAAGATGGAGAAGCTCTATACAGTCAGTAAAAGCAAGACCTGGAGCTAACTGTGTCTCAGATCATGAACTCCTTATTGCAAAATTCAGATTTAAATTGAAGAAAGCTTGGAAAATCACTAGGCAATTCAGGTATGACCTAAGTCAAATCAAATCCCTTATGATTATACACTGGAGGTGATGAATAGAGTCAAGGGATTAGATCTGATAGAGTGCCTGAAGATCTATGGATGGAGGTGCATAACATTGTACAGAAGGCAGTGACCAAAACTATCCCAAAGAAAAAGAAATGCAAGAAGGCAAAGTGGTGTCTGAAGAGGCTTTACAAATAGCTAAGGACATGGAACAACAGACTGGTTCCAAACAGGAAAAGGAGTATGTCAAGGTTGTATATTGTCATCCTGCTTATTTAACTTATACGCAGAGTACATCATGAGGAACGCTGGGCTGGAAGAAGCACAAGCTGGAATCAAGATTGCCAGGAGAAATATCAATAACCTCAGATATGCAGATGACACCATCCTTATGGCAGAAAGTGAAGAGGAACTCAAAAGCCTCTTGATGAAAGTGAAAGAGGAGAGTGAAAAGGTTGGCTTGAAGCTCAACATTCAGAAAACGAAGATCATGGCATCTGGTCCCATCACTTTGTGGGAAATAGATGGGGAAACAGGGGAAACAGTGTCAGACTTTATTTTTGGGGGGCTCCAAAATCACTGCAGATGCTGATTGCAGCCATGAAATTAAAAGACGCTTACTCCTTGGAAGGAAAGTTATGATCAACCTAGATAGCATATTAAAAAGCAGAGACATTACTTTGCCAACCAAGGTCCGTCTAGTCAAGGCTTTGGTTTTTCCCGTGGTCATGTATGGATGTGAGAGTTGGATTGTGAAGAAAGCTGATCGCCGAAGAATTGATGCTTTTGAACTGTGGTGCTGGAGAAGACTCTTGAGAGTCCCTTGGACTGCCAGGAGATCCAACCAGTCCATTCTAAAGGAGATCAATCCTGGGTGTTCATTGGAAGGACTGATGCTAAAGCTGAAACTCCAATACTTTGGCCACCTCATGCGACCATTTGACTCACTGGAAAAGAGTCTGATGCTAGGAGGGATTGGGGGTGGGAGGAGACGGGGATGACAGAGAATGAGATGGCTGGATGGCATCACCAACTCTATGAACATGAGTTTGAGTGAACTCTGGGAGTTGGTGATGGACAGGGAGGCCTGGCGTGCTGTGATTCATGGGGTCGCAAAGAGTTGGACACGACTGAGCGACTGAACTGAACTGAAGGAAAGAAGAAAAGCAAGGAAAGGTAAGGGAAAGATACACCCAACTGAATGCAGAGTTCCAGAGAATAGCAAGGAGAGATAAGAAGGAAGGGCTTCTTAATGAATGCAAAGAAGTAGAGGAAAACAATAGAATGGGAAACTAGAGATCTCTTCAAGAAAATTGGAGATAGCAAGGGGACATTTCATGGGCTCATTTCACATGTTAGTAAGGTTATGCTCAAAATCCTTCAAGTTAGGCTTCAGCAGTAAGTGAACTGAGAACCCCCAGATGTACAAGCTGGGTTTAGGAAAGGCAGAGGAACCGGAGATCAAATTGCCAACATTCGTTGGATCATGGATAAAGCAAGGGAGTTCCAGAAAAAAAAAACTACTTCTGCTTCATTGACTATGCTAAAGTTTTGACTGTGGTGATCACAATAAACTGTAGAAAATTCCTAAAGAGATGGGTGTACCAGACCTGTCTGCTGAGAGACCTGTATGAGGGTCAAGAAGCAACAGTTAGAACCAGACATGGAATAACTGACTGGTTCAAAATTGGGCAAGGTATATTACAAGGCTGTACGTTGTCACCCTTTTATTTAACTTCTATGCAGAGTACATCATGTGAAATGCTGGGCTCGTTGAATCACAAACTGGAATCAAGATTTCTGGGAGAAATATCAATAACCTCGGATACACAGATTATGGGCTTCCCAGTGGCTCAGTGGTAAAGAATCCACCTGCAATGCAGGAGACATGGGTTTGATCCCTAAATCAGGAATATCCCTTGGAGAGGAAATGGCAACCCATTCCAGTATTCTTGCCTGGGAAATCCCATGGACAGAGAAGCCTGGTGAGCTACAGTCCCTAGGGTCACAAAGAGTTGGACACAACTGAGTGACTAAACAAGGTACAAGGTCAGATATGCAGATTATACTACTCCATGCGATTAGTTGGCTCACTGGAAAAGAGTCTGATGCTAGGAGGGATTGGGGGTGGGAGGAGACGGGGATAACAGAGAATGAGATGGCTGGATGGCATCACCGACTCAATGGACATGAGTTTGAGTGAACTCCGGGAGTTGGTGATGGACAGGGAGGCCTGGCGTGCTGTGATTCATGGGGTCGCAAAGAGTCGGACACGACTGAGTGACTGAACTGAACTGAACTGAATGACAGAAAGTGAAGAGGAACTAAAGAGCTTCTTCAGTTCAGTTCAGTTCAGTTCAGTCGCTCAGTCGTGTCCAACTCTCTGCGACCCCATGAATCACAGCACGCCAGGCCTCCCTGTCCATCACCAACTCCCAGAGTTCACTCAAACTCATGTTCACAGAGTCGGTGATGCCATCCAGCCATCTCATTCTCGGTCGAAGAGTGAAAAAGTTGGCTTGAAACTCACCATTCAAAAAAACTAAGATTGTGGCATCCAGTCCCATCACTGCCTGGTAAATAAAATGGGGGAAAGTAGAAGCAGTGACAAATTTTATTTTCTTGGGCTCCAAAATCACCATGGAGAGTGACTGTAGCCATGAAATTAAAAGACGCTTGCTCCTTGGAAGAAAAACTAGGACAAACCTAGATAGCATATTAAAAAGCAGAGACATTACTTTGCTGACAAAGGTCCTTATAGTCAAAGCTATGGTTTTTCCAGTAGTCATGTATGGAAGTGACAGTTTGGACTATAAAGAAGGTTGAACACTGAAAAATTGATGCTTTTGAACTGTGGTGCTGGAGAAGACTCTTCAGAGTCCCTTAGGCTGCAAGATCAAACCAGTCAATTCTAAAGGAAATCAGTCCTGAATATTCACTGGAAGGACTATTGCTGAAGCTGAAGCTCCAGTACTTTGACCACCTGAAGCAAAGAGTCGACTCATTGGAAAATACCCTGATTCTGGAAAAGATTGAAGGCAGAAGGAGAAAGGGACAGCAGAGGATAAGGTGGTTAGATAGTATCACTGACTCAATGGACATGAATTTGAGCAAACTCCAGGGGACAGTGGAGGACAGAGGAGCCTGGCATGCTACAGTCCATGGGGTCACGAAGAGTTGGACATGACTTAGCAACTGAACAACAATGACTGGGAACAGTTACTAAAGAAGTGGACCATAGATGACAAACCAAAGCATGTATACTAGAAAGTCCTGAAGACTATAATGATCCAGTTGACCAGATTCCCTATTCTGTCCCAAAATGTTAGTTGGCAGATAAATTTGTGAACAATTCTAACATGGCTAACATTTTTTAAGTTCTCACCTTAGTATCTTATTTTATTTTCACAACGCTTCCCAAGAGGCATTATCATTCCTGTCTTACAGATGAACCTGAGGCACAGAAAGGGTAAGTGGGAAGTAGTCACGTCATGGTCAGCTAGGATTGGAACCTGGGTCCATTTGACTCCAAATCCTGTGCCCTTAGCTTCTAGGAGTAGGAGGCTTATGCTATTATGGTAAAAAGCAGTTTTTCAGCTACTTATCTAGCTTAAAACCATAACCTTAAATATATTTGTAAGGTCAATAAACTTCTTTAAATTGCATTTACATCAGTGACTCATATGAGGCCCCATCAACCTACGCAATGATCAAGGCAGGCTCAAATGAAGTGCCTTGGCCAAGGGCACAGGTGGAATTCCCAGCCCCAGGCTTTAGGCTATGTTAGCTGAAGACCTGAACTACTGTCTACAACCAGGATGCATCAAGGGCAGTTACTGGTCTCCTGGTTCTCCCTAGTCACTGGGAGTTGTATGGAATAAGAAGCTCCTTTCCCCAACTCCCCCCTCCCCCACCCCCGCCTTTAAACACCCTTCCCTAGTAAACTTTGGCCTCTGCAGCCCCTATGCAGGTAACAGGAGATGGTACCCACTGCCAGCCTCTAAGTTTATAAAAGAAAGCACAATAAGATTTCTGATCCATGGAGAAAACTACCTCCTTTATACTTGGCTTCTTTTCCATTAAGATTGAAAGTTCCAAATCAATCAGGAGAAAATTGCCCTCGGGACCACTGAGCAGACATCTTTGCTCAAATCAGATGCTGGATGCATGTGTCAAAAGCACCTCACACTCTCATTCATTGCCAGCCAAGTCTCTAGGGTGGTCCAATTGATTTAGAAGCATACTCTCAGATCTAACATTCATTGCACACATCTTCTGTGTATTGTAGCTGCCAGGCCAGCCATCTGACTACTACTTCTCACTCACTGTTCCAGTGGGCAAGGTTAATCTACTGTGCAATGAGAATGTGAGGGAATGAAAGACAGAGTTGCTGTCCTCCACACTCCAGGATCTCCAAGCTGAGAAAACAGAAGGTATTAAAAATTATCCAGGTTTTAAAGCTATCACTGAACATCTACCATGTACCAGGAGTTTGGCATACATTAGTTCATTTAATCTTCAGAACAATTCTGGTAAGTAATCTTTGTTTATGTGTATAAACAATATTTTAACTATGCAAAATAGGATTTCCTTTTTTTTTTAGAATTTCTTAAACACAATAAATTATAAATAGGCTTTATGAGTAGATAACCATCTCTAAAACTAATTTCTCTCACAAAAGGGACCTGGGAAGAGCTCTCTGGGCAGGTCGTTAAATGGTTATCACTTTTAGTGCCCTGCCCCACTTTTGTCTTCCATTAAAAAAAAGAAACAAAAACTTTAAGTGCACTTCTGTGGTCAGACAGATCTGGATTCCAATCATGACTCTTAGAGTAATCAGGAAAATGAATTCACTCTTAAGTATTTCATACAGAGGGAATTTAATACAGACAATTTAATACTATGACCACTGACATAATAGAAGAACTGAGAAGCCAAAGAGGAAAGTGAGGTGACCCAGAGATGAGCAAGAACAGGAAACCACTACCATCCCTGGTCTGGAGGCCAAAGGAAGGGGGACAGAGCCCAGAAGCTGCCAAGGCTGATGGCATCCTGGTTCCTCCTGTCCTCAGTCCCCTAATCCCGAGCCAGTGGCTCCCAAACAAAATTCAACTGACAAGGAAGCCTGGGTAATGAAGCCTGCTGGCAGGGAAACCCATTTGTGACATGGACTATCAGAAGAGGAGCAATGGATTTGAGTGTGAACAGGCAAATGATGGGCCTACCTCCATGTTTATAAAATTATCAAATTCCATGTTTATAAAATGATCTCTATTTTACAGTGTTGTGAGAATTAAAGGAGCAAATCTAAGTGTTAACACAGTCCCTGGCACATACTTTGGAGGCAGCAGCAACTAATTTTCCCTAGATAGGAAAATAAGATTCAGGCAGAGGAGGTCATTTGCTCAAGGAAAGAGTCTGTGCAGGGAACTCAGTGAGCTGATACAGTGAGGAAACTGAGGCACAAGGAAATGAAGTGACAGGCCCAGTTTCCTCACTCTACAGCTCACTGGGTTGCTGTAAAGATCCACTCCATCTGCAACTATTCACTAAGCACCTGCCATGTGCCAGGCTCTGTGAGTGCAGTTAAACAAGGCAGACCCCCACAGTCCCTGCCCTCCTGGAGCTGACAGTCTGGTTGGGCAAAACACTTTGATCAAAATGTTGCACAGAGCACCATGTAATGACGCTATGATAAAGGCCACGAAGAAGTCCGCACTGGTAGGGTGGGTTACACCCTGGCCTGGCCTAGTCTGGGAAAGTCAACTTGGCTTCCTTGTGATTCAAGTCATGGGAGGGCCCCTGGTGAGGAGGCAGCCACCTTGCCCCCAGCCTCTCCAGGGGAGGACATCCCTCATCCCACCCCTCGCAGGGGCTCTGGGCAGCCCAGGCTGGGTCACTGGCCCTTCCCAGCAAGACACCGCGTCCCGCTCTGGGCCGCCCTACTTGGATGTTGCAACTCCCGTGCTTGCCGGCCCCGCACCCAGGACAGCCACTAATGCGTATTGAGTTTTGGTTGAATTCGGCCTGTGGCCCGCGCACAAAGCGCGGCGGCAGCACTGCCAGAGCCTCTTAATTCCCTTTGCATCGATCCCACCGTTAATGACATAACCTTTCCCTCTAATTAACTGCCAACTGCATTAGGCGGGCGTGCCTCTTCTGCACGCCGCCTGCGGCTTCCCCCCCCCCCCCCCCCCCCCCCCGCGGAGCCTGTTACCACCCTAACCAAACCGAGGGGCCTGGGAGGTGGGGGTGGTGGAGGTGGCGGGGGATAGTGTTTCAAGATTTGGACATCCCTGCCATCCTTATAAGGCAAAAAACTTTTGCCACTGTTTATGTTGTTTACTGCATACTGCTGCTGCTGCGTCACTTCAGTCGTGTCCGACTCTGTGTGACCCCATAGACGGAAGCCCACCAGGCTCCCCCGTCCCTGGGATTCTCCAGGCGAGAACACTGGAGTGGGTTGCCATTTCCTTCTCCAATGTGTGAAAGTGAAAAGTGAAAGTGAAGTCGCTCAGTCGTGTCTGACCCTTAGAGGCCCCATGGACTGCAGCCTACCAGGCTCCTCCATCCATGGGATTTTCTAGGCAAGAGTACTGGAGTGGCTTGCCATTGCTTACTGCATACTAATATTGTGTTATGCTTTAGCTTACAGATTCACTACCACGACCCAAGAAAGGGACAAAGTGGGATCTGCAGGTAAAGGTGCTGCTACTGCTAAGTCACTTCAGTCCAATGTGTGAAAGTGAAAAGTGAAAGTGAAGTCACTCAGTCGTGTCCGACCCTTAGAGACCCCACGGACTACAGCCTACCAGGCTCCTCCATCCATGGGATTTTCCAGGCAAGAGTACCGGAGTGGGGTGCCATTGCCTTCTCCGGTGAAGGAACATAGGCAATAATCAGCCAAGGATTGCAGCAAGCCAATGAGGCAGATGGGGCTCTACCCCTCTTACCCAAGCTTGTGTCCTTAGTTCCTAGGCTAGCTCCCTCTAACATGTAATATGGACAACATTAACATGAAATATACTAAATGTGAAGGGCTGAGCAGGCTGACTGACACATAACAGACGCTCCATACATTTCAGTGGCAGGATAATTTATTGAAACGCTAATTTCTATTTATTCTCTTTTGCCTCCCCTCTCTTGGCTGGCCATTTCAATCAGGTGGTCAGCTTTTGTGATTCCTTGGGCAGAAGAGAAAGCAGAGGCAGCTGCCTCTGGTCTCTTTGTCAAACACAGGGGACCCAAACTTTGTATACTTTACAAAGGGTTTCTTCGCATGCTCCCTCATGCAGGCACACGCACAGTATATGCTGGAACCAGGGCAGGACTTCACCTCAGTTTCATTTCTAAAACAGAAGTATTACCTTTAGCTCCATTAAGATACACTTTCTAAGCCCTACTACCTGCAAGCATGATATATTAATACTAAGGGTTTTGTGCCAATGGTATTCATCTGGGCAGGATCTGCTCACACGCATTACAGATTACTGAAATGATCTATCAGTCACTGTTCTCTCTTCATCTTGGTTCTTGTGCCTTTATTTTCATTTTGTGGTATTGTGTATTTGTATAAGCCACCTCAAATCTCTTCTGGGCTCAGGGAGAATATGAAATAATATATTTAAAAATTAAACACATGAAGTAACAATGCAAGTTTCTGGCCTATACTGTCCACTTCCTGCAGGAGAAATCTGGATTTAACAAGTCCCTTTAGCCAATACTAAAGTAACTATCAGCTCAGTATATTCCCAGCCAGCCATTTCTTCCCCCTCTCTGACAAACCCTACCAGTCACCACTTTTTGACAATAGGGCCCATGATTCTTGTAGATCAAGAAACTGAAGCTTGGCAAAGTTAAGCAATTTGCTTGAAGTTATCTAGCTGGTAAGTAGTTCTGCTGAGATGCAAAGGGTGAATCCACTTTCCACTGTGCTCTTTTCACTACAATATGCTTCCACTGAACAGCTAGAGAGCTGCGTTCCCTAAGACACTCTTGACGTGTAATTCCTGAAGAATTAAGTGTATTCGATTTGGCCTAAGAGGGGGTTCATTTCTGTGTTCCATCACTACATCTCTCTCTCTTCCTCTGTGTCAGGGAGGGGAATGGTGGGTAGGAAAACAGTCTGAATTAGATGGTCTCTTTCAGAAGACACAAGAAGGCTTTGTGATGGAGGCTCTTAAAGGGCACAGGCAGAATGTGCCTGGGGCAAAGCTGGGAAATGAGGCAAGTCTCCTAAATGCCAGACCCACCACCACTGAGAGGGAGGCATGAGATAGGGAGAAATGAGATTGCCTCTCTTCTGAAAGCCCATAATTTGCTATGTTCATCTCTCAGGCTCTCCCTGCCTTCCTAAAGAACACTTCTACTGCCCTTTTCTACCTGTTGAGCTTCTCTTTATCCTTTGAGGTTCTACTCAAATGTTGCCTCCTCCATGAAGCCCCCCACAATAAATGAACTGCCTCTTCCTCAAGAGCCTCACAGTCCCTAGCTCACATGGACTTTCACAGCAAGCACAAATTCTGCTTAAAAGATACTTGCCAGTGATTAGCTATGTGACCTTGGGCAAGAATTTATTTCTGGACATCTGTTTCTCCATCTGTAAAATGGGAATAATAGCGTCTGCCCTTAGAGAGACATGAGGAAATTTAAACTGTATTACACATATGAGACAAAGACAAAAGATTAACTACATATATTCATGGTGTAAATCTCTCCTCTGAGCTTCATGGAAAGAGAAGAGATTCTGTGGAGATGGCTGCTGCTTTTTGTATACAATAGAGAGAGACAGATGGGGGAAAGGATTTCGGTTTTGCTGTGTATTTTTTTTTAAAGACTGTACAATAATTATTTAATTTTTTTCAAATATTATGGATGCCAGATGATACCATGTGGAGACAAGCCCATGAGGCAACTTAGCTTTAAAAAGATACACATGCAAAACTCGCAGTGCAATGTTCAACATATATCAAGTGCTCAAATAATGATGTCTCTGTTGTTTGTCTCCATCACAAAATTTGTCTTCAATTCTACATGCGCCTACTGCCTGCCACACCTAGTCCACAGCAGGTATAGCAGGAAGAAGCCTCCATGGGAACCCCAAAGCCAACCAAAGTCTGGGAAGGCCAGACTCTTGAAATGAATGCCCTGACACTGCAGTTGACCACAGCAACTGGAAGATCATGGGTGTGGGGGGTGGGAAGGGTGGGGAGTGGTTATTTGCTGGTATCCCTCTGCAGGGGATGGGCTATCCCTTCCTGCTTTTCACTGTTCCAGGCCAGACACAGTCTCACTTTATCTGTTCACCCACACAGTGAGGACCTCTGTGCCCTTGGATGTCACCAAGGGGTCAAGAAGCCATGGGTCTCCCTATGACCAGAGATGCCAAGCATGCCAAGCCAGAACTCTGCACACCAGTTCCCCTGCCTGCTTCATAGGGCGTGGCTTTCACAACAGCAGCTCTGCAGTTGGGTATGTCCCCAGAGGAGAACCCTCCCCTAGGACAGTGGGATGTGGAGTTGAGTGACAGGAAGACCTGATAGCACCTCCCCTCAAATAATTTCAGTCACAGCAGACATCTTGTCATCCCTTTCCAGCCCGCATTTGCCCACTCTGATTTTTGGGGTGCCCTTTCCCCAATTTCTACCTGATAAACCCTATTCATTCAAGATCCAGTCCAAATACCTTCTCTTTGAGGAAGTCATGTTTATAGCCTAAAAGAGCCCTCTGACCCCACGCTCCTCATCATGGCCTCTGTTGAAATTTAGGTAGTGGGATCTCACCCCAACAAACATGATCACTGGATTAAAGATTGCACCTGGGAGTCAGGGAGATTGAGGTTTGAATCCTGGATCAGACACGTGTTAGCCCTGTAACCTTGGACAAGTTGCTTAGCTTTGCTACAATGCCCTTGTAAAACAAAGAAAATAAAAGAGGATACTTCTGAAAAGTAAATGATATAATGCTCTTTAAGCCATTAGCCTGGTGCTTTGCACACATTAAACTCTTAATAAATGTTAGTTATTATTATTGTCTTTTTCTCTCCTCCATCCCCACAACTCCCATGTTGTGGGATAAGGCCTTAACCAGCTCAGCACCTCAGGATGGAACTTTATTGGACCAAGTCTCCCGTGTGAATAGGCTTCCTCCTGAGAGAAACAGAGGTGCTGAAAAGAGCCGGGAATTTTTGAGCACCCGAGATTCCATGAGAGGAATGAGAGTGAGAGCATTGACTGTCAATAAGACAGGATATAGAAGCAAAAATGGAGGGTTACCAGCCAAAGAAGTAGCAATGCTTCTGTTGGGGAGGAAAGCCCTTTTCTTTTACTCTCCTATGGTCAGTAATTGGAAGCTTGTGAATTAAGCTAACAAAAGACGTATTAACAAGAGATAAGGTACAGTTTTCATTAATATTTACCTACATGGGAGTTTACAGAAAAGAAGTGAAACTTATATAAGACTTGAGATTAGACTAGGGGTCTTATGTACCCTTTTAACAAAGGATAGAGAGTTTGGGTCCCAAGGAACAATGAATTGTGCAGAAGAGACTAAGAAATATATGGGGGAAACGAATTGGAAGTAACAGCTATTTTCGTAAGGTCTGTTTGTGCAAGTTTATCTTGGTGTTGACTCTCCATTTTCATTTACGCCCTTTCAGGCAGGTAAAGCGAGGACAGAGACCTTTTTGTTGGTTCTTAATTGCCTTCAGATCAAAATAATCCTTATGCCAAAATGGCATATTTTAGAGTGGCATATTCTGATCCCCTTCACTTTGCTTCACTCTTCAATTGTCAGGACCAGAAAGCTAGCAAGCTCCACAGTAGCAAAGCCTCCTTCCACAGCCATAAAAAAACCTCCATCTAGCTCTCCAGATGGTTCTCAGATCCAAAGGAGCCACAACATTGGGCCTCTGTCCCTAACTCCCATTGTTCAGGGCATCCAAGAAGGAAGCTCAAAGAAGACATTCCTACACCAGGAAGGAAGCCACCAAAAAAGCAAAGTTGACCTCGGGTGATTAAAATCTACATCAAGTCCCTGCCAAGTGTCTATGCTCTTGGGGTCTTGCTTAGACACACTGCCTCTCTGAGAACTGCTTTTGGCTAAGAGGCCTGGGACCCTGTAATTACTTTAGTTGCATGTGTGTCTGTGTTT
This sequence comes from Moschus berezovskii, assembly GCF_049115385.1. Classification (NCBI taxonomy): domain Eukaryota; kingdom Metazoa; phylum Chordata; class Mammalia; order Artiodactyla; family Moschidae; genus Moschus; species Moschus berezovskii. Next base: position 62,367,075 of record NC_142467.1, on the reverse strand, counting down.
CTTTTACCCAGCCGACAGTCCTGGAATGGACCCTCAACCCAGGAAGGCCAAAACCTGTGCACAGTCAGATTTTTCATGAATTTGGAACTGGGATGGGAGGTCATTTGGTTGAAGACGCTGGCCCTGGAAGGTCATGCAAAGGAAGTAGGTCTGTAGAGAGAATGAAGTAGATGGCCCAAGATGTCTAGGCCTTCAACAGTTGGAGCTGAAGACTGGCTCCTGACTTTTTAGTTTCAGTCTCGCCAAGGTCCAGCTGAACTTCCTGGAGTTAGGTTGCATGACATTCCCTTTTTACTAAGTAATTCTAATGTTTCTGTCGTGTGTGTGCGTGCTCAGTTGCTAAGTCCTATCGGACTCTGTGACCCCTTGGACTATAGCTTGCCAGGCTCCTCTGTCCACGGAATTTTTCAGGCAAGAATACTGGAGTGGGTTTCCATTTTCTCCTCCAGGGGATCTTCCATTACTTGCAGCCAAAATATCCTTGACTGAGACAGTGTCTTTGACTCCACAACTGGTCCAAGGCCCCTCAGGGCCTGAGCTACAAACCCAGAGCTCTGTTTTCCATCCTGGAGTTCAGAGCTTGAATAGCAAATCTCTCAGAAGCAGCACCACCCAGAATTCAGCCCCCAGTTGGAGGCAGAACCAGCATCATCACTCACCATGGTTCCAGGGCTGGGAGTGGAATACATAGTACCCACAGATCCCCTCTCAGAAGTAATAATAGTAACAGCTGCCATTTATTGACTCTTCATCCTGTATCAGGCACTATGTTAAATGTTATAATTATTTCTAGTCTTCAAACAACCCTGATAGTTGTAAATATTTTTACTATTATCTAACAAATATACATGGAAATCAAAATGAGCATAAATATTTCATGCTTGTAAGCTTTTATAGAAATAAGAAGCCAAAAACATTGCCAACCAAAACCATTTAAATTGATATAAACATGAGTTGATGTTGCTAATTTTTTTTTTTTACTGAAATTAAATTGCTAATGTATTTATTTAAAACAAAAGCAAAACTGCAACCCTTTAAGTACCCTTATTGGCATCCCTACTGGAGATGAGGAAATGGTGGTTCAGAGGAATAAAGAGTATTTCACAAGGTCAAACAGCTGAGTGTTACAATCATCCAGGATAACTGAAAAGTCCCAAGTGCCTAAAGCCGAGGTCCAGTTGCCAAAGTCCTGGGCTGGGCTGCCCCTTCACCAAAATGCTAGCTCATGAATAGGCAGGGACAGATCTTGAAAAATACAGCCTGGAACAGAGCAAGCACTTGCTAAGGTTTGCTGAATGAATACAAGATTGAATGGGTGAATTTCAAGATAGCTGTTTAAAAGACAGTCTGCTCCACCCCAACCATGCAGAGACCTGTAATTCAGCATTCTCTGCTTACCACTGCTGCCAGCAGATCTTCCCACCTCATTACCCAGAAACTAGTCTAATGGCATTAACCACCCTGGCCAGCCAGGATACCATTAAAAGCTTTAGTCCAGCCACAGTGCACCCCCACCCCAGGTCTTGGCTCTGGGCCCTAGGCTGGGAGAGTGGTCTGGTTGTTTACCAGGAATTTGGACCTTCTTCAGAGAAAAGTACAGATGACCTATTAGTCTAATTCAAGCACTTAGCAAGGAATGACTATATCATTCAACTCCCCAGCCCCATGATAATAGAGCCAAAGCAAATGGAGAGGCCCTGACGGTTCAGAGATCTTCCTAGGAGGGGAGAAAGAGGAAGGTCCACCAGGTACCCCACTGAAGTGTACAGGATGGCAGGTTGGCTGGGCATTTCCTGGGGCAGGGGTAGGTGGATACAAGAATATTCAGAGAGTGGCTTCCCTATGTCACCCATTGCTCTGGCAGCTCTTCTGCACATACTACCCCCAGTCAGCTCCTCACTGCCTTAAAACTTGGCTCAGAGAAAAATGTGAAGACAAACAAATATCCATCAATACAGAACTGGTTAAATAAACTATGTATGTAGGAATATGCATTCATACAAGTCCATGTCACGCAGCTGATGAAAAGGATGATGTATTTCAAGCTCCTCTCATGAATGTTGAAAGGGTTCTCTGACTTACACTTTGACAGGCAGTGCCTGATCTTACTTACAAAATATTAAACATACCTATAGGTTCTCATGTGTACAGATGTACAGGGAGTAGCAGATCCTAGGCAGCAGCTGGGACTAGTACCTGGTTCACAGCCTCACATAAGTTACTTTTCTTCCAACTCCCTGTCAAGTGCACAGGGAGGCTGAGAGACTTGCCTGGGGGTCACATAGAACCTGGTGGCAGGGTCACTGTGTCTCAGATAACCTGGTCTGTGCTCTTGTGTCTGTAACACCCCTCGTTCTATACAAATTCACAATGTGAGACAATGGTAAAACAGAAAAGTTTTAAGTCAAAATGTTTAATCATAATCCAAGAGGCTAAGGGGACTCTAGGACAGTAGCAGGAAGAAAGCAAGGCCCAAATGCTCCAGCTCCTGATGCTTAAGTGTTGTGTAGGATCCTGGAGCAGGGCAGGCAGTAGGTTCCCATCCCCCACTCAGAGGCAAAAGCAAGGGATAGATAGGAGTCTTCCTCCAGCTTTCCTCACCATGAGGAATGTCTTTCCAGGTCACTTCAGAACACCCAACTCTGCCTACCTGGAGAAGCAGCAGAGTGTGACTGATTTGTTAGAGCCTGAGTGATCCTGGGTGGGCAGGAGAAAGAAATAAGGAGAGAACCTCCAAGAGCTGGATACCACCAGATGATATGCTGAAGTCCTAAGAAGGGGCAGCCCGAGAAGAAGTGAAGGGAATGACCCTGGCAGTCCAGTGGTTAGGACTCTGAGTGCTCACTGGGAGGGTCTAGGTTCAATCCCTGGTCGGGGAACTAAAATCCCACAAGCCGTGTGGTATGGCCAAACAACAACAAAACAAAAAAAGGAGTGAAGGGCATGAGAACTCGGCTAGTCAGCTTCTACCATGACCTCATCTGGAGTTGACTGGATATAGATCAGGGTTGCCACGTGGTAGACTGAACCTCCTTCCCGATGCTGTCCCTTCCTCACCCATTGCAGGCAGCAGGTCAGCTGGTGTGGTAGAGGGGAAGAGGGCCCCTGAGGAAAACCAGCTACCAGAGGCTTGAGAGCAGAATCAAGGTAAGAGTACAGGAGAAAAGAGTGGGCACCCAAGGCTGTGGCCTCAGAGCAGGGTTTTTGTTCTGTGGAAAAAATGAAATGGAGTCAGCTCCACCCTTTGCACCACCTCAGCTTCTGTCAAGGCCTGTTCCCCTCCCCTGAGGTGTCCATTAGAGCTCTACGTCCTCATGACCACAAGGAACTCATGCCACCCTCAGTCTCTTGTCTCCCTTGTCTGGGTTTCCCCCGATGGTCCAGAAAAGGCAGGAGGGGGTGTAACAGAGGAGCCCCTACCTGGCGTTCCATCACCGAAAAGGTAGAGGCTGCCCAGTCCTGGGAGAAGAGTTGGCTGTGAAAACGCATCTTAGCTGAAATGGCCTCCACTGAGGAGAGAAGGAAGACTGAGAGCAGGCAGATGTTGGAGATTTCTTAGGCTCCAAAAGAAGGAAAGGAAATGTCTCAGGGACCCTGGCATATAGGAGGGTGGGTGGTGGCAGGTGGGAATGGGATATTATCTCATTCTGCTTGCTATTCCTTGAGCTGAAGAGTGTCCCTGGGGCTCAGACAGGTGAAGAGGCAGCTTGGCAGGGGCAGGAGGGTGGTCATTTAGGGAATGGGAGAAGGCAGAAAGGCCCAGGCTGGGGAGATGTAAGCCTATGCTAAGGGCTGAGGAGGGGGTTGCTCCATCTGCAGGGGATGGATGGAACCAGTGTGGATCACAGAGCTGACCCCTTCCCTCTCCCAGAGTTGAGGTGAACCAGCCACAGGGACTGGGAGCAGGTGGCGAGCACTCACTGAGGCAGGGGTTGTGGGAGAAGGACTCTTCCAGCCGCTCACACTCCTCTTGCAGATTGCCACTGCCTCGGCAGGTGCAGCTTAAGGCAACACTGGCATTGATATTGCTGACAAAATTGGGAGTCAAAGCAGTCCCTATGGGGTGAAGAGAAGATTATCGGTGACTAAGCCAACCCCTCCTTCAGCTCCCATCTGTCTCCCACCTGTCTCAGGACCACTCCATCTGGGTTCAGTCTTGAGAGCATTTTCACCCGCCAGGCTGGCCAACCTGTTGGCTCCCTACCCATGTCCCCCAGCCTCACCAATCAGCCCCATGTATGCTCGCAGACATCTGGACTGCTCTGTTGCACAGGTCCCTAGGATGTCCATGGGATGGCAGTGGGTCTGAAAATCTGCCAGACGTGATCTGGAAAAAAGGAAATTTCAGGAGTCCCTGTTGATGGTCTGGCCTACAGCCATCAACTTGCTGCCCCTTTAGCTGACATGCCTATCTTCATGCCAAATCCTCCTCTGCCTTTCAGAGCCTGAGCCATGGCCTCCTCCCAAGTGAGACCTGCTCCTGTCACAGTCAAATATACCATCACCCCAGACTCCACAGCATATCACTTTTAACTTGGGCTCTAAAATCCCTAATTATGAGACCTCAGGCAGTTTCTTTAACCTCAGTTTCCTTGACAGTAAATAGAGATGAAAATAGCACTACCTTGTGGATTTTTGTAAGGATGAAGTAAGAGCATTAAATGTATATAGCATTTAATAGGGCCTGGTATACAGTGAGTATTCAGTAAATGTTAGATATTATTATTTTATCACTCATCCTACAATAGGTAAAGCTGGCTATCTTTAGGCAATGGAATTATGAATATATTTTTCTATATATATTTATGCAGTTTTCCTTACATTTTGCCTTGTGTTAGACCGGTGGTTTACCTCTCTGTCATCCCCATTCAACTGCAAACTCCTTGAAGGGAGGGACAATATCTTAGTCATCTAGCCCAGCACTTGTTATGGGATTGTGATAGTAACAGTAGCAGCTACCAGCATAACAACAGGCAGCATAACAGAGACTTTAGGAGCAGACTCTAGGCCAGACTTCTTTCATTGTAAACTTCATTAACAAACCTGACTTACTATCTAGGGGTGAATTTGAGTAAGCTATTTATCCTTTCTCTGCTGTGGTTTCTTCATTTGTAAACTGAAGATGATAAAAAAAATAATAACAATAATCTTACAGAGTTCTTGTGAATTTTAGAAGAGTTACTGGATGTTAAGTACTTAAAACAGTACTTAGCCCATAGTAATTACTAAGTGTTAATATTATGTTAACTAAGAGCTTTTACTATGTAATATCCTACAGAAGAGGAAGTGGGACTCAAGAGAGGTGACTTGCCCAAGGTTACAGAGAACTAAGTGGTAGAAACAAGCTGCAACACAAAGTTGGTGTGACTCTCACTATCAACAAATATCACTTGAAAGGATGATAACTTCAATCTGATGAATGTTTGTGTGAGAAGGTCAAGGTAAGCCAGATTAAAATTTTGCTTAAATTTTGATCAGACACCTTACAATTCTTCATGTTCTTTGATTTGGTAATGACATTTGTAGCAACACAACCTAAGCAACAATTAGATTTGTGCACAAAGATTAATGAATAACAGTAATATTTATTGCAGCATTATTTATAGCAGTAAAGAAAGCAACCTAAATATCTATAAATAGAAAAATTATTAAATAAAATATGGGGCATCTATAAAGTGAAATACAATGTACACAGTTAAAAAGTAAGTTGTTAAAGGACAGTAAATGACAAAATAAGCACCATCATTTACTGAGTGCTTACTTAACTGCACCAGTAAGCTATCTCTCTACATAAATTACATAATTTAACTCTCACCAGAATCCCAAGAGGTCTGCATTATTATCCCAGTTTTCACAGAGGAGTAAGTGGAACCTTGGGCTAAGCGACAGAATTTTAGGTTAAGTGATAGATGCAAGGTCACACAGACAAGGATTTAAATTCACATATGTCTGACTTCAGAGCTTGTCTTCATCTCTATTCCATACTGCTTCCACCGGAAAATGCTCACCAGATATGTACCATAAGTGGAAGAAAAGCAAGATAAATATACCCTCAAAATGTCTGATTTTGTTTATCTGTAGAGAAAAAAGATTGGAAGGAAATGCTCTCCAAAGTATGTTAGATTAACGCCAGGTGATGGGTTTGGGGTGATATTTTAAGACATTTTTATATTTTCTAAGGTTTTTACACCGTGTGTGTGTGTACACTCATATTTACCCCTAGGAAAGAGTTTCAGAAGGTATCGAGAGTCGCTACATGGTGAAGTCAGTCCAGGATCCCTGGGCTAGGTTAGATTCAACAGCAGGAAGAAGCACGAAAGGAGCGGCACCCACCCCGTTCACCAGCACCCAGCACGTTAGCACCCGCACCTGCACAGCGGGTCGGACACGCAGACTTGCCGAAGCTCCAGGCAGTTGGGGGCCTCCGGGGGCAACGCGCAGCTGGGGGCGATGGTGTTGCGCCGGCGCTGCCCGCAGCCCTGGTCGGTGGGCGCACACGGGCACAGCAGCAGACCCTGCGAGTGAGGCTCTGAGGCCTTCTCGAAGAAGGCACGCAGCTGCCTTTGGCAAGTGTGGCGCTGGCAGCGGGACCCAGAGCACGCCTCCCCGTACGCCTTGCGCAGCCGGTCACACTTGTCATTAAGAGTGCACAGCATGGCGAACTTGAGGCAGAGGTCCGAGTCTGGGGGGAGAGGGGAAGCAAGTCAGCAGTCCTCTTCACAGACCTTTAGCCCAGCCTCTGATTTATCAAGGGCAGTAGTGGGAGGGCACTACCGTCAGGGAGGACTGCCCTGAAAAAGGCCTTGCCCTCTAGCCTCAAACAATATTGGTATTCATGAGCCTCCCCCATCCTGCTCCTCCGCTTGCCTAGGTTTTTGTTTGTTTGTTTGCTTTTAAGCCATTTACATCTAACCAAATCCTTTTTACAATCCTATGCAATGAGTGAGATCCCACGATGGAAACTAACCAAGAGGCCCTACAACATTCTAAAGTACTTTCTGGGAAATTCCCTGGAAGTCCAGCAGTTAGGACGCCAGTCTTTCACTTCTGAGGGTTTCCATCCTTGGTGGGGGAACTAGGATCCCACATTCCTCCTGGTGTGGAAAAGTATACTTCCTGAACTGTCCACAACAGATACAACCAAATTCTACTTAGGATTTTGGTTCTGTATCTGTATTCTGTCCATCTTTCTTTGATTGATGCATGCATTAAAAAACCCATACTCTGAGTCTTGGGAAATATTCTGTTAACAGAATATTTCAGCAGTCAGAACAATGGAGTAACTGGAATAGGTTATTCCTAGATTCCTTGTAACCTAGAGTTTCTAATATATAAATTTCTATACTTTTCTCTCAAAATTCTAATATGTAGAACTGACTGTACAACAAATCGCACATCTCTCTCAAAAAGAGTGTGCATGTGTGTCTTCCTCTCAACACAACAGCCTCATTTTCTTGAAAAACATGCATCATAGTCCTTGCCAGACAGATGGCTCCCCACCCTGAATCACTCCTGAGGAGTCACACTCTCTCTCACTATTCCCTGCCCAACACCTCACCCATCCCATTAGAATGGTTGAAAACAAGCAATTTCCTAGTCTTCAGGGACCACAAGCTACTTTCCTGGCTGCCTCGAATTAGGGTAAATACTCCATTTCAGCACATTTTTTCCCTGGGATTGCTGCCACTCCCTTCTAACCCTTTGTAGAAATCCACCCTTTGGAAGCTAGAAGCTCTAACAGGCTCTCTTCGATTATCTCCTTAATAACTATTGCTTTTTGTTGATTTGTGAGACTAGATTATGCCCCATAGCTCAGACGCTCACCATGACAGGGCTTCTTTAGTCACCTGGCAGTCTAAAACTCTCCCCTCTTATTCCCCAGCTGTGTTCCCCACCAGCCACCCTTCCTGCAGGGTCCAGGCCCTCCCATACCCCAGCCCCAGCTGGCCCTGCACACCTGGTATGAGCATGTTCAGTTTGCTGAGATTCATTTTCCAGGGTTTTCTGGTCACTGTGTCTTCATAGGGAGAGACATCCAGCTCATAGTCACCTAGAGACAAAGTAGGATGCATCAGAATCCTGAGGACTGAGCTGGGGATGAGAGTAGGAGGGGCTGAAGCTCCTGGGGAAAAGGCAAAGGCACAATCTCTACCCAACTAGCTGCATCCTGGGTGGAGGTGAGGAAAAAACACGGGGCCATAAAGGTACAAGCTAGGCTTGATGAATAAACTGGGTTTAATGGTAAGAATAATAAAGCTACTGTTTGTTGTGCACACTGTATACTGGGCACTATGGTATTATATATATAAATATATTATATATTTATATATATATATACAATTTCATTTAGTCTTCATAGAAGTCTTTGGGTAGGTAAAAGGAAACTGAGGATAAGAGAGGTTTAATTCACTTGCTCAGGCTCACATAAGCTAATAAATGGAGCTGGGATTTGAAATCTGGATTATCTGATTCCAGAGTCTCCACTCCTAACTACTACACATATCGCCTGTGGGCATGTAAACAAGTAAAGGGATTCTGTCCTGTTTGCTCTCGCAATTGGAGAAGGGGCCATGGTGAACTCTGTTCCAGGACTGACCACTTGGCTATGAAGATTTATCACACGCTGAGGTGATAGAAACATGACCAGGCCCAGAATGAACCTGAGAAAAGCAGAGAAGGGAGAGACAATGATTTCAAAAGAAACACATCTCTTTCAGATGTCCTCATGGGGCTGTGGGCTCCTAAAACAGATGTACAGGATCTTATAAAATCATTGCATACACAACATTGTTAACCAACTGTACCACAATTAAAAAGAAATCACTGCATAGCTCATACACAAGGTGCTTAATAAATGCTGGTTAAGAAGTATTGTTTAAAGACAGAGGTGAGCTTGCAGGCACATTCTGTGAGTATGCCTTCAGCAGAGAAGGGATATGGATAGTATCAAGCAAATTGGAAAGGATGATTTGAATGCCTGGGGAGACTTGGGAGCTCCCAAGGGAAAAGAAGGGGAAGGCAAGAAGATTTAGGGAGAGGGTTCAGGTGAAGCTCTAGAAGTGAAGTGGTTAGGATGAGGAGAGGAAGTCAGGGAACAAGGAGAGTGGTGATGATTATATAGCCTTACCTGTTGCCATCTGCCTTCTAGGCCCCCTAGGAGAGTACTGTACTTTCCACCCTACTGCAAGGTTTGGCCATGTGACTTGCCTTGGTCTGTGGATTGTGAGCTGCAGAGACTTAATCACCTTTAAGATGAATTTTTAAGAACTATCACGTGGTCCTGCTGTGGTTCTTTTCCACCTACCATCCTGGATCCTCAAATGAAGAAGACAGGTGGAGCAAAAACAAAGCCAACTCATGGAAGCCCATGGCAGATGTGTGTAACATGAACAAAAGTTACATTTTTGTTGGTGAAAGCCAAGGATTTTGCAGTTGGTTGCCTAATTTAGTAAACTCTTATTAAACATGTAATTGGTATCTAGAAGTGGAGTGCTGAAGTAACAAAACCTAAAATAAACAGTATTAGCTTTGGGACTGGACAGTGGGCAGTGAATAAGCTGTTAGTGGGGGCTGACAGCTCTCATTATGCAGTGGCACAATGTTTGGTAAAATTGTTGACTGCAATAACTTGGAAGGAAGATGATGTACGAATGAGCTTGTGCTTTAAGAGGAAGAAGCTAAGAAAAGGAAGATTACTAGTATGTTGTGAATGCTCATGACTATATTTAGCAAGGTACCACAAGAAAGATATAAACTTAGAGAACTGACCAATTTACCAATAAGGAGGAAACAGAGAAGAAAGAATACAGAAATTCTAGGACTTGCAGGATTAAGAAATGCAACTGCTTCTCATATTCTAATGGTAAAAGATAAAACTGAAAAACACTTTGAGTAATAAGCTCAATTACAACTCAGCCTTGGGGCAAAGACAAATTCAAGTTCATGGCTATCATGCCCTTAGTGGAGATCTCATCGATTAAGACAGTATCCAATAAATCCTGCCAGTTGGACAAATATGCTCAGGGAAAAAAGACTGAGATAGTGGCTCAGGCACATAAGTTTGATAAGGGCAAGGTACCTCTAATTAGGTCTGGAAAGAGATGTATGTCTTGAAAAGGATTATAGGAACAGTTACTGGCAAACAAGGTGACAGAAATCAAAAGATATAAAACACAATTATGTATTGAGAGAGTTGTACTGCTAAGAGCCACCAGTCTGGATTGAAAGAGACTCTGACTATTTGTGACTTAAGATGCTCCAACATTCCTCAAGTAAGAAGCAAGCAGAGAACGCTATTCAGTCCCTAAGGAGGTCATAGTCTCCAATGCCCTTTTCAGATGTAGTCCAAGAAAATAATGGAAAAGAAAGGACCACCCAGAGGGCTGAGAAACTCCTGGGCTTTTGCTCCCCAGTGAGCAAAAGTAGGGCCTTATTAAAGATCAGTTCCTACTCCGAGGGAAGACAGCCCTTGCATCAGTTGTGTGGCAGGACTTCAGAACTGCTATGAATCAGTGTCTGCTGTGGGCTTCCCATTATTCCTCTTTGTGAGTTTGTTGTGCTTCTCCTGTCCCTGTTCCCTTACTACATACTGAGTATATACGGGAGGCAGATGACTTTTTAGTATATAGGTTTCTGGATTAAGAGGAACCACACATTCAGACCTTATACAGAAATTGTCACAAGATAATATCCAAGTCGGGGATCTTGGAGTCTGATGTTCTGCTTAAATAGAATACTTAAGCACCTTCCTTGACAGTGAGTAGATATATTTTGCTTGGGGAAGGGAGGGAAATGAATGTTTTGACCAAGTGATGAACTACAGTAGATTGCATTACTGTTTCTACTTATTTTGACCCTTCCTGTAAGACTACACATCCTCATTTATTGCCATGAGACTTTTAGTGTCCCCTGGGTGGGTGCGGAACATCAGGTTTGACCATGTGATCTGCTTGTCAATGGAATGTGAGCAGAAGTATTTCATGTAATGTCTTAGCAGAAACTTTTAAAGGCATCAAATGATTCTGCCAATGCTCATTTCCCTCTGCCATCAGAAAGGAACATCCCAGGGAGAGGCTGAACTGGATCCCAGAATGAAGAGAACACATGACACAGCCAAGACAGAACCTGAGTAAGAACTTAAGCTTTGTTTTACAAGACCCTGTTTCATTATTTCAGCATAGTCCAGTAAAATTGACTATATAAAAAGGGACCTCTAGAGTCAGAGGAAGCTCCTCTTTGGTCTTCCAGTGCCCTCTGTCTTTTACCATCTCTTGTCTGGTTAATGAGTATCCTCTCTGTTAAAGGCTGCACCAGGACACAGCCTCCCAGTCTCTCTGAACCTATGGATTATCTTGTATTTGTATGTTGTATTTATGGGTTAAGAACATTTCCCTCCACTTCCTCTCCATATCCGTCTGTTCCAGGAGCTCCCCATGTTGGGCCTTGGCCTGGTTCAGAGATCTTCCAAGAGGCAGCCACATGTTTCCAGGTAAAAGAAAGGGGGAAGTAGTGGGAAGGGAGGGCAGAATTCCGGGACCCAAAAGGATACAGCCAATTGCTCCTTGTATTTCTTACTGATGTCAAATGCAGAGCTTCATTATCATCCCTGTCAGAATCTACCATGTGGCCCATATCCAACAGGATTAAAAATCAACTCCCAAGAGCCATCTTCCCTAGCTTAGCCCACTCTAGGATGGAAGCCTCACCAAGGCTGCGGGCAGGATGAATGGTCCAGTAGATGTCCAGGCAGGTAGCTTGGTTCTTCATGCGCCGATGGCATGTACAGCTCATCAGAGAGCTATTCCTGAGTTGCTGTGCTGCCTCCATGCAGTCCTCAGGGACCAAAGGCTCCTCTGCAGGTGATGAGGTGCTTATACTTGAGGCACAGGAATTCAGGTAGTGGTAGGTAGCATTGCAACTGGGATTGGCCTGGCACTTCCTCCTAGCCTGGATACAGCTGTTTGTGAGTCGGCCTTCTGTGGGGAGGTGGTCCGCTATGGAGGGAGAGAGGTCAAAAGAGGCTCACATAAGGTCAGAATAGCTGTCTGAGAAAACCGAGTCATAAGGTAGGATGGGGGGATTCTGGACGAGATCTTTAGCAGGGAAGTCTTGGGGTAGCACAGAGGCCTTTAGTGGGGAACAAGAAGTCCAGTGGGAGGGTCTGCCATGGTCACAATCTGGACAGAAGAGATCAGGCTCAAGAAAGGGCAGGGGTTTGATAAAGAAAGGCTGCTCAGCCTCCTGGGAAGGGAAGGGGAACAACTGTTTGAAGCTGAGCCTGATGACCCTGCCAGGCACTGGGAAGAGGGCCCTGAGCAGAGTTATGCCATGAACAGGGCAAGTATCATAACCAGAGAGTTGAGAATGTGCACGGGAGTGCTAAATGACAGTTAGCAACAACTCTCAGTCTTCCATTAAAAGTCACTTAAGGGAATTCCCTGGTAGTTCAGTGGTTAGGACTCAGCGTTTTCATTGCTGGGGCCCAGGTCCAATCCCTGGTCAGGGAACTAAGATCCTGCAAACCTCGCAGCACAGCCAAAAAAAAAAAAGTCACTTAAAGTCACATGGTGCAAACAAAATTAAAAACTTAAAAATATATATATAATAAAAACCCTTATAGTGGGAACTTGCTGGGATTGGGGTGGGGCACTTTTACTGATTCTGTTACTTACTCAAGAATATCATGGTTGGTTATACGTCAGCTCTGGAGAAAGGCCCTGCACCCTAGGCCTTAGGGTCCCTATCAAGTGGTAACAACACACCACCATCCCCCAGTTTTTCAAGGCAGGACATCTAGGAGTCATTCTGAATTCTTCTCTTTCCTTCATATCCTATGTTCAATCCAGCAAGTCCTGTCAATTCTACTACATATCTGGAACCTGTCCACTTCTGTCCATATCTATCACTACTTCCTTAGCTCAAGCCACCATCAATTCCTGTCTGAACTAATTGAGAGTCTTTATTGGTCTCCATGATTCCATCTTTGAAATTCATTCTCCCTTACCATTCAACCATCTTTTTTGTTTTCCAGCTTTATTGAGATACGATTGACATACAACATTTTTTAAGTTTTAGGTTTACAATATGATCATTTGATACATGTATATACTGTAAAATGTTACAACAACTGGTTAACACATCTTTCACTTCACATAATTACCATTTTTTGTTGTTGCATCCATCTTTTTTAATAAATTGTTTTAGGTTGTGAAACATTTTTATTGAAGTAAAATTCATGTCTGGTGGTCATTCTGAGATGTATAGAAATAGCTAATCACTATATTGTTCACCAGGAACATAGCATTGTAGGTCAATTATACTTCAAAAACAAACAATCTCATAGGAAAAGAAATCAGATTTGCAGCAACCAAAGGCAGAGGGTGGGAAGGAAGAACTGGATGAAGGTAGTCAAAAGATGCAAACTATTTAAAACAAAGAGAGAGAGAAAAAAATCATGCAACATAAAATCAATCATCTTAAAGGGCACAAGTAAATGGCATTTAGTATGTTCACAGTGTTGTACAACAATCACTTCTAAATCCAATTCATTTTCATCACCCCAACAGGAAGCTCATACCCATTAAACAGTCACTCTCTATTGTCACTTCCCCCTAGTAGTCAGCTGTCTCTACACATTCACCTATCCTACATGTTTCATGTAAATGGAACCATAAAATATGTACTTTTGTATCTAGCTTCTTTCATCTAACATTTTTTTTGACGATTACCCTTACCCACATTGTGGTATATATCAGTGTTTCACTCTTTCTTATAATATTTTATTGTATGGATACCATAATTTGTTTTGTTTATGTAAACATTAGCTGATGGACATTTGGGTAGCTTCCATCTTTGGGTTACTGTGAATAGTGCTATGTAAACATTTATGCACAAGTATTTGCTGGAACACCTGTATTCATTTTTCTTCAGTATTTCTCGAGAAGTGGAATTGCTGGATCACATGATAATTCTATGTTTAACTTACTGATGAGCCACTAGATTGTTTTCCACAGGAGCTGGTATCATTTTACATTCCTACTAGCAATGCATGAGGGTGGTTCCAATTTAACTCAAGTTTTCTGTTTTTTGTTCTGTTTTTACAGCCATCCTTGTGGGTGTAAGGTAGTATCTCATTGTGGTTTTCACTTGCATTTCCCTAATAACTAATGATATTGAGCATATTTTCATGTTTTTGTTAGTCATTTGTATATCATGTTTGCTAATAAAGTATAACATAGAAAAATACATGAATCAAAAATGTATAGCTTAATTAATTTCTAATTATATATACATGTGTAACCAGATCCCCAGATAAAGAATCAGAACATTACTAGCATGCCAGAAGCCATCTGCCAGTCACCATCTTCCTAACAAAGCAAATATAACATCTTGATTTCTAACATTAGTAATTTGTTTTGCCTGTTTTTCAATCATACATGTGTTTTTGGTGTCTTGGCTCCTTTTGTTCAATATTAAGTTTCTGACATTCACCCACACAGTTAAGTATAGTTGCAAATGGCTTATTTTCATTGCTGTATAGCATTCCATTGTGTGAATATAACATAATTTTAATGCTGAGTAGCATTATATAGGATCATCTCTTAATTGTTCTCTTGGCAAAACATCCTGGAATGCGAAGTCAAGTGGGCCTTAGGAAGCATCACTACGAACAAAGCTAGTGGAGGTGATGGAATTCCAGTTGAGCTATTTCAAATCTTGAAAGATGATGCTATGAAAGTGCTGCACTCAATATGCCAGCAAATTTGGAAAAGTCAGCAGTGGCCACAGGACTGGAAAAGGTCAGTTTTCATTCCAGTCCCAAAGAGAGGCAGTGCCAAAGAGTGTTCAAACTACCAGACAGTTGCATTCATCTCACACGCTAGCAAAGTAATGCTCAAAATTCTCCAAGCTAGGCTTCAACAGTATGTGAACTGAGAACATCAGATGTTCATGCTGGATTTAGAAAAGGCAGAGGAAATAGAGATCAAATGGCCAACACCTGTTGGAACACAGAGAAAGCAAGAGAGTTCCAGAAAAACATCTACTTCTGCTTTATTGACTACGATAAAGCCTTTGACTGTGTGGATCACAATAAACTGGAAAATTCTTCAAGAGATGGGAATACCAAACCACCTGACCTGCCTCCTGAGAAATCTGTATGCAGGTCAAGAAATGACAGAACCAGACATGGAACAACAGACTGGTTCCAAATTGGGAAAGGAGTATGTCAAGGCTATCTATTGTCACCCTGCTTATTTAACTTATATGCAGGAAATGCTGAACTGGATGAAGCAAAAGCTGGCATCAAGATTGCCAGGAGAAATATCAATAACCTCAGATATGCAGATGACACCACCCTTATGGCAGAAAGCAAAGAGGAACTAAAGAGCCTCTTGATGAAAGTGAAAAAGGAGTGTGAAAAAGTTGGCTTAAAACTCAATGTTCAAAAAACGAAGATCATGGCATCCAGTCCCATCACTTCATGGCAAATAGATGGGGAAACAATGGAAACGGTGAGAGACTTTATTTCCTTGGGCTCCAAAATCACTGCAGATGGTGACTGCAGCCATGACAATTAAAAGACGCTTGATCCTTGGAAGAAAAGCTATGACCAACCCAGACAGCATATTAAAAAGCAGAGACATTACATTGTCAAGAAAGGTCCATCTAGTCAAATCTATGGTTTTTCCTGTAGTCATGTATGGATGTGAGAGTTGGACTATAAAGAAAGTTGAATGCCAAAGAATGGATGCTTTTGAACTGTGGTATTGGAGAAGACTCTTGGGAGTCCCTTGGACTGCAAGCAGATCAAATCAGCCAATCATAAAGGAAATCAGTCCTGAATATTCATTGGAAGGACTGATGCTGAAACTCCAATACCTTGACCCCCTGATGTGAAGAACTGACACTGATGACGAGCAAGATTGAAGGCAGGAGGAGAAGGGGATGACAGAGGATTAGATGGGTGGATGACATCACCGACTGGATGGACGTGAGTTTGAGCAAACTCCAGGAGTTGGTGATGGACAGGGAAGTCTGGCATGTAGTCCATGAGGTCGCAAAGAGTTGGATACAACTGAGTGATTGAACTGATGACCTTAAAAACTGTATTATCAGATCATCTCATTTCTCTGCTTAAATCCTTCCACCAGCTTCCATTGCACTTAGGTTAAGATCTAGTTTATGAACCCTGGTTTACAAAGAAAGCCTTGTAGAGGTCTGGTCCTGCCCAACTTTCTAGCCTTACCTCCTAGCTCTCTCTTCCTCTCCCACTTCCCTACATCTGCACCGGCCTTCTTTCTGGTTGCCATTAAACAAGACAAGCTTGTGTCCACCTAACCTTTCTGTTTGGAATGCTCTTCCACCTGATCTTTACATGACTGGACCCTTCTGGTCAATCAGTGGAATCTCACAAAGGCTATCCCCAACCAACCAAAGTAAATAGCCCCCCAGCTACTCTAACATACTGTTATTCCAATTCTCTGCATAGTACTTATCACCATTTGATATATTTTTACTTCATTTTAAAATTTTCTTCCCAACTAGATTTCCATGTCTATCTTATCACCACTCTGTTACCAGTGTTTAGAACAGTGCTTATTCTTTTCTAAGCTCCCACTAATATTTTAAAAATAACCAGATAACAGATATTTTATGAGCCACCCCAATAACTTCTCTGAGCACCTTCTACTTATAATCAAAGAATCCCAAAATTAGGAGGGGCCTCCAAGTTTAGTTAGTCCAACATTCTCTTCCAGTCATATAATAATCAATTAGATTACTTATTAAAATGCACATTTCTGAGTTCTAGTTCCAAACTACCAAACGAGAATCTCTGGTGATAATAACTGGGAATCTGAATTTTAGCAAATTCACTAGAGAGAATGATGCCCCTTAAAGTTTGACAACTGATGCCATATCCAACGTGTAAAAAGGGCAGGGTGAGCAGTACTGATTTTTCCTTTTGCTTCAGGCTCTAATATGCCTCAAGATGGCATTGTTACTTTTGCTTTAAAATTCTGGTATTTTGTTCATTGTGGATTTTTTGGCATTTATTTTTACTTTTTGACATGTACACATGCTATATTTATTTAGTCATTATTTATTTATATATTTCTGGCTGTGCTGGGTCGTTTTTGCATGCGAGGTTTCTCTAGTTGCAGAGATGGGGGTTACTCTCTTGTTGCAGTGTTTTGGCTTCTCACTGTGGTGGCTTCTCCTGTTGCAGAGCACAGGCTCTAGATGCCCAGGTTTCAGTAGTTGCAGCATGCAGGTGCAGTAGTTGCAACTTGTTGGTTCTAGGGCGTGTGGGCTTCAGTAGTTGTGGCACAGGGGCTTATTAGTTGTGGCTTGAGGGCCCTAGAGTGTGCAGGCTTCAGTAGTTGTAGCTCATGGGTTTAGTTGCTCATGTGGAATCTTCCCAGACAAAGGATCAAACCCGTGTCACACGCATTGGCATGCAGATTCTTATCCACTGCACCACCAGGGAAGTCCTTAATTTTAACTTTCAAAAAAATTTACTTATTTATTTGGCTGTACCGGGTCTTAGTTGCAGCTCATGGAATCTTCAATCTTTGTGCAGCATGCAGGATTATAGCTGCAGCATGTGGGATCTAGTTCCCTAATCAGGGATCAAACCTAGTCCCCCTCCATTTGCAGCACGGAGTCTCAGCCACTGGATCACCACAGAAGTCCATAATTTTGATTTTTAAAAAGGGGATTGGACTAAACCAGAATTTCTCAATGCAGGGGATAAGAAAGAGAGAGGATGGGACCCTTTTAGGGACATATCAGAATTTCCAAAGGGAACCTGTGGTTCAAAAAGGCATGTTTGACAGGAATTCTCTGTAGTTCAGTGGTTAAAACTTTGTGCCTTCACTGCTGATGGCCCAGGTTCAATCCCTAGTCAAGGAACTAGGATCTTGCATGGCCAAAACATGAACTAGGATCATGGCATGGCCAAAACAATAATGATAACAAACAAAAACAAAAAAGCATATATAACAATTTTATATGTGAAAGATGAACAAAAGGACTTTTGAAATTTCAAAATTTATTTAAGGAAGACATTAGATTTTTATCTTTATCAAAAAAGGGACATGGATTTAAACAGTTTGAGAAATACTGCATGTTTAAGATGTTACTTCCAGTAGGTACCCCGAAAGTGCTTGTTGAAAGAAATGTAGCAGGTTCAAGTCTCATTGCTTTAACTGGACTAAATATTAAATACTGAGTCATAACAATTTTCAAAAGTAAACCTCTCTAATTTCTTAGCTGATATAGTTCACCAAGTCTGAGCAGTGGTAGATCTGGGAGCATTGCAGCTCCACAAAAGAAGGGGGGGTGGTCATGCTAAATTTCATCACTAACAGAGGGTAACTTGTTCCACTAAACTGGTCATGATGAAGGTGTTGAAAACTTACCCGGATCCTGACATACAGCCATACTGTTAGGGTAGTGAAATTTCCTGGGCAGCTCAATCAGATCAGTGATGTCTTACTGCTCTGATTTACTGACGAAGTCAGTCTGAACAGGTCAGTACTTTCCCTCCTTCCTTCCATATCTGTCACTCAGCCAAGACTGCACTTCTGCAGTCCTACTTTGTGGAGGTCATGTGCAGATAAGTACCTGGTCTCTGCCTCACGAGTCCCTCCAGCCCTGCTCCGGATAGGAGCCCCACAGTGAGATTCCATGCACCCATCCCTCTCCCAGAGGCCACATGCATGCTCCTTAGGGGAATGGGATAGTTCTAAAACCAGGCCTTGCACCATGTACTCCACAAAACACTTATTGTGGATCTGTAACAGGGCAAGGCAATGTGCTGGGCAGCCTATACAGAAAGGCCATCTTACCCAATAGTGAGTTTTTTGCTCCAATTAAAATAATAATAAAGTACATCCCGAAGAGGGGGTTTGTTGATGGTGAGCAATATTCTCAACCACTCAGTAATGGTGTTGGCGAATTCTGAGCAGCAGTTTTCAACCCTAATTTGTGACAAGTCAGTTTTTTCTTCCTTTTTTGGGGGGTGAAAATGCAGAGTCCTAACCACTGGACCACCAGGGAGTTCCCAGTGACAAGTTAGTTCTAACAAAAACTTCAGTATTGTCATCTATTTGTACCTAGTGGCCACTTTCCCAGTCTTTACACGGGGTGGAAGTGGTAAAGCCCATGTGGATCAAAAGGCGTCCTGCTTCTGATTCTCCCCGCCTCCTAGAGATGCTGTCTTGGTAGTGGCCTGGCTGTGGGTTGTTCTGTGACTGTATAGGAGCACCTCAAAAGGGAAGAGGGGGAACCAGCAGCGAGGAGATGCCTGCGTGCCCTGGCCACGGCTGACACTCAATCTACAAGTTCAGACACTTGGACTAGGCATAGAACCCAGCCCCTTCCTGACACCCTAGGCTTCCTCCTCCAGTTCTCCAGGCTCAGACAGACATACGCCCGGCACCAGGCAGCAGTGTGAGTTCTGAAACCTCTCTGGGCTCTGGTGCCGGCACCCCACTTACACGGTAACCACCAGCCCCATCCCCTCGTTCCCCAGCCGGGACGGCTCCAACAACACTCACCAGCTTGGAGCAGCACCGGCAGCAGGAGCAGAAGCGCAGGCGGCAAAGGTCGCGGGTTCCGCTGGCGCGCCATGGTGGGGTGCGCGCGCTATGGTGGGGTGCGCGCGCTGGCGTCGACGTCGGGTGCTCTGCCTGCACCCTCTCTCCTAGCACAGGAGCTCTGTGAGCCGGGCTCCTCCACCGGCACCTCCCACCACTTCTCCCGCCCCTCCTCGCAGGGAGCGCGGCGCCGACACTCTCGCACTAGGGTCCCGGGAGCCGCCCTCCAACTCCAAAGCCGACGGACGCACCACGCAGCCTCTCCTACTAGACCCAAAGGACTGCGGGGGTGGGGGCGAGCCAGGGTACGTGCCCTGGAGCAGCCGAGTCATTGTGGGAGCAGCCACTGGAAACTCGCCATCTCGGGGGTCCAAATATTTGTTTTTTAAAAAGCGTCCTATCTCACTTTCTGGAATCCTCTCTACCACCAAGAAACAACCACCCCAAATGAGATCTTGTAACAAACGCAGGAGGGCCCTTGCATTTCAAGTTTTGTGTTTTTTTTTTCCCTTAGAATTTGCACATCTCTGATATCATTTCCCCGCATCAGTATCTTCAGGGGTGAGATTCCGTTGTATTATTAACCCCAAATTCTGCAGACAGATGAAATGACCTCGCTGGGGACAGACTTGGGGCCAGATCCCAGGACCTTTGCCAGATTAGACTCCTTCAAAATTCAGCCCCTTCAGTGTCATAAGGAAGGATCAAACCTCCCTCAGACTAAACTGCAGAGATTTCCCTGGATGAAAGATCACTGAGAAAGGTGGTTGGAGAGACCATTTAGGAGCCTCATTTTCAGAGAGCAAGCTACTCTACCAAGAGCAAATACCTAGGAGAAACCCAGGACTTCTACCCATAAAGATAAAGGTTATTTATTAGATCAATTTACTGGGCTGGTTTCCACCTGCTCCCTGGATAAAGACAAAAGCAGAATGGCTTGTAAGAATGAAAACTAAACAGTACTTAGGGAAGATAGTAATGAAAGGTATTGAAGGGTGTCCTCCCCCAATCCTCCAACCAAGCCCTCTCCTACTTCCACAGCCCACCTGGCAGAGGGCCAGGAGGGAGGGTACTGAGAAGTGCAATATAGACCTCTGAGATTTATTGGCTGCTGCTTCTGAATATGGCCATCCTGCTGTGGCCTCTGGGGGGCATTTGCCAATGTAATCAGCTCAGAAAGAGAGTCATTCCAGCCGGGGTGTAAATCACCCTTCACAAAGCTAGGAGAGAGACATGTGGTGCTAGATAAGGAAAGAGACTTATGTGGCCTCCTGTGCCCTTTCCTCCCTTCTCCTGCCCAGGGGGAGCTGATTCCTGGGCTGTAATGCACTTTAAATGGAGTTTGTGCTTCATTTTAATCTATATCTGCCCTGCCAGTCTTACAGGAGAGCTGTGAAAGTGAACATCTGGCTACTCAGCTTTTATACAGAGCCTATTCCCCCCAACCCCCACCAGTCCCACCCTACCTCTGTGTACCTTTCCCAAGTCCTTCCCTCCAGTAAGGTTAGGAAACTTGTGGCTGGGGAGCTGATAGCCCCCACTGTCTGCTTCACTCTGGCAATAGTTCCAAAATGGGATTTACAAGGCAAAATGTAACAATATCAGGTGATTGGGATGCTAGGAAAGGGTGCTATGAATCAACAAAGATGTGGGAGGTGATCAAGGGGTGTCACCTCTGCTCTCTCCTTCAGCAACCAAGGCAAATCAGTTTGGGATAGGAGGGTAGGCTTAGAAAAGGCATTTGCTCAGGGTGCCTACTCAGTGGGTCTACTCAATGCTGTCCCCACAAAAGGAACCAGGAAAGCAAAAGGAACAAGGTCAACTTGATGGGCTGAAAGCAATATCCAAAGCCACCCATAAAAGACCAGCCTCTGTTTGAGAGTAAATGAGATGCTTGGAGCATAATTCTGTCTGGGCACTGTGGTAAAGAGCTTGACATCATAGGGCCTTTAATGAGGATTGGTAACCAAGGCTAAAGGAGGGTTGAGGAAGCCTCTGCAAATAAATATGACTCCAAGACTAATATTGACAGCTCCTCCAGCACACTCTCTCCCCACCAACCATGTCCTTTGTGGCTGCCAACACCTGCTAGATAAGCAGCATTGCTGTTGGGAACCTTGTGGATAATGACAAATGAGCCAATCCTTTCTACAAAGATGTTACTCAACCATCATTCAATTCAATAATGTCTTTTGAGGCTGATTATGAGCCCAGCTTTGTGCCAGGTGCAAAAATGATTAAGACACAAACTGCCCTGGGAGGGCTTTGCAAGCCACTGACTGGGGCTCAAAGGTCCAAAGACTGTATCTTACTCCACTTTCATTTGTAATCTTGGTTTTCTGCCTTCTATCAAGCCCTCTCTCACTATTGGGCTTTAATTCCTGCTGCTATCCTTAGCCGGAGAAGGCAATGGCAAGCCACTCCAGTACTCTTGCCTAGAAAATCCCATGGATGGAGGAGCCTGGTGGGCTGCAGTCCGTGGGGTCGCTGAGGGTTGGACACAACTGAGTGACTTCACTTTCATATTTCACTTTCACGCATTGGAGAAGGAAATGGCAGCCCACTCCAGTGTTCTTGCCTGGTGAATCCCAGGGAAGGGGGAGCTGGTGGGCTTCCGTCTATGGGGTTGCACAGAGTCGGACACGACTGACGTGACTTAGCAGTAGCAGCAGCTATCCTCAGCTAATCCAGGGTGTTAGCAGTTCAGTGAAAAACAGTTAAGAGAACAAGTTTTACAGACTACCTGGTTTCAACCGACATTATCAACACATGCTGGGTGACCTCAGGCATGTCACTTAATTTTTCTATGCTTCAGTTTCTTCATCTGAAAAATTAATAGCAGTATTTACTTTGTATAACAGTTTTGAGGATTAAACAAGTATATAGTGAATAAAGCGGAGAAGGCAATGGCAAGCCACTCCAGTACTCTTGCCTAGAAAACCCCATGGGTGGAGGAGCCTGGTGGGCTGCAGTCCATGGGGTTGCTAAGGGTCGGACACGACGGAGCGACTTCACTTTCACTTTTCACTTTCACACATTGGAGAAGGAAATGGCAACCCACTCCAGTATTCTTGCCTGGAGAATCCCAGGGAAGGGGGAGCCTGGTGGGCTTCCGTCTATGGGGTCACACAGAGTCGGACACGACTGAAGTGACGCAGCAGCAGTGAATAAGGTGTTTAGCTTAGTGCCAGGCACATAGCACACACGGAATATCACTGCAGGAGGCATGAAGGAGTTAATTATTCTATGAACTCAGCCAGCCCTTACCAGTCAACCTACAGTTTTGGAGTTGGAGGTTAGATCTTCTTCCTTTTGCTGAATATGCTAGTGGGCCAGAGTGCTTGTAGGGATGGGAACAAAGAGTGTCATTTCTACCTTGAGGGCAGGAACTGTGACATATTTGAATGCTTGTGGTACTTAAGAATTGACATCCCTAGAAAGAAACTAGTGAGTCCCTCATATTTGTCTGAACTGAATGGGGAAAGAAGATCCTCCATGCCTCTCATTTTATATATGGCTGGCAAGGAAAGGGAAATGCTTCCCTCTCTGTAGCAGAGGTCAGCCAGGTACTGGGGCTGAGACTGCAACCAGAAGTGTTTTCAGACCAAAAGTTTCCATTCTTTATCACTTGACTTCATGCTGAATGAATACCAGTCAGTACAAGGACACCAGCACAGAGCTAACCCCTTCAGAGCCTCATGCAAAGGTTTCTGGATTGGGGTCTTAGTATCTGCCCTTAGCTTCAGTTCCCAAGCTGAAGCAACTCTATGGCCCTGACTTCTCAAGAACCTATAACTGAGGCACTTACACATTTAACACCTAGTACAGACACATCGTTCCACCGATGAGGATTTGGTAACAGCAAAATCCGTTAGCGTTACAGACTCTGGAGCCATACTGCCTGGGTTCATATCCCAACTCTGCCATTCATTAGCTTTGGGACTTTAAACAAGTTACTCAGTCTCTCTGTTCCTCAATTTCTTCACTGGTAAAACATGTATAAGAGTGACTACTTACTTGCCTCACAGGATTGTTGTGAAAATTAGTTTATTTATATAAAATGAGTAAATTTTACTTGCAAGCAATAAACAACTGAAAGGTTGTTGCTGCTGCTGCTGCTAAGTCACTTCAGTCGTGTCCGACTCTGTGTGACCCCATAGACGGAAGCCCACCAGGCTCCCCCGTCCCTGGGACTCTCCAGGCAAGAACACTGGAGTGGGCTGCCATTTCCTTCTCCAATGTGTGAAAGTGAAAAGTGAAAGTGAAGTCGCTCAGTCGTGTCCGACCCTTAGCCACCCCATGGACTGCAGCCTACCAGGCTCCTCCATCCACGGGATTTTCTAGGCAAGAGTACTGGAGTGGCTTGCCATTGCCTTCTTCGGAAAGGTTGTTAGCTACTATTATTATTGTTTCTGAAAATAACATGAATCATGTGACATGGTACCTATACAGTGGGAAGATATTACAAGAAACTATATGGGAAAATGTAGCCTTTTAGGCAAATATAATTTTCCACAAAGTAGATAGCTGATTAAGCCCTAGTTTTATGTCTTACAACTCAGAACTTCCATTTAAGATCACTGAAATGTGAATACTTGTGCACCAGTCTCTTCCCAGGTAAGGGCTTGCTTCTCCCTTTCTGGGAAGAATTACAGGAAATGACTCACTAGGGTAGGCAGTGAGGGACCCCTCCTCACACTTGGAAGTGGAGGTGCTTCAGGCAGTTTCCTACTCAGGCAACTAAGCTCCTGCCTGTTGTGAGGAAGTATGTGGAGTGGGACAAAAGAACAGCATCTTTCCCTCAGCTGTCTCCACCTATTGAAGCAGCAGCTCTTCTCTCCATTTTCCCCCAGCCCTTCTGAGCTCTGAGCTCGAGGGCTCAGGACAGGCAGGTTCAAGCTAGGAGTGGAGACTGCAGGCTGCAGTGGCTGCCTTAGAGAATACAGCAGTGCCCTCTGCTGTGAGGCAAGCATGCAGCACTCTGGGAGAAGAGCGTTCTTGAACCTTGCAAAAATCAATTCAGTCACTCGGGCACACTCTTCCCTCCCACTCATTTTTTAAAAAGTCTCCCTGCTCCAGATCTGGGAAGGTGTCAATTTTGTCTCCATTCTATCTCAGGCTAGGCTTCACAGCCTTTTGTCCATTTCTAGTCCTGAGCTATCACTACTTACCAGGTTAATGCCACAGAATGACAATGTGCAATTCCACCGCCATCCAGGCCAAGTAGGGCTGTACCTTACTACACAGACAAAAACCTACTCACCTTAAAGAGCTCTAAAAAAGGAAAGCCTAGGGTAATGCTGAAGAATGTAACTTAAAATATCTTTCTGTGGGTGCAAGTTCAATCCCTGGTTGGGGAACTAAGATATCACATGCCAGACAGCATGGCCAAAATTTTTTTTAATTGATTAATTACATTAAATATCTTTCTGAAGTCTAACTGATCTTGCTTGGTACTTTTCTTTTCTTTCATTCTTATCTTCATATGGCACAGATGTCTACTACCAACCATCCTAAATCTGTCTCTGTGAAACATGAAGTGGAGTGGAAAAAAAAAAAATTGGAAAATGGGAAAAGTCAAAACTCCACTGAGGCAGACTTTCCTGGTGGTCCAGTGGTCGAGAATCTGCCTGCCAGTGCAGGGGACACAGGTTCAATCCCTGGTCTGGGAGACTCCACATGCTGCAGGGCAACTGGGCCTGTGCACCACAAATACTGACCCTGTACTCTCCAACGAGAAGCCACTGCAATGAGAAGCACCACAACTAGAGAGTAGCGCCCCACACACTGCCACCACTCTCTGCAACTAGAAGAAAGCCCGAGCAGCAGTGAAGGTCCAGTGCAGCCAAAAATAAATAAATAAATAAATATTTTTAAAATTCTACTGAGGCTGTAGATAAGGAACCTTTGGAATGCAACTCAGACCTATACTTGGTCTTACAGAATGGCAATTATTTTGGTTTTCTGAGTCTTGATACCACAAAGAATTGAGTCTGGGGCATACTTTTAGGCAATTCATACCATGGAATGGTGTAAGAAAGGAAAGTCTGGAACACTGTTGAAGAATTCCATTTAAAAGGTTTTCTTTAATTCCAGAGTTGTAGTTCTCAAGCTTTGACATCCATCACAATCACCTGAAAGGGAGATTTTTAAAACCCAGATTTCCAGGCCCTAACCTCAGACATTCTGATTTAGTAGGTCTGGAGTGGGCTGTGAAAACCTGCATTTCAACTGAAGTTCAGATAATGCTGATGGACCAGGGCCCAAACTTTGAGAACCATGGTCTGGAGAAAAGCACTTTGGCCTCAACTATGAATAGAGATGGCTACATCTTTGTCTGAAGGAGTTTAAATGTGGTGATTACTTCCTTACATACATCTTCTAGGATTTTTTCTCATTCATCAATGTTTATATTTCCATTTTTTTAAAAAAGGAGAGGGAGACAAATAAGCAAAATATATAGAGAGAAGATGGACAACTCTCTCAACTCTCTTTTGCATAGCCAGAAGCCCAGGAGAAAGATCTGGCTGACCTCTGAGAAGACGCGAGTAGTTAGAGGAATGCAACAGCCCCCTGAAGCAGCATAAATCTCCATGCAACCCAAGGCTCCAACCTTAGAGAATTAGCTCGAGGACTTCCTCACTAGCCAGCAGCTCTACTAAAACATAACCAATCCCCATGCCTGGGATTTCATTAGTTTGGCAGCCTGTTGGTTTGCTGACATCTTTTAACATCTTAGAATGAAAAGAGGCTGCATAGAAGATGGCCTCTTTCTGCTCAGGGTTTCTAAAGTGCCTTTTGGTGAGTCCCAGGCAGCCAGTAGGTGACCTGATATCATGGGCTCACATCCTTCACCAGTAAGGCAATCTGTTCCTGCAGCTGCCGCTCTCCTTCCCATGCTTTGCTCTGGTTTCGACACCTCAGCAGCTCAGCCTTATGGTCCTGGTGATGCATCGGGCAGTAGCTCTGTGGTTCACATAGCTCCTGAAAGGCAAGGGACAGAGTAAGGAATCCTCTTGATGCCTACAGTCTGCCCACGAGGTATAATAGAGATGCTGCAGGGAGTGGCTTAGAAGGAACAGCACTTTCTTCTCAGAGGGCTTTGCAGGGCCTGGGAGCTACATGTTAAAGTTGGCTCCCCCAAGTCTGGGCTCCCCCATTGCCCCACATGCCCCATCCAAGACTTACCATATATTCTGGAAAGAAGTCTCTGTAGCCCCCTTTGAGGATGTACAGCTCTGGGTAGTACAGTGCAGGATACTGATTCAGAGCCCTGTCCTCTTCTCTCAGAGAACGGCACCTTTAGAGAAAATCCAGAGATGGGTGGGATGGGAAAAAGCAAGTTCAGGATTCCATGGGTCATTCACTGGGGAAGGGAAGGAAGAATAGACTTTTGCTAACCCTCAAAAGGAGCTTCAGATCTTATTTTTGCAAAACAAGGTGCAAATAGCACCACTCTTTCTCCTTTCCTCCATTGGTACCTAATTCCAAATCCTTTTTCCTTCACTACTTCAAACATTTGAATTATAGACACTCCTTCCTTCCACATCCTTAACATTCTTTAAACTACAGTGGATATCATTCATTCATTCAGTCTCTGTCTGAACTGGGCTGGGAAGGTTCCCTGGCTGTAAGTCCCAACTCAAGATCCATCACCCTCTCCATGCCCCCTCCTCGTGTAGACACTCACATTCGGGGACCCCTCTCAGAGGAGAATTCACAATGGAACACGATGACTATTCTTTTCTGGATATCCAAAGGGACAATGGGTTTCTTCAGAAAGAAGTTATATAGTTCTTCTTGACTGTGCAAGTTTAATGCTCCCTGTAAAATAATTTTATTAAGTATTTCCTTAAGGGTGAGAGAACAGGGCCAACACTTAGAAATAACTGGAATACCATCTTGAAATATTTAGTTCAGGAAGACTAGACTATTAAGTACTTTCATAGTGGAAATCTACCTGTATCTACTCCCAGGGCCTGGCATGGAACTTGGTTTATATACTAGGTGCTCAATAAACACTTACAGAACAGAACTTCCTGAAGTGTAGGGATTATTATGAGAAATGTCTGTAAGCATTAAGTGTTTGCAAAGTGCTGCTCAGTCCCTGGATTAATGTTTTTATTTCCAGGTAGGAGCTTTTGGTTCCTATAGGCAAGACGCAGATTGGTCTAGGAGGGAAAGGGAAAGTAAATTGCTCAAGGTTCACAGAATTACAACAGGAATGAGGACTGACAACCTTGATGTGTTCCAAACGTATAATGTCTGCCCTGGTTCCAGAGGTCGCAGGACCCTTTGTCTAGACTTCTTAATAAGCGGTACCTCCAGCCCCTCCCCTGCTAAGTCCTCAATATAACCTTACCTGAATGTGTCCTCCCAGGTACTCATATGGATAGCGGCAATCGATGATATAAAACTTCTCAATCAGACCCTGGAACTCCCCTGATAGCAAGGCAGCCACCTGTACAGAAACTATGACTGAATACCCTACCTCTTTGGAGGGAGAGAAGAGCCAGTCACCCAGTTCCTGATGTGTACTCCTTTTAGTCACTCAGGATCCCACTGTATGCCCAGCCTCCAAAGTCCTCCTACATTTGAAACATGGTAATGGTGCAACCGCCCCCCACCAACCCTCCGCAAGTAAGAGAATAAAACAGGAAATGGCCTTTTGGAGAACCAAAACAGTCGGTATTGCCAGGACACAAGGGAGAAGATTCAAGCTACTTATTTGGAGGAAGACACGGCTGCAATCAGTCTCTGAGAAGACACCCAAGGATTTCTGTAAGGGCACAGGTAGCAGCTTGAGGTCTCAATTTTACAAGAAATGAGAAATGATTCCCCACCCTCCACTGTAAGATTAGAAAGTGAGTTTCTCAAAAGGGATATGGAAGGAAAGGGTTGATATCCAGAGAAGGAAACCTAAGCTACGTGCGGTTATATAAATTGGTTCAAACTTTCCAGAGGAACCTTTGTAAATACTTATAAAAAAATAAATGTAATTACATTTTCAGCAACTTCTTTTCTAGCATCTTAAGTAAACAGAAGTACATAAAGATAGGGCACAATAATGCTGATCTCACCATTGCTTTAGATTATCAAAATATTATAAATAGCTTAAATACTCAATAAAAGAGGTCTAGTTTAAAAAGTTATATATTATCAGTATAACAGAATATTACATAGCCATCAAAGGGATAATATAGATTTTTTTAAATGATATAGAAAAATGTTTACAATGATTTACTAAGCTAACTACAAAATTACATGCTTATTATGATACTATTTTTATAAAACTTATTATACCAGAATAAAATCTGTAAGGCCATAAGGAAAGTCTTACTAGTGCTTATCTCTGATGGTGAGACCTATGGGTAAAGTGACAAAATAATTATTGCACAAACTAGAATACTTTTGAGAGTGACAGAGAGCACTATTAATAATATGTGGTAATAGGCATAAATGGAATTGCAACATGTAAACCAGGATGTAAGGCCAGCCTAATTGGGTGATTTTTACTTTTCTCCCTTCCCCTTCCTCCTTCCTTTCTTATGTAACAATTATATATCATTTGTTTAATTACAAACAAAGGTGACATATAAGAGAGTCTTTTAACATAGCTTCAGCTGAACACTGAGCCCACATGAGTGAACAAAATGAAAGAAATACAAATGGAAGTGGGGATTTTAGGGACAGAACAGACCAGATGGCAGCTTATGTAACCAGTTACCATCTCCAGAAATCTGCTTACTGTTTCTGGGTTGACGTACTTCAGATCTTGGTGTTTCCCTGACACGGTTGGCAGTGCACATACCTAGAAATACCCAAGAGCTAAAAAAAACATCAAGTTCTCTATACCTAAATTTGAAATCATGACCCATATATTGTCCTATCCAAATGACATTTAAAACCCCAGATGCCTCCAGAAATCAATGGTCTCAATGTGCATATGCAACAATTCCATTTCTAAGAACTGAACCTAAGGAGCTAATTATGAATGTTCAAAAATTCTTAGATTTAGCTACAAATATGTCCATATTGGTATAGTTCATAAGGAAAAATTGTAGAAGTAAATAACAAGAAAGGATTTATCAGGAAATTATGGGCAGCAAAAAAAAGAAATAGTGTGCTGCTATTAAAAGTGATGAAATGATGAAGAACTATTTATTGACATGAAAAGATATTCCTGATATATCAAAGGAGATGGAATAAAAACCTCAAAACAAACATGGAAAAACAAAAAGTGTAATTGTATACATGCATGTGTCTTTGTGAAAATACATACAGAGATATACACCAAAATATACACCAGAAATAGACATCAAAAAACTAATAAACAAAAATAATAATACTCTGATAAGATCTGGGGTAGATTCCATTTTCTATCATTTCTGTAGTCACCAAATATGATTTATATAATTTTAAAATATGTTTTTTAAAAAAGTAGAAAGCTCCATACTTGGGACTTCCCTGGCTCCAATGATTAAGACTCTGTGCTTTGACTGCAGGGGACACAGGTTCGACCCCTGGTTAGGGAACTAAGGTTCCACATGCCATAGGGCACCACCAAAAAAAAGAAAAAAGAAAGCCTCATACTTTTTCCACTTCTGTAGATATTTCCAGAGTGAATAAGGGATACTTTCTCATGAAAGGCTTAGGGCCTAGATCTACCACTACAGCACCTTCAGGTTATCAGTGAGTACTTGCTGAAGACGCATATTAATTAAACTTAGTGTCCTCTGCAAGCAGATAAGGTTCAGATCCAAAATACAGGATGAAATATAGGATTGGTGTAACCAAACTCACCTTGGAGAAATCACCAATCAGAGGCCCCTGGTTTGAGTCTTCCTCCAGCATCTGAATCATATCGATGTCACAGAGGGAGACGATTTTCTTCAGACCTAAGCCCTGAAGACAAGATTCCCCCCACCCCAATCCTCATGTTAAAAGTTTAAAAACCAAGGGAAGGAAGGAGTCTTGGGAGATTCATTAAAAATATGCATACTCTTTGATCTAATAATTCCACTTGTTTTACTAAGAAAATAAAGATATGTATAAAGATTTGGCTATTAAGGATGTTTACAATAGAGAAAAATTACTAATAAATTAAATGATCAGTAACAGGATCTTGGTTAAACAAATCATATCCACACATCGATTACTATTAAGGAATAAAAAGTAAGCTGTAAATTAACTTCATTAACTTGAAAATATGACATCATTAAGTAGGTTAGAAAACATGTACTTTGTAATGCCTCTTTAATAAAAGAAAAAACATATTTGCATTAAAAAAAGTCTGAAAGGCTATACATTGTTAACAGTAATTATCTCTGGTCTGTGTGATTATGCACATTTTGCAATGACTTCTTTTTGCTTATTTGAATTTTCTATTTTTCTATAATGTCATACACTGATTTTATGAAATAGCCAAATGTATTGAGATTTCTTTTTTAAAGGAGAGATACAGGATGAGGGCTAAGTTTTCCAGAATTTGCTTCCCAGCAAACCAGTGTGCTCTATGATGTTATTTCTGTCCAAATGCCTATAAAACAGCAATAAATGTCCTTCTCAATCAGAGTTCCCTTGTATTCTCTCAGATCATAAAAAAGGTGGTTGGGAAGACAACACAATGATATCATTTCCAAAATTGTAACATATTTATTATTAAATACTTTATATATGGGCTTTCCTGGCAGCTCAGACGGTAAAGTGTCTACAAAAAAAATGGAAAGAGGAGATAAAAGTAAAAGTACAAGGCCAAAAGCTATGTGAAAGCAATCCTCAACCCAGAAAGGTGCAGAAGATGAGATAAACATTAAAGAGACTGTCTTTTTTAAAAATTTCTGACAAAAAAAAGAAAAAAAAGTTTCTTACCTTTCTGAGTTCTCTGTGGTTTGAACAATACTTCTTTTTTACTTTATCTGGTATTGTGCTGTCCTTGAATTTTACCACCTGCTTCAGACTTGGACTGTTCAAGCTGTCTGGCAACGATGAGGAGCGATACAGGGAGCTCCAGTTCAGAGGTGGCTGTTTGGAAACATGAAACCCCAAAGTTCTTATTACTTAAAGTGTGACTGCAGGCCAGCATTGTGAACCTTCCCTGGGAGGTTGTTAGAAATGCAGAACCCCAGATGTTAGGCTTCCTCCCAAAGCTGATGAATTAAAATTTGCACTCTAACAAGATGCCCAGGTGATTCCTAGAAACACTTAAGTTTGAGAAACAATGCCCCAGGTAAGGAACCTGTCTTCCCTTCCTCATTAACACCTTCTCCTCAGACTCCATGATGTTCCATCTCTCCTAAGATGTTTTAACTCCAGCCAAATTCTCAACCTGATTGTCATATATACCAATACTTGTAGAAAAAAGCAAATGCAAGCTTAATTCCTCTAGTCATAGGATAACTTCTCTACGGGATCCTAAGACCCTGACTATCAAGATTTAAGAGTCCCAACAAAACTGAAGATAACAATCCAAAAAAGTTAGCCTGGGTGAAAAGTACTAAGAAGCAAGGGTATATAGTTGTCCCTTGAGACAACTGTGAGGTATCTGTGAGAGGCTGGTTCCAGGACCCCCACAGATACCAAAATCTGGGGGTGTTCAAGTCCCTCATTTAAAATCATATTTATATGACTTAAAATCATATTCTATGAACATACTTCTGTACATTTATTTTATTTATTTATTGACCATGCTGCACAGCATGTGAAATCTTAGTTTCCTGACCAGGGATCAAACGCATGCCCCATGAAGCTGAACTGCAGAGTGGTTAACCCAGGGAATTCCCTCTTGTATATTTTAAATCATCTCCAGATTGCTTATAATATGTGTGTGTGCATGTGCACACACATTCAAACAAGCATGCTAAGTCACTTTAGTCGTGTCTGACTCTGCAACCCCGTGGATTGTAGTCTGCCAGGTTCCTCTGTCCATGGATTATCCAGGAAAGAATACTGGAGTGGATTGCCATGACTTCCTCCAGGGGATCTTCCTGACCCAGGGATCGAACCCACATCTCCTGCATCTCCTGCACTGGCAGGTGGACTTTTTACCACTGTGCCACCTGGGAAGCCCGCTTATAATACCTAATACAATGTAAATGCTATGTAAATAGTTTCCTGTGTAGGCAAATTCAAGCTTGCTTTTTGGAACTTCCTCAGGGGAAAGAAAGAAAACTTAAAAAAATTTTTTTTCAATCTGTGGAGTGAAAGAGGAAAACTATCATTCAGGCTTAAAAAGAGGTTAATGGGGGAAGAAAAACAGCAAAATAAGCAGCACACAAGGGAAAAGGAAAATAGAATCTAATATCAGGCTAAGGACCAGATGGCCTCACAGCTGAATTCTACCAAAAATTTAGAGAAGAGCTAACACCTATCCTACTCAAACTCTTCCAGAAAATTGCAGAGGAAGGTAAACGTCCAAACTCTTTCTATGAGGCCACCATCACCCTAATACCAAAACCAGACAAACATGCCACAGAAAAAGAAAACTACAGGCCAATATCATTGATGAACACAGATGCAAAAATTCTTAACAAAATTTTAGCAAACAGAATCCAACAACATATTAAAAAGATCACACATCATGACCAAGTGGGCTTTATCCCAGGGATGCAAGGATTCTTCAATATCTGCAAATCAATCAATGTAATACACCACATTAACAAATTGAAAGATAAAAGCCATATGATTATCTCAATAGATGCAGAGAAAGCCTTTGACAAAAGTCAACATCGATTTATGATAAAAATCCTCCAGAAAGCAGGAATAGAAGGAACATACCTCAACATAATAAAAGCTATATATGACAAACCCACAGCAAACATTATCCTCAATGGTGAAAAATTGAAAACATTTCCCCTAAAGTCAAGAACAAGACAAGGTGCCCATTCTCACCACTACTATTCAATATAGTTTTGGAAGTATTGGCCACAGCAATCAGAGCAGAAAAAGAAATAAAAGGAATCCAGATTGGAAAAGAAGAAGTAAAACGCTCATTGTTTGCAGATGACATGATCCTCTACATAGAAAACCCTAAAGACTCCACCAGAAAATTACTAGAGCTAATCAATGAATATAGTAAAGTTGCAGGATATAAAATTAACACACAGAAATCCCTTGCATTCCTATACACTAACAATGAGAAAACAGAAACAGAAATTAAGGAAACAATTCCATTCACCATTGCAATGAAAAGAATAAAATACTTAGGAATATACCTACCTAAAGAAACAAAAGACCTATATATAGGAAACTATAAAACACTGATGAAAGAAATCAGTTCAGTTCAGTTCAGTTCAGTCGCTCAGTAGTGTCCAACTCTCCGCGACCCCATGAATCACAGCACGCCAGGCCTCCCTGTCCATCACCAAATCCACGTCCACAGAGTTGGTGATGCCATCCAGTCATCTCACTCTCAGAGGACACAAACAGATGGAGAATATACCATGTTCATGGATTGGAAGAATCAATATAGTGAAAATGATTATACTACACAAAGAAATCTATAGATTCAATGCAATCCCTATCAAGCTACCAACGGTATTTTTCACAGAACTAGAGCAAATAATTTCATAATTTGTATGGAAATACAAAAAACCTCGAATAGCCAAAGCAATCTTGAGAAAGAAGAATGGAACTGGAGGAATCAACCTGCCTGACTTCAGACTATACTACAAAGCCACAGTCATCAAGACAGTATGGTACTGGCATAAAGACAGAAATATAGATCAATGGAACAAAATAGAAGACCCAGAGATAAATCCACACACCTATGAACACCTTATCTTTGACCAAGGAGGCAAGAATATACAATGGAGAAAAGACAATCTCTTTAACAAGTGGTGGTGGGAAAACTGGTCAACCACTTGTAAAAGAATGAAACAAGAACATTTTCTAACACCATACAAAAAAATAAACTCAAAATGGATTAAAGAACTAAACATAAGACCAGAAACTATAAAACTCCTACAGGAAAACATAGGCAAAACACTCTCTGACATAAATCACAGCAGGATCCTCTATGACCCACCTCCCAGAATAACGGAAATAAAAGCAAAAATAAACAAATGGGACCTAATTAAACGTAAAAGCTTTCGCACAATGAAGGAAACTATAAGCAAGGTGAAAAGACAGCCTTCAGAATGGGAGAAAATAATAGCAAATGAAGGAATTGACAAATAATTAATCTCCAATATATATAAGCAACTCCTGCAGCTCAATTCCAGAAAAATAAATGACCCAATCAAAAAGTGAGCCAAAGAACTAAACAGACATTTCTCCAAAGAAGACATAAAGATGGCTAACAAACACATGAAAAGATGCTCAACATCCCTCATAATCAGAAAAATGCAAATCAAAACCACAATGAGGTACCATTTCACGCCAGTCAGAATGGCCGCTATCCAAAAGTCTACAAGCAATAAATGCTGGAGAGGGTGTGAAGACAAAGGAACCCTCTTACACTGTTGGTGGGAATGCAAACTAGTACAGCCACTACGGAGAACAGTGTGAAGATTCCTTACAAAACTGGAACTAGAACCACCATATGACCCAGCAATCCCACAGCTGGGCATACACACAGAGGAAACCAGAATTGAAAGAGACACATGTACCCCAATGTTCATTGCAGCGCTGTTTATAATAGCCAGGACATGGAAACAACCTAGATGTCCATCAGCAGATGAATGGATAAGAAAGCTATGGTACATATACACAGTGGAATATTCAGTTCAGTTCAGTTCAGTCGCTCAGTCGTGTCCGACTCTCCGCGACCCCATGAATCACAGCACGCCAGGCCTCCCTGTCCATCACCAACTCCCGGAGTACACTCAAACTCATGTCCACAGAGTCGGTGATGCCATCCAGCCATCTCATTCTCCGTCGTCCCCTTCTCCTCCCGCCCCCAACCTTTCCCAGCATCAGAGTCTTTTCCAGTGAGTCAACTCGTCTCATGAGGTGGCCAAAGTATTGGAGTTTCAGCTTTAGCATCAGTCCCTCCAATGAACATCCAGGATTGATCTCCTTTAGAATGGACTGGTTGGATCTCCTTGCAGTATAAGGGACTCTCAAGAGTCTTCTCCAACACCACAGTTCAAAAGCATCGATTCTTCGGCGATCAGCTTTCTTCACAGTCCAACTCTCACATCCATACATGACCACGGGAAAAACCATTGCCTTGACTAGACGGACCTTGGTCGGCAAAGTAATGTCTCTGCTTTTTAATATACTATCAAGGTTGGTCATAACTTTCCTTCCAAGGAGCAAGCGTCTTTTAATTTCATGGCTGCAATCAGCATCTGCAGTGATTTTGGAGCCCAAAAAAATAAAGTCTGACACTGTTTCCACTGTTTTTCCATCTATTTCCCATGAAGTGATGGGACCAGATGCCATGATCTTTGTTTTCTGAATGTTGAGCTTCAAGCCAACCTTTTCACTCTCCTCTTTCACTTTCATCAAGAGGCTTTTGAGTTCCTCTTCACTTTCTGCCATAAGGGTAGTGTCATCTGCATATCTGAGGTTATTGATATTTCTCCCAGCAATCTTGATTCCAGCTTGTGCTTCTTCCAGCCCAGCGTTCCTCATGATGTACTCTGCATATAAGTTAAATAAGCAAGGTGACAATATACAACCTTGACGCACTCCTTTTCCTATTTGGAACCAGTCTGTTGTTCCATGACCGGTTCTAACTGTTGCTTCCTGACCTGCATACAGGTTTCTCAAGAGGCAGGTCAGGTGGTCTGGGATTCCCATCTCTTTCAGAATGTTCCACAGTTTATTGTGATCCACACAGTCAAAGGCTTTGGCATAGTCAATGAAGCAGAAATAGATGTTTTTCTGAAACTCTCTTGCTTTCTCCATGATCCAGCGGATGTTGGCAATTTGATCTCTGGTGCCTCTGCCTTTTCTAAAACCTGCTTGAACATCTGGGAGTTCACGGTTTACATACTGCTGAAGCCTGGCTTGGAGAATTTTGAGCATGACTTTACTAGCGTGTGAGATGAGTGCAATTGTGCGGTAGTTTGAGCATTCTTTGGCATTGCCTTTCTTTGGGATTGGAATGAAGACTGACCTCTTCCAGTCCTGTGGCCACTGCTGAGTTTTCCAAATCTGCTGGCATATGGAGTGCAGCACTTTCACAGCATCATCTTTCAAGACTTGAAATAGCTCAACTGGAATTCCATCACCACCACTAGCTTTGTTCGTAGTGATGCTTTCTAAGGCCCACTTGACTTCACATTCCAAGATGTCTGGCTCTAGGTCAGTGATCACATTATCGTGACTATCTTGGTCGTGAAGATCTTTTTTGTACAGTTCTTCTGTGTATTCCTGCCACCTCTTCTTAATATCTTCTGCTTCTGTTAGGTCCATACCATTTCTGTCCTTTATTGAACCCATCTTTGCATGAAAAGTTCCCTTGGAATCTCTAATTTTCTTGAAGAGGTCTCTTGTTTTTCCTATTCTGTTGTTTTCCTCTATTTCTTTGCATTGATCACTGAGGAAGGCTTTCTTATCTCTCCTTGCTATTCTTTGGAACTCTGCATTCAGATGCTTATATCTTTCCTTTTCTCCTTTGCTTTTCGCCTCTCTTCTTTTTACAGCTATTTGTAAGGCCTCCTCAGACAGCCATTTCGCTCTTTTGCATTTCTTTTCCATGGGGATGGTCTTGGTCCCTGTCTCCTGTACAATGTCACGAACCTCCGTCCAGAGTTCATCAGGCACTCTATCAATCAGATCTAGTCCCTTAAATCTATTTCTCACTTCCACTGCATAATCATAAGGGATTTGATTGAGGTCATATCTGAATGGTCTAGTGGTTTTCCCTACTTTCTTCAATTTAAGTCTGAACTTCGCAATAAGGAGTTCATGATCTGAGCCACAGTCAGCTCCTGGTCTTGTTTTCGCTAACTGTATACAGCTTCTCCATCTTTGGTTGCAAAGAATATAATCAATCTGATTTCGGTGTTGACCATCTGGTGATGTCCATGTGTAGAGTCTTCTCTTGTGTTGTTGGAAGAGGGTGTTTGCTATGACCAGTGCATTCTCTTGACAAAACTCTATTAGCCTTTGCCCTGCTTCATTCCGTGCTCCAAGGCCAAATTTGCCAGTTACTCCAGGTGTTTCTTGACTTCCTACTTTTGCATTCCAGTCCCCTATAATGAAAAGGACATCTTTTTTGGGTGTTAGTTCTAAAAGGTCTTGTAGGTCTTCATAGAACCGATTAACTTCGGCTTCTTCAGCATTACTGGTTGGGGCATAGGCCTGGATTACTGTAATATTGAATGGTTTGCCTTGGAAACGAACAGAAATCATCCTGTCATTTTTAAGATTGCATCCAAATATTACTCAGCCATTAAAAAGAATACACTTGAATCAGTTCTTATGAGGTGGATGAAACTGGAGCCTATTATACAGAGTGAAGTAAGCCAGAAAGAAAAACACCAATACAGTATACTAACGCATATATATGGAATTTAGAAAGATGGTAATGATAACCCCATATGCAAGACAGCAAAAGAGACACAGATGTATAGAACAGTCTTTTGGACTCTGTGGGAGAAGATGAGAGTGGAATGATTTGAGAGAACAGCACTGAAATATGTATATTATCATATGTGAAACAGATTGCCACTCCAGGTTCCATGCATGAGACAGAGTGCTCAGGGCTGGTGCACTGGGATGACCAGAGGGATGAGATGGGGAGGGAGGTTGGAGGAGGGTTCAGGATGGGGAACATATGTACACCCAAGGGTGATTCATGTCAATGTATGGTAAAACTACTACAATATTGTAAAGTAATTAGCCTCTAATTAAAATAAATAAAAAAATACATCAGGATGATCATTATAGGATTGATACTATGAAGCCTATCAGGAAAAAAAAAATAGATTAAATACCATGGGAGCTGCTGGCCCAGGAATAGACTAAGTACAGAAGTATAGACTAATTGTCTCTTTGAAAGATATGATGTGGGTGTTATATACCAGATGCAGGGGGATATATTAAAAGATCTCTGATAGCAACTTTAAACTAATCGAAGATTCTTATCCTCTGTTTTCCTTATTTATATACTCATCTCACTAATTGCCATGGATTGATTTAGAAGCAGGCTAGACCATACAAGAGTCAAAATTGGAAGACATATTGATGGTCAATGGTTTCTGGGAGAAGAAAGTAAGAACATCAGTAATTTACTGTACAACACAATAACTACATCTACACAACAGTATTTGTCACACCCATGGTCCTGTCTAAAGAAAACTTGATTGTTCATGGTACCAGTTAAAGGTACAAATCACATTTGATATACCAACATTCTACACCTACTTTTTCCCTTGGACCCCTGCCAGTAAACGCCCTATAGTCTCCACAATCCTACTGCAAGCCACTGGTGACTGGACCATATTGCTAACTGAACACTCCTATTTAGTGGTCAAAAATATGTAAACATAATCTGGGTCAATCAGGTTCCCTCTCTGGGAGTTGAACTTGCAAAATGTCAAAATAATTAGGCAGCAGTAGAAACCAAAGTTTTATTAAAAGAAGAAGCCAAGAGATCCAGTCAAGGTCATGACAACAATGATGAATGGATGGATGAACCAAAGGTATAGTGGTAGAGGAGATGTGGTAAAGAGAAGCAGGCTACCCAGCCTCTATGAATGACTTCCCTTCATATTACTTCAGTTTTCCCCTGAAAAGAATGCAAGAGGAAGCTAGATCAGAATTTCAAATTCGCAGGCCTCAGTCAATCTTTGTTTCTTTAACCAAAAGAGCCTCTCTAGAATACACTGTAATTATTAAGCAAAGAGTTCATTTTAAAGAGTTTGAATTAAGTCAGAAGAACTGTAAAAAAAAGATCTTCATGACCGAGATAATCACAATGGCGTGAACACTCACCTGGAGCCAGACATCTTGGAATGTGAAGTCAAGTGGGCCTTAGAGAGCATCACTACGAACAAAGCTACTGGAGGTGATGGAATTCCAATTGAGCTATTTCAAATCCTGAAAGATGATGCTGTGAAAGTGCATCAATATGCCAGCAAATTTGGAAAACTCAGCAGTGGCCACAGGTCTGGAAAAGGTCAGTCTTCATCCCAATCTCAAAGAAAGGCAATGACAAAGAATGCTCAAACTACCGCATAATTGCACTCATCTCACACACTAGTAAAGTCATGCTCAAAATTCTCCAAGCCGGGCTTCAGCAATATGTGAACCGTGAACTTCCAGATGTTCAAGCAGGTTTTAGAAAAGGCAGAGGCACCAGAGATCAAATCGCCAACATCCGCTGGATCATGGAGAAAGCAAGAGAGTTCCGGAAGAACATCTATTTCTCCTTCATTGACTATGCCAAAGCCTTTGACTGTGTGGATCACAATAAACTGTGGAAAATTCTGAAAGAGATGGGAATACCAGACCACCTGGCCTGCCTCTTGAGAAACCTGTATGCAGGTCAGGAAGCAACAGTTAGAACCGGACATGGAACAACAGACTGGTTCCAAATAGGAAAAGGAGTACATCAAGGTTGTATATTGTCACCCTGCTTATTTAACTTCTATACAGAGTACATCATGAGGAACATTGGGCTGGAAGAAGCACAAGCTGGAATCAAGATTGCCGGGAGAAATATCAATAACCTCAGATATGCAGATGACACCACCCTTATGGCAGAAAGTGAAGAGGAACTAAAAAGCCTCTTGATGAAAGTGAAAGAGGAGAGTGAAAAGTTTGGCTTGAAGCTCAACATTCAGAAAACAAAGATCATGGCATCTGGCCCCATCACTTCATGGGAAATAGATGGGGAAACAGTGGAAACAGTGTCAGACTTTATTTTTGGGGCTCCAAAATCACTGCAGATGCTGACTGCAGCCATGAAATTAAAAGACGCTTACTCCTTGGAAGGAAAGTTATGACCAACCTAGATAGCATATTAAAAAGCAGAGATATTACTTTGCCAACAAAGGTCCGTCTAGTCAAGGCTATGGTTTTTCCCGTGGTTATGTATGGATGTGAGAGTTGGACTGTGAAGAAAGCTGAGCGCCGAAGAATTGATGCTTTTGAACTGTGCTGTTGGAGAAGACTCTTGAGAGTTCCTTGGACTGCAAGGAGGTCCAACCAGTCCATTCTAAAGGAGATCAATCCTGGGTGTTCATTGGAAGGACTGATGCTGAAGCTGAAACTCCAGTATTTTGGCCACCTCATGCGACGAGTTGACTCACTGGAAAACACTCTGATGCTGGGAGGGATTGGGGGCGGGAGGAGACGGGGACGACAGAGAATGAGATGGTTGGATGGCATCACCGACTTGATGGACATGAGTTTGAGTGAACTCCGGGAGTTGGTGATGGACAGGGAGGCCTGGCGTGCTGTGATTCATGGGGTCACAAAGAGTCAGACACGACTGAGTGACTGAACTGAAGTGAAATGTATCCATTTATTAGCATTACATCTAAGAAATCTTTGCCTAACATAGGGTCACAAGCATTCTTCTCCTGTTTTTTTCTTCAGCTGTTCTACACTCTTATGTTTAGGCCCATGATTCATTTTGTATAAAGTTATATATATGATATGAAGTATAGACTGAAGTTTTTGTTTTTCACACGTATTTTCCATTGCTCCAGCACAATTTATTGAAAAGACTATGCTTTCTGCATTTAATTGCTTTTGTATCTTCGTCTATTATTAATTGACCATACATGCATGGGTCTATTTGTCAAATATTCTGTTGCACTGAAGCTTTAGGTTTTTGGTAGCTATTATGATGGCGATAATGAGGGTGATAAACATCTCTTTGGGTTTCATATAGTCCAAGGACAAGAAGCCAGAAATAAATGTTCACAGAAAACTACTTCAACAAACAGCAACAGTCACTACTGCTTTGATAAGTTATTTCCAATATATCTGTATAAAAACAAATGGCAACTTATTGCAAAGAGTATAAGTGCTAGGTCATAGCGGAATGATGATAATGATACTTTAGCTTTGTCTAGCTAGTCAGGAGTTTCCCAGTCTTCAGAAGCTGGTGAGGGCAGATCCCAGGACCAACTTATTAGATCTACCAACTAATGGGTTTCATTGTTTAAGGAATTAATGAACACTTTCCAAATCTGGGAATTTTTAAGCACTGAAAAGACCAGAAAGAAAAAAGCTCAATTCTACTTACAGATTTTTAAACTGGATAATTATTTCATAAACTGAAGAGGCATCATAATTTCCTCACAGCTTATATGCTCTTTAACACTCATAGACTTGGCTTCTGTCTGTACCACTCTACTGCTCTTATCAAGGTTATTAACAATCTTCTTGTCACATCAGACAGTCACTTCTTTAGCCCTGTATCATTCTGAATCACACAGTGTCTTCCATTGACTTGGCTACTTCCTTCTTCTTTAGCTTCAATGGCACTACCTAGTTTCTGAGTTTAGTCCTTGTATAAGCAACCGTTTACCGAAAAAACTGTGATTCTTCCACCTCTCTGACTCCTTCTATCTTCTTTGTCAAGTTTCCCCACCTACCAAACCTCTAATAGATGTTGGATTCAGAGCTAGGACATGGCCTTTTTTCTAGGTGATTTTTTCCTACCCATGAATTTAGATTTTCCCTCTATGCTGATGATCCCCAAATTTCTATCTCAAGACCTCTGTTCTTACTTCCAGACTTCCATATTTACATACCTGTTAGACAATTTTCAAGTACATACCAGATGACATAGCAGTGAATAAGAGGGTGGAAGAGACAAACAAATAAATATACTCTGTACTTTCATATACTGGTAAGTGCCATAAGTGAAAAATAAAAAAGGATAAAAGTTAGGAAAAATATTGGGGTTAGAAGCTTGTCAGAAAAGGCTTTCTGACAAATGTGGAGATCTGAGACTGAAATGAGGGAGAACATCATGTTTGCCCAGAGGAAGTGTTCTAGGCTGCAGGAACAACAAATGCTAGAATGGCAAAACCAGTGATGGCAGAATTTAGAATGGTTCCGGCGTCCCTGGTAGCTCAGAGGTTAAAGCGTATGCCTGCAATGCAGGAGACCTGGGTTCGATCCCTGGGTCAGGAAGATCCCCTGGAGAAGGAAATGGCAACCCACTCCAGTATTCTTGCCTGGAGAATCCCATGGACGGAGGAGCCTGGTGGGTCACAGTCCACAGGGTCGCAAAGAGTCGGACATGACTGAGCGACTTCACTTTCATTTTTAGAAAGCTCAAAAAACTGAAGCAATACTGGACTTCCCTGGTTGTCCAGTGGTTAAGAATCTGCCTGCCAATGCAGTGGATACAGGTTTGATCTCACAAACCTGCAAATCTTGGGGAAGATTTCACATGCCATAGAGCAGCTAAGTCCACATACCACAACTACTGAAGTCCAAGAACCCTAGAGAGCCTGTGCTCTACAACACAAGCCACCACAAGGAGAAGCCCACAGAGTACAATGAAGACCTAGCACCACCAATAAATAAATATTAAAAAAAAGAAAGCTGAAATAATGCTATAAACCATCTAGATCTAATAGACAACTATAGAATACTGTACCCAACAACAGTATTCTCAAATACACATTCTACTCAAATACACATGGAATAGTCTCCAGGACAGACTATATAATAGGATATTAAAAAAAAAACTCAATAAATTTTAAGGATTGAAGTGATATAAAGTACGTTCTTTGAACACAATAATTAGAAATTTATAACAGAAAGAAATCTGGAAAATTCACAAATGTGGAAATTAACACACCCCTAAATAACCAATGGGTCAACAATGATCACCAAAGAAATCAGAAAATATTTTGAGATGAACAAGAATGAAGATATAACATACAAAAACTTGGGTAAAAATTCAGCTAAAGCAGTGATTAGATGAAATTTACAGCTCTAAGTATCTATAAAAAAAAGAAGAAAGAATTCAAGTTAATGACCTAGAAATAACTAAATACAAGCAGGAGGAAGGAAATAATGGATTAAAGCAAAATTCAATGAAGTAGAGAATAGAAAAACAATACAAAGGGGCTTTCCTGGTGGTCCAGTGGTTAAGAATCCGCTTTCCAATGCAGGGGATGCAGGTTCAATCCCTGGTTGGGAAACTAAGATCCTGCAAGCCATATGGCATTACCAAAAAATACAATACAATAACTTAAAATAAAAAAAAACTTCTCAAAGAAAAATTCAGACACCTTCACAGCTGAATTCTGCCTAACATTTAAAAAAATGAAAACAAATCCTATACAAACTCTTTCAGAAAACTGAGGAGAGAATTCTTTCCAATTGATGACCTTTCACTGATACCAATACCAAAACCATTATAAGGAAAATGAAACAATGAAGATCAATATTGCTCGCAAACATGGATGTTAAAATTCTCAATAAAATTTTAGTAAATTAAATCCAACAATTCAAAAAAAGAATAATATATCATGACGAACTAATCAAAGGAATGCAAGGTTGTTTTAACAAAGATCGCTAAATGTAATTCACAGTATTAGTAGGTTAGAAAAAGAATTTGTATGATCATCTCAGTAGATACAGAGGAAGCACATGACAAAATCTAGTACTTGTTCCTGCTAAAATATCTCAGTGAACTAGGGAAAAGAAGGAAACTTCCTCACCTGGTAAGGGACATCTCAAGAAATTT
The DNA here is from genome assembly GCF_049115385.1 of Moschus berezovskii. Lineage (NCBI taxonomy): Eukaryota > Metazoa > Chordata > Mammalia > Artiodactyla > Moschidae > Moschus > Moschus berezovskii. The sequence continues at coordinate 62,322,855 of NC_142467.1, read as the reverse complement.
ACAGCTAACATTATACTCAATAGAGAAAGTCGGGATGCTTTTCCTGTAAGATCAGGTACAGGCAAGGGGGTCTCAATAATTATGATTGTAAAGGAATCCTGATTTTAAAAAAATTGACAACTATTAATCTAAGAGAAAGAGGAAAATAGATAATATAGGAGAGAGGAAGAGAGAGAAGTACTGTAGGAGCAACAAGAAGAGATGCTTCTATCTGACTCAGATGTTTTGCAAAGTCTTTACAATAGACCATAAGGCCCTATGTGAACTGTCCAGCTACCTGCCTTCTGCCCTTATCTACCACTCTGCATGTGCCCATTGCTCCAGCTTTCTTGCTCTTCTATGAATATGCCAGGCATTCTGCCATCTCAGAGGCACTCACTTTCTTTTCCTTCTGCATTGAAGAACTCATTCCTCCTGAGAGCTGCTGCTTGGCTCCATTGCTGCTTCAGGAGTCTGCTCACTCTCAGAGAGATATTCTCTAACCTATGCAACCTATCAAAAAGATCAACTCCCAGACTTCCCTGGTGGTGCAGCAGTCAAAACTCCATGCTTCCACTGCAAGGGGCACAGGTTTGACTCTTGGTTAAGAAAGTTCCACATGCCATGCAGTGCAGCCAAATATATATATATCAACTCCAATTGTACCACATTGTAATCCAAGCACTCTCCATTTTTCTTACTCCGCTTTTTTTTTTTTACCATAGTATTTTTACTATCAGCCAATTATAAATATATTTGGGATTTGTCTATTACCTCTTGACTAGAATGTTAAGCTCCATGAGAGCAGGGACTTGTGCTGTGTTCACTACTATAACCCCAGGATTATTGAATGAACGAATGCAAAGGGTGCAGTGTAAATGGGTGAAAGGGCTGAGTTTAGATCTGAGCAAGAACATTTTGTTTCTTGTAACAAGAGGAATGGCAGATCATATGAATACCAGAGAAGATGGGTTGTTATATTTGGTGAGAAAAGGTAGTTTTCTGCTGCTTGCTTCTGTTTCTTTGAAACCAAACACTTCAAACTTCACATATCTAGAGTCATCCTTGACCCATCCTTCCTTCATATCCTATATCCAACCCACCAGGTCCTGTTGATTCTATATCCAAAGTGTATTTTGAATTCATCCACTTCTCTCTGTCCCACAGCCACCACCTTAGTTTAGGCTACCAACAACTCTCCCTGGGAATGCTGCAATTGCTTCCTACTCTTACCTACTTCCAACTCGTTCCTCTCCTCTCCCCCAACTCTTATCCATTCCTCTTCCAGCAACAAGTGTAGTCTTCATAAATCAGATTATACTAGTGCCCTGCTTAAAACCCTTCAATAACTTCCCACTGCCTTTATTTAGAATAAAATTGAAAAACTTGCCATAGCCTAGAGGCCCTGCACGATTTGTCTCCTACCTACCTCTCCTTTCCTACCTCAGGCAACTTTTTCCCTCACTCACACTGGTTTCTCAGTTCCTTGAACACACCAGGATCTTTTCACCTTGGGACTTTGGCACTTAACAATATTCCTTTGTCATGGAGCAATCTAGTTATGTATGGTTCCTTATCAACTCCTGTCATGTACAGTTCCTTATCAGTTCAGTCACTCAGTCGTGTCTGAACTTGCAACTCCATGAACTGTGGCACACCAGGCTTCCCTGTCCATCACCAACTCCCAGAGCTTGCTCAAACTCATATCCATCAAGTTGGTGATGCCATCCAACCATCTCATCCTCTGTCGTCCCCTTCACCTCCTGCCTTCAATCTTTCCCAGCATCAATGTCTTTTCCAATGAGTCAGTTCTTTACATCAGGTGACCAAAGTATTGGAGCTTCAGCAATAGCATCAGTCCTTCCAATGAATATTCAGGACTGATTTCCTTTAGGATGGACTGGTTTGATCTCCTTGCTATCCAAGGGACTCTCAAAGTCTTCTCCAACAGCACAGTTCAAAAGCATCCATTCTTCGGTGCTCAGTTTTCTTTATGGTCCAACTCTCACACCCATACATGACTATTGGAAAAACCATAGCTTTGACTAGACAGATCTTTATTGCCAAAGTAATGTCTGTTTTTTAATATGCTGTCTTGGTTGGTCATAGCTTTTCCTCCAAGGACCAAGCATCTTTTAATTTCATGACCGTAGTCACCATCTCCTGTGATTTTGGAGCCCAAGAAAATAAAGTCTCTCACTGTTTCCACTGTTTCCCCATCTATTTCCCATGAAGTGATGGGACTGGAGGCCATGATCTTCATTTTTTAAATGTTGAGTTTTAAGCCAGCTTTTTCACTCTCCTCTTTCACTTTCATCAAGAGGCTTTTTAGTTCCTCTTCACTTTCTGCCATTAGGGTGGTATCATCTGCATATCTGAGGTTATTGATATTTCTCCCCCAATCTTGATTCCAGCTTGTGCTTCATCCAGTCCAGCATTTCGCATGATGTACTCTGCATATAAGTTAAATAAGTAGAATGACAATATACAACCTTGATGTACTCCTTTTCCTATTTGGAACCAGTCTGTTGTTCTATGTCCAGTTCTAACTGTTGCTTCTTGACCTGAATATAGATTTCTCAGGAGGCAGGTAAGGTGGTTTGATATTCCCATCTCTTTCAGAATTTTCCACAGTTTATCGTGATCCACACAGTCAAAAGCTTTATCATAGTCAATGAAGCAGATGTTTTTCTGGAATTCTCTTGCTTTTTCTGTGATCCAATGGATGCTGGCCATTGGACCTCTGGTTCCTCCTCCTTTTTCTATATCTAGCTTGAACATCTTAAAGTTCTGGTTCATGTACTGTTGAAGGCTAGCTTGGAGAATTTTGAGCATTACTTTGCTAGTGTGTGAGGTGAGTACAATTGTGCAGTAGTTTGAACACTCTTTGGCATTGCCTCTCTTTGGGATTAGAAGGAGTTGATAGTTCCTTATCAAGTCACCCTAATTCATCCAGGACTTTCTCACTTTTAGAATGAAAGTCCCATATCCTGAGAACCTCCTAAGTTTCAGGCAAACTGGAACAGTTCATGAATCTGTTCTCAACTAAATATCTCCTGATTAAGGAGGTCTTTCCTAATTACCTCCATTTAAAGGTTTCCTTCTGTCAAGACGTTATGCTGATCCCCATTTTGTTTCCTACATTACACTTGGACAATTTGCAATAGTTATTTTGTCTCTATCACAGTCATTTGCCATTTGGCTACTAAGCATCCTATTTTAGTAAAATCTCAAATTAGACAGAACAAAGCCCTGCCTCCTGATAAGAAGACAAAAGGGGACAGATAATCCCTTTTCCGTTCTCTTATAGTCAACTTCATATTCCTGACTGGATTTTGAACCTTGAGGAACAATACAAAAGCACAGCATTAGTTAAGATGTTTTTATGCTGCATCACAGTGGACAATATAGTGGGTGGCAGCAGTGTCCCTGACCAAGAGTCCAGCAGCAAGGTGGGTTTTGTTCTGTGGCAGGGGGCCAGTGATGGTGGCACTGACCATTTAGCCAGCAACTGGTGGCATCCAAAGCACAACATTCCTATAGTAGCACTTTGGCTGGGCCTCATCTTATTTTCCAAACTTCCTGGTAATTTTCCAAGTTCCTCAATATCTTCCAGAAAAATCTTTTTTATGCCTGAGGTAACTAGAATCTATTTCTGTTATTTGCAACCAAGAACTCGAACTAAGTTCATCTAGTAAGTTGATGAGCATGTTTTTTGGTTTTGGGTTTTTGTGTCTCTATGGCAACCCACTCCAGTGTTCTATACTGGAGAATCCCAGGGACGGGGGAGCCTGGTGGGCTTCTGTCTATGGGGTCACACAGAGTCGGACACGACTGAAGTGACTCAGCAGCAGCAGCATGTAAGGAATATAAACCCCAAGAGGACATAAACCTAGTCTGTTTTGTTCACCATTGTATCACAGTGCCTGACCCTTAACAAGTGTCAACAGAGTTTTTTTTAAAAGAAGTGAATCAAAAATCACAAAGCTTATACCAATCTCCTTGCTTTATAAGGTTTCTCATTCCATTTAGCATCAAAGAGATAAACCAGTAACAGAAAATCCCTACACTTTTTCTAACCTAAAATCTACTGCAATGCACAGTCTTAAACAGTCGGCTCTCAATAAAAAATTACTTTATAAGAGTCATAATCCAAGAAAATAAGCCAATAAAGAGATTTAATATTTATTAAAGACCAATAAAATAAATACCTAACAGCTACATGTTATTCTTCCATGTAAACAAATAAAATTCCAGAGTGTTTACAAGGGTGAATCTATCTTAAATTCACAGTCGTATAATGTTTATATTATACAATTCAAAATGAACAATGTTTCTAAGACTCTGAAAGATCATCAATCAGCAAAGAAAGATTCAACTTTGTTCACTGTTACTGTACTTATAATTTCACAAAAGCAGTTTAAACACTTCAGAAAAATTTAAAACAATAAAATTGAAAACAAAAGAATTTTCTTTTTAATCAACATTAAATTCAACTTTATTATGTTAATAACTATTGAGATGTCTGTATTAATGCCAACATTTTACAAATATGAAGATTAACTTGTATTTCAAGAGCAACACTAAGTGTTCATTTCACAATGGGCTCTTTTGTTTTTTTCCAAAAGGCCTAGTAGCATTTTCCCCATGCTAACTATCCCTAACTTGCTCTTTTTCCACAAATCTACTGTCCATTATCAGCAAGTCCTCAAAAATGTTTTGTTCAGGAAGATCACTGTCAATTCTCCCAATACCCAGTCTGCCCCTTTTGGACTGTTATCTTGGTTCTGTTGTTTTCCCACAAACCAAGGAAATTAAAAGAAAACAGAATTTAATTTAGTGGGAGAGGGGTTCAGGATGGGGGAACCTATGTGCACCCATGGCTGATCCATGTCCATGTAAGGCAAAAACCAACATAATACTGTAAAGTAATTACCCTAAAACTAAAATTAATTTTTAAAAAATAAAATTAAAAATTACATTTTTAACCTTTATAGTGCAGTGGCTCCCAGACATTAGTGTGCATCAAAATCACCTGGACGAACTATTGAACTAGATTGCTGGGGCCCACCCACAAAGATTCTGATTCAGATCTGGGGTCAGTTCAGTTCAGTTCAATTTCTCACTCATGTCTGGCTCTTTGTGACCCCATGGACTGCAGCATGCCAGTCTTCCCTGTCCATCAACAACTCCCAGAGTTTGCTCAAACTCATGTCCATCCAGTTGCTGATATCATCCAACCACCTCATCCTGTGTCTCTCCTCTTCCTGCCTTCAATCTTTCCCAGCATCAAGGTCTTTTCCAATGAGTCAGTTCTTTACAACAGGTAGCCAAAGTATCGGAGAAGGCAATGGCAAGCCACTCCAGTACTCTTGCCTAGAAAATCCCATGGATGGAGCAGCCTGGTAGGCTGCAGTCCATGGGGTCGCTAAGGGTTGGACCCGACTGAGCAACTTCACTTTCACTTTTCACTTTCACACATTGGAGAAGGAAATGGCAACCCACTCCAGTGTTCTTGCCTGGAGAATCCCAGGGACGGGGGAGCCTGGTGGGCTTCCATCTATGGGGTCACACAGAGTCGGACACGACTGAAGTGACTTAGCAGCAGCAGCAGCAGCAGCCAAAGTATTGGAGCTTCAGCTTCAGCACCAGCCCTTACAATGAATATTCAGGACTGATTTCCCTTAGGATTGACTGGTTTGATCTCCTTGCAGTCCAAATGACTCTCAAGAGTCTTCTCCAACACCACATTTCAAAACCATCAGTTCTTCCGCGCTCAGCTTTCTTTATGGTCCAACTCTCACATCCATACATGACTACTGGAAAAACCACAGCCTTGACTAGATGGACCTTTGTTGGCAAAGTAATGTCTCTGCTTTTTAATATGCTGTCTAGGTTGGTCATAACTTTCCTGCCAAGGAGTAAGCGTCTTTTAATTTCATGGCTGCAATCACCATCTGCAGTGATTTTGGAGCCCAAAAAATAAAGTCGGCCATTGATTCCACTGTTTCCCCATCTATTTCCCATGAAGTGATGGGACTGAATGCCATGATCTTAGTTTTCTGAATGTTGAGTTTTAAGCTTACTTTTTCACTCTTTTTCACTTTTAGAGGCTCTTTAGTTCTTCTTCACTTTCTGCCATAAGGCTGGTGTCATCTGCATATCTGAGGTTATTGATATTTCTTCCGGCAATCTTGATTCCAGCTTGTGCTTCTTCCAGTCCAGCGTTTCTCATGATGTACTCTGCATATAAGTAAGCAGGGTGACAATATACAACCTTGATGTACTCCTTTTCCTATTTGGAACCAGTCTGTTGTTCCATGTCCAGTTCTAACTGTTGCTTCCTGACCTGCATACAGGTTTCTCAAGAGGCAGGTCAGGTGGTCTGGTATTCCCATCTCTTGAAGAATTTTCCAGTTTATTGTGATCCACACAGTCAAAGGCTTTATCATAGTCAATAAAGCAGAAGTAGATGTTTTTCTGGAACTCTCTTGCTTTCTCTATGTTCCAACAGGTGTTGGCCATTTGATCTCTATTTCCTCTGCCTTTTCTAAATCCAGCATGAACATCTGATGTTCTCAGTTCACATACTGTTGAAGCCTAGCTTGGAGAATTTTGAGCATGACTTTGCTAGCGTGTGAGATGAGTGCAATTGTGTGGTAGTTTGAGCATTCTTTGGCATTGCCTTTCTTTGGGATTGGAATGAAAACTGACCTTTTCCAGTCCTGTGGCCACCGCTGACTTTTCCAAATTTGCTGACATATTGAGTGCAGCACTTTCACAGCATCATCATTTAGGATTTGAAATAGCTCAACTGGAATTCCATCACCTCCACTAGTTTTATTCGTACTGATACTTCCTAAGGCCCACTTGACCTCACATTCCAGGATGTCTGGCTCTAGGTGAGTGATCACACCATCGTGATTATCTTGGTCGTGAAGATCATTTTTGTACAGTTCTTCTGTGTATTCTTCCCACCTCTTCTTAATATCTTCTGCTTCTGTTAGGTCCATACCATTTCTGTCCTTTATCGAGCCCATCTTTGCATGAAATATTCCTTTGGGATCTCTAAAATTTTCTTGACAAGATCTCTAGTCTTTCCCATTCTATTGTCTTCCTCTATTTCTTTGCATTGATTGCTGAGGAAGGCTTTCTTATCTCTCCTTGCTATTCTTTGAAACTCTGCATTCCGATGCTTATATCTTTCCTTTTCTCCTTTGATTTATGCTTCTCTTCTTTTCATAGCTATTTGTAAGGCCTCCTCAGACAGCCATTTTGCCTTTTTGCATTTCTTTTTCTTGGGAATGGTCTTGATCCCTGTCTCCTGTACAATGTCGCAAACCTCCATCCATAGTTCATCAGGCACACTATCTATCAGATCTGGTCCCTTAAATCTATTTCTCAGTTCCATTGTATAATCAGATCTAAGTCCCTTAAATCTATTTCTCACTTCCACTGTATAATCATAAGGGATTTGATTTAGGTCATACCTGAATGGCCTAGTGGTTTTCCCCACTTTCTTCAATTTAAGTCGGAATTTCGCAATAAGGAGTTCACGATCTGAGCCACAGTCAGCTCCCGGTCTTGTTTTTTCTGACTGTATAGAGCTTCTCCATCTTTGGCTGCAAATAATATAATCAATCTGGTTTCAGTGTTGGTCAGCTGGTGATGTCCATGTGTGGAGTCTTCTCATGTTGCTGGAAGAGGGTGTTTGCTATGACCAGTGCGTTCTCTTGGCAAAACTCTATTAGCCTTTGCTCTGCTTCATTCTGTACTCCAAGGCCAAATTTGCCTGTTACTCCAGGTGTTTTTTGACTTCCTACTTTTGCATTCCAGTCCCCTATAATGAAAAGGACATCTCTTTTGGGTGTTAGTTCTAAAAGGTCTTGTAGGTCTTCATAGAACCATTCAACTTCAGCTTCTTCAGCAATACTGGTCGGGGCATAGACTTGGATTACTGTGATATTGAATAGTTTCCCTTGGAAACGAACAGAGATCATTCTGTCGTTTTTGAGATTGCATCCAAGTACTGCATTTCAGACTCTTGTTGACTATGATGGCTACTCCATTTCTTCTAAGGGATTCCTGCCCACAGAAGGTCTTGTAGGTCATCACAACAGAACCATTCAACTTCAGCTTCTTCATTATTAGTGGTTGGGGCATAGACTTGGATTACTGTGATACTGAATGGTTTGCCTTGAAATCAAACAGAGATCATTCTGTCCTTTTTGAGATTGCACCCAAGTACTGCATTTCAGACTCTTTTGTTGACTCTGAGGGCTACCCCATTTCTTCTAAAGGATTCTTGCCCACAGTAGTAGATATAATGATCATCTGAATTAAATTCACCCATTCTGGTCCATTTTGGTTCACTGATTCCTAAAATGTCAATGTTCACTCTTGCCATCTCCTGTTTGACCACTTCCAAATTACATTAATTCATGGATCTAACACTCCAGGTTCCTATGCATTACTGTTCTTTACAGCATTGGACTTTGCTTCCATCACCAGTCACATCCACAACTGGACGTTGTTTTCACTTTGGCTCCATCTCTTCATTCTTTCTGGAGTTTTTCTCCACTCTTCTCCAGTAGCATATTGGGCACCCACTGACCTGGGAAGTTCATCTTTCAGTGTCCTATCTTTTTTGCCTTTTCATACTGATAACGTGGTTCTCAAGGCAAGAATACTGAAGTGGTTTGCCATTCCCTTCTCCAGTGGTCCTCGTTTTGTCAGAACCCTCCACCATGACCCATCTGTCTTGGGTGGGCCTACACAGCATGGCTCATAGTTTCATTGAGTTAGACAAGGCTGTGATTGATGTGATCAATTTGGTTAGTTTTCTGTGATTATGGTTTTCATTCTGTCTGCCCTCTAATGGATAAGGATAAGAGGCTTGTGGAAGTTTACTGATGGGAGAGACTGAGTGGGGGAATCTGGGTCTTGTTCTGAAGGGTAGGGCTATGCTCAGTGCAGTTCAGTTGCTCAGTCGTGTCCAACTCTTTGCGACCCCATGGACTGCAGTACCGCCAGGCTCCCCTGTCCATCACCAATTCCCAGAGCTTACTCAAATTCATGTCCATCGAGTTGGTGATGCCATTCAACCTTCTCATCCTCTGTCTTCCACTTTTCCTCCCAACTTCATCTTTCCTAGCATCAGGGTCTTTTCCAGTGAGTTAGTTTTTCATATCAAGTGGCCAAAGTATTGGAGTCTCAGCTTCAGTTTCAGTCCTTCCAATGAATATTCAGGACTGATATCCTTTAGGATTGACTGGTTTGATCTCCTTGCAGTCTGAGGGACTTTTAAGAGTCTTTTCCTATACCATAGTTCAAAAGCATCAATTCTTCAGTGCTCAGCTTTCTTTATAGGGGCTATGCTCAGTAAATCTTTAATCCCATTTTCTGCTGATGGATGAGGCTGTGTTCCCTCCCTGTTGTTTGATCAGAGACCAAACTATTGCAGGGGTAATGAAGATAATGGCGATCTCCTTCAAAAGGATTTATGCCTGCACTGTTGTATTTACTGCCCCGACCATGCAGCAGGCCACTGTCGATCCACACCTCTGCTGGAGACTCCTGGACACTCACGGCAAGTCTTGGTTCAGTCTCTTGTGGAGACACTGCTCCTTTTTCCTGGGTCCTGGTACACACAAGGTTTTGTCTGTGCCCTCCAAGAGTCTGTTTCCAGTCCTGTGGAAGTTCTATAATCAAATCCCACTGGCCTCTAAAGTCAAATTCCCCGGGGGTTCTCAGTCCCTTTGCCAGATCCCCAAGTTGGGAAATCTGTTGTGGGTCCTAGAACTTTCTTAACAGTCTACATGAAAAGATGGCAGAGTAGAAGGACGTTCGCTCATCTTCTGCTGTGAGAACTCCAAAATTGCAACTCACTGATGAACAACCACTGACAGAAGAATGTTGGATCCCACCAAAAAAAGCAAACCCCTGCACATATTTGTTTCAAAACAAGGAAGTTGACTCAGAAAATCTAAATGCCTCAGAAAGCATCTTTGACATATCAGCATATTGCTAATAACACAGGCTTCATATATTCCTCTTAGTGATATGGAGAGGATAAAAGAAGACAAAAAGATAATCTCTAAAATATTCGAAAAATCATCCTAAACATATTTCATCTATTACTATTATTCTGGAGCTATCTTTTACACCAGATTACACTGATGGTGATTTACTCAAACGGCTAACAAACCTTCTTACCAGCAGTAATATTCCCATTATGACCTGACACTCTATCAGTCAGGTAACCCTTAGAGTATAGAGACCATATCTTCTTGATCTCTTCAGACCTACCACATAGTCCAGTGGTTGCAACATATTAGAGACACAATTTTATTTATTCAAGAATGAAGGAACTTGAAAAACACAAAGATACTATCAGAGAGTATTTTACCTTGGCCTTTTCTTGCTCTTCCAGTGAAAACTCCATTAATTCATCTGATATCTCTTCTGCCTGATCTTCTGCTAGCTCTGGATTTTTATGTAGTTTTGAAACTGTAGTAATGGGACTGCCCAGATGTTTCATTTCACTTTCCACCAAGTTTCCATTGTCCTACAAAGTATATTGACAATATTAAAAACTATCTAGGACTCTTACCTGATAACAATATAAAAATATTAACTCAGAATGAATCAAAGACCTAAATGTAAGAGCTAAAACTATAAAACTCTCAGAAGAAAATAGGATAAGGTAAGCTTTATGACATTGGATTTGGCAATGATTCCTTAAATATTATATAAAAGCATAGGCAACAAAAGAAAAGTAGGATAAACTGGACTTCATCAAAATTAAAAACCTTTGTGCATCAAAGATTATTAAAAAACTGAAAAGGTAACCTATAGGAGAAAATATTTGCAAATCACATATCTGATAAAAGATTAATATTCAAGACACATAAAGAACTTCCAAAACTCAACAACAATAGCAACAATAACAACAGAAACAAATAGGACTTGAATAGACATTTACTGAAAGAAGATATACAAATGACCAACTACCATATGAAAAGATGAACAACATAACTAGTCATAATGGAAATGCAAATCAAAACCACAGAGATACTATTTTGTACCTATTAGGATAGCTACAAGCAAACAAAAAAACAGAAAATAACAAATGTCAGCAAGGATATGGAGAAGTCGGAACCATGTACATTGTTGTGGGAAATGTCAAATGATGGAGCTGCTATGGATAATGGTATGGTGGTTCTACCAAAAAATTAAACATACCATTACCATCTATGATCCACCAATTCCATTTTTTGATATATATTCCAAAGAATTGAAAGTAGGGATTTAAACAGATATTTTTATATTAATGTTCATAGCAGCATTATTCACAATAGCTAAAAGGTAGAAACAAATGAAACGTCCATCAACAGATTAATGCATAAACAAAATGTGGTATATCCATATAATGGAATATTATCCAGCCATAAAAAGAAATGAAATTCTAATGCATGCTACAGTATGGATGAACCTTGAAGATATTATGCTAAGTGAGGTAAGCCAGACAGAAAAGGCCAAATATTATATTATTCAACTTACATGAAGCAGTACCTCGAGTAGTCAAATTCACAGAGACAGAAAGTAGATTAAAGGTTACCAGAGGGAGAAAGGGGGAGTTATTGTTTAATGGGCGACTTCCCTGTGGCTCAGTGGTAAAGAATCCACCTACAATGGAGAAGACACAGGTTTAATCTCTGGGTCAGGAAGATCCCCTAGAGAAGAAAATGGCAACTCACTCCAGTATTCTTGCCTGGGAAATCCCATGGACAGAGGAGCCTGGTGGGCTACAGTCCATGGGGGTCACAAGAGTCAGACACAATTCAGAAACTAAACCACCACCACCACCATTATTTAGTGAGCAGAGAGCTTCTGTTTTTAATGATAAAAAAATTCTGAAATGGATAGTGAACATACTTAATGTTGTGAACATACTTAATGCCACTGGATTGTACACAAAAATGGTTCAGATGGTAAATGTTATGTATATTGTATATTAAAAAAATTACACATACATATACTAACAGCTATCTAGCAATTTACTGTGCTCCAAGTCTTGTCTTACTCCAAGATATGAAAAATCTGAAACATGCTCAACTTTATCTCCTTAGTATGGGGCATATTAAAATGCCTTCCCCAGAGTGTGGAGATTAGGATCCAAATCTCTGGAGTATATCAAGTCCATAGTTTATTAAAAACAAGTGATGTTATATACCTGAAACTAACACAACCTTGTAAATTAAATATATTTCAATTAAACAAACAAACACAACAACAAGTAAGCACCTGTGTAACTTAAAACTCCAGTAGCTAAATAGACAAAGGACACAATCATTCATTAGAGAAAATATGCATGGCTAAGGAACATGAAATCATTACTAATTATTTTTAACATAAAATAAAACATTTACCCATCTAATTAGCAAATTTTAAAAAGTGATAACAAATCATTTATCCAAATGAGCTATGGATTGTTCATGAAAATGTAAATTCTTATAACTTTATTTTGAAAGGAATTTGGCAATATGTATCAAAAATCTTAAAAGTATTTAAACCCTTTAATCTAGTAGTTATAATATTTAGTACTAATCCTCAATAAAAAAATTGTTAACAGTCAAAATTTGTGCTCAGGAATTTATAAGATAGCATTATTTGTAAAAGCAAAATGTATATACCCATAAGTGTCCAACAATCGGGAAGTACTTATATAAATTACAGTTCAATTATTGGAATAAAAGCATCCATTAAGAACTGTTTACTAAGAGTTTTAATATTTATTTAAAATAATAGAATATAAATTTATATATACAATATTTACAATATTCCTTGTATCTTTTTTTAAAGAGATTTCTTTTTACATAAAATTTAAAAACAGTTTTCCCTGGTGGTTCAGACGGTAAAGTGTCTGCCTGCAATGCGGGAGAACGGGGTTCGATCCCTGGGTCGGGATGATCCCCTGGAAAAGGAAATGGCAACCCACTCCAGTACTTTTGTCTGGAAAATTCCATGGATGGAGGAGCCTGATAGGCTACAGTCCACAGGATCACAAAGAGTCGGACATGACTGAGCAACTTCACAAAGGCACAGATATTAAAGGTACAACTTGATGAGCTTGGACATATTTACATGATGAGTTTGGACATTTTCTAGGCAGGGCGGCAGTGGGGTTTCTCAGAGCTCTCTGGGGTTCACTCTCTGCCCCAATACTGATTAAACTCATTTTTTAATAAAGTTATTTTTAATTAAAAAAATAAATAAATAAAGTTATATATACAATATGACCTCAACTTTGTAAAACTATACACATGGTTAAAAGATTGAAAGCAATGAGGTAAATGTTAACAGTGGTTTTTCTCTACGAGGTAGCTACTTTCTTTTTTATGGTTTAATGTATTTTTACACAATTTTCACATGGACACACAGTACTTTTAAAACTGACAAAGGGGTACATGCATGCTCAGTTGCTTCAGTCATGTCTGACTCTTGAGAACCCCATGGACTATAGCCAGCCAGGCTCCTCTGTCAATGGGATTCTCCAGGCAAGAATACTGGAGTGGGTTGTCATGCCCTCCTCCAGGGGATCTTCTCAACTAGAGATTGAAACCACATCTCCTGCATTCCAGACAGATTCTTTACTCACTGAGCCACCTGGAAGCCATGAGAAAGAGGGAAACACTTAAAGAATAAAGGAGAAATGCTTTAAAAGGGCTAAGAATTTATTCTTATTCTTAAACTTTAACATAAAAAGATCAGAGGACATGTCTCCTCTCTTTCCTTGTTCAAAGGTTACTTCTCCAACCCCTTTTCTCACTCAAGTTAGCTTAGAAAATTCAAAGGGCCATAAATCCAGATCTGCAATCCTCTACTCCCAACACCTCAGTTGATTGTTGAGGATGATGTCCAGTGACTCACCAGTAGAGAAAGAGGAGACCTCAGGTTCCTGGGTACCCACCACTCTAGGGGCTTTGAAGTACTATTTTCCTGCATAAGAAAAACTACACTGGCTGAAAGAAGAGGTGTCAGCAGACTCTGCCAAAAACATTTCATCTGATGAAGCCATGGATAACCCTCACAAAACATAGTACATGTAATCAAGGTTGACCACATATCCTGAAAATACAAATTATGGTTTGGATTTGAAGTATGGTGTGTAGAACCGCTCTGGAGGGTACTGATTTTATGATCACTAGCCAAAGGAAGGGAGGAGAAAGGGAGCCTGACAGGGGAAGGAATGATGAGATTTTTAAATAGTGATTATTAACAGAGAGTAGAATTGTATTAATTCAAGAAAAAGCTGATTAGGATAGCCAAAAAACATGGGCATAACTTAGGCAATGTGAGCAAAGAAGAACAGCAGTTATCTTTTATACATACTGACCTGGAGGAAAGGATGGGACGACAGGAAAAGCAAAAAGATGGTTAGAAAAGGGGATTAGTGAAGGGATTAGTTAGAGAATTATCTTAGCTATTATGTAGCTTTGGAGAAGCTAGTTTCAACTTGGAACTGAAGGATGATCTGAGACTCAGACAAAAAAGGACAATGACTTCCTCAGAATAGAGGCTAAGAAGCTAGACTAAGAGGGAAATAAGAAATTAAGAAACCTATACTTGTATATGAAGCCATGCAATGAATAGGTGTAAATTATCCCTGTGGTTTTTTTTTTTTTAAGTCCTAAATTTTTTACATTACAATCAACTGAACATGAGTAATAATGATGACCTGCTGTGGAAGACTGGAAGCCAGGTTTCCATCCTAGGATCAAACCTTAAATGGAAAAAAAAAACCAAACTATAAAGAATTAATTTCTTTTCCTCTAGTGTTGCAATTTGCTTGTCGAGCATACTGAAGCACAGACAGCTCTAGGTCTCATAGGGATACTGATGAGTTAGTTGCTCTACTCAAAGGAATAAAACTACTAATGGACCCAGGTTTCCATTAAACACTTACATTTTCCTTATTTGCAGATGAGCCACATATTGCATCTTTCTTCCTGCGGCCATGGTCCAAGGCATTCGGAGTGCTACAAAACAGCTGTGCCTACAAGAGATTGTTTTCAAAGAAAATCCGGCATCTTCGAGCTAAGCTGGAAATCCTCTGCCTCCCACCTGACAAACCCAAACCCAAGAAAGATGAGTTACTCACTGGGCTACATTTTATAAGATGTTGGCAGTAATTCCTGTAGGTCAAAAAAAGAAAAACTGCTAGTCATTCAAACCCCAAACACGATTTGGTTATTCTTCAGTGACTTGGGACATCCCACTTTTCTTTTCTTGCATTCTAGGAGACCTGTTCCTAATTGATGTCTCTTCCAATAACAATATATAGGGTGTTCTCTGTGGTAAATAGAAGACATTGAGTGACATCCTGGGGATGAGGACCTCACCTCACTGGCAGAACCATATATATAGCTATGCATCAAAGATGATGACTTTGTCCTATGTCTTATGTAGACACAATTTACAATTTGCTAATTTTTCAGCATGGACTATTGGGAGTTAATATTTATGGATTTCTATCCTCCCTCCCCAGACTTCATCTAGTCTACCTGAGTTAGGACACATAAGCAATTCAAAGAAAATAAAAGCAATATAAAGTAAAATTTTCACATGTATTGACTAAAAATATTTACAGAGAGTCTTCCCTAGTGCACAAAGAGGCACCTAATTCATCTAAATTTTGAAGAATAAAGTTATAAAAATATTTAAAAAATCAAATGGAAAATTTATGATAAATTTAAGAATTAAAAGTACTTTTCATTCCTTGAGTACTAACTGAACATTTTTCTAAGATCTTCAATAAAGAATCTTCAATAGTAATAAAAAATTGTAAAATGCAGCATATGTATTAGGTATATATCTTCATTTAATCCTCACAGGAATCATTTATGAAAAGTGCTATTATCGCCATTATTATTATTTATTACAAATAAACTGAGGTCCCTTGAGGTTAAGAAACTTGTCAAAGTAAGTTGATGAAGCAGTAAGACACTGGAATCCAGACACTCTGATTCCAGAGGCTGCACTCTGCTGCACTTTTGACCACTAAGATTTAGTGGTCTACTCACATGCAGATAACAGCCTCCATCTAAATTCAGTATACCATTCTCTTCCATTTTAAAGACAATACTGATTGTATGTGAGGGTTAAAATAAATAGCCTTCATTTTCACAACACTATTTTTTTACATAAGTAATCTACTATTTTTTATTTATTTTATTTTTTGGTTGCATTGGGTCTCTGTTGCTGCCCGCAGGCTTTCTCTAATTCCAACAATCAGGGGCTACTCTTCATTGCAATGCTCAGGCTTCTCATTGCAGTGGCTTCTCTTCTTGCAGAGCACAGGCTCTAGGCGCATAGGTATCAGTGGTTGTAGCATGCAGGCTCAGTAGGTGTGACTCATGGGCTCTAGAGCACAGGTTCAAAAGTTGTGGCACATGGGCTTAGTTGCTCCACAGTGTGTGGAATTGCCCCAGACCAAGGATCAAACCTAAGTCTCCTGCATTGGTAGGCAAATTTCCATCCACTGTGCCACCAGGGAAGTCCCTCACAACACAATTTTGATTTTGGAAACTTAAAATATCTTTCAAGGGAAGAACCTATGCCTTCAAGCCCCGTTACACGTAAGGTGAAACATTCTCTATAGAGTCTGCATAGGATAAAATCCCTAGGCCAGTGCTGAGAAGGCTTTAATACTTTAGTACAGAATTCATTTAGCAAAAGAACTTACATTCCAGCTAACTGTACTCGCTCAGGTCCTATAGACTCCAAATGACCTGCAATCAGATATAAAGAGTTATTCTTGTTCATGTATTTTGTCTTTCCTTCCAATTTTCATTACCAGTGAGCCATATTAATTTCAAAAGCTGAGCTTTTAAACACAACGGCTCTTGATAAATACCAATTTCATAATACAAGGTACCATGGTACAAGTTCATAGAAACTTGAAAATCTGCATGTGTCACATAAAGGAAAATTTCTCGGAAAATAGTGCATTATGCTAACCTACAGAAATTTTTTTTCACCAGTAGAAAGGAAAATTTATCATTCAGGAAATATGAAATTAGAACAAATACTAAAATGGTTGACTAGTAAAACACATTCCTTTGGGGTACATACCCTATAAAAACACATGACAAAGCATTTCTTTATGTTGGCTTCTTTGTCTCTGCTGAAATTAGACTGGGGCTTAAAATATTTTATCTTTAACTACCACTTTCATTCCCACAATCAACCAACAAAATATTCCTTCTTGTCTAACTTTCTCAATGCAAAGTGACTCCTATTCGGGTCAATTCTCTTCCCATTGGCTGAATCATTCTTCTCAAAAATCCTCTAGGTACTCGAAGAATTCCATCCTCAAGGCTCTCTGTCTACTTTTACCACTTTTCATCTCTACCATACTACTTTTCTCTCTCCTAACAATTATTCTTTCCCCTGAGGCCTTTACCTCCCTTTTCCCTACCAGTTTCATCAAGGTCTGCAGAAGCAGTAAGCTGAGTGGCAGACATCTCCCCGCTGCTAAGATTCGAAAGATCAAGGCAACGTTTTGGAGTTCCTCTGTTGAGACATAATAGTACATCAAGATTCCCACTGGGTTATAATATCCTAAAAGGCAAAGATCATATTATCCTCTTCATTTGAAATACCCCTCCCTGACTACCACATAAAACAGTCTTCAAATAAATCTAATTGATTTTTGGAAACATGTCAGACTAGGCTGAGAAAAATCGCCCACCTTTCCTCTACTCCAATAATACCTCATTTTCTCCTCATCAACATGTTGAATCAAGGTAATTTAAGAAAATGGCTGAAATGGGTCTTGACTCCTCATCTTTTGCCCTGAACACCATGAGCACCACACAGATTTTATTTCTCCCTGCAGTCTTCAATACTTCTCTGACTTCCAACTTTGCTGGCTAGTTGAAGCATCAGAGTATGACATCACCAGAATTTAAAGTACAATAGGGACTTCCCTGGTGGGTCGGTGGTAAAGAATCCATCTGTCAATGCAGGAGATGTGGGTTAAATCCCTGGGTTGGGAAGATCCCCTGGAGAAGAAAATGGCAACCCACTCCAGTATTACTGCCTGGGAAATACCATGGACAGAGAAGCCTGGCGGGCTACAGCCCATGGGGTTGCAAAAGAAATGGGCACTAGCAACTAAACAATAACAAAAGTAATGTTAACTGTAGTACTTATAAAGTGACAACTCATATGATGCAATGGTTTTCAAAGACGTTCCTCATCATTTGATTCTATAGGATCCTAGTAAGATAGTAAAGGATTATTATTTCTATGTCACAGAAAAGAAGCCTTAGACTCAAAACTGTCAAATGGTTAGTCAAGGACAGTAGCTTAACCCTTATCTCTGAATTAGGATAATTTTTAAAAAACCCAAAAACTGTTTAGAAGAACAAAGGAGATGTGAAAAGAAAAAGTAGATTTACCCAGACAAAATGCTTAGGTTTGCAGAGTCACCAAAAAGTTTCTTCTCCACTGGAGTTCTAGGGAGATCTGAACTGATGGAAAAGGAGGCATCTCTCTCAAGGAGCAGGTTTAATATCTTCCTCTGATTGGACCTAAAACTAGGTCCTGAAGCAAGGCTTCCCTCCTCTCTTTTGGATGGGAAGAATTCTGCAGACATGGTCTCCGAGCCCTAAGAAAAAACAAAACCTAGCTAAGAGACGAGGCTTCCCAGATGGCTCAGAGGTAAAAGAATCAGCCTGCCAATGCAGGACACGTGGGTTGGATCCCTGGGTGAGGAAGATCCCTTGGAGGAGGAAATGGCAACCCTCTCTAGTATTTTTGTCTGGGAAATCCCATGGACAGAGGAGCCTGGTGGACTGCAGTCCATAGGGTCGCAAAAGAGTCGGACTCTACTAAACAACCACAAGAGAAGGAATACGTCACCTACACAACCTCCTCCACCCTTTACACTTGCGACCAAGTGAACCAGTATTGGAGAAGGGGGCATTCACAAACGGGGAATCACAGATTGGCGTGAAGGTGAAATAGCACTTGCCGGAAGCGGCTTGGCCTTTCCATTGGAATCTTAACTTACCGAAAGGCAACCTCAGGGTTTTGAAAATGAAATGAAAAGAGGCCTTTGACTTGTTAGGGGCCAAACAGTTCATGACTCCTGACACGAAGGAACTCAGGTCTCCTAACTCGCGATAATGCCTGTTTTGTTCCCTTAAACACCGTTCGCGAGACCCGTGATTCTGTGGAGGACACAGCTCCAGCCTTACCTCAGGTTTGAGTTCGAGACTTGCCTTCAGGAGGAATGAAAGTAGGCAGGGAAATCAGACACAAGCGAAGATTCTAGAAGAATTAAAGAAAATCTGAGGTAAAGGAGGCGATTTAACCAGACGTCTATGCCTCTCGACCAGATGGGCCAGGGTCGGGTTTCGCCGCTTCTCTCAGCAGACGGTTGAAGTTACAGCCTAAGAGTAAGATTAACAGCCAAAAGCCTTGACCATTCAAACCTTCCGCCTTCCCAAAAACCTATCACGCTCTCCTCAGAGCTGCGTCAGCCTACCTCCGCGCACCCGCCTAGACCCGCTGAGCCAATCGTTTGCCTCCTACATCACCGGGGGCGTGAGCTGTTCGGAAGGAAGTTTGCCCCGCCCCACACGCCAGTCGGCTTCCGATTAGACCACCAGCTTTGGGCCAGCCCCTAGCTTAGCCCCGCCCCATAGGGAGCTTGGCACCTCATTGGCTCTTCCTCTGGCCAATCACCACACCCTTTCTGAGTTCTCCTTTCCCTCGGCCCCCTCAGCTCCTTCAACCCCGGGACGTTTAAATTGCACCTTGCTAGCGACTACCACTCCCTAGGATAATACCTGGAGCAATTCATTTATGTGGGAGGGTGTTTTAAATGGGTTGTGTTTTTTTCCCTTGCTTCTTTCTCGTGCCGTTACGTGGACCTTTCCTTATTTTTGCTAGCCTTCGCCTATAGATGGAACATTAGCAGCCAGTGTGGCAGATGTTGCGGCAAGACAGGTGTGTGTATTTATGATTAGCAGCACTGGCCCTTTCCAAGAGCTTTCCTGGGTCCGTGACCCTTTTAAGCGCGCAGCATCTGAGACACTAGGTTTGTGAGTTAAAAGAACTTTCTTTTCAAGGCAAGTAGAATCATCTCATGGCGTAATCCTTATCAAAGTCCAAAGGATCCCAAACTTTGGTTGTTTATGGAAATTTGATCCTTGACTAGGTGGTTATTATTGTTAAGTCGTTTAGTTGTGTCTGACTCTTTGGGACTCCACGAACTGCAGCACGCCAGGCTTTCCTGTCCTTCACCATCTTATGCAGTTTGCTCAAACTCATGTTCCTTGAGTCAGTGATGCTATCCAACCATCTCTCTCATCCTCTGTCTAGAGGGTATTAAGAGTTTATTCTTAATGTTGGGGATTTGTGTTTAAATAATCCTGTAGGAGTGGCGGTGAGTGTAGATGAAACAAGATTGGCCATGAGTACTGGGTCATGGGTAACTAGGAGGTCCATGATATCCAGTGATCTCAAAGTTTAATCTTTATACTAATCACCTGTGGATCTTGCTAAAATGCATACTGTGGTTCAGTAGATAGATTCTACACTTCTAACAAGGTCTCAGCTGATGCTAATGCAGCTGGTCCGGTGATCAAACTTTGAGTAGCAGAGGATTATGCTATTATCTTTGCATATTTGAAATTTTCCATGATAAAAAAATGTTTAAAATAACCTTGGAAGCTCTTTAAAATATAACTTCCAAAATGATAATTCAATAGGTCTAGAGTGGGGCTGAGGAATTATCAAGGCACCCATAAGCTACCTATAGAAATGGCTTACAGACCACACTTTGAGAAACAAATTAGAAATGCAACCTTTATCTTTGAGAGACAGTGAGTCAGGAATACAACCTTTTTCTGGTGCCAGGATCTTGGTAGTGTAGTGGCTGAGAGGTATAGTACAGTTAGCTGGGTTTTATCCTAATACCCTTTTCATCTGTAGAATCTGCTTCCCCAGAAAGAAGGTGTGTGAAGAGTCTTTATCCTCCAGGATAGAGATGATGAGTGTGGGAATCAGTACAGAGCCCTGCCATGCCAGGTAAGTTTGACAATCAGGCTGGAGATTAAGGGAATATGGGAAGAGCTGGTTTCTGCTTTGATGACTATCATAACACTTCATGGGACCACTGTCTACGTCTTTATAGGTGGGAGCTAGAGACAGATGCAACTGTCCTACAGCGGCGGCAAAAGCAGATAGATTATGGCAAGCGCACACCTGGTTACCAGTGCTTTCTGCAGCAGGTCCCGAAGTGAGTGCAGTTATGGGTAGTCACAAGAGTGTCAACCACATGGCTTTTGTTCAATGTCAGGTGATGGAACGATACTAAAATCTGAATGCTCCCACAAAGTTGCAACATTACTAAATTATCCTGTAATCTAGTCCCCCAAATAAATTTCCAAGATTTTTTTTCAAATGGAACAAGTTATGCTGCTGCTGCTGCTAAGTCACTCCAGTCGTGTCCGACTCTGTGCGACCCCACAGACAGAAGCCCACCAGGCTCCCCTGTCCCTGGGATTCTCCAGACAAGAACACCGGAGTGGGTTGCCATTTCCTTCTCCAATGTGTGAAAGTGAAAAGTGAAAGTGAAGTCGCTCAGTCGTGTCCAACCCTTAGCATACTTGGCCCATAAGACTTCTCAAAGCTCTATTTTGTTTGCTAATAAATTTTTTTTCTTCCATTTTCACCTCATGCCTCCATGTTCATGCATAAGTTACTTCAGTTGTGTCCAACTTTCTGACCCTATGGACCCCAGCCCCAGGGGATTCCCTAAACATGAATATTGGAATGGGTTGCCATGCCCTCCTCCAGGGGATCTTCCTGACCCAGGGATCAAACCTGCATTTCTTACACCTCCTGCATTGGCAGGAGGGTTCTTTACCACTAGTGTCAACTGGGAAGGCCCATGCCTCCATCTGACTGTTAATTACAACATACCTGCCTAATTACATGTAAGCTTACAAGCATATATACAAATTAACAAATGAAAAGGTAGAATATGTTTTAAAGAGATGTCATATACTTTCTTCTGTATCTATCTTGACTAGTGAGGGACTTGGAATATCTAATTTAGCTTACCCAGAAGAAAGAATATTAGAGAGTTGGGAAGTTTGATGTTTAATCTAATTTAAACATTTTCTTTGGATTGAGGACATTGATCTTACCTCATTCTCAGGAAATCCCTAATGAGTCTCCTAATTCACAATAATAAGCAATAAGCTGTGCCCCTTGGCCTTGACCTTAGTCTAACACATTTGTCATTGCCAGGGCACAGCGACAGCCAGGACTTCACCCTCAAACACCAAACAAGAACAGGAGGTACAGCCGTCGCTCCTGGGATGCCCAGATCAGGAAGTGGAGAAGAGCCCTACATTCCTGGGACCCTCCCAGCCAGCCTCTGCAGGCTGAGGGGTGTGTGCACTATTCCTTGTTCCTTCCTTGAGTGGTGGACTAAGCCTTATCTCTCCCCACTTTGCAGAGGTTTCACTTTCACTGGCTGAAAAGGGCGAGTCTGAATGAAGTGCACATTTCTCTGACTCTGCTGCCTTCCTAGGTGCAAAATGGACAATCTCTTAGAGCCAGTGGATTCCACCCCTTTGGATGACTGGCTCCAGGCCCTGGAACCCTCAGAGAATCAGGATGAAGACTAGGAGAGAGCCCAGGTAGTATCCTCTGCTGAAACCCACTGGAGCAGGGTCAGAGATGGGGTCTAGCCCAGGAGGTCACAATTATGATAGGGTTCAAGGTAGTAGCCCAAGAACAAAAGAAGGAAAATGGAACAGCAGGGGGAAAAATATGCAGAACGTGAGTAAAAAAAAACAAAAAACCTTGAACCAAAAGCGGCATAAAGAGATCTAGTTATAGTTAGAAATGGGGACGAGGCTGGGCTGCACTGGGGACACTCTTTTATACTTGATGAAATGGGTGTCATTTTCCTTTGAATCAAGACCTGAAATTTGACTTGCAGGGTTAGGTTGTTTTAAGTGTTTCAGTTTCTTTCAATGTTTTGCAAATGTGCCAATGCTAACTTCTTATACTCAATCACTTATCTTTAGTAAGCGTGATATTTTATTATTAAATAAAAAGGGAGATTTACCTAGTGGTGAAGACCAAGGGCTTTAGAGTCTCAGACAGCTTTTTAATACGACCATTGTCCACTACATGGGTAGCTACTTAACCTCTTGCTGTTTCATCTGTCAAACAAGGAGATTTTCTCTCATTTGATGATTGTAAACAAAAATAAGAATACATATTTAAAGTATGCAGCACGGTGCCTGGCACATAAGCACTCCATAGCAGCAATTACTGGAAACCGTGTCCTCTACACTTCATGGTCCCTGACCCTTCTTTTGCCAAGGGGAAATGTGTGGGGCAAACAAATGTGCAGTGTATCTCCCATCACACTCCCCTGCTCCGCGGATTTTCTTGATAAGTACCTCACTTTCCCTTTACTCTTCTTTTTCAGCTTGCAGATTTGGTCGCTCCTTCCTCCTGCCTCCTGTCTTCCGTCTTTCTGAGGAAGATCCCCACCACTGGCTCTACCTTTGAGCTGGTCACAATTACTTATCTGTCCCAGACTTCAGTGGTGCATAAAATATTTAGGGAAAACGTGTCTTTCAGGGCACTTCTTGCTGAATATAATAGTGAAGATTACTTGCAGTACTTCTACTTTCCAATTGATTAAAAACTCTGTCCCACAAAGAGATCATAACACGAAGGCATTGTTTAAAACCTCTCCTTTTCCCATGTTTTACCCTCTGTCTAAACCTTATTTGATAGCTGATACTCAATTTATTTGAGAGCCAGAAACCACCTAGCTATTCCACAACCTCTTCACCTACCAACTGCTACATTCAGTCTCTTCAAAAAGGACTTAAACTTTGGCTGAGTAGGAGGTAGTGGTAGCGATGAAGATTTAATAAAAGGTGGTTTCCTCTTCCTGAAGAGGAAATATAGCCCTATCAATATCTTTTCCCCCAGCGACCTGTTTCCTCCCTCCCAGAAAGGTTTAAAGAAAGTGGTCCAGCTGTAACCACGGTACTTTCCCTTCTCCCCCCTCCCCCACGCAAGCAACTGAACCGCCTATGATGTCATAATCACAATCCCATTACCTCATCCTGCTGGGGGTGGGGGCATAGAGAGAGGAGAAGGAATGAACAGCCCTGGGCCCTCGTCGGATTTACAGTATTTTGAGTGACAGCTAACTACACAACCAAGTGGGAACGGCCCGCAACCGTTACAGGTCCTGGGTTTATAAGGTTCGAGCCGATCCGGCAGCTGGAAGAGGGGCTCCTGGGACTCAGAGCAGGCCCTAATCGGCGCTTGGACTACGCCTCCCAGAAGCCTTCACGACGCGGACGGGCCCTCTGCTGGGGGAAGGGGGATTCCTTTAGAGCGGAGGCCGTAGAGAGTGGGGGCAGGAGAACAGGTGAGAGGAAGCCTGGCTAATTCCGTTACGCTGCCGGAATCGAGCTGGGGGCTGTACGTGGGCTGATGTAGTAACAGAGGGCGGGGGCAATGGCTTTGTTTACCTTCGACCAACAGGGCCTCCCCCGCGGGTTTCGACATTTGCGTTCGACTGGCCCAATCCACCTTCTGCAATATTTTGCAGGGGGTGACTTCCTAGGGAGGAGACCACCCTCATCGCTAAATCAAAAAGCCCGGCTTCTTTCCGACGGCGCTAGCCAAGAAAGACTTTGCGAGAAAAACGACGCGGGGTTCGAGCCTCCGCGGACGGTTCAGGGGGGTTCTCCCAACCGGAGCGATCTCTCCACTCTCCTCAGGGGCCCGTTGGTTCACGCCGGCGCCTTTTAAGGGCACCGTGGGGCGAACCGAGCGCTCAGAGCTGCTCCGGCCGCGGCCCTGGGAACTGGAGGAGCCGCGGTAGGTGGCGAAGGGCAGGTGGCGCTGGGGCCTCGGGGCGGGCACCTCCACCGTCCCTCCCTCCTTCCCTCTTTCCCCTCCCCCAGCCCGTCCGCCCGCGAGGCACGGCCTCGCTGGCCGCCTCCGCGGGGAGAGCACGGGACCCGGTGGGGGAGGGGGTGGCGGAGTGTTAAGTCCCAGACCCTCCCGTCCCCTGTGTCCTGAGTTCGCTTCCCCGCGGCCAGATGATGGGAGCTGATTGGGAACAGGCGAGCGACAGCCCCCCTGAGAGTGCCCCGGCGCCCTACCCCCACCCCAAGGGGCTAGCGGACGCCCCATGCCCCACCCCGCGGGGACAGGCAAAGCAACCGATGGAGAGGTTGAAGATTGGAGAGGGGGGCCTAGCCTTTTGCTTCTTCATTGGGGTGGGGGAGGGGTGCTCCCACTTGTCACTCCTATGCCCACCGGTGCCATATGGAGAAAAAGCAGTCAGGTCTCCACATACCTGTTCGTGTTCTTCCCCGCCTCATGTTTTTCTTCAGTCTCCCCCAGAGCTGTGGGACTGGGACCTAGGGGGAAGGTCTCCAGGGGTTTTTGATTCTCTTCTTCCTTGGCCTGACTTGATCCTAGGTTATCCAGGTTTCAGCACAATCTCAGCATCCCTGAAACCCTTATGTCAGGGGTTACTGCCACCCAGTGGGGTGGGGGTCCAACCTTTATTTGAGGGACAGGTGATGGTTCAGAGAAAGCCTGGATTGAAAGTTGGGCCTGGTGGGGTTTGAGGGAGGGCCTAGCGGCCTGCTGCTCTGTGTTGGGCTTAGCCCCATGCCAGTTGTTAAGCTGAGAAGTTTTAACTTGTTTAGTGAACGTTCAGGGCTGTCTGTGCCCCTCAGATACACAAAATGGAAGGGAAAGGAAGGCAGCAAGAGAAGGCTTCTTACACTTTTTTCTCTGACTGCCTGAGAAAGAGGAGGCCCCTCGCGGAGCTGCTTTGCCTTCTTTTGTGTCCTGGTTTGATTCCTTATGGCTTCCGTTCTGTTCCCCCTCTCAGCCTGGCCTGTTTTAGGAAACTCAGACTGAAAGTATCAGTTGCGTGGTGGTAGTTGCATTGTTCTAATTACCGCCGTGTGTGGCCACATCCCGACAATTAAAATGCAGAAAAACACAAAATCACTCTCTTGATCCCAGAGAGGGCTGGAAGTTTGCTATTTGGCCAAATTCCTCACGAAAACCTTGAAAGAGTTTGCTTCATTCCCTGCTCTTCATGGCTGGTCAGCCTGAGGCCTGGGGTCTCTGGGGGTAAATGCCTGCCTTAGGTTTCCTCTCTGGTTGGTCTTTGAGGGCAGTTAAGAAACCAAGGGCATAAGTGATACAAGCTTTAGCTTCTCCTACAAGAATGGGGGAAGCAGCCGAAGGGGGCACTCAGGAAACTGGAACTTCAGGGTGGTAATAATAATTATGCATGAAAACGTTATTTAACTATAGTAGTGGTTGACTTTTCCTGCCTCCTTTTTGCCTAAACTCCAAGTACCTCGAAGTGTGTTTCTTTGCTTTTCTTTGTGGTCTGCCTCCTTCTGAGGTGGAAATCGAGGAGAGAGGATCCCCCCGCCTTCTTTTTTGGCCAGGGTTGAAACTTATCTGCCCTCAAGGTCAAGCCTTTTGGGCTTTCTTGGCATGTGAGTGAGGGAGGTTGACACCCAGCCAAATAAATCCACCCGATTGCCTTCTTCATCTTAATATTATCACTCGTAGCACCCTGAGGCTTTGTAGAGCAACAAATAGGAAGGGTGAGAAACGGCAGTCTGTGTGGACTTATGATTTGTTCAGGCCAAGTGGTATACTTCTTATGTTTTGATATTTGCATTATATTATCCCTGTGACAGATTAAGATTATTCTGCCCATTTTTCATATGGGTAAACTGAGGGAAAGAAAAGTTTGATGATTTGCCAAGACCATCACAGCAAATCGGATCCAGATTTGATTTCTTGATAGTTCTCTTTGCTAGCAAATGCTACTTACACTGTCTGATTGCTGTCTGCCAGCTGGTCACTTCTGGGAATAGGCAGAATGGTATGGAAATGTTAGATTAACTTCCCCTCCTCTGATCGGGGTCCCTCAGGCAATTGTGTGGGCTTGAAGCCTGTTCTCTGATAGAATTAGTTTGCTTCTACTGTAATTGACCATGAGAAAGAGTCTTGATTAATTGTATTCATGGTCTTTGAGTCAAATGAGGCTAAAAAGTTAGTTGAATTAAGTTAGAGTTGTTGTTTTTAACATCTATAGAGTTGAAATGTGAATGGAATTACCCTGGTAGCATTTCCTTATCTTCTTATAAGAGAATATGTACAGTATCTGTTGGAGAACAATAATAAAATATCAGCTGTTCAGGATAAAGGAGAATATAATACCTTGTTTACTTTGGTTTGAAGTAGAAAGTCATTCCTACAGCCACTGCACTGTTACTATTTCTGTAGTTTAGGAAAAGGCTACCTCTCCTTGCTTTTGACTGGAAGACAGAATATTGGACTAATCAGGATGGAAATAACAATGTGGGCATTTCTCTCATTTGAGCTGTTTTCTAAGTGGTGCTGGTATTTTGGGTAGGCAGAGCAGAGCACGAACCAGGTTAGGAGTGGCAAATTGGTTTCAACTTGCTTGCTAACTCCATTTTATCATACTGGTTATCTGGAGTGCCAAGTTGAGAATGTTTGTGAGGCTATGTTTAGGCTTAGCCGGAAAGAGCTGTGATCAGTTAATGATGTCTGCCAGAGGCCTGACATAGGGATGCTGGGGTATGTATGCCATGCATTTTCCATCTCTGGAGTAGGTACATCTCTAATATCACTTGGGGCTGATCCATCTGTAATTGGCAGACTCAGCAGGCATGACTGGAGAGGGAAGTCCCAATGGTGCTAGAATGGTGCTGCAGTGGCAGAAGACGGCTCACGAGTGAGGTCTGGAAGAACAACCGGGAAGACATCCATCATTTGCTCCAAAGTGTGCAAGTCAAATCCCGGGGAGAATCATGATAACCCTGATCACTGAGCAGCTACAGAAGCAGACTCTGGATGAGCTGAAATGCACACGCTTCAGCATCAGTCTGGTAAAAGACAGTCTTCCCACTTCTCTAAGACCCCATCGCCCTTTTTTCTGAGGCTATTTGTTGTTACTACTTCACCCTTGTCCTGTGGTGTATGAATCATGGTACTTGTACTGAATGTGCCCACTAAAGGCTCAAAACCTTGCTCAAAAGGAAGGAGGCAGGGATTTTTTACTGTTAAGAGAAGGGACACTAAAATTTGGGTGGAGAAGGGTTTGAGACACTGGAAGATGTGAATTATTTTACTCACTAACTTTGGGAGGATAAGAAGAGAACACTTAGATGTCCCTAATATCCCTATAGCCCATGAATTGCAGGGGTGAGCTGACAGGGCTTCTTGGAACTCTGTCCTGATCTTGAATCATGATGGATGTTCTCTGTCTCAGCCTTTGCCTGATCATGCAGACATCTCCAACTGTGGGAACCCTTTCCAGCTTGTGTCTGGTAAGACATTATGTGTATATTTGTGTGTATGCCCATGCCTCCATCCACATGTTTCTTTTATTGGTTTTCCATAACCAGATCTAGCTAGCCTGCCTCCACAATTTTCTTACCAGGGTCAGCTTCTGAGATTGGTGCTTGTCTCCATTTTATCAGTATGGGAGCTATCTGTTTACCTTGCTCTTATTCTAGCCTTGTAGGAACTTTTGTAATCTAATTTTTTGAGTAGGCAATACAGTCACATTTCAAATTTTTTTAAATAGGAAAAGTGTTAAACTGAAAAAATCCCCCTTCTTTTTCTATCTACCCTGCTTCTATCACCTCCCTAAAAGTAATTCCTGTTATTAGTTTCTTGTCTATTCAACCAGAGTTTTTGTTTTTGTTTTTTAACAAATAGAAACAAATATAAATGTAAATTTTTTTTATTCCCACTCTTAATACAAAAGGTTGCATTCTGTATATTTGGAACTTTCTTTTTAAACTAATCATAATAAGGCTAGAAGATCTTTCCATATAAGTTTGTTGAGTGTTTCCTTGTGGGTGGCCAGACCCAGAGAAACACAAGCTCCATCAAAGGCCTTTCCCACTGTACCCTCCGCACCCTTGCCTTCACTAGGAATACAAAAAAGGTAAAGGCTAAGGACGGAGAATGTGGGCCAGCTTTCTGCAACTCAGGGCTGGGGGGTTGGGGGAGCAAAGTAGAGCTTGGTGGAGTGAAGTGAAAGATGAGCATGGCACACACACCTTTGCTTCTGTTGACTCATTCTACCTTTGAGAGGGGTTTGCAGGCAGTTTTTGATTCTATATTTTTAGTTTCAGGTGGTTCCTCTTAACGGAGGCACTATAGTCTGCTGGGTAAAAGACCTAGCTTTAGCATCGGACAAATCTGGTTCTGAACCCTGCTTTGGTCATTTGATTCCTGCATAACTGTTGGCAAGTTACGGGACTTCTCTCATCTGTGGAATGGGGGTAGTAATAGTACCTAACTCATGAAGTTTAGGGGAAACCTCACATAAATTGCTCACTATGTTTTGTAGCACATAGTAAGCTATTGAAAATATATTAGCTAATATTAGCTAATATATATATTAATTCTATCTTTATTATGAATGCCTTCCAGAAGGTGCTTCCTGGAGGGGCCTGCCCCACTGTTCCTGTGCCGAGTTCCAGGATAGCCTCAACCTCAGCTACCACCCCTCAGGCTTGAGCCTGCACCTCAGACCACCCAGCCCAGGAAGTTCCCCACAGGAGCAGTCCCTCTCCCAAGTCCTAAGCCCTGAGCCCCCAGACCCAGAAAAGCTTCCTGTGCCCCCTGCCCCTCCATCTAAGAGGCACTGCCGCTCACTCTCAGTGCCCGTGGACCTGTCTCGCTGGCAGCCAGTGTGGCGGCCCGCCCCCTCCAAGCTGTGGACTCCCATCAAGCACCGGGGCAGTGGTGGAGGGGGTGGGCCGCAGGTACCTCACCAGAGCCCCCCGAAGCGGGTCTCCAGCCTCAGGTTCCTCCAAGCTCCCAGTGCCTCTTCTCAATGTGCCCCAGCCCACAGACCCTGCAGCCCCCCTTTCTTCAGCCTGGCCCTAGCCCAAGATTCCTCTCATCCGTCTGCTGCCTCCCCGCAAAGTGGCTCCTGGGAGAGTGATGCTGAGTCCCTGTCACCCTGCCCACCCCAACGCCGCTTCTCCCTGTCACCCAGCCTGGGCCCACAGGCAAGCCGCTTCTTGCCCTCTGCCCGGAGCTCCCCGGCATCCTCCCCAGAGCTGCCCTGGCGACCTCGAGGCCTGCGCAGTCTTCCCCGAAGCCGCTCACAGCCTTGTGATCTTGATGCCCGCAAAGCTGGGGTCAAGCGGCGCCATGAGGAGGACCCTCGGCGGCTGCGGCCTTCTTTGGACTTCGACAAGATGAATCAGGTGGGACCGGCAAGACCAGGGAAGCTAGGATGGGAATAGCAAAAACTTCCATTTTCACTTGTGAGGTGCCCTCTAGCTCCAGACCCTCCTGACGTGGCCTCCCCTGGCGCTCCTGTCTGCCTGAGCCTTGGCTAAGGGTGGTCTACCATCTCAGTTTGCCCAGGATTATCCTGGTTTTAGCATTGAAAGTCCTGTGTCCTGTGAAATTCCTCATTCTGGGGGTTCCAGAGAAACTTAGTGGACCCACGTTAAACCTTCCAACAGAGATCCCAGATTGTCCTACCAGAGGCATCTTCCCTCCTTATGCGTGGCTCAGAAAAGCCCCATTATTAGTGCCCTGCCCCTTCTCATGCAAGGCTGGTTTTGTCCCTTGCCTTCACTGCTTCACGTGGGCCTGTGAGGGCTTAAGCAAGATAGGCTGCTGCGTCATTCATTCACGCAACAAATGTTTTTTTGTCTTCCCAATGTGAGTACAGTTGTTGTAGGCACTTGCCCACTCTTTTCATATTCTTCCTTTTAGACCACTGGGTCATAAACCACTTTGAGAACTTACTCATTTATTCATAGTCATTCGTTCAAGCAATCAACAAATGTTATTGAATACCTACTATGCAACAGACTCCGACTAGGCACTGGCAATATAGGAGTGAAACAAGCCGTCAGTCAGTACTCCTACACACATGAAGTTTATAAATAGGCTTCTAATTTTGAATCTGATAGAAACTGTGGGCTCTTTTCCTCAAAAAAATATGCATGTATACTAAATTTTCAAAATTTTATCTGGGAGTTCATGACCTCACCCTAATGCATAGGACTCCTGCCTTCAAGGGTAACCAAGAGGGGTACTTTGAAATACAGCTTGGGCAGGGTTCTCTGGGAACCTGGGTTCTCATCTTTCTTTGCCTTTGTTTGTTTGACAGAAACCATACTCAGGAGGTCTCTGTCTCCAAGAAACAGCCCGGGAAGGCAGCAGTATCTCTCCACCATGGTTCATGGCCTGCAGTCCCCCACCCCTCTCTGCTTCCTGCAGCCCCATTGGGGGTTCCTCCCAGGTGCTGAGTGAAAGTGAAGAGGAAGAGGAGGGGGCCGTGCGGTGGGGGCGGCAGGCGCTGAGCAAGCGGACACTGTGCCAGCAGGACTTTGGGGACCTGGACTTGAATCTGATTGAGGAGAACTAAAACTGAGAGGCTACTTCCTGGGGCCACACAGACTGACTCTCTTATGGCTACTAACAAGTGTCGAGGTCCCAAGGCCGGGGGCCCAGCCTGGGAATGGGGGTGAATGGAGGGCTCCGACTCAGGGCAGCCGGAAATCTTCTCGCTCCAGGAAGCTCGACCATGCCGAGAGACTGGCCGGGACAAGATAAACGGAGCTGGTGGCGGGAGGGACAGCCCCAGAGCAGACCCTTCCCATGGCGACCCTGAGTGTGAGTATCCCTGCCACCGAGAAAGCAATGGGCAGGGACGGAAGGGGTCTGCCGACCCCAGCTCGGGGAATTTCACTAGCCCCTTTGCTTCAAAGGGCACTTGTGTCTTAGAATTTGGCCAGGGTGGGGGGTTCATTCAGCCTCCTTGGAGAAATTGTGTGTGAGTGTGTGAGTGCAAGAGAGTGCTCCAGGAAAGGTGTGTTTGGGTAGCCTTAGGGAAGGAAGGCAGTTGCTCCCTAACAGCAGAGCACCACAGTACTCCCAGGATCTTGGGTTTTCACGGGACAGCAGGCTTGTTCTAGGAGTCGGGGTTCTAAGGAGCTCTGGAAGCAAACTTGTAATCTGTTAGCAATAGTGGCTCTGCAAAGGATTCTATTTGGGGGTCCTCAACTAATGGTCTTTTCCTCAGGCCCACACCTCCCCTAGATAGATCTAGTATTGGCTGGAGAGGGCACTGCATGTTGATTCTGAGCTGGCTTTTTTTTTCTCATCAGATTGCCAAGGCTGGATACAACTTGCCTGTCTCACTCACTTAAGTAGATGCAAGCACATGTGGGCAATTAAGGCAGGGCTGACGGGCTCCATCTCTTTCTTTCCCTCCCTACTTATGGGACCTCTTTTCCCTCTTACTTTCTGCCCTTTGAGGGTCAAGAAGAAGGAAGGAAGCCCCTGTATGGAGGCTGACCTGCAGCAAAAGTAGTGTTCAGTCCCCAGCAGGCATAGGTGAGTGCACCCCAGCAGTGCCCTTTGGAAGCAGACTGTAGAGAAACTCGTTATAAGATCCAAGCCTAGCCATTTTTTCTTAGTTGGTTAAGAAAGGAAGGGGATGTCAGCATTTACTAGTTTGGTTGTCTTCCAATCCTGCCAGGAAATGTTTATTTGCCTCTAATTGGCCCTTAGAGACCTCAGGGAGGTTGAGGCTCACTGAGGGATTGGCTGACGATGCCTAAAGCAGACTGTGAGAAGCAGCTGGGGGTTTGTTGTTGCTGGATTGAATTTCTTTTATTGTTTCACACCCACAACTTGGGCCCGGCAACAGGTCTTAGTGGCCACACCGATGGGTTTAAGGATTTCAGAAGCTCTATAGGCCTGGCACCAGGGGAGATGCATACTGAAGCTGCCGCCATAATGACTTTTGAGGCTTTGTCCAGCTTTGCTTAGACCCTGCGGGACCAAATTGGACCTGCCCTTACTGTTTATTGAAAGAAGGGCATTTTCCCAGGGTTTTGTAGGAACCAGTTGCTCATGTTAGGAAAGAGAACCTATGTGTTTTCTTCCTTATGGAATTGAACCTATGGTTTTCTGGGTCTCCCACATGTTGGATAGGAGCAGCAGTGAGGCCCTAGCATCCTTGCCTCCACTCCCGAGGAGATGGCTATGTCTCCTTCAACCTCCTGCCTTTAGAGGTTCTACCCCTTCAGGACTCCTTCCCTTCACCTGCTAGTTAGCACGAGTTACTAGTGAGCTACCAGGTCTGTAGGGACCTGAGAGAGGTTCTCTGGAGAATCCAAGGAAACTGTGAGCCCAAGAGTTGCCCCTCCTTGGTTTTATCCCTCCCCTGGCTGTTCTCCCTCTTTAGGCCATAATTTCCCTGGTGCCAGCTTCTTTTCCTCCTGGGCCATCCTCATCCCTGGGCTCTCTGCTACAGATTGTGCCAGCTTACAATAGGCCACTGGTAATGTCAGGGGGTTCTCTGCAGGCCCAAAGCTGAAGAAGTGAGGGCAATAATTTCTGCCTCCACCCTGGCTTCCTCAAAGCCCTAGGGCACTATCCCTAAGGGAGAAGGTCTATACATGCCACATTTGAATTCCATTACTTTAAGATCTGGAAAGTTAAACTAGCTGGAGCTATTGTTTTGCTTCCTAATCTAAATACCTGTGGCCCTTGGACAAGCCTTTTCGAGAAGTGGTTTATTTTGCTTTACACGGTAGATCTATTCCAACAGTTCTGTATAAACCAAATGCTATTTTTCAAAGCATTTGGACTGCTGACCATTTAAAAGCAGCCTGTGATTGCTTCTTTTGTAAAGCAAGCAACCTCCCTCTACTTTAGCTGTTTTGACAATTTGGATTTTCACATATTGGGCTTACCCAGAGTGGAACACACCTCTGCAGTGGTTGACCCTGGGTAGACATCTGCATCTGTGTTGTGTGTGTGGTGTGGCTGATCAGTAGGTGAGTATTCCTGCGTGTGTGAGTGAAGCCACTCCCAGGCTGGTGCTCTCCTCCTGTGCCCGGTGACTGCCCACTGGCAGCTCCAGCTGCCCTTCACTCCCACCTGCTGCCAAAGTCCCTGTGCTAATGGGATTACAAATATAAAAAGTGGAAAAAAATTTTTCGTAAACTTTGTTTTATATTAAAAAAAAATCCATTAAGTCTGTGTGTGTTAAACATGAGGTCCTGCCTCTGTGGCTGTGTTTGAAAAAATAAAGTTTTATTAGAATAATCCATTTTCCCAAGTTACCTTCTGTACTACAGTGTTGTCTTCCTTTCTTCACAAAGAAAGGCAAGGAGGAAGTGGGGAGAAAGCCGCCCAACTCTTCCAGCTGCTTCTTCTATGACATGGCTGAACTTTTGCCCCTCGAGGACAGTATTTGGTCCCTGGGCCCTTTGCAGCCACAGTAGTTATATCCTGTGACCCAGCTTCTGTTAAGACCTCAGTTATTTCTGGCAGTCTGATTTGGTCTCCTGTTTCCCTGGTACTTATACCCATCTCTTC
Source organism: Moschus berezovskii (assembly GCF_049115385.1). Taxonomy (NCBI): domain Eukaryota; kingdom Metazoa; phylum Chordata; class Mammalia; order Artiodactyla; family Moschidae; genus Moschus; species Moschus berezovskii. The sequence goes on along the minus strand of NC_142467.1, from coordinate 62,288,358 downwards.
TTACCTCCTGTCACTCTCACTTCCAGCAGGGTGAAGTCAAGTATTAATCCATTCTTCCTCCCTGAGAAATGCTAGATGGTGCAATTAGAAACTTGTCTAGAATGGTTTGTAGGCTTTGGGAAGTATGGAGAAGGCATGATAGGGACCTTGTCCAGGAGTGTCTTTTCAGAGTTTTCATACATTATGTTGTGGAGAGCTGGAGAGAAAGTTGTCAAAAGTCAAAATCCAAAGACCTCAGCAATTTCTCTATCCTGAAAGTACTGATTTTGGAAAACTAGCAGCAGAGCTGCTTTTTTGCTCTAGAAGGTGGTATTTTCCCTAATGCTTCAATTTGGAATGTTCATTTGCCATAAGAAGCTGTGTGGCTCACTCTCTCTCTTTAGACCTTTCTATTCCACCCTTTCTTCTCCCTCCTTTAGCATTCTTCCAATGTGTGTGGGTGAACTGTAGTTGCTTAGAGAGCCAGGCAGGAGCCTCTTGTCCCTAAGGCATAGCCTTTCTTTACCAGTTGTAGCACTGACTTGCCAGGCAGCAAGAAGAGTCAAGTTGCTTAGCCTCCGACCCAGTTTCCTGCTTCAAATTGGTGGCACTCATCACTGAATACCAATGAAGTATGCAAGAAGACAGGATTGGCTTGACTACCTGGAGTAGGAACTTTGAGGGGATGAAAATACACCCTGAAAAGAGTGGGAGTTGTCACCTATCCTGGAAACAAAGTAAGAAGGGCTTTGAGGGAGTAGGGCTATATAGCATGTGGTTAAAGAATCTCAGAATTACAGGTTCATTCTTTGTATAAAACTCCTGTTATATTTCACCTACTGTTTGAGCAGGGTTAAGGCCTGAACATCTAAACTTACTTCCCTCTGCTTTTTTTTCCCTTTCTGTTCAGTTTTTTTTGATGGGTTTTTCTACTGTTTATTTTCTCTGAAGGCTAGTGTGATTTCATTTTCTAATGCTGAAGCATAAGAAAGAATATAAACTTTATGAGGGTTTTGTTTTATTCAGTGTTGTATCCCCAACACTTTGAAAACTTACTGGCTTATGAAAAGTGTTGCCATATTTGTTGAATTAATTTTTTTTTTAATCTTTGCTTTCTCATTGCTGAGCTTAGGCACAAAGACACCACTTGTGTCTGGTGCTGTGAGAAGCCAGTTTTGGACAGTGGGACAGTAATAAGAACTCCACATGGGAAAAAATCCCAGCAGTGAATTTCAATGGAAAATCTACAAGGCAGCTAGGTCATGTATGGATTCATCCCTCTTTCTCTCCTACCAACTACAATTTGTGAAGAGTGTGCTTTAAGAGGTGTCTCGGCCCAGAAAAACCAAGAAAAACTGAATCAGGCCTCAGGTTGGCTATGGGAAATGGACATTATAAGGAATAGGGAGAGGAAAAAATCCAAAGAAATGTTTCTTTGGCACTCCATAGGGTTAGTTCTAGAATGGTTTCACTGGATGTTGTACTTTTGACTGAAGCCAGTTAACTGGTACTTCCCTCTGGACCCCAACCTTTGCTACAGGCAAGTAGGTCAAAGGTAAAGAAGATTATGGACAGATTTCTGGGTAGGCACATAAGTCTGGAAAGTGCTACTGCACTTAATTGTCTGTGGGTCAGATCAGTGAAAGAAATGGGTACTTTTAGGGTAGTAATCATGGATTAATAACTTTTCCTGGTTTGTATCTACTTCCATGTATACTCTGCATCCATAAAATTTTGGAACTTGTGCTAGTCTCTAACGTGACCAATGTTAATGATTGAGATTTCTCATTGCCCAGTATAAACAAAAATCTAGGCAAAAAATATCTCACTATCTCCCCATCTCTACAGCCACTTTTCTGACAGGAGTATCAATCTTCCATGCCTGTGAATTCAGATAGGAGTAGTGGGGTTTTCTTTGTCCCCAGCTCCACTTATTTCCATGGTAAGATGCACTTTGGTCTCTTTCCAGTTCCCTTAAAAGTTGAATTGAGAAACACTTGGACTTAACATTGGCTGATTTAGAAGCAGGAAGAAGCTCCACTGGTATATGTCAGACTGTTGAGATGATGGAAGCACGTTGGCCTTCAGCCAATATAGAGTGGCATTATCACATACAATGGGTATAAAACGTTGGTCAATTGGGAAGGGACCTATGAAGTATTGGTAGTATATAATGAAATGGTACCATGTTATGGACCAGTGAGAAGAAAGATATTGTGTCCTATGGACCAATGGGAAGTTTCCTAAAAGATAAGGACAGGAGGGTAGGTAGTGCCTATTTTCAGACTTGGAAATCAATCAGGTACTGGGCACTAACTTCTTATCTCAGGATATCAATTCTTTAGGTAACTTGCCCCTCAGCCACCCACCCCAGTTAAAGCCTTTGGTATACGAGGAGGGTAAGCTAAAACCTTCTCAGATAAAGGAGCCCCCTAAGGGAAATATGGCACCAGGATGGTGCCAAGGGAGACTGAAGGACCCGCCCACTTCCCCACCCCGGCCGAATCTGCAATTCCCCTCCCTGCCGCAGGGGGCACTGCAGGCCTCGGGGAGGTTGGGGCGGAGCGCTGTGAGGGGCCCGGAGCTGCCGCCCCGCTCCGAAGCGCGGGGGGCGCTGTGCGGGGCCCGGGCTGCGGCTCCGCTCCCAGCCACGGGGGGCGCTGTGCGGCGCCGGTGGTTGGTGGTGGCTGTTGGGGGGGGGTGGGGGGGAGCCGCGGCCGCTGGTGGTGCGGAGGGAGGCCTTGCGGGCGGATCGGGAGATCGGCGGCGGAGGTGGTGGGAGGCGGCGGGCGGGAGCACGGGTCCGGCCGGCCCTGGCGATGGCGGACGCGGCAGCCTCCCCGGTGGGCAAGCGGCTGCTGCTTCTGTTCGCGGACACCGCGGGCTCGTCCTCGGCCTCGGTCCCCGCGGCGGCGGCGGCGGCGGCAGCGGCGGGTGGAGATCCGGGGCCTGCGCTGCGCACTCGGGCCTGGCGGGCCGGCACGGTGCGGGCCATGAGCGGGGCGGTGCCCCAGGACCTAGCGGTGAGTGGCGGCCGAGGCGGGCACTCGAGGCCGGGGTTGCACGGCCTGCGGGCGGCCTCCCCGGGGGCCTTTGTGAGGGGGCGGTGGGGTGGAGGTGACCCAGTTCCGCGCCCCCAGATCTCCTCAGCGCCCCCCGCAGGCTCCTCATCACCCCGAGCTCTGACCAGCATGGCTTCCGCGTCGGGGTGCGCGCCCCGGTTTACCCCGGGGGGCAGCCAGGGCGCTAGGAAATGTTGCCTCCACCCGGCAGGCCCCGCCTCCTGAGCGACCCCTTTCTCAGCGTCCCCCCAACACTCCTACGGAGCAGGCTCTAGCACCCTGGGTTCCGGAGCCCCTTAGAGTTCTGCCCGTGTGCCGCTGCCTCCTGGAAGAAGCGGACCTGTAGTCTCCAGCTTCTCGTGGGAGACCTGCGCCCTGTTCCCTTCTTCCCCGATCGAGAGGCTGCAGTTGGAGCTGCTCAGGGCTTTTTTATCTGGCAGTTACTTCCTCCTTGTCTGAGCCAGACTCGGCCAGGCTGTCTCCAGAAAGGCCAGCTCTCTTCAGGCTCCTCTCTCTTTGCGCTCCTGGGTGACAGGAGCTGCCGTAGTGGCTGCTTTTGATAAGTTTGAGATCTGTCTTAGCAGCCAAATGGGGCTGTTGGGTGGTGCTTTTTATCTCCGAGCTGGGCAACTCCCCCAAACCTTGGTAGAGGTTTTGTTTTGAAACTTTGTATTGGGGCATAGCCACTTTTGAATACTTGTCTTAGTGTATTTTGTGATTAAAGTTGTTCAGTAATAAAACTTAACTAGCAGTCGTGCCCGTTATGTGTTATTTTTGTTAATGTAGCGACAAAATGTTGTCTTTGAACTTTGGCAAGCCTCTTTAGTTCCTCATTCTGATAGCGGCCCTAGGTTCTGTGTTAAGATAAGGCTGTGAAAAATAGGGGGATTCTTTTAGATTGTGATTGATCCGCAGGCAGAAGGAAAATTTTCTTGATGAACTTGCTTTTGCAGATATTTTTTTCGCTGTAAACGGGAATTCATTTTGTAAGATTTGATGTTAACATTGCAGGTTTCTGATTCTCATTTTTCTACCTATCAATCAGTGGTTTTAGACTCCCCGCCCCGCCCCATATAGAAGTCTTCTGGGTTGTTTTGCTTGTGGCTGGCTTTGGCTTTAAGAAAAAGGCTGCTTGGACATTTATGAGGCTTTAGTAGGGCGAATTTTTAAAGAGATATCAGGAATATTATGAGGTGAAGAGGATGATTAACCAAGGAGATTTGGAGTTAAATTCCTTTGCGATTTCTTTAGAAGACTGCTTTTTAGGTTAAGACGGGGGGAGAGGTGTCCCTCTTAGGTTAAGACGGGGGGAGAGGTGTCCCTCTTAGATCCAGTAATTTACAACCTTGAATGCAAAACTTAGGTTAAGACCCACCATTAAATACATATTTTGACCCAAAAACTTAGTCTGTCTTAGCCTTTCAGTCGAAGTTTTCTGTTCTAGTTGTTTCCTCCATCAGATGAATTGCTAATGAGCTCTGCACCTGAAATGGCTACCCATTCACTTTGTTGTTTGCTGAGCTCCCAAAGGGCAGTGGTTTTTGAAGCTCACTGAGATGCTGGACACTTACTAAGCTAAATACTGAAGAATTGTGCCACTGGGCCCATGGAACTGGTTTCTCAAACCAAGTAAAAAGTTTCAGTGATTCAAAACAAAGTGTTACAACTGTATTGAGGTCTTGGATGGAGCTGTATGCATTTAGAAGCAAAGGCAGTTTGGGATTTTAAGAATAGGCTTATGCTTGTCTCGTATGTATAATCAAGGAACACAGATGAGAAAAAAAAGACAACAAAACTCAGCCTTTAAAATATTTTACTAGCTTGCAAAATTGCTCAAGAATTGCTGCTGTGATGATGGGGTTCAGTTAATGACAACAACTAATATAGAATCAGAACTGTCCGTTTGTTTTCCTTTTTCATTAAAGAGATTTCCTTTGGACCCTTGGCATGTGTGCCTTTCCAATTTTGCACCACACAACCGTAGTAAACACAACTGTCTTCCAATCAAAAGTGTTCTTCCTGTACTCAAGGGTGGAGTTTGCAAGCAGCTGGTCTGTGATTGGACAGATTTTCATTCAGTTATGTTTAGGATGTTTTCAGGCATGCCTGGTTTTGAGTAATGCATGGCAGGGCGCCCCCTGTTAAGGATGAGTAATTGAGGGTTGAATGAATGAGTTTTTGAAGTGATTGCAAACACTTTGCAATTTTAGGCTCCATTAATATCCTCTTTCTAAATAATTTTGATCCAGAAAATTTTCAAATCGTAGTCCCGATTCATTAATGAACCTAAAAACATTACTAAAGACATAAGTCAGGATCTTGATCAAGAGTTTTGTTGAAAAGAATTTGATAGCTGGGCATTTTCTTCACCAAAGCTCTGCTGAGAAATAACTACTAAGATTTTGAATTAAGTAGTTAAACATCTTTTTTTTCCTTTCCCTCGTCCATGTAATAGTAACTTTATTTGTATTTCAAAACAGGCTTGTTATATTTGAAAAAAAAAGTCTAGTTGCAAAATTAGTATTATGGATTTTTTGCCTTTCTAACGCTGTGTGCTCTTTGTGTTCTGGATCGTTATTGGTCCATGTAAGTGACAGAGACCTTGGGACCTTCACATGTGTAAGCATGGTAAATAAACACACACACAAAAAAAACCGTAAGATTTTTCTTTTTGGGGATTATAAAAGCAAAACTTGCATTTTGCAGAATGTCAAAATGCCAAGAGTATATACATAGGAAGGTCAACAATCTGCATCCTTTAGCAGCTTCCACTTGTTGAAGAAGCCTTGTGTGTCTTAATACCGGTACAAAAATATAAAAACATTTCTCTCTATACAAAAGGTGGGGGTTTTTTTTCGTTTTGTTTAAGCAAATGCTATCAGACTGTGCAATATCTGTAGCCTGTGTCTTTTTTTTTTTCCTTTCCATTTAACATTAGACCGTGGGCATCAGTACCCATGACCTTACTCATCATTTTAGATAACTACATTATAGAATGGATGTATAATGATTTAGTCAATCATTTCCCTTTATGATGGGCATTCAAGGTATTTTAAATTTTTTGGCACTTACAGTGCAGTTAGTATCCTTGTACATATGTCTTTATGTAATCAGGAGTGAAATTGTTGGGTTAAGGAGTACATGTATGTATTTTATTTTATTAGGTGATGCCAGTTTATTTTCCTGTGAGATTATAGCATTTCATACTCTCGCCCACATGCAGGCAGTGCTTGCTTCTTTTCATCCTTGCCTTCTCTGGTGTCATCAGTCTTTGTCATTTTCTTGCAGTCTGATGAGTGAAAAATAGTATCTAGCACTTTCATGACCACTGATCTTTTTCTGTGTTTATTAGTCTCTTACATTTCTTTCATGAGTTATTTATGCCAAGTTTTTGCCTGTTTGAAAAAATGGAAGTTTTCTTATTCTGTTCAAGTTCTGTATTTGGCACATTAATCCCTTTTACCTGTCAGGAGTACCATTTCTCTCATTTGTCTTTTAACTTTGTTTAAGGGTTGCTTTGCCACATAGAAAAATAAATTGTTTATATCATCAGGTCTGTTAGACCTTTCTTAATGACTTCTGGGTTTAATTGCTTGGGAAGAAGACACCCACCCTCACCCCTGCCACCTTGAGCCTGTATAAATATTCTTCAAATTTTCTTTCTAATGTTTCATTTTTTTACCTTTAGATCTTTAGTCCATCTGGAATATTTTTATAAGGGGCATGTGTGGTGGACAATGTAACTTTTCCTACTGAGTAGGAACCACTTCGGAGAAGGCAATGGCAAGCCACTCCAGTACTCTTGCCTAGAAAATCCCATGGATAGAGGAGCCTGGTAGGCTGCAGTCCGTGGGGTCGCTAAGGGTCGGACACGACTGAGCGACTTCACTTTCACACATTGGAGAAGGAAATGGCAGCCCACTCCAGTGTTCTTGCCTGGAGAATCCCAGGGATGGGGGAGCCTGGTGGGCTTCCGTCTATGGGGTCACACAGAGTCGGACACGACTGAAGTGACTTAGCAGCAGCAGGAACCACTTATGGCACCACCACTTTTATTAACTAAACCATCCTTTTCTTTCTATGTGATAGAATTAAATTATGCTTTTAGTAGTCATGAATTGTTTTGAATGTGTATCTTACCTATCTCAGCTATCCAGAACTTGCAACAGGAGTAAAAGCATATCTGCCTTAATTTTTTTAACCCTTTAATTTTTTCATCTTTATCTAAAGGAAAGATGGGCTCTAAAGTACTCCTTTTCTTTGATTTGAGTTGATGTAATAGATGTGGGAGTGTCTAAGCTAGTACCATATTTCTTCCGTCTGATAGTCTTCCAAGAGGAGTGAAAGCATATCTGCTTTTTTTTTTAAAAAAGAAAAAACTCTTCCTGCAACCTCTCCTCTGTCTCAGGGTAGGTGGACTTTAAAATAGCTGTCTAGTTTGTTTCTAGATAATGTAATAATTTCCAGTGTACAATCATATTATTTATTCTCAACCTAAGTTCACACATAGAACTTCAGCCCTAATTGAATTAGGAGATCAGCCTTTAATGATTATCCGTAAGTGTTCTTTTCTTGCTTATAATCCCTAAGCTAAATAAAAATCTGAATAATATTGTAGTATGCTGTTTATTAAAGTCAGTAGAATATGTTTTGTGGATCAGTGTATGGTTTAGAGAACTTTAAATAAAAATGAGATGGTGCAAAAGAATATATAATGGTTAAGTGTGAGGCCATCTACACACACTTTTCATCCTAACTCTCCTCTAACAGCAGGAGGTCTGTTTTTGAAACATTGAGCCACTATTGAACTTTTTAGGCACTCAAGTGCTTTGTGTAAGTTGCTTTTTAAAGTTTGTCTTCGTTTATGTGTGTATGTCATTTTTGATACTTCCATCTACTGTCTGCATTCTATTTATTTCAAGACTACAATATGTCCACCAGTGGTCACACTGTACACTGGTCATTTTGTCCAGCATCCTCTCCCTTTACTGTACAATCAGATTTTTTTCTTGTTTATTATGCATTTGTTTCTAAGAGTTGTTTCACTAACTCTCCATCTTGCCTAATTCTATTCTCCACCTTCTTCTCGTTGATTTAGTTTCTCCTCCACCCGCCTAAATCACGGGTAACTAACATGGAATTTTCTGTTAGTGATTTTCTCAGCAACAGCTGGAGTGGGTTCCAGTAGGCTTTGCTTCCTTAAGGCCTGGGGGCCACAACACCTGTTGCTGTTTCTCAGTTTTCCACTGCCTTTGACAGGTTCGTGGTTTTTAAGCCCTCCTCATCCCACTGTTCCTACTGCTAAAGTGTCTTTTACCCTTGTTCTGCAGTTGGATAAAACCTGCCTGATTGAACAGTGACCTCGCTTAGTTTTGGAAGGGCAGGAGCTGAGGGGTGTGTGTGTCTTCAGGGGTAATCAGGCTCTAGGGAACTGATTCTCACTAACCAAACTCTTGAGACTGATTTGTAAATCCACATGTAAGGTTATTAATTTACAATGGGAGATAAACCTATCCAGAGATCTGCACAGAGCCCCCTCCTGGTCTACTCAGGAGACCAAATTACAGATAAGAGGGATCCTTGTCCTGCAAAGAATCAGACAAGAAAAGCTGGGCGTTGCCAAAGGGATATTTACAACGTGCACTCTCGCTGATCCTCTGGTTTCCTAGTACTTTCTGGCTTCCGTGTTTTATACCCCCTTTACCCTTTGCTTTTGATTTTGTCGTCCATTGAGATCCTGTAAAGAGAAAAGAACACCTCTATCAAGTCTTTCTAAATCCCGTGTTTTTCCTTTATCACTTGGTGAGATACTTCTTTTGTAATATTTATTAATTTTTCTTGGTGTAGATAAATAACAAGATATATAGCTTATCTGCCTTTCTAGATTGTAAGTTCGTCAAGAACAGGGAACATGTGCATTTTTACTATTCACCTTAAGTAGAATATTTAGAAGCCAGTATTATGTTAACTTTTATTTCTGATTTTTTATTTTATTTATTATGGATTTTCTACTCTGTGGCCCCCTGTATTTAAGGTTTTTTCTTTTGTATATTTTTACTGATATTGACTCACTACTGATTTTCATCTTTACACGATTGGATTTATATTTAGGACCCCCATCCAAGGTACATTGTCCATTGGTTTTTGTGATTTACATCAGAGTTGTTAGATGTGTTTTGTTTTTCTGATTCTCAAGTAGTAATACATGTCTAGTACACAAAATGTAGAAGTTATTTTAATAAAAATAATAAGTAAAAAAAAAAAGCCCCTGTAGAATCACAACCTATTAAGAACTGCTATGTTTGTTACATATTCTAATCTTTTTTTAAGTTGAATTCATACTGTATTTTCAGTTTTGAGTTTTTCTTTTAACTTACTATGTCAGTTATTTTCATGTATTACCAACAAATCTTGTATTATAGGTGATTTCAATTTTTTGTCATTTTTTGTATTTTCCACAGATAACATGTGTTGCTTTTCGTAACTGAAAGAGAAACAATAAATGCTCTCAAAGAAAATCTTATAGTTTTTATTGACTGGCTAATTTAACTGTTCCTCTTTCATTGGATACTGAAATTGTTTCAGATTTTATGCTTTATTAATATTTCTGTGATGAACATTTTTGTGAATAAAGCTTGTTCTGTGTTTACTATGATTTCCTAGGATTATTGCCAGAAATGCTATTATGTAAATACAGGATATACACATACTTAAGATTCTTGATATATGATGGGTTTTTTTTTCCTTTTAAGTCATTCCAGTTTATATTCTGACCAGTTATGAATTTGCTTAAGAAATGCATATTTATCAGAAGCCCAAGATCCATTAGGCATTTCACGTTATTTTATTTAATTCTACCACAGTTCTGTGAAGTACTTACTATCCCTGAGGTACTTACTATCCCTATTAGTAGACAAAGGAAGTAAGGCTCAAAGAGGCTAAAGCAACTTGCTCCCACAGCTAAGAAATGGGGAAGTTGGGATGCAAATCCACATCTTTGTGATTCCTCTGCACCTGTAGCCCACCAGCCTCTGTCCCTGGAATTTTCCAGGCAAGAATACTGGAGCAGGTTGTCATTTCCTATTCTAGGGCATCTTCTTGACCCAGGGATCTAACCCTTGTTTCTTGCACCTCCTACGTTGGCAGGCAGATTCTTTACCACTGTGCCACCTGGGATTCTAATATCATTTGTAACAGTTCATTTAGAACTAGTTTAGAATATAGTTAGGAAAACTTGGAAAGAAAAGTTAGGAACCTTGGAAGTTAGTTTCCATTTCCCTTACCTTCTCACAGTCATTACCATATCCTGTTATTTTTATCTCTAATTTCTCAAATATGCTTTTCATTTATACAATCTTGATCTAGACCTTGGTTTAGGCCTTTTACATCCCTTACCTGGGTTTTCATCACTTTATAATTAGTCTCCTTGCTTCCAGTTTCTTGCCTCTATGAGTTCCTTTCAAACCTGATCCCAAAGTTAATTCTTTCCTTTAAAAAAAAAGTTAATTATATAAATAATATGTCTAAGGACAAAAAAGGAACATTTACTGAAAAGGAACATTTACCTTATTATCAGATAATACTATTACTCCTCCTATCCCAACCCTTCTCCTGTCCTCCCAACTCCCTAAAATATCTGAAGCTTGCTTTTTTCCATGTAATATATCTTAGAGATCTATGTTAATCTATTAGATATATCTCATTTTCAAAACTTCCTTATGTTATTCTATAATTTGAATAAAGGATGTTTAATACTTTGTAATTTCTATTTTGATTTCCTATTTAAACTGAGTATTGAGAAATTTTTCCCCTCAGATGGCATTATCTTTCTAAAATGCACGTGAAAGATGTCTGTGTATATCATCATTTCCCCCACACCCCTTAAAACAATCAAACGCTCCCACGGACTATAGAAGACAACATAAACTTGCATGTGTCCAGGGCCAGGCTTGTGAGAAATAGCTGGGCGACAGCCTGAAGGGTATAGGGGGGATTGACTACTGGGGAGTTCAGACATACCAACAGAACCCCCACTCTGCTGACCAAACAAGAACCTTTGCCACCAGATTTCAATTTATCATCTATTAACAGGTCAATGGAACACTTTACTGATAACTTACTAGCTGCTACATCCTCCTCCTAGAACACTGAATCTGCTGTTAGGTTTCTCTGCTTTTGCACCTGCTGCAGTCTTTCTCCCCCTTCTGTGCCAGAAGAATACAGTTTGTCCTTTGAGATCCAGTTTGTATACCACTACCTCTTCCATGAAACCTTTCTTGTTTCCCAAAGCATATACTTTCTCTAATATGTTCGGTCTTTATTACTGCTCTTATTACATACCTCTGTAATAATTTCTGTACCTCTCTGTTGGCTCATCTAGGGTTTGATTCCCTCCTGCCAAGTGCTACCTTATTCACCTTGATCTTCTTGGCTCTGGCAAGTGTTTTGTGCACATGCACACACGCACGCACACACACACACATATTTTTGAGGCATTCTGTTTTTGTTGAGTGAGTAAATACATTAATACCTTTATTAATTGTAGTAAGAATGGCCTTAGGGAGGACCAGAATCCAAACTGATTATTACATAATTATGTGGTTAGCAGAAAGTTTGTATTACTCAGACTACTACTGTCTGATTTTATCAAACTTAGGTTAACTTACTTGATTTTTTTTAATTTATTTCATTTTAATGTCACTGAAATGAATGTGCATTACATATAGACCATAAAAGGGATTTTGAAATGAAAGTAAGCGTTTTACCACTAACTCTCCTTAACTTAAGGAAATATTTTACACATCTGATCCTTAGGCTCTAGCTGACAATAATACTTTTTGCTACTTTTACTCTAATAGTAGAAATTTTAAAAATACTTTAAAAAAAAAATCAACTCAAACAGTTTTAGTTCTGTTCTGTCCAGATTATCAACCTGCCTTGGCCATCTCTAACTCGGGCCAAGCACTACCATTGATTTTTGTTAGCTTATATCCCTTCTTCCTGTTTTGTGACCTAGCCACTACCATTAAAAAAAAATTTTGTTTGTTTGGCTGCACTGGGTCTTACGTGCAGCATGTAGAATCTAGTTCCCTGATCAGGGATAGAACCTGGGCACCCTGCATTGGGAGCATGGAATCTTAACCGCTGGACCACCAGAGAAGTCCTGGCCATTACCATTTTAAGAGTTCATGTTCTGTGTACTTTGACCTGAAATGATTCTTCACCTTATTTATTCTAACTCCTTCCATCTCTAGCTCGGAGGAGGAACAAAGTGCTAGGGCCAGAAATAAGCCATAGTACTGGTAGAACATGTTTACTTACATCCCCATTCCATATTGCTCTCAAAACAAATTTGTATTGCTAGCCTAGAGCAGTTGTTTGATCTTAGAACATACAGCACTGTGGTTGCCAAGTTCAATACTTTATTCTTTTGCCCAGGCAGGTTAGGAAATAATTGCCCTTAAATTAGGTGAAATATGGCTTTCAAGTATTTCAGCTCTTCCATGGTGTTTTCAGATGTGTTATGATAGAATTCCTGAATACTAACTTTTTAAATGTTCAAATTCCTATATAAAGAATTAAAATAATTACAGCTTTGATACAATGACTTCTTTTAGTGTTGTCCTTGTATTTGTATGTTGGTATGACTTAGAACTTTGTGATTCATATGTTGGCTTCCCAGGTGGCACTAATGGTAAAGAACCTGCCTGCCAATGCAGGAGACATAAGCGCCGCTGGTTCGATCCCTAGGTTGGGAAGATCCCTGGAGAAGGAAATGGAAACCCACTCTAGTGGGATACTAGAGTGTCCTATGGACACAGGAGCCTGGCAGACTATAGTCCATGGAGTCGCACAGAGTCAGACATGACTGAAGCGATTTAGCACCAGCACCATGTTGATTTTTCAAGTAGTTGGCAGATTACCACTGCACATGGCACCTAGCTGTCAGGCACCAGAAAGCCTCAACCTCTGGTTTTCTAAGATATGCCCAGGAGAGCACTGTGTCACTCACGGTCAAACTCTACTTAGGGTTTCGACAGTCTCTGTTCCTTTTCATGACTTGGGAGGCCTTGTCTGTCTTTCAGCCATTGCCTCCTCCGGACATCAGTTATGATACCACTGAACAGTAATGGGACTGCTGTTCTCTTAGTCTTTGGTTCAAAATCCAAGTCATTTTTGAGTTTTCCCTTACTCTTATTCCAGCCAGTCATCATGCTTGTTGGTATGACTCATCAACTCTCATGAGCCCTGGTCACTTCCTTCTTCATCTCACCCCACTCCCACTCTAAACCATCTTCATCCACTAAGTAGCTGAATTGTCCTGAAACAAACTGTTCTGCTTATGTTTTGACCTCAGAAACCTTTCACTGGCAGTTGCATGTATATATATTCTCACACACACACACACACACACACACACACACACATACACACATACATATCTCCCATTGGCAGATGGATGAACCCAAGTTTTATCCCAATATCTGGTGTCTTCCACATTGCCTATTAATCTTTTTAGTCTCATTGCCCACTCCTTCCCCACAGTATGCTGTAGCTCCTGGCCATCCTAGAACTTGATTGGGACTTTTTTTTTTTTAACCTCAGCCCATATCAGTCCCTTTGCACACCTGAAGTGATCTCTCCTGCTTCTGAACACTCCCTATACCTTATTTTATTTGTTTTATCTTATGGCATGTTATTGCCCAAGTAGTGCTTTACAATTGACCAAAGTACTTTTGAATCTATTACTTTATTTAGTCTTCACAACCAGTCCATGAGGTATGTCTTATCACAAAGGAAGAAACCAAGACTTGAGAAGCGAAGAGTGACTTGCTCAAGTTTTCAATTAAAACTAACATCTTGAGGTTGAGACGGAAATCCAAGCCTTCAGGAACATACGCCCCAATCTTTGTTCGTTACTGCCTTTCTTGTTGCCTGAGTCTGTACTTAAATACAAGTTTGAATACATCTCTTTCCAGTTGTCAGCAAGTTACTTAAAGTTGTATATGATTCCTCCAAAACACATATTAATATATGAAAGAGCCCCTTCATGTATTAAATGTAATGCAGTTCAATGTTCTTTCTCTGTAAAAATCATGCTTCCCCTTCTGAGCCTTATTTTCCCATCATTTTTTTAAAGTAGATGTGAAACTTACTTAGTATATTACAAGTAATAAACCTGGAGCTTTGTGTAATGAGTTTAATTGCCCTACATTGTTGCCTTTGGAGTGTCATATGAGAAATTTCTTGTAGAGCCAAGTGGTTGGAAAAGTATTATTTCCATGAGACATTGCTTTGTGTTCTCCTTTTAGACAGTGAAGACAATGCAACTGACCTCTCCATTTCCAGATTGCCCTTTAGGAAGCTCAGAGCCAAATCAGTAATCCATCATTCATCATATATTCCTCAGTCATACAGCTGTATAGATCCTTATTCTCTTCATAAGTTTTCCCTCTTTTTTTACTTTAATAGTGACTTCCTGTTGTAGTTTGCTTAGTCGTGATTTGCAAATTTATATTTTATCATTTTCTTGCATCTTTCCCAAAAGCCAACTAAAATATTTTAAAGTAGGCTATAAGTACTCTCAGTTCAGTTCAGTTCAGTTCAGTTGCTCAGTCGTGTCTGACTCTTTGCGACCCCAAGAATCACAGCATGCCAGGCCTCCCTGTCCATCACCAACTCGCGGAGTTCTCTCAAACTCATGTCCATCGAGTCGGTGATGCCATCCAGCCATCTCATTCTCTGTCGTCCCCTTCTCCTCCCACCCCCAGTCCCTCCTAGCATCAGAGTCTTTTCCAGTGAGTCAACTCGTCGCATGAGGTGGCCAAAGTATTGGAGTTTCAGCTTTAGCATCAGTCCTTCCAATGAACCCCCAGGACTGATCTCCTTTAGAATGGACTGGTTAGATCTCCTTGCAGTCCATAAGTACTCCAGCCTTTATTAATTTTAAAAGTTCACAATAGAAGTGTAAAAAATTTGTCTTTCTACCTATTAGACTATGAGCTCCTTGAGACCAGTGTTCTAGATTCCTTTCCGTATTCCTGAACCTAACATAGGGCCTTATACATAGTAAGCCCCCAGTTAGTGTGCTAAGATGTAAATTGGAAACTAAGAGTTATAAATCTCAATCGGATCATGGCTAGAAATTACTAACTGTGAATAACTAATGCCCCCTTAACTTAACTCTGTACCCTCTTCTCAGAGTGAGGATGAGACCAACTTCCTGGCTCTGAAGCAAGATTGGTTTTTATTGCAATCCATTAAAAGAAGTTAAAAACAAGTTAGAAGTTTTCAAAACAGGAAGTTTGTGTTTGTTTTTATATTATAGTGTGGGATTTTTCCCAATGTAACCTTAAGATGACTTTTTGTCTCTTTTTCCAGATCTTTGTAGAATTTGATGGCTGTAACTGGAAGCAGCACTCCTGGGTTAAAGTTCACGCTGAAGAAGTTATTGTACTTTTGCTGGAAGGGTCTCTAGTATGGGCACCTCGGAAGGACCCAGTCCTTATCCAGGGCACTCGAGTCTCAGTTGCACAGTGGCCAGCCCTGGTGAGTGACTTTTATTGGCTAGAAGCATATTTAGGCTTTATTCCTAGTCGATATGGTATTTATGCAATAGCTGAACTCTTTAGAACTCCCCAAACTCTAATGCTTTGTCCTTAATAGGCTTTTATTCTGAAGTTACTAAAGCAAAAATTGGGAGAGGTGTCTTCTCCTGTGCCTTCTGAAATGTTTTATATTAAGTAATATTTGATACTTTGTTTCCAAATAATTTTTCACCTTTCTTTTCTCATAATAATATTATGAAACAATGTAATTCTTAAAGTCTGGTTTTTCCCATAGAAACTTTTGTTTCCAGCTTTAGTGAGATAGAATTGACATATAACATTGTATAAGTCTGTGTACAATGTGATGATTTTATGTTTATGGTGAAATAATGATTATAGTAGGTTAACAGTTCTATGTCTCACGTAGTTACATTTTTGTGTGTGTGGTAAGAACTTTTCTTTTTTAGCTTTGCAGAACAAGAACATTCTAAAAATCTCAATAAAGTATATTAATCTCATTGTTTTATAGAGTACCTTCCTACATATTATCTAATTTGCTTCTCACAACACATACATGGTAAGAACTTTTAAGATTTGCTCTCTTAGCAACTTTGAAGTATACAATACAGCATTTTAACTATAGTCACTGTGCTGTACATTAGATCCTCAGAATTTATGCTTCTTATTACTGTAGCTTATACCCTTTGACCACTTTTACCCATTTCCCACACTCCCCCTACCCCTGGCAGCCACCAATATATTCTGTGTCTATGAGTTCAGTTGTTTTATATTCCACATGTAATTGAAATCACACCATATCTGTCTTTCTCTGACTTATTTGACTTAGCATAGTGCCCTGGAGATTCAGCTGTGTTGTTGTAAATGGCAGAATTTTCTCCTTTTTTTATGGCTGAATAATGTTTAATTATATATAATATGTATGTGTGTATGCACCACATTTTCTTTATCCATTCATTCATCACTGGACAGTTAGGTTGTTTCCTTGTCTTGGCTATTGTAAATATTGCTGCAGTGAACATGAGGTTGCGGATATCTCTTCAAGATAGTGATTTCATTTCTTTTGGATAAATACTCAAAAGTGGGATGTTGAATCACATGGTAGTTTCTGTTTTTAATTTTTCTGAGGAGCCTCTGTACTGTTCTCTGTAGTGGGTGCACCAGTTTACATTCCCACTGATGGCGCGAGGGTCATCTCTATGTCCTCTCCAGTACTTGGTGTGTTTGTCTTTTCACATCCCCACTGATGGTGCAAGGGTCCCCTCCTCTTTATCTCTCATTTTAGGTATGAGGTGATTACTCACTGTGGTTTCGATCTGCATTTCCCTGAATTTAGTGAGGTTGAGCCCCTTTTCATGTACCTGTTGCCCATTTGTCTGTTTTTGGAAAAAATATCTATTCAGGTGATATGCCTATTTTTAAATCAGACTATTTGTGAAGAGTTTTTTGTTTTTAGCATTTTAAATCACCCATTTGTTAGTTGGATAAGTTAGAAGCATAGACACTTTGTGTACTACTTCTTAGCTCAGACTCACAAGGCAAAAATCTAGTTCTCCTATGACTAACCAAATTAAATAATGCTCAAAACAAAAATTTTAACCTATTGATTATACATATCATCGCTTACTGAACTCTTTTCGTTTGTTTTTAAGGCCACTTTCCAGTTGAACTTTTAGAAGAAGCTCAAATTGATCTTGGTCCCTGGGTGACTTTTGTAGGCAGATTATTTATGAAACACTAAATATGAATTTACCCGTGCATTTTTATATCACTGATCATTTTAGAAATCTCACAAAGGTTTCAAGAGTTCTAGAGATGATAATGGTGTAACTCTTTATTCTGAGAGCTTACTATAATGTAACCCTCTTGAAGCCTGACAAGATTAGTTAGATTGCAAAAGAGAATGAGGAATTTCATATTCTTCATATCCTTTTTAGCTGTTAATAAGGCTATTGAGCCGACTTTATGCTCTAGTTTGCTTCATATGATTATTTGAGGGCAGATGGTGGGTTAGGAATGACCTTCAGAACTTATGCTTTAGCTTATCTGTATTTATTGAGGTGAAAGATATATATTAATAATGTATATTTTCTCTGCAGTTAGATATTCAGTTTAATTGTTATTTATTTTCTTTCCTAAGTACTAATCTATTTCTTGTCATTGTATTTCACAGACTTTCACTCCCCTGGTAGATAAACTTGGTTTGGGTTCTGTGGTTCCAGTTGAATACCTTCTGGATCGAGAGCTTCGTTTCCTGTCAGATGCTAATGGGTTGCATTTGTTCCAGGTATACTTATCAGTTGGTCTAGTCCTGAATTTATTTCTTTCCCTGCTAATTTCTCTGTTGATTATAAATAGAGTCATTTTCGCTTTTAATGTTGAAGCAAGTACTTCCATGTGCCTTTTTTTTTTTTTAATCCATGTGGCTTTTAAAGTTTCTTTGCTCCCTTGAAAAGTACATTTGGTGACTGAGGATTCTTTTCTCCCCTACACACCCCCACCTCACCCTGAAACCACTTCACACTTAAGACCACAGTTCCTCAGAAGTAGTGACTTCCCAGAGGTGGCTGCTTCTATAACTTGTCTGAGAAGGGCCTATACCTTTGCCAGTGGCAGGGAGGCTGGGAATTTGGGCTGGTTCCAACCAACATTAAATATTGAAGAGCTTAGGTGTATTTTTAGTTACAAAAAAGGGATAGGTTAGTAGTTTAAACAAGCTAGTATCTGAGTTAGAGTTTCAGAATTTATAGATGATAATATTTATTTCTCACAAGAGTTATTGTCTGAACGTTAAAATTTAGGAGACTTCCAAGAGCTTTGCTGTCTTATTGAGGTAGCCAAGAGCAATGTTTACTAAACTGTGTTTTGTGAAATATTAATGAATGTTTTCTTGTTGTTGAAATGTCTTCCTGACTCATTAGGCCTCACTTCCTCTCATCGGTCTTGTTTTATTCATCTTTGTAATCCTAGTGCTTGTATGAATAGGCACTCAGTGAATGGTGGATAAGTATCAAAATAACAAGATTTACAGGGAATAAAATGTTTTATAGTCAAATAAGTATGAAGAACGTTTACCTAAACATGTTTTTTTCCTGCATGTCTTCTCAGAGCCTTTAAACGTACTATTGTATGTAGAAAGATATAGTATGCTGTTGTCCCTTGAACAACGTGGGTTTTAACTACGTTGGTCCACTTAGCGTATGGATTTTCATCAATAAATATAGTACCTATAAATTGATACGAATTTTTTTCACTGTGTCTTTTCATTTAGTTGTCTAGTGTTAGTAATACTTTTAACATCTGTAGTGTTTTGTTTTATATAAGGCAGTCTTTTTTTTCCGGCTATGCTGGGTCTTCATTGCTGTACAGGCTTTTCTTTAATTGCAGCAAGTGGGAGCTACTCTCTAGTTGCGGTGTGTGGGCTTCTCATTGTGGTGGCTTCTCTTGTTGCAGAGCATGGGCTCTAGGGCGCACAGGCTTCAGTAGTTACACACCACAGGCTCTAGAGCACAGGCTCAATTGTTGTGGTGACATATAGGATATTTCCAGATCAAGGGCCAAACCCATGTCTCCTGCATTGGCAGACAGATTCTTTACCACTGAGCTACCAGGGAAGCCCTGAATAAGGCAGTCTTGATGTAGTGCATTGACAGATGTTTCATCTTGTAAACAGATGTCATGAACATAGGGTATCAATAAATACAGCATAGTACTGTAAATATATTTTCTCTTCCTCAAGATTTTAATGTTTTCTTTTCTCTTGCTTTATTATAAGAATACAGAAAAATATGTATGATATACACTATATGTCAATCAACTATTTATGTATCAGTAAGGCTTCTAATCAACAGTAAGCTATTTAGGAGTTAAGTTTTGGGTGAGTCAAACATAAACAGATTTTTGACTGGATGGGTTGGGGAAGCAGTTGATGTCCTTTCCCCTTCCCACCTTGTTCAAGGGGGGTATAATATTTCCTAAACCTAAATGATCGTAGCATCTTTAACTTTTGCAGAGCATCTTGTAGTCAGACTAGGGTTCTTTGGAACATTTTGATATATGCTGATGTAGAGCTCCTCAGTGGTATAATTTTTCTCTTCTGGTTAGATATTATTGCTATTTATTTCAGTATTCAGTTTTTTCTTCTTTTATCTTTACTAGATGGGAACAGAGAGCCAAAACCAGATTCTTTTGGAACATGCTGCTCTGAGAGACACAGTTAATGCTTTGATCAGTGACCAAAAGATACAAGAGATATTCAGCCGAGGTAAGAATAGATAGTCTTCTGTCCTTAAATTCTGAATCGGGTGTATAGCCAATGTTGAAAGTGATAGAATGGGGGAAAGACCATGCAATTCTTAAATATCTGTGCTTATCTTCTTTTTGTGGGTAGTGTCACAAGTAACTCCAGTTAGCTGGATCTCTAGAATGGATTGGAAAAATAGGATCTCCCTCAAACCAGTTTCCTTTTTGTATTATCTTTCATAATATGCAATTTTGTCTTTTTAAAAATTTCTTTATTTCTTAAATATTTATTAAGGACTAACCTTGCAGTTGACACAGTGTTAAGGTACTGGGGATATAACCACAAGCTGGAAAATCTCTGCCCTTGTTGAGTATACTGTCTTGTAAGGTTCAGCGGACCAAAGACTGTTAACACAAACAAATAACAACTTAGAGTTCATCTTACATACAGATTTTGCCCAAGATTCTACACAAAGGGTAGACTCTGGCTTCATTTATCCTTCCCTTCATGTTGTACATCTGCTCTTTGTCCTTCCTGACCTCATGATAATAATGATTTTCAGTGAAATAGGGCTCTTGGTTCTCTTTTGTCAAACTAAATCTAAATAGGTAAAAGTAGGAAAACTGGCCTCTTTGGAGAAGGGACACCTCAGTGTGAAATGATGTTTAATAATCAAGGAAAGGTATGAGAGAGGAAAGAAAGTGAGGAAAAATAGATAGCAGTAGAAGGAAATCAAGGGACAGGATAAGATGTAGAGATACATATGAATGTGTATAGAAAAATTAAGCTTAATTATAGCTCTGAAAGATAATTAAAATAAGCAGTGATTTAACTATATAGTCTCAAATGTATAAGATATGTAGGAGAGAGAAACTGTTGTTCTTGGAGGGCCAGCTGAAATTGTAGGGTAACATTACCTGCTGATAAAGTAATATCTTTGAAACTCTATATTCTTAGGAAGACAGGTGCTATATTTGTTCAGATTGTTATTAGAGCAGAGGCTGGAAACCTCATAAATTGAATTCTCCACCTACTGTATTGAAAGTAAGATAGCAAAGGGCAAATGGTTATGTATCATTCCTATGCTAACATAACAAAATAGTACATTCAACTTACTGGCCTACTTTTTTTATGTATATGTCAGATAGATCTGAGTAGATTTTCATATTATCTATGGTTTTTTACTTGTAAGTTGCCTTTCTCTTTCCTGTATTATTTCTAGAATTGGAATATTGAGATAAGGTGTCAGAACCTAGGATATTCTAAGAAATCTCCAAATAAAATTTACAAAAGTCACTGGGAAAAACTATGCTTTATTTTTAAATTGCTGTGTATAGTAAATCTGAAATTGCTCATTTATTCAACTCATACAAGAGGATTAAAAGTGCCAATAAGTCTTCTTTCTGTTTCTGTTTTTTAGGAACAATCATGAAATACAGCTTAGCCAAAAATACTCAGTACTGACTGATCTCTTCTTTAGGTCCCTACAGTGTTCAAGGTCACAGGGTCAAAGTATACCAGCCAGAGGGAGAAGAAAGTTGGCTCTGTGGTGTTGTAAGCCATCAAGACTCCATCACTCGTCTTATGGAGGTGTCAATAACTGAGGTGAGGCTCTGTGTTATTTTATCTGAGGTCCGTCCATCCCCTTACCAAGGGTGGTATGGAGAAAGGGAGCACTTCATTACATGTAAGAAGGGCTGGGTTCCATCTCTGGCTTTATCACTTTTGATTCTATCACCTTGAGAAAAGTTGTTCTACTTTTTCAACCTCAGTGTTCTCATCTGTAAATTAGAGGTAATTAGGTAACCACCCTTGGCCTCACAGTATGTGCTTTGGGAACTGAGATGATGTATTCAAAAGTGCTTTGACGTCTATAGAACAATATACAGATGTGAAGTGCTATTATCATTATTTTATCATATTCATAATGTTTATTATTTAAAAATCTAATAAATTAGCATTTGCTTCTATAATACTTATACCACTCTCCCCTAGATGATGATAAAATGAATTGTTTTCTAAGGAAATAAGTAGAAAAAACATAGCATCTATAACTACCTGGAGAATTATCTATCAAAAACAAGAGTGTTTTGAGGCAAACACCTTTGAACTGGTTTCAGACTTGCTCTCAGCAGTCACATGTAATATAAGCATAATGATTTTAGTTATTTCTTTAATTTATTAAATTATTCAATCTTCATTTACAAATTTCAAGTGATACACATAAATATAAAATAGATAATGAAAGCCATCCCTTCCCATAGGCAAATATTACTCCTGACAGTGGTAACCACCATTAACAGTCTGGTACATATTTCATATGCTTCCAAATACCTTCTCTCTATGTGTGTATATGATATTTTTATACTGTCTATTTAGGTAAGAACTGCATAAACCATACTATACTAACAAATGGGATCGTATGATACACATAGTTCTTTGATTTTATGTTTTTAACTTAATTTTAAATTATTAGCATCATTCTCTGTAAATATATATAGAAATCTACTTCATCCTTTAAAAACAGATGCTTACTATGCACTGAATTGATGTAGTATAACTAATTTAAAATTGATGGACATTTAAAAATCATTTCCAGTATTTTACTAATACAAATAATGCCTCAGTGAATATCCTTGAGTATATATCATTATATATTTTTCACATTTATTTATTGAAATAAATTCCCAAGTGTGTAATTGCCAGGTCAAAGGATGTACACATTAAATCTGATAGTATCTGTCAAATTGGCCCCTGCCGAAACCTTTAGTTTTTTTTCTAAAGATTTCTTTTTTCTTTTAAATTTTGTTATTTATTTAGTTTTGGCTATTCTGGGTCTTCGTTGCTGCAGGGTCTATGGGCTACTCTCTAGTTGCAGTATGCAGGCTTCTCATTGTGGTGGCTTCTCTTGTTGCAGAACTCTGGCTCTGACACTGGCAGGGCTTCAATAATTTAAGCACATGGGCTCAGTAGTTGTGGCTCCTGGGCTCTAGAGAACAGGCTCAGCAGTTGTAGCTCACAGACTTAGTTACCACAGCATGTAGGATCTTCCTGGACCAAGGATCAAACCCGTGTCTCCTGCACTGGCAGGTGGATTCTTCACCACTGAGCCACCAGGGAAGTTCATTTCTTTGTTTTTTTAATCACAGAATAGGAAGGTTTTAGAGATGCAGAATTTGAAATTAGTAACCCTAAAAGAGACACTTGGGCATTGAACTTAATTTTTTCATTCATTCATTTAACAAATATTTGAGTACTTACCATATTCTAGACCTTGTTTTAAATGTTGTTATTCCGGCAGTGAATTAAATAATAGAGATCCCTATTCATGGAGCTTTCATTCTAGCGGGAGAGTAGAAATAAATAGAGATAATTGCATAGATTATGTAAGAAAAAATACATAATTATATCTTTGGTGGGCAGGCATTAAATCTTTCTCCTCCTTTTTTCTTCTTTCTATCCCCCTCCTTCTATAGAGTGGTGAGATCAAGTCCGTAGATCCCAGACTGATCCATGTGATGCTCGTGGATAATTCAGCGCCTCAGAGCGAGGTACAGTAATGGAGTGAGTCTCTGAGCAGACTCATGAGCTTGCATTATCTTGTTACATAGACTTCATTATGTGTGTGTTATCCATGTTAATAGCTTTGAGTTTCAAGCTCTGACCACTGTACATTTCTTGCTCTCACCACAGTCTTGTCTAGTTGAGGGAGGATAATCTCGAGAAAGAGACCTAGTCTGAGCAAACCGTTTTCATCATGGCTATGTTGCCTGTTTTAAAATGGCCTACTTTTTTCTTACATTTACTTAGGACAGGTATATTTAAAAGATACAATAGACAAAGTTATAATAAGCAGTAGTAATATTCATGACCTATCCAGTAATAAGAAATGGAGAAGAAACTACATCCTCTTTTTCTTTCCATTAGGTGGTAGTGAGCTCCAAGGAAATCTGAAATTTTGTATCCAATTTTGTATCCAAGAAGAGTTCAAACTAAAATAGTGCCTAGTTCAGTGCTCAGCACACAGTGGATTACTCCATAGTTTCTGTGAATCAGACCAACTCTTGGTTCATTCAGAATTATCATAACCCATAAAAAAACACATTATAAATCAATGCCTGAACCAATTAAGGAATCTTGTATGAATTTCCTTCAATAGGACATTGACTTGGACAGCCATCTGTCCATATATTCTTCATAGTTTTCTTAGCACCTGTGTTTGTATCGCTCTCTTGACTGCTCCTGCTGGGTATACAGTTCTTCCTCTTCTTTATCCAGTCATTTTGGCTTGATAAAACAAGATTAGGGTAGGAAAAGAAGAATCAGGGTAAAATTTAATAGTTCTTTACTACACATTATATTATTACAAATAGGATAAGTCTCTTGGCTGTGTTTACGGCTGAAAAACACTTGTTACTTTGATGCTGTATTGGGTCCCTTTTTTATTTCCTTCCTCGTTTCATTTGTTCTTTAAGCACCTATTATATGCTAGGTACATTTAGATTGTGCCATATATAGCTAGAGAGTACTGATCTCAGTGTCCTAATCTACTCACATGTGAGTAGCTCACCATAAGTGGTACATAGATATAAGTTGTTGCTCAGGGAAATTGCTGTGAGCCAGGCTCTGTAAGTTGGCTGAATGAGTTAAAGGTGAGATCTTTGGTTTTCAGCGACAGACGTTGATTCTTCTCTTTTCAGCTTTGCCATGGTGTGACTATCTTCTTAGCTAGCAAAATACATTATTGACAGATCTGCCAAGTTTTACAGTAATGCGTCTTAGAGATCCATGGTCACCTCATTTGCTTAGAAAGAGGGAGCAAGAAAGGAGAGACTTCAGTGATCGTACTTAAATACTTCACAGCACTGAAACTGAGTGATGATAGAGGCTGAAGAAGGGGTGAACAGATTTTTAAATGATCAAATGAAAATAATTCTTAACAAACAGAAATGGTTCTTAAATGAAATATTTAGACACTTAGATTAATATTACCAAAAGTATGGGAGAAACAAGTAAATCTTGAGCTTTGATTAAGCTTTTCAGAAGGAAATTAAGGGGAAAAAAATGAAGGCAGAAAAAAAGAGAAAACTGGCAAGAAGAAATGAAAAATTTGAAAAAAATTCAGTTATAAGAGCTATAATAATGATTGATTACAACAAAGATACAGATCTGCACAAAGAATCTGTATGTATTCAAGGGCAGTGAGAGTTGATTAATCAAGCTGGTAAATAATAACAGCCAAATAACTATGTCACTCACTTATTGCTACCCCAGCACATTATCTAAATGAAACTATCTGAAAGTTAGCTAAATGCAGCTAAAAAGAAATAATAGGATATCAGTCTAAGAATGTTCTAGGTATAAGTTGCCTGAGAGAATGTTAACTGTGTCCCAAACCCCTGTCCTCTTGTCCTTCTCAGGGAAAGAGTTTTCACTCAGAGATAGGAATTGCCCCCTTTTAATTCTGTGTCTTTTAAGGTTACTGACCTTTCAAATAAGGCTAAATAAGATTTCATGAAATAGAATGAAATTACTAAAAGAGCTAAGAGATTTGAGTTTTTTGTTATGGTAGCCTGCCTTTTTAGTTTTCCCCCCTGTTGTATCTAATGTTTTGAAATAAGATCTGGAAATTGTGTTCTTTACAGTGTCCATAAGAGCAACTCAAACCTGTCTCTGTTGGGCTCATTTTTCCTCTGGTCACAGACTCATAAATGTTCCTTTTCCCTTTGTTAAGTTGTCACCAGTTTTTAGTGACTTCTGGATAGAGGAGATTTTATATTTCAATACTTGCCAGTTTCTGTCAAAAAAGGAGATAAATATAAAATAAAGGAGATTTTTTTTTTTTCACCAAGGGACAAAAAGTTCCCAGACTAGCTTTATCAGTCCATTTTGTAAAAGAAATTCCACAAATTTTTTAAATCCTGAAAAAAGTCCATTTAAGAAATGAGTACATTTCATTTAAGGGACGTTTTGCCAAGTGAGTTAACCTCTAGTAACTATTATCTTGAATATATGTGTGTAAATTGAATCACAGGAAGATTGGAGCTTTTTAACAAAGGGTATGTCTTAGAGCTGGCATTGGAATTTGGCAATCTGTCCCAGCTTTGATTGTCTGCTTCTAGAGATGGGAAAGAGCTAATGGTTTATGGTTTTCACAGGATGGAAAGTCCCTTGTAATAAATCTTTTTTGAATTTTGTTTTGTAGGGGGGTACGTTAAAAGCAGTAAAATCTTCCAAAGGAAAGAAGAAGAGAGAGAGCATAGAGGGGAAAGATGGCCGGAGGAGGAAAAGTGCTTCGGACTCTGGGTGTGACCCTGCATCAAAGAAATTGAAAGGAGACAGGGGTGAAGTAGACAGTAATGGGAGCGATGGAGGCGAGGCAAGCCGAGGGCCCTGGAAAGGAGGGAATGCCAGTGGAGAGCCAGGGCTGGATCAGAGAACCAAGCAGCCACCGACTACATTTGTCCCCCAGATTAACCGCAACATTCGCTTTGCCACTTACACCAAAGAAAACGGCAGGACTCTGGTGGTGCAGGATGAGCCTGTGGGTGGGGACACACCTCTACCTTTCACTCCGTATTCTACAGCCACAGGTCAGACACCTTTGGCCCCAGAGGTGGGTGGAGCCGAAAATAAAGAGGCAGGAAAAACACTGGAACAAGTTGGCCAGTGTATGGTGGCTTCAGCAGCTGTGGTCACTACCGCCAGCTCCACCCCAACCACGGTGAGGATCTCAGACACTGGCCTTGCAACAGGGACTGGGCCGGAAAAACAGAAAGGCAGCTGGTCGCAGGCCCCAGGAGAGGTGAGTTGTTTCAGGGGCAGATTTGCAAGATGTGGGTTCACACTTTCGCCCTACTTTGTTCTTAACACATTGAAAAGCATCTCAGATGCCATAGGGAAGGAGTATTTCTGAGATGTGTTTAACTTGTATTCTGTGGATAGTCCTTTACTGCTTGTTGGACAAATGTGTATATTCTTAAAACTTTCTCAGCTCTTAAAAGTCACCTGAACAGTTGGGCTAATCAAAACTTGATTATACAATCCAATTTAACATGTCGTTAAAATAGATCTAATGGGGAATCTTTTAAATTCAGTTATCTATTTAGTTTGTGTATTGTTTTAGCCTCCATCAGGACTTTGAGAGGCAAGGTTAATGAATTATAGTGTTGGGAACAGTGAACACTATAATTAGGGCTATGTGAAAGCTACTATTACCAACCCATTTTCAGTTCATCATTTTCTATATTTTCCTTTGAGGCTGGGCCACTTTGATATGACCATAGAAGGTTTTTTTTCCCCTCTTAACTTAATCCTTTAAGCCTTACCTTGAAATTTTGATGAAATTAATCATGGTAGTATCCAGCTTCAGTTCAGTTCAGTTCATTCGCTCAGTCGTGTCCGCCTCTCCGCGACCCCATGAATCACAGTACGCCAGGCCTCCCTGTCCATCACCAACTCCCGGAGTTCACTCAAACTCGTGTCCACAGAGTCGGCTAGGTTCTTTATCTGATATGCATATATTGTTGCTGAAATGCAACTTTTGTTAAATAAAGTTAACATCAAGTTGACTCCCCAGTCAAATTTGAAACAGTATCAAAATCAGTTCTTATAGTCTTTTGGCTCTTATTTTGGTCACCAAAGTATGATTAATGATGCTGGTCATATTTTCTTTTCAAATTGGCTATTAATTCAAACTGGAATATGAAATACAAATAAAATACTAAATGACTTTTATAAATTATGTATAAGAAACTACTGTGTGCTAAGTACTGTATATTATAAACAAAGAATTGAAATCCTATTTGAAGGAGCTCACATCCTAAAATGGAATCATTTTATAACAGTGTCATATAAAACCTGGCATATACATTTCATCTGACTTCTTCCCCTCCATAGCAGATCCAGTTTGTTAATCTCTAGTGTGCAGGGATGGGTAGGGAGGTGAAGTGCCAAGGCAGAAGAAGAGAAGGCCTATAAATGCAAAGTTAACAGTCTTCATGATTTGTTCTCTGTTTACCAGCATTCCCAAGAGAACTAGGTAGGGATCTTATGTGGATTTCCCCTCTGTTTAAGTCATCATATTTCCCAAATTGATTAAAATCAAATCCACGTCAAAGGCAGAATAGATGTAAATGGGGATTACAAAACAGAGCAAATATTACATGCTTCACAAAGAGATCCACTAAATACTGTTGTTCTTGGAGTAGCAACGCTGAACAGATGAAGTGAGGATTCAGAGGCATTTTCCAAACAGGTCTGAGAAATTTCTGTGGCTGTATCAGTAACTTTACTAGTGGGTCAGCCTAGGTATTCTCTTGGGATATGATTTAAAAGTACAGAAATGGATATTTCCATCGTGAACCAGGGACACAGGCCCCCAGGAAACTTGCCCTAAAAATTGTGTTGAAATCAGTTTGTCATCACTTTCTTATAAGAAAAGGATTTGAAATTTAATCAGTTATAGGAAAATGAAAGAGCATCCAATTATTTTTCATTCGTGTGTGTATCTTTTTATATAATTTTATTTATTTATTATTTAATATTTTTGGCTGTGCTGGGTCTTCTTTGCTGCACTGTCTTTTCCTCCAGTTGCAGTGCAAGGGCTTCTTACTGTGGTGACTTCTCTGGTTGCAGAGCATGGGTTCTAGGTGCTTAGACTTCAGTAGTTGAGGCACATGGGCTCAGTAGTTTCTGCTCCTGGGGTCTAGAGCACAGGCTCAATTGTTGTGATGCACAGGCTTAGTTGCTCCATGGCCATGTGGAATCCTCCTGGATTAGAGATTGAACCCATGTCTCCTGCACTGGCAGGAGGATTCTTTACCACTCAGCCACCAGGGAAGTCCATGTGTGTGTTTATTTTTAGAGAGTAACTTTAGTAGTGAAAACTGAGATCCTTATGCTCATTCCTTGCAGTCACACAGGTGTCAAGGGACCTGGCCAGATCCAGCCAGTGAAACAACAGCATAGCGTCAGTCCTGTGTCTGTCTATTCTCTTCTTTTTATTTGGAGAAGTTTTAAGTCAGTGGTTTTTTGGTTAGTGGGAAGAAAAGAAAAAAGGAGAATGAACTAAGTCATTGAAATCCCCTGAACTGGTCTCTGTAGCAAATGTCACCTGGTGACAAGCCATAGAGGGCCTGCCTGGTTCTCATGCCTCTTTGCCACCCTTAAAGAAAGTACTAATACAGACTCCTCTTACCTAGTTAAAGAAGAAACTCCCCCGCACCCTGCTTTTTTTGAACAACACCCTTTCATTTATTTGGTGTACGTTACATTTCTAAAAATTAAGTTAACACACAAAATTTACTGTTTATACCATTTGAAGTGTACAGTATCATGGCATTTATATATTCACAATGGTCTGCAACCATCACTACTACATAAAGAAATTTTCTTCTCCCCCAAGAGAAACTCCATATCTATTAAGCAGTCATTAAATAATTTTTATTTCTAATACTTTAAAGTGAATGTAAGTATTATGTAAGTACTTGAACCTACCTATGGATATTTCTCTGTATTATCCACATATATGAGTATGTGATATACTATATGAAAGTGATTCTAACCCCTCTGTATGTACACATCCTTCTTTATCCAAATGTGGAAGTTAGCATTTTTAAGGTATTAAAAAAAGAATTTTTTTTTTCATTCTCCTGTTTGTTGTGCTGAATGCTTTTGTTGGTGGGTGTTATCAGTATCTACAGTTTTCCAGTTTGGAGACTTGTTAAATCATAATGCTAACACAAGTGTTCAGTAACTGGTATGCCTCTTTAATTTAGCACTTTTTGGTCTGACTTTAAGAGAAACAGATAATTCAGCTTTAACATTGACTTGGGTCCATCTTAGCTATTTTCAGACAAAGATACTTTTCCTTAATGTACAATGAGCTTTTCATGGGGCTGAAGTCACTTTTATAAGAGTGGGCAATTTGCAATGACTTAAATCAACCAAAAACTTTAACCATAGCCCCTAAGGTCTTTGAGGTAGATTAATATTACAGGGTCACTAGTAATATATCACTCTATTTCAGACTAAAAGCTCATTTACATTCGGGAACCCTTTTCTTCAGTTCCCTGGCAGAATCTTCATTTCTAAATAGATAACTTAGAAGCCTACACAGCCTCCTGGTGCTTTGACAATCAGTTGGCTAACAACCAAGGATATCATTTCATCCTACCATCTCTGTCTCACCTTGCTAAAGACCCCTCTGTGTTGTCTGTGGCAGTAACAGTTATAAGAGCAGTTTTCCTGGAATTGTAGGAGAGAAAAGTTGATTGACTCATAAGAAATGTGGGCCTAGGTCCAAGAAGATATATCATAAGATTGTCAAGAGAAGCCAGCATCACTAACTGTGGCTATCTTCTTTTCAGAATTCAAGGAATTCTATCCTGGCCTCCTCTGGATTTGGAGCATCTCTCCCGGGTTCATCACAAGCTTTGACTTTTGGAAGTGGAAGGAGCCAGTCCAATGGGGTTCTTGCCACAGAGAACAAACCTCTGGGCTTCTCTTTTGGCTGTAGCCCAGCACCAGAGTCTCAGAAAGACTCTGATCTCTCCAAAAACTTGTTTTTTCAATGCATGTCCCAAACTTTACCCACTAGTAACTACTTCACTACCGTTTCAGAGAATTTGGCAGATGATTCCTCCAGTCGAGACTCATTTAAACAAAGCCTTGAGAGCCTCTGTAAAGGAAGATCCACTCTTGGAGCAGACACTAAATCAGGCTCTAAGGCTGGCAGCTCTGTGGATCGGAAAGTGCCTGCAGAGTCCATGCCCACCCTCACGCCAGCCTTCCCACGGAGTCTCCTAAATGCCCGCACCCCAGACAGTCATGAAAATCTATTTTTACAGCCCCCTAAACTGTCCCGAGAAGAGCCTTCTAACCCTTTCTTGGCATTTGTGGAGAAAGTTGAACATAGCCCTTTCAGCAGCTTTGCATCTCAGGCATCAGGTGGCTCTTCCTCCACTACCACTGTCACCTCCAAGGCAGCACCCAGCTGGCCCGAGTCTCACTCCTCTACAGATTCAGCATCTTTAGCAAAGAAGAAAACCCTCTTCATCACAACTGACTCCTCCAAACTGGTGTCTGGTGTTCTGGGCTCAGCTCTTACCACTGGGGGGCCAAGCCTCTCTGCCATGGGGAATGGCCGCTCCAGTTCACCCACCAGCAGCCTCACCCAGCCCATTGAGATGCCTACTCTCTCCTCCAGCCCCACAGAGGAGAGGCCAACTGTGGGGCCTGGGCAGCAGGACAATCCTCTCCTTAAAACCTTTAGTAACGTCTTTGGCAGGCACTCAGGCAGCTTTCTGTCCTCCCCAGCAGATTTTTCACAGGAGAACAAAGCTCCTTTTGAAGCTGTGAAAAGGTTCTCACTGGATGAGCGAAGCTTGGCTTGCAGACAGGACTCAGACTCCAGTACCAATAGTGACCTGTCAGATTTAAGCGACTCTGAGGAGCAGCTGCAAGCCAAGACTGGCCTGAAGGGCATTCCAGAGCACCTGATGGGGAAGCTGGGCCCCAATGGGGAACGCAGTGCTGAGCTGTTGCTGGGAAAAGGCAAAGGGAAGCAGGCCCCCAAGGGCCGGCCTCGGACTGCTCCCTTGAAAGGTGATCCTGCTGAGATTATCCATAGGCCTTGCCCTGGCACTTGCCTCAAATGCTTGCTGTGCTCTTGGGCAGCAGAGGCCCTCTTTTTGATGGAAAGTCCTATAATCTCATAGAATTACATAGTCCAAAGGGTGCAGTAGGGATCCCTCATCAGATCATCTGGTTCAAAGCAGGGTTGATCTAAACTAGCACTGTAAGAGGGATATCTGTCCTGTTAATGATAATCCCACAAAGTCTTGATTGTCTGTTAATTTTGGTCAGGAACTCTTTCCTCCCTTAATGTATTTCTCCTGCCTTTGGTCCTTCCCCTTTAATGAACTTAGGGGAGTTACTCATTACTAGTCTTTATTCTCACATAGCAGCCTTTAGTAGAGTTGATGAAGCAAGAAAACCGCTCCTCAGTTTGCTTCTGTCTGTCACTTATTTATGGTTTTAAACCTCTTTCAAAAGCCATTAACTCCTGTGGAGTGAGGTTATGGTCTGAAATTGTGTAAAGACAAGTGTTTAAGAAAATGGCAAGTCACCATTTTCATTAGGATTTGGTTTCCCATAGAAACCCCAAGAGTTCTTGATTAGTAGAACAGTCATATCCTGAGGGGCTGGTGGCAAGAAGCTACCTTCTGCCTTCTTGAGTTTTCCTCACCTATACTCAAGAGTTGTTTCATTGTCATGGGGTACTTCCCACAAATTCTCCATGGTTTTTATTTCCCAGTTGAACCCTCTTTGTTCCCTCTGCTCCTTTTCTGCCAAGGATGGATCTGATGGGCTCATGCCCATCCAATGCAAGGAGGAGTGACTCAGGTCAGGACAATGTCTGTCCTCGGGAGGATTATGTTTTTGCATCTCTTTTAAACCTTTCATGACCAACCATTTCTCTCTCTGCCTTCTCACAGTGGGCCAATCAGTGCTGAAAGATGTGAGCAAAGTAAAGAAGCTGAAGCAGTCCGGAGAGCCCTTCCTGCAGGATGGGTCGTGCATCAATGTAGCCCCTCACCTGCACAAGTGTCGTGAGTGCCGCCTGGAGCGGTATCGAAAGTTTAAGGAACAGGAGCAAGATGATTCCACTGTGGCCTGCCGCTTCTTTCACTTCCGGAGGTACCCAAACTCCTCTTCATCTCCTTCCTAGTTTCCTTAGTGATAAATAGCTTCCACTCTTTCTCTGAATCGGTAAACATATTTCAGCATCTTTTTCTTGTTTTCCTAAACTCCGTTGCTCTCAGAGCCTGTGCTAAGGTTCTGTCATCCCATTAGTTATTTAGGTTGTGAAATGATCCATGACTTCGTCCTTAAGAGAATTGAAATTTAACAGCCTCACTTGCTGCCCCCTGAACTGTGTTCTTATTCCTAACTTGAATTCCATTTGAAACCAGTGATGTGAGCAGAAGGATGCCATTTTGTATTATAGATTTACTTAACCAGTTACTCCTCTTTAGTGCTAGAGTAATTTGAGTCCCCTAAGAAAGAAGGGAAAATAAGATTAGGAGATAATGTGAACCTTCTTTAAAATAGGGATAACTGTTGAAAATCCTTGAAATGTCCCTTGCTTTTACCAAACAATAGCTATTTACTCACTTTGCTTCTGCTTGATAAACTTAGAAGAGGAATTTCTTCTAAGAAATCATTCAAGAGTCCTTAGTTTTTTAAATAAAGAAATCCAAGTGGTTTATCTATGTGGCATGGATTTGCTTAATTCGGCAAATGTCTATTGAGCATTTAATGTGTGCCAGACATTGCCAGACATTGTTGTCGGAGAAGGCAATGGCAAACCACTCCAGTACTCTTGCCTAGAAAATCCCATGGATGGAGGAACCTGGTGGGCTGCAGTCCGTGGGGTCGCTGAGGGTCGGACACGACCGAGCGACTTCACTTTCACTTTTCACTTTCACACATTGGAGAAGGAAATGGCAACCCACTCCGGTGTTCTTGCCTGGAGAATCCCAAGGATGGGGGAGCCTGGTGGGCTTCCGTCTATGGGGTCACACAGAGTCGGACACGACTGAAGTGACTTAGCAGCAGCAGCAGCAGACATTGTTGTGGGCATTGAGGATTAAACAGTACACAAAACCATCAAATTCCAGCCTTCCAGAGGCTTGTTGGGGATGCAGATAATAAATAAGAAAAACAAGTTTAACTGTGAGGAAGATAAAGAAGGGAAAGAGGATTAATAAGTGGAGAGGCTAGAGAGGCTACAATTTAAATAGGATGACTTGATGGGGGACTTCCTTGGCAGTCCAGTGTTTAGGACTCTGCACTTCCCCTGCAGGGGGCACAGGTTCAATCCCTGGTTGGGGAACTAAGATCCCACGTGTGGTGACGCTATGGGGTCCTAAAGAGTTGGGCATGACTTAGCAACTGACCAACAACAGTGAATGGGGGGATTATTCCAACTATTTTGAGAAATTCAGTTCAGTTCAGTTATCCAGTCGTGTCTGACTCTTTGCGACCCCATGGACTACAGCCTGCCAGGCTTCCCTGTCTATCACCAACTCCCAGAGCTTGCTCAAATTCATGTCCATTGAGTCTGTGATGCCATCCAACATCTCATCCTCTGTCATCCTGGGAAAGGGCAAGGATTTTCAGGAGTTGGGCCACTGCCCACATTTTGATCTTTGCTGGTTGGCCTCAGACTGTGATGGCACTGGCGGGTGTGTCAGTTTACTTTGTTGATGTGTTACGATGAGTGTATACTGAGGCTCAAAGGTCTAGTGGAAGTCACTCTGACAGCTTGGACCTGTTTGTTCTAATCAGTTTATGTCGAGTCCTTGGGCTATGTCATCCTTTTAAAGTCTGTGCCTCCCTCTTCCCTCCTGTTTCAGGATGAGGAGGAACTAGTAAAGGAGACTGAGAAGGAACAGCCAGTGAGGTATTCTGGAAGACAGCTCAAGAATGTGTTTCTAGGAAGGAATAATGAACTCTGGCAAATGCTGGTGATTGGGTGTGGTCAGTTAAGGACAAAAAATGACCTTTGGATTTACCAGGGGGGAATGACCTTGTCAAAAACAGTTTTAGGACTTCCCTCACAGTCCAGTGGAAGACTCATGCTTCCACTGCAGGGGATGTGGGTTCCATCCTTGGTCAGGAAGTCAAGACATCATATGCCACACAGCACAACCAAAGTAAAGTTTTGGTAGATTGATGAGAGAACATCTGAATGTTGTGGTTTAAGAGAAAATAAAAGAGAAAGGAACTGATAACTATCAGTATAGACAAATCTCTTAAGAAACTTTGCTCTTACAAACAGATAAATGAAGGAGGATGTGGATCAAGGGGATTGAGATAGCACATTCAAATACTGAAGAGTGATTCAATAGAGAGGAAAATCCCTGATTCAATGCACATAACTTTGAGCAAACTCCAGGAAGACAGTGAAGGACAGGGAAGCCTGGCGTGCTGCAGTCCATCGGGTCACAAAGAGTCGGATACGCCTGAACAACTGAACAATGACAGAGAGGAAAATAGATGTAGAACAGAATTAGTGAAGGGATGCCTATGCAAGAGGATAAGGTGTAGAGCAAAGGTGGAGAGATTGGTCTTCACTGGAAACTAATTCATCCATAGTAGCAGAAGACGTTGTAGAAGGTAATGGCACTCCACTCCAGTACTCTTGCCAGGAGAATCCCAAGGACGGGGGAGCCTGATGGGCTGCCATCTGTGGGGTCGCACAGAGTCGGACACGACTGAAGTGACTTAGCAGTAGCAGCAGCAGCAGAAGACGAGATGGAGTACATGGGGGCAGGTATAGCAATGTGTGATAGTGTAGTGGGAATTTGTGGGAATTCTCTCTTTTGGCTCCTTGCAGGAATTTTTGAGTGAAATAATTAGCAAGGTCCTTGTGGGGAAAATAATACTGGAGTTTTGAAATGAAAGAAAATATTAAACAAGCATTAAAGGCTCACCTGATGTAAGTCGACAGGCATTTCAAATGTGACATTGAGCACAGATCTGTATTTTTCTCTGGTCACATTTACTAGTGTGGTTGCTGGTATGGAATAAGTGGTTAGAGAAACTGGTAGACAGTTCTTTAAAGAACCTGGACCTAATAAGTGTTAATAATAAGCCTTTCTATTAGTGCATACTATGTTGGTCAAATATGGTGCAAGTTCTTAACTCCGCCTGATTCCTATTAAGTCTCACTTAATTTCTTTTAGGTCGTAGGATTTTTAAGTGGGTGTTGGTTTGCATGGTTGCTGCTGTTTACTGTGTATTCGACTGTGTATCTTCCTATCTCAGGTTGATCTTCACTCGAAAAGGGGTACTCCGAGTGGAAGGGTTTCTGAGTCCCCAGCAAAGTGACCCTGATGCCATGAACCTGTGGATTCCCTCTTCCTCCCTAGCAGAAGGAATAGACCTAGAAACCTCAAAATACATTCTGGCCAATGTTGGAGACCAGTTCTGCCAACTTGTGATGTCTGAGAAGGAGGCCATGATGATGGTGGAGCCACACCGTAAGGCATCCTCTTGCTTGTCTTCTAGTTGGAAACTCATTTTCTTTTGCTTGAAGTGAGATGTGGAATGAGTGGCAGATAGCATTTTCTATGGATGAAATAAGCCTGCTAAAACTTCTGTATGAAGTAAATTGAATAGCTAAAGCATTACCTGTGTCTAGCAGTCCTCGGTCGTTCCGTCTTTGGCATTTAACAGACTAAAATTTCCTTCCCTGTTTGTGTTTCATTTTTGTAGCACAGTTGCCGTAATTTTCATTTTTATCCCTATTTGGGTTTGGTTCACTCTGAATATTTGCTTTGCTTTGAACTAATTTGTGTCAGTAAGTAGTAACACTTGATGGTTTGTGAATAGGTTAAGTGCTACTGGTTGTTGTGTTTCATTCCTTAAACCCATGTTATTCATATATTTATGGTATTTACATGTCTATGAGATACTATACCCTATTTCTAGACCAAGGAATATTGTACTATAAAATTATGCCCTATACTTTAAGAGAAAAATCTTCTTATTTCAACCTTCCCCAATTTGAAAATTTTATAGTATCTTAAGTGACAACATATGGCATTCATTCTCACTGACACTTGTTCAGAAATATTAGAAATTCCATGTATTTTGTTTCTCTTACAATTATAGATATACGAACTTCATGAATCTTTGAGTTTAATTGCTAGACAAAATGCTTGAATGGGAATCAGTGGATCTGGGATCTTTTGCTCTCGCTCAGGATGATCAGTGCCAACAGTATTCCTCTTCCTTTTTCCACCAGAGAAAGTGGCATGGAAGCGAGCGGTCCGAGGTGTACGGGAGATGTGTGATGTATGTGAAACAACCCTCTTCAACATCCACTGGGTTTGTCGCAAATGCGGATTTGGGGTCTGCCTTGACTGTTACAGGCTCAGGAAAAGCCGACCACGCAGTGGTGAGCAAATGTTGTCCTATACAGCTGAAGGTAAATTGTCGGTGGAGGTGTGGACTTGGAAACTGAAGCAGAAATGGCTTTGGGCCCCTTCTTTAGCTTATCTTTTGTCACACTGTGAGGTCTTAAAATTGCCAATACTCCAACCTAACTGAGAAGGTTAAAACTTTTAAAGTATACGCTTCAAATGTTTTTAGTATATTCCCAAGTTTATATGGTTATCACCACTATGTAATTTCATTTTCATTGCTCCAGAAATGAATCTTGCATTCAATAGCAGTCACTCCCTATTCCTTTCCCCCTTAAACCTTGGTAACCATCAGTCTACTTACTGTCTCTATGAACGTACCTATTTGGTACATGTCATATAAATGGAATCATACAATATCTGGCCTCCTAAACTTAGCATACTCTTTCACAGTTTCATCCATGTTACAGCACATAATTCATTGCTTGTATTGCCGGGTAATATTCCATTGTATAGATATACTACATTTTCTTCATCCATTCTTTAGTTGATGGACATTGGGTTGTTTCTACTTTTGGCTGTTATGAATAGTGGAACATTTGTTGTAAGTTTTTGTGTGGATGTATGTTTTCATTTTTTTGAGAATATATACCTTGTAGTAGCGTTGATGGGACATATGGCAGTTCTATGTTTAACCCTTTCAGAAACTGCCAAAGTAGCTGCACCATTTTATAATTCCACCAGCAATGTATGAGGATTGCAAATTTTCCACATTCTTGTCAACGCTTGTTATTATCTGTCTGATTATAGCCATCATAGTGACTGTGAAGCAGTATATAGTGTGATTTTAACTTGCATTTCCCAAATGACTACTAATGTTGAGAATCTTTTCATGTGTTTTTTGGCCCCATGTTTATCTTCCCTGGAAGAATGTCTACTCAAATCCTTTGCTTCACTTTCTTTTTGCTTTATCTTATTACCTGCCAAGAATCTTCTTGCCCCTTGTCTTCATCATTCTTCCCTCTTCTGTGATACAGTGTAACCATTGTAACAGTGATTTAGAGCTTAGACTACTGGGGTCTGAATCCTACTTCTGTATCATACCAACTATAGTATCTTGGGCTAGTTACTTAACCCCTCAGACTCATTTCCTTGTCTATAAAACAAAGATAATACAAGTATGTCCCTCACAGTATTGTTTTGAGGATTAAATGAGATAATGTACGTACGTCAAGTGGTTAGCACATTCACATTCACGTTACATAGCTAAGATCTTCCACTTTTGCCCTTGAAAGATAAACTTCTGTAGAAGTTTCCCTCCTATCATAAACTATAAGAAAATCAGACAAAATATACGAAACCACAGTTTCAGAGGGCTTCCCTGATAGCTTAGTTGGTAAAGAATCCGCCTGCAATACAATGCAGGAGACCCCGGTTCAATTCCTGGGTTGGGAAGATCCCTGGAAAAGGGATAGGCTCCCCACTCCAGTATTCTTGGGCTTCCCTTGTGGCTCAGCAGGTAAAGAATCTGCCTGCAATGCAGGAGACCTGGTTCAATCCCTGGGTTGGGAAGATCCCCTGGAGAAGGGAAAGGCTACCTACTCCAGTATTCTGGCCTGGAGAACTCAATGGACTGTGGGGTCTCAACAAGTCAGATACAACTGAGCAACTTTCACTTTCACAGTTTCAGATATTGGCCAACAGGCAGCTTGAGTCTGTTTTCCCTCATTAAACAAGGTGAGTCCTACAATTGCCCCAGTTTACTGCCTGTTGGCAGTTTCTAGCCTGTACCACAGGGAAAGGCAATTAAAATAGAGTTTGTCAACCTCGCAAGCTCAGACCGAGATTAAAATCTGAGAAGAGTGAGGCAGTGTACTGAAGTGCTACAGAAAGAACACCAAATCTAGAGAAATCATCTCAATTTTGTTTTATTATATAGTGGTCTGCACATGCATCAGAGGAAACTGTCCTCAAGCCAGTCAACTGAATAGTATACAGAACTCACAGTTTGTATTCCCACCTGCCAGAGTGGAGAGACACTGGATAGAGTCCAAAGGGGTCACACCCTTTGTAGTAGGACTAACGTAGTCCCAGAATAAGGTTGCTCTGGAGCTGCCATAATGAAGTGTAGAGCGTGACTTGGAAGGATCAAATTCATCTGCAAATTGCTTAGTTACACATTGCATAGTAAAAGCAAACATTCTTTAAAGGATTACACAAAATCCAGTACTCTGAAACATAAAACTCACAAAGCTCTGCATTCGGTGAAGAAAGATTTGGTGTACAGAAAAGAATAACGCCACCTGTATAATACAACCAGTAATCTGGGAGGAAGAAAGCAATCAATAGAACAAGTACAGAAATGACAGTGATGATGGAGTTATTGTAAAAGGACCTTAAAACAGCTATTAAAATACTTTTAATGTGCTTGTACATAAAGGAAAACATAAAGAGTAACATAGAAGACATGTAAAAGACCCAGATGAAACTTCTAGAGATGAAAAATATCTCAAAAAAAATTACACTAGGTAGGATTAATGGCATATTAGATACTACAGAAGATACAGTGAACTTGAAGACATAGAATAAAAATTATAACAAACTAAGTACAGACAGAGGACTTAAATTTGTAAGCTGAAGAGTGCCTTGTTGAACTACCAGATACATTAGGTAGTCTCCCAAACAGGTAAGTGGAGTTCCAGAAAGAAAAAGGGCAGGAGAACAGAGATAGAAAAAATATTGGAACAAATAAAGCCAAAATTTTTCCAAATTTGATGAAAAAGCTATAATGTTACAAGTCAAACAATAATCCTCAAATAAAAAATACATTAAGAAAAACACACCAAAGCATGTCCTTCTTACTTACTGAAAAACAGTGTGTAAAAAGAAAAGCTGAAGAGCACAAGAGGAAAAAGATGCACATTTTGTAACAAAGATAAGAATGATAGCTAACTTGTCAGAAAACTATACTTAAGACAATGGAACAGCATTTTAAAGTGCTGAAAACAAACCTAGTAGCCTAGAATTCATACCTAGTGGAAATATCTTTCTAGGGTGAAATCATTTTCCAGGAATGGAAAAAGTGATAGAATTCATCATTCTATCAGGAGCAGACCCATGCTGCAAAGTTACAGGTAGTGATTCAGGCAGAAGAAAATGATACAATGTGGAAATTTGGATTTATGCAAAGGAATGAAGAATGTGCTACATGGTAAATATATGGGTACATACAAAAGACTTTTTTCTTATTTTTAATCTTTTTAAAAAAACAATTGTTTAAAGCAAAATAATAACAATATAGGACTTCCTTGGTGGTACAGTAGATAGGAATCCACCTACCAGCACAGGGGACATGGGTTTGATCCCTGGTCCAGGAAGATTCTACATGCTGTGGAGCAGCTACAACTAAGCCACAACTACTGAACCCACACTGTCGAGCCCGTGAGCCTCAACTACTGAGCCCAGGTGCTACAGCTGCTGAAGCCCGTGTGTGTAGAGCCTGTGCTCTGCAACTAGAGATGCCACTGCAGTGAGAAGCCCACATACCACAAGGAAGACCAGCCCCTGCTACGGTAGACCCAGTACAACCAAAAATACGTGGCTATATAGATAAGTAATTTCAAAAAGAGACAAGAAAGGGCTTCCCTGGTGGCTCAGTTAGAAAGAATCTGCCAGCCAGTGCAGGAGACATGGGTTCAATCTCTTGTCAGGGAAGATCCCACATACTGTGGAGCAACTAAGCCCGTGCGCCACAGCTATTGAGCCTGTGCTCTAGAGCCCAGGAGCCACAACTCCTGAGCCTGTGTGCCACAGCTACTGAAGCCTGAGTGCCCTAAAGCCCATGCTCTGCAACAAGAAAAACCAATGCAATGAGAAGCCCGCATACTGCAACGAGAGAGTAGCCTCCACTGTCTGCAACTAGAGAAAAGCCCATGCAGCAACTAAGACCCAGCACAGCCAAAAAATTAGAACATTAAAAAGACAAGGAAAAACATCTGGAATCTTCCTGGACCAGGGATCAAACCCAAGTTCCTTGCACTGGAAGTGTACCACCAGGGAAGTCTCCACAACCCAGTTTTTAAATGGGAAAAATATTTGAACAGATACTTCATTAAAGAAGATAGGTCAATGAAAAATAAACACATGGAAAAAACTGTCATTACATACTAGGGAAATGCAAATTAAAACCATAATGAAAAAAAAAAAAAAAACATAATGAGAAACCACTATCCCCACTAGGATGGATAACATTTTTAAAACTGAAAGTGCAAAGTGCTGTCAAGGATATGGAGCAACTAAAACTTATTAAACATTGCTGATAGGGATGCAATTTGGTACCATCACTTTGGAAAACAGTATATCTATTTCTTTATAAATTTAAACATCAACTAGCATTCTACTAGTATGTATAAGGGAAATGAAAATATGTCCACACAAAGGCTTATGCTTGAATATTTGTAGCACTTTATTCATAATAGCCAATGATTGGAAACAATCCAACTATTCACCAGTAATTGAAAGCAGTCCAACTATTCATGAGTGGGTAAACAAAATGTGGTACATCCAAACTATGGAACAGCACTCAGACATAAAAAGGAATGAATTACCTATACATGGAACAATATGGATGAATCTCAAAATCATTACGCCAAATGAAAATATCTCAACACAAATGACAGATGACATACCATATGTTTCCAGTAATATGAAATTCTAGAAGAAGCAAAA
Source organism: Moschus berezovskii (assembly GCF_049115385.1). Lineage (NCBI taxonomy): Eukaryota > Metazoa > Chordata > Mammalia > Artiodactyla > Moschidae > Moschus > Moschus berezovskii. The sequence continues at coordinate 62,246,843 of NC_142467.1, read as the reverse complement.
CTTTAATGTTAGAAATTTGATCATTAGTGGCCAGGGGTTGAGGAAAGGGTATTGACTGCAAAGGGCTAAAGGAAACTTTGTGAAGGAATAGTAATGTTCTAAATTCTGAATGTCACACTGTTTTCCACAACTAGATACCTTTGTCGAAATTCAAACATATTTGAATTTGAAGTGTACACTTTAAATTGTTGAACTAATTTTATGTAAATTATACCTCAGTGAAGCAGTATTTTTAAAAGTTAAGGACTTCCTGGTGGTCCAGTGGTTAAGACTCTGCTTTCACAGTAGGGGGCATGGCTTTGATCCCTGGTTGGGGAACTAAGGTCCCACAAACTGTATAACCAAAAATAAAATTACCTGTGATCTTCTTTGACCCATGAGAAAATTGGCCTTTAGAGTCTGAAACTCTCACTCACTGAGAGAGATACACAAGAGAGATCTTGTGACCCTCATAAATAGGAAAGTCATTCATTTCCATTGCAGAGACAGAAGAGATGGGTGATGAAGAGGTTTTCTCCTGGTTGAAGTGTGCAAAGGGGCAGTCCCATGAACCAGAGAATCTCATGCCCACACAGATAATCCCTGGCACAGGTAAAAGGAATTCCTTTTTCAGATTGGTGGGAAAAATATTTTTAAGTTATAATTTTTACACTGTAAAATTTGGTAAAATGGTTTATGTCAGCTTGACTGTTTTTAAGCTTCACAAGATTTCTCTGAGACTTTGAATCCTCAGAAATGTTAGATTGATTATATGCAGCCAGGGTACATACTTTGCCTCACCTTGCTGGGTGTAGGGGTTGGTTGCTTTTCAGATGTCATTTTATATTCTTATGGTCAGCAGGGCCAGAATAGAAAAAGCCTGTCTTGGAATTCTGTGGTGGTCCAATGATTAAGACTCTGTGCTTTCACTGCTGAGAGCCCAGGTTTAAGCCTGGTTGGGGAACTAAGATCCTGCAAACTGTGTAACATGGCAAAAAGAAAAAAAGGAAAGAAAAAGCTAGTCCCCTGGCTTCCAGAAAGACCTTTGTTTTTAGGCTTATAAAAATCCAGCTGAGGGACTTCCCTGACGGTCCAGTAGTTAAGACTCCATGCCTCCAATGCAGGGGTCCTGGGTTCGATCCCTGGTCAGGAAACTAAGATACCACATACCCCATGGTGCAGCCAAAAGTAAATAAATTAAAAAAAAAAAAAAATCCAGCTGAAGCTAATTAAAGCTCTTGAAACCATGAAGAAGGCAGCTTACCAGTAGGAATGAATGGTCATATGCCAACTTACTTCAGTGATTCCTCCAGAAAGTCTATTTCCAGCTTCCATACTTTCACTAACACACACACACACTGAAGCTGGTGAATCCTCTGCCTATAGTCTCCTTCACTTTGGGGAGCCAGCCCCTGTATCTTTATACCCCAGTGTATGCAAGCAGAAGAGCTCCCTGAGTGCAGTGATCAGATGCCTGCTCCATGCTGATCTAAGCATTGGTTAAATGTTTCTGTAAAGTATACATTGGTATCGGAGAAGGCAATGGCAAGCCACTCCAGTACTCTTGCCTAGAAAATCCCATGGATGGAGGAGCCTGGTAGGCTGCAGTCCGTGGGGTCGCTAAGGGTCAGACACGACTGACTGACCTCACTTTCACTTTTCACTTTCACACATTGGAGAAGGAAATGGCAACCCACTCCAGTGTTCTTGCCTGGAGAATCCCAAGGACGGGGGAGCCTGGTGGGCTTCCGTCTATGGGGTCACACAGAGTCGGACACGACTGAAGTGACTTAGCAGCAGCAGCATACATTGGTATAACTTACAGTAAAGTACCTAAATCTCAAGTATACAATTCAAAACATTTATATACGCTTGAATATTAAGGAATCTACCCTTAGAGTTTCTACTGAAGGACACCTTGTTAATGTTTACTAGAGGAGGGAGGGAGTGTAGCTTAGTGGTTAAATGTGTACAGAACATTAGTGCTAGATAGACCTGGGTAAAAGTCTTAGTACTTTCAATTACCAACTTTATGTACTTAAGCAAATAACCTAACTTCCCTGAGTCTCAGTTTCATCATCAGAAATCAAGGGTACAAACTGCTACCTCACTGAAATGTTGTGAGGCTTGAGAGAGATAATGTAAAGTATTCCAAGGTTGATTATTATTATAATTATCTTTTTTCCAGCTCTTTACAATATTGGAGACATGGTACATGCTGCCCGGGGCAAGTGGGGAATTAAAGCAAACTGCCCTTGTATTAGTCGGCAGAACAAATCTGTGTTGAGACCTGCTGTCACTAATGGGATGTCACAGGTAAAATGGTGTGAAAAAAGTGGTGTTTCTCACAGGCAAACTGAGAGAACCTTAAGTTCTTTGTTCCAGAAAATGTCCCATTTCACCTCTGTTGTCCCAGGCTACTCTTGGATTCCTGGGCAACTAGGGGATAGGGAAGCCTGTCTAGAGAGAGCCCTTACAGTTACTGGAGGGATTTAAATTCCCCCTAACTGGTGTGAGTTTCTCTTCGTTTGTCTTTAAAGCCAGTTCAGGCTTGGTTAATAAGTAGCACAAAGAGATTCTTTTCATCTTGTCAGGATTTATACCTCAGGGTCTTTATGTAGATAAAGAGTATAGAAAAGGTCCTAGGAATATGATCTTATCTGTGTGCATGGACCCTGCCTTGTCATGTTAGGTACTGAGGAAAGAAACATGAATATTGGCCTGCTGATCTGGGATCATTCCACCTGAAACCATCCTAAGCCTTCATAGAGAGGCAGTGATTTTCCCATTTTCTGTCAGAGGTGGAGGTCATTCTAGTTTGATGGTGACCACTAAGAATAAGACATTATTTAAAAACAAAAAACACACTGCTTACTTTTGGAGGACTTTCCAGGAATGCTACACATGATCAATAAGAGGTACAAGGATTAACCCTGAGAAATCTCAAGATATATTTTCAGTAGAATTGATATATTAGAACACATCATCTGGAAAATTTAGCAGTAGAATAATGACCTTTTTATTGAGCATTTATGTATGCCAGACACTGTGCTGAGCTCTTTGCATGTACTATCTCATTTGATCCTCAGAGCAGCTTTGTGCAGTCAGGTTTTGATTACTGATTTGCCATTGTAGAAATTGAGCCTCAGGCATGTCAAACAAAACCCTGTCTTGTTCATTGCTCTTTCCACAGAACCTAGCATAGATTCTATCACATGTAGGACTCAATAAATATATATTAAATTAATGAGTGAGTGAAATAGCAGTTTAAGGGACAATTCCAAATTGCTTTCCCAGACTTATTTAGTGTCAGCAGTTACTATTTGCATTGTATTTTTTCTACACAAGGACAGCACTTTAATCATTTTGGCGTTCTATGCTATAGCTTCCTAGCATAAACCCTAGTGCCTCTTCTGGAAATGAAACCACCTTCTCAGGAGGAGGAGGAACTGCACCGGGAACACAACCAGAGACAGACCATGTTCCCAAAGCCGACAGTACTGACAGCAGATCAGATGAGCCTCTGAAAGCAGACAGTTCGACATCAAATAGCAATAGTGAGCTAAAAGCCATCAGGCCCCCTTGCCCCGACACAGCCCCACCCTCCTCTGCCCTGCACTGGTTGGCGGATTTAGCAACTCAGAAGGCTAAAGAAGAAACAAAAGGTGAGATTAACACAAGCCCCTGTCCTGCCTGTGGGTGGAACACTTGAGTTATTCTGGGATTCTTCAAACTCACATATTACCATCCACATTTTTTAAACAGGCTGCTTGCTTTCTCTGGCTGATCACGTAAAATGAGGGAATCTCTTTCAACTTCTTTCTAGAAGTGGAGCTTTTTTAAAAAGGCACATGCCTGGGCTCTACCCCAAACCTCTTCAGTCAGAATTTGGTTAACAATCTTCCCAGATTGCCCTGTTATTAAGCCAGTATTGCTAGCCAGGAGGGCTAGACTTGTCTTTTGATGGGCACAAAAATCACCTGGGGAATTGTTAAAAATAAAGATTCCTGTGCCCCACAGAACTATTAAGTGAGAATCTCCATTTTTAACAAGCACTCCAGATGATTGCAATACAAGTATTCTGGAGACTTACTTGAAGAAACACTGACTTAGAAAGTGAGGGAGATGAAAGATGAATGGGAACAAAAGGAAGTTTGAAATCCAGATCTGGAAAAGAAAGGAAGAAGTAGGAGAGCTTCTCCTTGGCCATGAGACCTGCCATAGTCATAGCTCATCAGGCTTGGCCCAGACAGGCTGTATGTAGTTTGGGGGGCAGAAGAGGGGAGAGTCTTTCTTCTTTCCTACTTGGCTGATTTTTAGGAGGCAGTTGCCTGCTGGGTATTCCTTGTGCCTAATGCTATTCCCGGTTATGTTCTTACAGAAGCAGGGTCCCTGAGGTCGGTGCTCAGTAAAGAGTCTCATTCACCCTTTGGGCTGGACTCGTTCAACTCCACTGCAAAGGTCTCTCCGTTGACTCCAAAGCTTTTTAACAGTCTGTTACTGGGTCCCACTGCCTCCAACAACAAAACTGAAGGCTCTAGCCTTCGAGACCTCCTCCACTCCGGGCCAGGAAAGCTTCCTCAAACCCCCTTGGACACAGGCATACCCTTTCCCCCGGTCTTCTCTACATCCTCAGCAGTAAGTGTCCTCCCTAAAACTAGCCTTTGCTGCTTTTCCATGGAAGAACCATCAGAAAGAAATCTGATAACTAGGTTGGAGGGTATGGAGTGACGTGTTCTCTACATTATCAGTCCCAACTGATAAGATCTTTCTTTATATTAAGTTTGGGGAATGATTGAGATCCTTTTAAGTAGTAAAGCTTTTGTGCTGTGTTAGGAAATCAGTAGCAACTGAGACATTGGAATTTTTCAGTCATCAGCAGGAATCACTTTATGTTCTTGATGATAACAGATAGCTAATTTTTTTTTAACATAGGCAATACACTTATGTGGTATCCTCTTGGATATCTAATAGATACTTCAAACATAACACGTCTAAGACTACACTCCTAATCTTTTGCCTGTAAACTTGCATTTCCTTTATTTTTTGCCTCTCTTGGTCACTGGTTTTCAATTGCTTGGCCAAAAATCTTAGAATCATTTGGGACTCCCCTCTCACATTTTGTGTCTAGTCTGTTAGCATATCTTTTCAGTTTGATTGCTAAAATATATTCGTAGCACACCCATTTCTCATCAGCTCCCCTGCTTCCCCATTCTAGTCTGAGATAACATCCTCTGTTGCCTGAATTCTTGCAGTAATCTCCATTTCTTCCCTTTCCACTCTACAGTCAGCTTCAACAGAGCAGTTAGTATGATCCTTTTAAGATATAAATCAAATCATATCACCTCTGCCTAAAATCTTTCAAGGGCTTCCAATTTCATAATAAAACCAGAGTCCTTTCAATGGACTATAATGTTCCAGCCCTAGCTTCTCCTCACTTCCCTGACCTCAACTACCACTCTCATTGTCCACTCTGCTCTGGCCACACCCACCTTCTTGCTTTTCCTTGGACATGGCTAGGCATGCTCTCTTCAGAGCCTTTACGTGTGTCCTTTTCTCCACCGAGAGCTGTCTTTTCCATGTTACCACGTGACCTGTTTCATCATCAGCATCCTCTCCTCCTTTCTGAAATGTTACCTCTTCAGTAAGCCTTCTTTTTAGATCACCCTTTTTTAAAGTCCATTCCATTCCCATCCTCCACTTATATCTGTTTCCTCTGCACCTATTATCATCTGACTTACTGTGTTTTATTTATTTTCTGTCTCACCACTTAAAGGCATTTTTTGTTTTTTTTTTTCCCATGCTGTGCGGCTTTTGGGATCTTAGCTCCCCAACCAGGGATCAAACCGGGTCCCCAGCAGTGGAAGCACAAAGTCCTAACCACTAAACTGCTAGAAATTCCCCATTTTTGTCTGTTTTATTCACCCGATAGCCATAGTGCCACGATGTTTGATACATAGGTATTTAGTAAGCATTTACTGAACAAATAAATTCAAAAGATATAAAATTTAAATTTAAAAGATACAGTGAAAAGGCTTCTTCTTGCTGTTGCCTCCCTTTCTGTAGGCACCACTGTTTCATGATTGTCCTTTCTGTGATATTAAAATACATTCAGTATATAGTTTTTTCCTCCTCTTTTTACACAGATATTTTTATACATTGCTTCTTTATTTTCAGTTTATGTATTTCAGAGATCATTTCAAACAAATAGATAAACATGTTTCTCATTCTATTTTATGACTGACTGAAATTTGATGATGGTTGAGCCCCGTACAGTGTGGGTTATTTGTTTCTCTTTTGGATAAATGACCTCTGAAATTACGTTGAGCTCTGTTTTATTTGTACTTGGCTTGGACTCCCAATTCTCCTTTTTCTTTTTAAATTTTCCAAGGATGTTATATCGTTACATATACTTTATAGAGATAATGATTAGTGATACTTAAGACATTGGGTTATCAAGTCTACAGAAGCCCTCCCCTTCCTTCACGTCTGTGATCTTAGGTTTGTCACTTTCATCTCTGGGCCTGAGCTTTCCCACCAGCCAAAACAAATGAGAGATTCTTGGTAGGGGACAAACTGAGGAGTGGGAGACTACTTTCAGAATATACAGTTCTCTTGGATACAAATATTTACTGGGTACACTCCCTAGTGAAAAGGCACTGCCTTGGTAAGTCACCTCAGTTACTTAATTGAAGTATTATATCCCTTGAACATGCTGGCCAGAAAAAAATGTATAATCCTCAAAGTAAATGATCTTTTTCACTCAGCTATAGCATTTTTTGCTCCCTAAAGTCTACGTGCATATGCTTAAAATGGGCCTCAATGCCAAAGATATTTCTTTCTTTTTTTTTGTTTTTGGCTGTACCATGCAGCATATGGGATCTTCCCTGACCAGGGATTGAACTTATGCCCCCTCATTGGGAACACAGAATCCTAACCACTGGACCATCAGGGAAGTCTCCAGAGATATTTCTTAGGTCTCAAATCTCTTGGAATAGAGGGGATCTTTCTGTACTTTTCTTTCACAAATAAAAAGCAGAATATGAAGGCTAGGAAAATGTAAGATATTGACTTAATAGATTCCCCTTCCAACCACAGAAGACTTCATAATAACTTTTATGAAATTGAATCAGGTAGATCAGAACTCCATGTGAATAAAACTGTGAGACTGTTTTTTAATACTCTACTGATGGTGCCTCAGTCATACTAACCTGATGGATTTGTGTCTGGCAGGGAGTGAAGAACAAGGCCAGCCTACCCAACTTCCTTGACCACATCATTGCCTCAGTGGTAGAAAATAAGAAAACCTCAGATGCTGCAAAGCGGGCCTGTAACTTGACTGATACCCAAAAGGAAGTGAAGGAGATGGTGATGGGGTTAAATGTGCTGGACCCCCATACCTCTCATTCCTGGCTCTGTGATGGAAGACTCTTGTGTCTTCATGACCCCAGCAACAAAAACAATTGGAAGATCTTCCGGGAGTGTTGGAAGCAAGGCCAGGTAAGCAAGAATAAGCAAATCCCAGGGTCGGCTGTCTACCTGTCCACCCACCAAAGCTAGCAGGATAGTTTCAGTTCTCTCTGGGAGATACTCTGCCAAGGAGATTTAGATATACAGTAAGTTTGTTGCAGACAGCCTTGCTACTTTGAATTTTCTTTGATTTTTAAAAATCAGAAGATTCGTAAAATACACTATGGATCTTTTTTCTTTCTCAGCTGTGTAGCTCTGTGTTCTTAAAAGCGCAGTTGAAATTCCTGTGAGGTTGTGATCTGGCATTAATGACACCTTTAGAGGAAAATCCTTAAGTGAGCTATGGTGTGAGGCGAGAGTGGGTGGAAGTGGGTGGTACTTTTTTAGGTAAATGTTTCAAGACCATACAAATCTGTGTGATAGTGTGATAACACTTCCTAAATTTTATACATTAGCAGGTGTGAGGAAGGAGGAGTTTATGGAATTGTCTAGATAGTTTTTCATTTGAGATGTGAGGAAGTATTCTGAGTTGCATTTGTTAGTTTTTCATCCTCTCACCTCAAATTAGGGGTACATACCAGGGCAATAGAAGTGATTTCTCTGGAATGCACCCCCACCCCCACCCTGTGAGAATCAAGTATAGTAACAGAATAGAAGTGTTTTCATTTTCTGTAGCTGACATGTTGAATCCATGGATTCTGAAACTGGGAGGAATCAATAAGTCATCATGGAGAAGAGGTTGTCCTCAGGAAACCCTCCTATTCTATCCTTAGCCCTAAGTTAAGTGTTTCCTACATGGCTCTGATTAAAATACTTTTGTTTGCACAGCCAGTGCTGGTTTCAGGGGTACATAAAAAGCTCAAGTCTGAACTCTGGAAGCCAGAGGCCTTTAGCCAGGAATTTGGAGACCAGGATGTGGACTTGGTGAACTGCAGGAACTGTGCTATAATTTCCGATGTGAAAGTTCGGGATTTCTGGGATGGCTTCGAGATCATATGCAGTAAGTAGCTTTGATATCTGGTTCTATAAAAGCAGACTAGAAAGCAAGCCTCTATATGCCCAGCGATACCTCTAAAATAGCAAATTATTGATACATCCTCTTAGTGGGAGAAATAGTCTATCATGGTGGCAACCAGGTAGCTCTCATGGCAATCACATGGGTCCCAGACCTTACCTAGACTTAAGCACATGATCACATGGGCTGTATGGGGCACTTTCACTTTGAGATGGAAAAACTCACCATGGTTTTCCTGTGGGTGAGGAAAATAAAGCCCATGTAATCCATTATAGAGGTCTTCAAACTAAAAAAAAAGAGAGTTTAGTCTTCTAAACCTTTTAGTCACTGGAGAATCAGGAAATAGCCAACACAGCAGATATTTGTAGGAGTGCTTTCTGTCTTCCAGAGCGATTAAGGTCAGAAGATGGACAGCCAATGGTGCTCAAACTCAAGGACTGGCCTCCTGGGGAAGATTTTCGGGACATGATGCCAACAAGGTTAGTGAACTACAGTAAGTCATCTTGAGAGACTTGTGCTTTGCTGAAGCCATCACAAAGTAATCACAGAAAAGTGAACTCCACCTCTTTGCCTTTTTCCCCTGTAACAACCTAAGTCATCTCTCATGCTCTTTTGTAGGTTTGAAGATCTGATGGAGAACCTTCCTCTGCCAGAATATACCAAGCGAGATGGCAGGCTCAATCTGGCCTCCAGGCTACCCAGCTATTTTGTAAGGCCCGATCTGGGCCCCAAGATGTACAATGCCTACGGTATGAGGGAGAGGCCATAACTGATCTTTTTGGACACTCTTGTTCCCATTTTACCTGAAGAGGGAGATCTGTAATCAGTGTCATATGTAGAGATGATAGAGGGCAGAGGGACAGGTGCTGAAGAAGTTGACAGTATCCAGGATAGTTTTGAATGTTTGCTTTTATCATTGATTCACATAACAGCCCTATGAGCCCAGTTCATAAAACATACATTACAGCATTAGAAAGTTTCCTCTCAAAGACTCCATCCAAGGAATTTCCATGACAGTCCAGTGGTTAAGATTCCATGCTTCCACTTCATAGGGCGTGGGTTCAATCCCTGGTCAGGGAAAGATCTGGCATGCCATGCCACTCAGTCAAAAATGAAAAACATAATTATAATAGTAGAAAATATTGCCATTTCACCTTGTATATCTTCCTTTTATCTACAGGCTTGATAACAGCAGAAGACAGAAGAGTTGGCACAACAAATCTTCACTTAGATGTGTCTGATGCAGTTAATGTGATGGTGTATGTTGGGATCCCCATCGGGGAGGGTGCTCATGATGAAGGTAAGATTTCTAGAACTCAGTGCTTCAGAAGGGTGAGGTTTAGCCTCAGAAGTAAAATGGGATGTCTTTCTCCTCAGTCAGGGCCATTGCTTTTTCTTAAGTCTCCACCAGATATGATGCATCATAGGCACACAAAGGGGTGATTGTAGCAGAGAAGAGTGGTACTTGTGTGTCATCAACCAGAGTTATTCTCTCTCTGGGAATGCTTTCCCTTAACACTGAGTGTATAGCATCACCAAGAGGAAAAAGAAGAAAGGGCAAACTGGCCTACTTTGTCCAGCAGCCAGTTCAGCTGTGGGGTAACAGATGGTAAAGCCAGGTCATTTGCACAGAAATGAAGCATAAAAGTGATACTTCGCTGCATTTGCACTCTCCACTATTTCAGTGTAAAATTAATATGTGTTAATTATGGAGGTTTCAGAAAAAAAAATTTTAAAGAAGAAAATAACTCAAAATCTCAAAGTACAAAGATAATCAATGTCATTACTTTGGTAATATTTTCTGCCACACATTTGCTTTAGATGCTACACACCTGTAAATCTTTTCATTATGTTGTCCTTTAAAGGATTATAATAGATAAGGATTAGAAGCCAAGCCTCTTACCTTGGCAGAGAAGCTTTACTCTTCATGGCCTTAAATCCATAGAATCCTAGAGTTTGAAGAGGTCTTGAGAAAGTATACAGTCCATCTACATGCAGTAAGAAATAACGTGCAATTTGAACATAAGATATGGCTACACAGTTTGAACAGGAAATATGTTTTTTAAAAAAACTGTACTTCAAAAAAATGCTGAGTCTCTATCAAAAGTATGAAAGATTAGGGTCACTTCCCGTGGATAGGAAGCTTAGACTTCAGTGTGACTTTTGATTCTTTGAGTCTACTTTTTGTCACTCCTGAGAGATAGAGAATGTTGTTGTTGTTCAGTCGCTAAGTCATGTTTAACTCTTTGTGACCCCCTAGACTACAGCACATCAGGCTTTCCTGTCCATCACCATCTCCTGGAATTTGCTCAAACTCATGTCTATTGCGGAGAAGGCAATGGCACCCCACTCCAGTACTCTTGCCTGGAAAATCCCATGGAAGGAGGAGCCTGGTAGGCTGCAGTCCATGGAGTCGCAAAGAGTCGGACACAACTGACGTGACTTAGCAGCAGCAGTAGCATGTCTATTGAGTCAGTGATGCTGTCTTAACTGTCTCATCATCTGCTGCCCCCTTCTCCTTTTGCCTTCAGTCTTTCCCAGCATCAGGGTCTTTTCCAGTAAGTCAGCTCTTCCCATCACGTGGCAAAGTATTGAAGCTTCAGCTTCAGCATCAGTCCTTCCATTGAGTATTCAGGGTTGATTTCCTTTAGGACTGACTGGTTTGATCTCTGTGCTGTCCAAGAAACTTTCAGGAATCTTCTCCACTAGCACAATTTGAAAGCATCAGTTCTTCGGTGCTCAGCCTTCTTTATGGTCTAACTCTCACATCCATACATGACTACTGAAAAAAGCCATAGCTTTGACTATAAGGACCTTTGTCAGCAAAGTGATGTCTCTGCTTTTTAATACTCTGTGAATCGATGCTTTTGAACTGTGGTGTTGGAGAAGACTCTTGAGAGTCCCTTATACTGCAAGGAGATCCAACCAGTCCATTCTAGAGGAGATCAATCCTGGATGTTCATTGGAGGGACTGATGCTAAAGCTGAAACTGCAATACTTTGGCCACCTCATGCGACGAGTTGACTCACTGGAAAAGACTCTGATGCTGGGAAAGGTTGGGGGCGGGAGGAGAAGGGGACGACGGAGAATGAGATGGCTGGATGGCATCACCGACTCTGTGGACATGAGTTTGAGTGTACTCCGGGAGTTGGTGATGGACAGGGAGGCCTGGCGTGCTGTGATTCATGGGGTCGCGGAGAGTCGGACACGACTGAGCAACTGAACTGAACTGAACTAGGTTTGTCAATAGCTTTTCTTCCCAGGAGCAAACATCTTTTAATTTCATGGCAGCAATCACCATCCACAGTGATTTTGGAGCCCAAGAAAATAACATCTGTCACTGTTACCACTTTTTCCCCCATCTATTTGCCGTGAAGTGAGGGACCAGAACCATTCAACTTCCACTTCTTCAGCATTACTGGTCAGGGCATACACTTGGATTACTGTGATACTGAATAGATTCAAGGGAGTATATCTGAGAGACAGAGTGCCTGAAGAACTATGGACGGAGGTTCGTGACATCGTACAGGAGGCGGTGATCAAGACCATCCCCAAGAAAAAGAAATTTAAAAAGGCAAATGGTTGTCTGAGGAGGCCTTACAAATAGCTGAGAAAACAAGAGAAGCAAAAGGGAAAGGAGAAAAAGAAAGATATACCCATTGGAGAGTTCCAAAGAAGAGCAAGAAGAGATAAAACGTTCCTCAGTGATCAATGCAAAGAAATAGAGGAGGACAATAGAATGGGAAAGACTAGAGATCTCTTCAAGAAAATTAGAGATACCAAGGGAACATTTCATGCAAAGATGGGCTCGATAAAGGACAGAAATGGTATGGACCTAACAGAAGCAGAAGATATTAAGAAGAGGTGGCAGGAATACACAGAAGAACTATACAAAAAGGATCTTCATGGCCTATATAATCACAATGGTGTGATCACTCACCTAGAGCCAGACATCCTGGAATGCCAAGTCAAGTGGGCCTTAGGAAGCATCACTACGAACAAAGCTAGTGGAGGTGATGGAATTCCAGTTGAGCTATTTCAGATCCTAAAAGTTGATGTGAAAGTGCTGCATTCAATATGCCAGCAAATTTGGAAAACTCAACAGTGGCCACAGGACTGGAAAAGGTCAGTTTTCAGTCCACTCTCAAAGAAAGGCAATGCCAAAGAATGCTCAAGCTACCACACAGTTGCACTCATCTCACACATTAGCAAAGTACTGCTCAAAATTCTCCAAGCCAGGCTTCAACAGTACGTGAACCGTGAACTTCCAAATGTTCAAACTGGATTTAGAAAAAGCAGAGGAACCAGAGATCAAATTGCCAACATCCGTTGGATCACTGAAAAATCAAGAGTTCCAGAAAAACATCTACTTCTGCTTTATTGACTATGATAAAGCCTTTGACTCTGTGGATCACAACAAACTGGAAAATTCTTCAAGAGATGGGAATACCAGACCACCCCTGAGAAATCTGTGTGCAGGTCAAGAAGCAACAGTTAGAACTGGACATGGAACAACAGACTGGTTCCAGTTGGGAAAGGAGTACATCAAGGCTGTATATTGTCACCCTGCTTCTTTGACTTATATGCAGAGTACATCATGAGAAATGCTGGACTGGACAAAGCACAAGCTGGAATCAAGATTGCCGGGAGAAATATCAATAACCTCAGATATGCAGGTGACACCACCCTAATGGCAGAAAGTGAAGAGGAACTAAAGAGCTTCTCGATGAAAGTGAAAGAGTGAAGAAGTTGTCTTAAAACTCAACATTCAGAAAACTAAGATCATGGCATCTGGTCCTATCACTTCATGGCAGATAGATGGAGAAACAGTGGAAAGAGAGGTTTTATTTTGGGGGGCTTCAGAATCACTGCAGATGGTGACTGCAGCCATGAAATTAAAAGACGCTTGCTCCTTGGACGAAAAGCTATGACCAACCTAAACAGCATATTAAAAAGCAGAGAGATTACTTTGCCAACAAAGGTCCGTCTAGTCGAAGCTATGGTTTTTCCAGCAGTCATGTATGGATGTGAGAGTTTGGACTGTAAAGAAAGCTGAGCACCAAAGAATTGATGCTTTTGACCTGTGGTGTTGGAGAAGACTCTTGAAAGTCCCTTGGACTGCAAGGAGATCCAACCAGTCCTTCCTAAAGGAAATCAGTCCTGAATATTCATTGGAGGGACTGATGCTAAAGCTGAAACTCCAATACTTTGGCCACCTGATGGGAAGAACTGATTCATTTGAAAAGACCCTGATGCTGGGAAAGATTGAGGGCGGAAGAAGGGGACGACAGAGGATGAGGTGGTTGGATGGCATCACCAACTCAATGAGTAAACTCCGGGAGTTGGTGATGGACAGGGAAGCCTGGCATGGTGCACTCCATGGGGCTGCAAAGAGTTGGACACAACTGAGCTACTGAACTGAAGTGAAGTGAGGGATCAGATGCCATGATCTTAGTTTTTTGAATGTTAAATTTCAGCCAGCTCTTTCTCCTCTTTCACCATCATCAAGAGGCTCTTCAGTTCCTCTTTACTTTCTGCCGTTAGAGTGGTATCATCTGCATATATCTGAGGTTGTTTATATTTCTCCTGGCAATCTTGATTCTAGCTTGTGATTCATCCAGCCTGGCATTTCACATGATGTACTCTGCATATAAGTTAAATAAGCAGGGTGACAACATATATCCTTGACATACTCCTTTCCCAATTTTAAACCAGTCCGTTGTTTCAGGTAAAGAATAGTAGAGACTAAACTTGATTGAATTGGACATTTTGCTTCACTCAGAGGTACTGAAGTGGCTGCTTACATTGAAATATCATTTTGCTTTTTTCAGAGGTTCTCAAAACAATTGATGAGGGAGATGCTGATGAGGTGACAAAGCAAAGGATTCATGATGGAAAGGAGAAACCTGGTGCTTTGTGGCATATCTATGCAGCCAAGGATGCAGAGAAGATCCGGGAGCTGCTCCGAAAGGTATGTCCCTGAGTGGGCTCCCAGCTCACAGATTAAAGGTCTGGGGATGGATGCTAAGACAGTCTAACTAGGGTTTCTCATGTGGAGTCCCTTGGCATTAAAGACTTGTGTCCTTTGTTACAATGCCCCATAGTGCTGAATCCTCACTTGGAGGATATTAAATAAAGTAGGTATTGCTGCAGCAAGCTGGATTTATCCTGTTAATAATCTTTATGTGTTTATTAACTTTTCCATCTTTGTGTTTTGATCGTGGTTTCATGATCAGGTTGGAGAAGAGCAAGGCCAGGAGAATCCCCCTGATCATGATCCAATTCATGACCAAAGTTGGTACTTGGACCAGACCCTACGTAAGCGGCTTTATGAGGAATATGGTGTGCAAGGCTGGGCCATTGTTCAGTTCCTGGGAGATGCTGTCTTCATACCTGCTGGAGCCCCACACCAGGTATGTCCCAACTTGTAGGTGGGGCTCCACAGTTCCCATAGTTGCCTTATTTCTGAATTTGTTGCTAATCTGGCAGTAGATAAAAGTGTGGGGTTAGACCAATTGCTCTTACACTGCAACTTATTTTTTGCATTTTCATTTTCTTCCATGTAATTTTAAATGCTCATTTAAGGAAAAAGTGAGTCTCAGTTCAATCCCCTTTTCAGTCTTTTCATTCTGCCTTCCCCAGAAAGTAGCCTACTGTTAACAGTTTGGTATATGTTTTCCCAGATCCTATTTTTGCACAACTACTAACATTTTCATTTATAAATGTACACTTACAGTCTTTCTGCATTTGTTGTCTTTATAAAAATGGGATATCAGAAGTATTTCTAAAGTGCCCTTTTGAACTAAATGATGGACAGTTTCCACATGTTATTGACTCTGGTGCCTGATGTTTGCCTCTCCCAGGTGCACAATCTATACAGCTGCATAAAAGTAGCAGAAGACTTTGTATCTCCAGAACATGTAAAGCACTGTTTTCGCCTGACACAGGAATTCAGGCATCTCTCTAACACTCATACAAACCATGAGGATAAACTGCAGGTAAAGAACTACCCCTCCACTCCAGCCCTGTCTTATCTCCTTGTAGGTTATATACACAGGAGGCGCACACTGCTTTCTGAGGATATTATCTGGGCAGTATGACTGCAGAGAGCTGATTAAGGGACCCATGTCTGGGGTCTGGAGTCCTCCCTCAGGAAGTATTTAATCAGTCCTCTTCAGGTTTGCTTTTAGAGAATATTCATCTTTAAACCTAATCACTTCCAATGTGGCAGTCTTCTCTTTCTCTGCCCCTAGAAGATACAGTGTTTCCATGTTAGTAACTACACTAGACTGACTTTCCCAGTCAGGTGAGAAAAGCGCTGTGGCAATGTGTTCTAAGCCTGTTTCCACAAAACTGCTTCTCCCAGCAAATTTCTGTGCAAACTCAATTCCTTAGAGCCCTGCTAGGGATTGCAATCCGTGTCCCTAAGAGTTGTTTCCCCTTCATAGATCTAAACTGGAGAATCAGATTAGGTTTTCCTCTGTTCAGAAATGGATTGGAACTTTAAGGGCAGAATTTCATTGTTAATGTACTTGGATGCTTAGTAACATTAAAAAAAAAAAAAAAAAAGAATAAGAAAGCAAGATTCCCCAGGCAGAGGTTTAGCATCCAAACAGGCATTCTTCCAGCCTCTCACTTAAGGCCTATTTTCCTGCGTCATGCCTGTGACTCAGGTGTGTTGGTGACCCATGAAGTTGGATATTTTTCTTGGTTGTCGGTAGATTGATAGATGACATTTATATTATAAATATAATGCAAGTATTCAGGCATATATATTTTAGACTACCCTCTGTTAGGTCTCTACTTGCCACATATTACCTCCCAGTCCTCTGTTACTGCTTTATTTTTTCCTGTAGTTTTCACCATCTAACATACTATGTATCTTTTGTTTGTTTCCATCCCTACTAGAACATAAGCTGTTTAAGCTCCATGAAGGCAGGGGTTTTACTGTTTTAGTTCACTGCTTTTCCCTAGGACATGTCTGACACATACTAGGTACTCAGTAAATATTTGTTGAATTAATACAAAAATTGTTATAGAGAATAGCAAGGGGGCTTGTGTGACCATCATTCAGTTTAAGAGATAAAGCATCATATTCATACCATATATACAATGTATTTGTATACAACTACATTGTTGAAGCCTCCATGTACCCTTTCCCATTCCATCTCCCCTTTCCCATTCCATCTCCCCAGAAATAATCATCATGTTGATTTAAAACTGTCTTTATCCTGTTCACTCTATTTTAATAACTCTTACTTCATACATTATATGTGTTCCTTTTTGACAAATTAGAAAATATAGGCACGAAAGGGAAAAATACCCAATAAATCCTACCTGCCCACTGTTTTTAGTGCATTCTTATTAGCTATAGGACCTTAATGTAAGATTCTTAACCATGGAACCTCAGTTCTCATTTGTAAAATGGAGATAATAATAGACTCTACTTCATAGGATTATGGTAAGGATTAAATGAAAGTCCACATAAAGAGGTTAGCAGTAGTGCCCAGCACATTATATGCACATATAGGATGGTGATTATATAGCCTTTCAAATGATGAATCATTCTTTTTTGAATATAGGCTATATATTCTGTGTGATTTGTAAATCATCTTTTGGGGTTGGTTAGGGGAGCATGCAGTCCTGGTTGAGGGCTTTCCTCACACATCAGTAGGCTTTTAGTCGTTGCAGGATATTTTTCATTTGCAGAACACAATCTGTGACTGCCATGAACTAACTGTGCTGATTGCTCTCTCCAGGTGAAGAACATCATTTATCATGCAGTGAAAGATGCTGTTGGCACCCTCAAGGCTCATGAATCCAAGCTGGCAAGATCGTAGGCATGGAGAAATTTCAAACTCCCCTGTGAAGCAGGTCTTTCACTCACAACACATACAGGGAACGACAGGGTTCTCTGCTGGAGCAGAGGTCCTTCACTTGGAGCCAGTGTGGTCAGTATTACAAACTCTCCAGCCACTCTTTTCTACGCTGCCTCAACACTGAAGGTTGACACAGGAAAGTCGCACTGTTCACACACACAGTTTCAGACTCCAAGCAGAGGGTGCCACATCCCTATCCTGTGGCCTTTTGGGACTTCAGATTGCCTGAACATCGCTGGGCTGTCCTGCGCATTCTCATGATTTGAGATTTGTGGAAACCGGAATGTGGGCACACCTTTCTTTTTTTTTCTCTTGTGCCTAGTTAAGTGGGAGTGTGTTTGGAGGTGGGGGAAATCACATACCTGGTACATGTGGGGGCTAATTGTTTAAACATGCCTGGTGGAAGCCTGATGGTGTCTCTACACATGACCTCTGACACAGCCCATCCCAGGAGCCGGGTGAAGCCATTCCCCACCATCTCTCCCATGAACACTGAAGTCTTGAAGGACCCAGGGAGAATCCACTGCTTTTCCCAAGAGGCTCCAGGATTAGGAAACGTGTGTATTTAGTGAAAAATAGGTTTGTAGTGAAATAGTTACTATTTCATGAAAGTAGATATTTTTAGAACTTTTGAAATACCACAGTTGTTTTCCTGGATTATGAGGAAAGGCACATTACATTTAGTCTTCCTTCGAGAAAACTCTTTGAAGAAATAAGATTTTTAGAAATCAACTGCCCATTATAGCACAAAAATCAGCCAAAGCAGAATTTAAAAGAATTGGCTTTTTAGGGTTCTTTTAATTTCACACCCCTCCCATCTCAGCCCTATCTTGAGGGAACAGCCATCTTGAGAAAGAACTATGTTGTGTCTGAGCTGTGGTGTGTTCCATACTTACACACACTGGTGACTCCAGGAACCATTTCCACCTATTACCAGCGTTCCCTTGGGACTCCTCTTGTAGTTCCAAATTCAAAGGAAAGTTTGCTTTCCTACATGAGGCTTTTGTTTTGGGAGTTTTTTTGTCCAGAAATATTTTCAGCAAAACTTTCCAACTCAGTGGAGTTTTATTAAGAATTTATTTGAAAATGATGGAATTCATTGGCCCATAGATGCATTGGGAAATGTATCTATCTTCTTCCCAGCTGTACTGTAGTGCCCTGCAGGCTTGTTTATATGTTCACAGTTACTTTTTTTTTTTAAATAAAAGTCATTTACTGTAGAATACTTTTAATTTCACTTTCTGTATTTTAATTTTGTTGAAGGGCTGATTGGGATTTCCATGTTCTTATTAAAAATCTAACAAATCTGTTCATAGTGGACTAACTTCTTCCTGTGCCAGTTGTTCTAAAAAGCAGGGCCAGGTTGAGGGTGGGGTTGGAGTTGGAGGATAGTTCATTTTCATATCATCATTACATAGTTGCATCCAATTATTACTCTTTGCTTCCTGAATTTGTGCCCAGTTGGGCAAGGGATGTGCCAGGTCATTGTGGTTTGAGGGCTTAGAGACAAAGGGGAATGTGCTACATGAGCTAGAGGGTAGAAGCAAACATGGGCTTTCCATAGTTTCTGCCCTATGGGAAAGGTGGGTTCCTACCTTCCAGAAGCAGCCTATGGGGAAAGGGCCATGGAGAGTGGCCTGAGAAAGGTTTTGAGTAATCAGTGACAAAGTTCCTCAAAACAAGAGGCCTGGCTGCCCACATAGGAAATTGAAGTGGCTTGAAGGGTGAGGACAGACTGTGTTCCAATTAGAAAAGGCCTTTTGAAGAGGAAGTTGTAAAGAATAGCAAGAGGGGTCATCAGAGGTTGCTTCCTTGGATCCTGTTGGAAAAACATCTTCCAAAGTGTTTGAGCCTGGAAATACAATTATCAGGGTGGAAATAGACCATTGTATGTGGTTCAAGGATACTGAGTTTGAATAGCACCATAACTGAAATACAGAGTTCTGAACATGTCCTTTAAGCCTGGATGGGCACGGGCTGGTGCTGTGATCATCAGAGGATTATATCTCAACATAAAGAATACAGAAGCTTTGAAATGGGACGGGAAAGGAAAGCAGTGGGGGAAGGGAGGTTGCAGAGGTTGCTGGAGCTTTGTTGCTTTGGTGAAAATCAGGAGGCAGGCTAGCCTACATTCTGGATATAAATGTCTTCAGAATTAGGTCATCCATTGCCACCAGTGCTTGCTGATGGGGATGGAACTGGAGCCCCTTATTCATTGCCTCCCTGGACCCCAGGCCTCTCTACCAGTCTCTCTTTACAAAGAGGGTGATTCCCCTGCCCCAGGGGAAACCTTGAGAGCACAGGGCCCTGTTCCCCTACAAAACTTAGGAACTGACAACCTGAGAAAGCAGATCAGATGGGGAATAGGGTTAGGTCCTTTTACAACTGGAGTGATTGGTGATGGCGGGGTGGACGTGCTCTATGCCTTTGACCTCAGGACTTACTGGGTGGGTGTCTTGACGGTCAGCGATAGGGAAGAAGGAAGGGTTTGATAGCACTTGGAAGAAGTGCCGATTCAGTAGACTTCCTGAGTTCCTTTCTTAGCAGCATGACTTAGTGGTTCTTATTGAACCTCCCTGAAGCTTCCCATTTTCTTATCTTCAAAATGATAATTATAACGTCTGTCTTATGGGATGATCACTGAAATAACGCTGTGAAGCTCTTAGCACAGGGCCTGGCACACAATAAGCACTCAGTAAGTCACAGTCATTATTCCTCTTAGGATATGTAAGTCTTTCAGCCTGTTGTGATCAGCGCAGGAGGAGGGCTAGGATGTCCGGATGGAACCATGAAGGCCTCTGAGGACCTCAGTCCTGGGTTTGGAACCCAAGAAAGGTGAATAAGCCATTGGAGGAAGGCAGGTCAAAGGCGCATGCCCAGCGACAGCAGGTGCAGGGGGGCGCGCCGCTGCCGCCGGCGCGGCCTCCCCTTTAAGAACCGCCGCCGCCCACGGCCCGCCGCTGCGGCAGGGACCTCCCCTTTAACGGCGGCGGCTCGGCGCTCCGCGGCCCCCGCGGCGGCTGCTGCTGCGGGTGCTGCTGCTACTGCGGCTCCTGCTGCCGTGGCCGCTCGGCTTCCAGCAGCTACATCCTCGGCCCGGGCCGGCTTCCCGCCCCGCGCCCCGCGCCCCGCCCGGCCCCGCCATGGTGTCCTGGATCATCTCTCGCCTGGTGGTGTGAGTGCGGCGGCGGGGCGCGGCCGGTTGGGAGGGGGTTGAGGGTTAGGGGTGGCGGGTGAGGGGTATGGAAGCCTGGGATGGACTACTCCGTGGCTTCGTACAGCAGAATCACCTAAAGGCACATCATCCCTATTTGGGGTCCCCAGAGACGTGGAGGTGAGGGATCCGGAGGAGGGGGGAATGTTCGAGGAGCAAGGCAGGCCTGGCTTCCCACCCCTTTTATTTTTAATTTCCCTGTTTCTGCGCCCTCCCTCATCCCCGGGGGAGGGAGTTGGGGGGGCTAGGCAGCATGGCTTGATTTATGAGGGGAGGCGGCTTGTCCCCTCCCCCACGTAGCAGATCTGGTCCAAGGAGCCCCTCAGACCTGGGCTCTCATCTCCCAGCGGGAGAGCTAACGGAAGAGCCAGGGGAACAAGGCAGGGCCTCCTCATTCAATAGCTTAGGGCCATGGCAGCCTTGGCCTCCCCGAAGGGCCCCATTTCTCCTCCCTCTTGCACTGTCAGGAGACTGGGGGTGAGGGCACATGCTCTGAAGGCCCCCAAGGGAGGACGGGAAGCAGAGATGCTTGGACGACAAAGTGTGGGAAGTAACTGGGAGAGGATATGTGTATTCAGCCTGGCATTGTGAGAGTTGTGGAAGGAAGGGTGTTAGGTGGCCTTCATCCCAGACTGCCAGTTCTGTCCCTCCCAGCTCCCCCAGGCTCCAGGAGGGTACCCTCTCCCACAACTGTGAACTTTGTCCTTGAGGATTCCACCCCCGACTCCATCTCCGAAGTATCCTGCCTCAGTGAGGCAAGTCCATGGGGAACAGGCGGTATCCACACATTGTCAAGAGGCTGGGCCTGGCAGGGACTCTGCGTGGCTTCAGTTAACCTTCCCCAGCTCAGGACCCTGCCCCTCAACCTCCACCTTGGGGCACTGACACCCCAGAATCCCCTCCCTGCTATCATGTTCTTCTGTTCTGGCTTCCTCTAGACCCACCAGAGTCTCCTTCCCTTCCCACCTGAGGGAACCCAGGGGCCTCATACCTCCATGTGGCCTTCAGAGTGGCTGCTCCTCTTGTGTGAATGAGCTCCCCGAGTGGCATCGGTTCTCTCCTTGCCTCGCCTGTGTCCTGTATGTGGTCTCTGATGGGAACAGCACAGACTCCACTATACTCCGGATCTCTAGCCCAGCACACTTTCCGGAGCCTAGTCCCAAAAGTGTTTACATCAGGAAATAAACCACTTTGCCCCTCAGGGCCTCCTGCCCCTGTGCCCTCTGTTTCTCAGGTCCCCAGGGCTATAGTGGTACTTTTGACTGCCAGGTACCCTGTTAGGTGGTGTTACTGGCCCTACGATGTGGAGGTAGAGGGTAAGCGCCAATGGGTAAGAAAGTGCGTGATGTCTGGAGAAGGACGACACCCCTGAGGCAGTGACCTGACCCCCACCCCATGATATGGTTATGCACAAATGAGGTTCAGGGCCAGATAAACCACCTCAAACCCTCCGGCCTCTAGGTCTATCTGTCAGGGGCTGGAGAACTGAACAGTGAAGGGTTCTGGGGCATCACCCTAGCTGGCTAGGGCCTCCATGCTTGTGTATCACCTCAGGCTTGCCTGATTTGACCTTAACCCCTGACCTGAGTTCATCAGTCAGCTGATGTGGTACCCTGGAGTTCTGTCCATTCTCACCTTACCCACCCAGGGACTGATGCAGAGATGGGAGGGAGAGGCCATTGCTTTTGGCCAAGAGGCCCAGTAACCATGCCTGCCTCCCTAGGCTCATCTTTGGCACCCTGTACCCAGCCTACTCTTCCTACAAGGCCGTGAAGACAAAAAACGTGAAGGAATATGTGAGTGTGTGACCCTTCATCTCCCATCCAACTTACGTGGCAGAGATCAGGGAGGACAGTGGGTCACATGACAGACGGGATGACTTTATACTAATGCTGTCAGCACTAATGAGACCTGGTTCAGGGGAGGCTCCTGTGTATGCCCTCTCCCCAGCCCTGGCGTGATACACAGACAAAGTTGGGGCCCTCTGTGCCCCCCCACAGTGCCTCCAGCATGGTTGGCAAGTAGAGGTGAGGTCCAGGGTGTTTCCCCAAGACCCCAGCTAACACCACCCTCTGTACCTTTAGGTGAAATGGATGATGTACTGGATCGTCTTTGCCTTCTTCACCACTGCCGAGACACTCACAGATATCGTGCTCTCCTGGTGAGGTTCAGCAACCCCCACCTCCCTGCACCTCAGGGGCCAGGGCTTCTGACTTCTTCTACTTCCCATAGGGTCCTGGGTGTCCCCTCCTCTCAGCCCCCATCCAGTCCTGGCTTGATTGAGCAGAATAAGAATAGACATAACTCACCTTTCTTTTGGCAGCCAAAGCAGCACAATAGAATTCAGGAAACCTGCTTCTTCCAGACATACAGTGGCTTCGGGCAGGTCACAGTTTTCTAGGCCTCAGTTTCCCTATTTGTAAAACAGGCATATGAGTCAATCTCGTGAACATTGGATTGTATTTCAAAGCTTGTATTTCAAAGGCTTTTTCCAGGCACTACTAGACTATGTATATGCACTCTTGAGGACACAGAATGGTCTAACCATCTGTATATTCACAGCAGGCGCTCAAAAATGTTTACTAAATGAGCAAATGCCTCTTGGAATAGAGGACAAACATAGCACAGTACACTGGAAGTCAAAAGAGTTTTACTGAGAGGTAGAGGACAGAAGATCCTTGCATTTGTAGATTTCAAGGGCCTTTGAGAAAAAACAGTTTGAGCAGAGAAAGTTGAATGGGGTCAAATACAAAGGAGTAATGGGTTAAAAATTGAGAACAGGTGAGTGCAGGTGCCTCTTGATGCAAGCAAAGGAGGGAGCTTTGATGAGAGCTTTGTGAGGATAGAGGAGACCTGAAGGAGTGTGTGGCCTGAGAAGGAGCCATGAGAATAGAGAACAGTCCTTAAAAAGCAGGGGCCGTGTCACGTCAGCAAGGGATAGATCCAGAGCACAGCTGGAGAAGCCCGCCTTCTTCATGGGAGGAAGAGCAGAAAAGAAGGGAGTGAGGACCCAAGAATGCACCTGGAAGGTTAGGGAGCTCGCCTTGGTGTTGACCCCAGGACAGAGGAGTGGGTGCTCTTCTGTCAGAGAGAAGAGGGTGATAGAGCCACCGCTGCTGGGAATTCCTGCTGGGGTCACTTTTCACCTTGCTACTGGGAGTCTCAGCTGAGCCTCCCCTTGACCAGTCTCCTAAGCCACATGGGGACCTTAGTGCACTAAGGGGTGGGGGGCCAGCCAGGGTCCTGCAGTGGGTCCATATGCCTCCTGACTTCCTGCCCCAGGCTCTGCTCTTACCTGTCCCCCACCCACAGGTTCCCCTTCTACTTTGAGCTCAAGATCGCCTTTGTGATATGGCTGCTGTCCCCTTATACCAAAGGCTCCAGCGTGCTCTACCGCAAGTTCGTGCACCCAACCCTGTCCAACAAAGAGAAGGTCTGTTGGAACAAGGGACACTCGCTTCCCACCTATCCCAGGTCAAGGCAGCCCAGTGCCTGTAGCCACGTGCATCCATGGCTCTCCCTATGGGTGATCTGGGAGGGCCTTGGCCCCCTGGGGCAGGCAGTGCCAGGTGTCAACAAGGGCAAAGCAGGGTAGGACCCAGTCCTCACCTCTTCCTCCTTCCCCTCCAACCCCTCAGGAGATCGACGAGTACATCACACAGGCCCGAGACAAGAGCTATGAGACCATGATGAGGGTGGGCAAGAGGGGTCTGAATCTGGCCGCCAATGCCGCAGTCACGGCTGCTGCCAAGGTGAGATGGGGGCAGACCCAGGTCCCAGGCCCCAGCTTGCTCATCTCATCCCCCGGCCAGTCCCCTTTGCATCCACCACATTCTCGGGTTGGTGAAGGTTTGGGGGCTTGTGCAGCTTGGGGTTCCCATCCTGCCTTTAACATCCCCCCACTAAGGGACTTCCACTCTGTGGGCCACAGTTTCCTCACCCAGCCAAAGGGAACGCGTGGCCCCAGCCTGTTCGAGCCGCTGTGGGATGGGGTGAGGACTCCGTGGGGAGAGCACTGAGTCCAGTGGCTGCCCAGTGCCCCATGGTGACCTCTCTCTCCACCCCGCCTCTTCTCCTCCGGTCCTCCTGGTGCGTGGTGGTGACCCCAGGGCCAGGGGGTGCTATCAGAGAAGCTCCGAAGCTTCAGCATGCAGGACTTGACCCTGATCCGGGACGAGGACGCACTGCCCCTGCAGGGGCCCGACGGCCGCCTCAGAGCCAGCCCTGGCAGCCTCCTGGACACCATTGAAGACCTGGGTACAGGCAGGGCCCAGGGTGGGCAGGGGGCGAGGGCGAGGAGGCTGAGTGGGAGAGAGACCAGACCCCTGCTCTCCTTTCCTCCCCAAACCAGGAGATGACCCCACCTTGAGCGTAAGGTCAAGCACCAACCAAGCAGATCCCCGGACAGAGATCTCTGAGGATGACATGGGAGACAAGGCCCCTAAGAGGGTCAAACCCATCAAAAAAGTGCCCAAAGCCGAGGTGAGAGCTGGGCCAGCGCTTGGGGAAGTGGGAAGGCTTGTGGCTCCAGGTGGAGCTCTCTGTCTCCCTCTCTTCCTTCCACAGCCACCGGTTTCCAAGACGCTGAAGACCCGGCCCAAGAAGAAGACCTCCGCAGGGGGCGACTCAGCTTGAGGCCCCAGCCCCCTCCCCACAGGCTGCAGAATCCCGGCTCCACACTGTGCCAGCAGCCCTCATCCTCAGGCCCCCGGGCCTCTCAGATGGCTGTTTCTGGTGCCTCCCAGTGGCCATTCCCCTGGAAGGGCTTGGGAAAGAGAAGGGAGGCTCTGCTGTGGGGGACCGAAGGTAGAGGCTGGACCCAGGAGCTGAGGATGGAGCCACTCGAGGAGGTGCGGGCCCCTCAGAGCCCGAATGCTACTCTCCCCGCTCCAGCCCTGACCCCGCCCACCCAGTGCCTTGCTGAAGACCATGGCCATCCCCTTGTCCTAACACATGGCCCCACTGCTCTCCCTGAGTCAGGGTCGGCGGCCGGTCACCGCCCAGATTGACCGAAGGCCCCGCAGAGAAGGAGGGAGTGGGGAGGCCTCGGAGAGCCTGGGCTCTGGGCCCGTGGGTGTGAATGCAGGACAGGGGCTCGGTGTGTGTTTAAGTGACCAGGAGCCAGACCAGAGCTGCAGTTGGGAGTGCTGGGTAGGGTTCTGAGCTACCTGTGCCCACTGAAAAGAGGTGGGGCTCCAGGGGTGTGCGTGTGTGAAAGAGTGTGTGTGTGTATCTTTCTGGGTCTGGAGCTGGGGGCTTTTAAGTAAAGGACTTTCCCTCCAGTAGTAACCTCCCCCCACCCAACCCAGCTGCCCCTTCCCCCCTCGGCCCTCCCACCTACTCTCTGAGCAGCCCATGAGAGAGGAGGGCTCCAAAGGCCCTCTCACCTGCTCCTCTGCCCTTGATCCTCTTCTCTTTTGCCTCCTCCCATTCCTGCCCCAGGACGGGGCTCCACCCCCTCTGGGCCCTCAGTAGAGGCCCCTGCTGAGCCAATTCCTTTCCTCCTCTCCTGGGGGCCCATCTTCCTTCTCCCTAAGGCCCTCTTCCTGTGCCAAGCAGACTAGGCCCCATGTAAGCAGACCCCCGTCAGAGCCCACACTTTGCCCCAGCTTCTGCCGTGGCTCCCTTCTGTCAGCGCTTGGAGGAGCGTGTAAAGAAGAAAAAGGTATTAGGAGCCAGGGGGCTCCAGATCCATGGGAAGAGGGTGCCCAATGGACCTTTGGCACTGGATGAGCCAATAAACCAAATTATGGCACCTCATTTGTTTTGGCCTCTCTGCTTTGTTCTTGGTCTTCCAGTCCACAGGTGAGAAGGACTTAAGTAAGAAGCCAGGGCTCAGCTGTGGGATGGAGGAGTGAAGAAGTCAAACTGTGACCTCAAGAGATCTGATTGTCAAGAGATAGGCTTGAGGTGGTTCCATCTGGGAAGATGGCTTGGAGGTTCAATATAGAGCCAGGGAGCTGGAAAGAGCCAGGACTTATGAAGGGCAAGGGACCACCCTCAGAGGTTGTCCTGTCCCTCAAAATCCTACCTGGAGACCCCTCCCCATTCTGGCACCTCACAGAAAGTGCCAGGGTGTAAGTTCTAGGGGCAAAGATCATGATGAGGCTCCAGGAGGAAGAATAGGATATTGGGGGCTCCTGGCAGAGACTGGGGATTGGATTGCTATGGCCTAGAAAGGCTAAAAAACACTGGAAAGGGACGGTGAGCCAGACACTGAAGGGAGGATCTAGGTAGGATGAAGGGAGAGACGGAGATTGAGGAACCAGCCTCATGGTTCACATCTGACCCTGGAGACAAACAAGGCAGACAGGGACCCAAGGGGCAGAGCCAGTGAGGCACACCCATGTGGCCTGTGGAAGGAGGGCTGGAGCCCTGAGCTGCTGGGCTGGGGTGGAGGACAGAAGGAGGGAGGCTGCAGGGCCTGGGGTCAAGTTCTGGGGAGGTGGAGCCTAGGTCACCAGGGTCACCACTGTTGGGAACAGAAGCCAGGAGAAGGGAAAAGATGGCAGAGGAGCAGAGGCAGCATCAGAACAGACAAGGGGAAAGATCAGAGAGAGAGTGGGGGAAGGAGAGGGAAGGGTGAAAGAAGCTAGAGAAGCAGCAGCTCAGCCTTATGGAAGGAAGATGGAGGAAGCAGAGCCAGGGACGGGGTGGGGAGTGCGAGTGGAAACCTAGCTCCAGGCCCTGGACCCAAGAATTGGCAAGATGTCCCCACACCAGGCTTTCCTCTCCCTTCCCTGGCATCATGGGCACATGTCCTCTGCCAAACTTGAGCCAGCTGGCCAAGAAGCTACTGAACTGAGGTGCCCGTGGAGAGTGGGGGCAGGGGGAGGGAGGCATGTGAGACGCCCTTTTCATCTTTCCTGAAATTCTCCAGTCAACAGCACTCTGAACGGCATTCCTTTCACCATTTCCCTCTGGGCAATTTGGCCCCTTTCTTTATCAGAATGGAGAGGAAGTGTCAGAGTAGAAATCAGGTGAGAGACTCCCTTGTTCTAGAAAGATCTCCAGAGAGTAAGTTGCTTGCGTCTCCTGCTAGCAGCTACCATATGGCCAGGAAAGCAGGTTAGGCCTCTCTAACCTAAATCCCATTTGCTGCATTTCACACGCACACACTCACACAACTCACACTCAGATTACACACTTCCATCCACAGTGACCAGTGGCCAAGGAGCTCACTGTCAGATTCCACATCTCCAGGCTCTCCCTGCACATCTGGGTTTCCCTGAGTCAACAGAAGATGCTCAGATTTCCAAGTTCACTGGTCCGTTGCCATGGAAACATTGTCTCCTAGACCTCCACACAGGGTCTGACCCCTGTGGTGCTGGGGAGAAGAGGAGAGAGGGAGGGTGACAAACAGAATGGAGGGGGGAGGCTGGTGAAACATCTGGGTCTACATGACCTCTTGCTGTCTTATTCCCTGGGGTCACCTGCCCTCTCCCCTCCGCCTTAGTAGATCTCTCTAGGCCAGGGGAGTAGGGAAGAGAAATAGGACACAGATGTCTGGCAGGAGCTATGTGGAGGCTGCTTGATCATTGCCTGGAAACCCACTGGGCATTGAGAGAGATTAGCTTTGAAGTGGGGGCTGAGGTCTAGCCCTGTGCCCCACGCCCAGACCATGTTGGGGACACTGGGCAGCACTCCAGGCCTGAGGTCCCTGACTAGAACGGTCCTCAGGCCTGAAGCAGTTTCATCCTGCTTCCTCTCCCTTCCTTGTGTGTGCCCCACACTAGGAGAACCTGCTTAAAATGTGATTTCCAGGCTATGACGTCAGAGGAAAGCCAGCAGCTCCAGCCTATGCCAGCTCTTCCTTGATCAGCAGAGCTGAGCCCAGCCTTGCTCAGCCTGGAGGAAAGGAGGTTAGGTAGAGGAAGGAGGGTCTCTGGGTGCCTCTGGTCCTCATGTATGTGGCATTCAGAATAACAGGGAGAGACTATTTCCAGGTCAAAGTGCTGGCTTCCCCCATTGCCTTAAATACCAGCGAATACGCGATTATCTCCGTCACAGATTCCCCCTAACCCCAGTTTTCCCCTCTCTGAGCTGGGTCAGGCCTACATGAAGGAGGAGGGCACCTTAATTCTTAGAGCCATTTGGGTTCTGCCTGAGAGCTTGTCGCAAATCTAGGCTGGAAGCAGTGATGGGTGAGAAGAATGCCTGCAAGGAGGAAAAAAGTCCACTAGGTGGCGCAGCTCACCCCCAGTGTGGGATTCCCCGGCCCTTGCGTAGTCTTTCCTTCAGCCGTCAGTGGGCTTTTAAGGTCCGCTGAGCAGGATGCTTTATACTGCAGTCTTTATACCGCAGTTGGTTCACGAAGAAAGCATCCTTGTTGGTGGATAGGCAGATACGAATTCTCAGTCACTTTCCAACCCCAGTTTGTGTGCAGAGGAGATGGTCAGACCCAGCAAGCGGGTACTCCCTTTGGGGAAGGATGAGGCACCTCCTGGGAGCAAGGAAATTGCCAAGCTGTGCCCAAAGGACCTAACTTGGGCTTCTAAAATATTATCAAGAGAGGGACAATTTGGGCGAGCGAGAGGGACACTCACCTAGATGCAGGGTTCCCTGGAGCTGACTCCCTTAAGGCCACAGTGGCAGTCCCAGGGCTGCCCCTAGGTTTCCCCGTCCCCTGCCCCTTCCCTTATTTTCACCATGGGTACTTTAGGGCTGAAAAAGGAGACAAAGATCATAATCTTCAGACCCTGGAACCCCAAGGTATTTTTTCCAGCAGCCAGGGCTGACTCCTCAATGACCTACCTTTGCCTGACCTCTTTCCCAAACTGACCCCACCAGCCCTGCACACCTAATGAATTACCCTCTTCTTTTGTCCCAGCCAGATGAGTGATCAATAAATAATGCTGCCTGAAATATTAATGGCAAGTTTTACACCAGCATCCCTTAGCCGTGCCTGTCATCGGGGAACTTGAGAGTTGACAAGCTCTTTGGCCCCCAAAGAGCTCCTTTCTTCCTCCTTTCTTCCTCTTTTCTTTGCCAAGATTTTGACTTGTCCCCATCTCCACCAGATCATGATTCATTGCCATTAGGTGAGAAGAGGACGGGTCCCCCAGAGACCGACTCAGGCAGCCTTCAGGGGGAGGATGGGGTAAGCTAAACCAAGCAGTGACCCTTCTTGATTCCTTTGTCTCCTCTGATGCAAGTGAGATCCCATGTCCTCTATTCCATGTCCATCTTGGACCTGCTGGGTCCAGCTTTCTGAGTGGCAACTCAGAAGGAGACCTGGGGCTTCCCTCCTCCCCCTGCTTCAACTATTTTAGAGCCTGAGCAGAAGGGACTCATGTGCTCCCAGACTTCTGGCCCTGGCATTCTCTTCTGGCTTTCTTCTCTGGAAGAAGAGGAGGAAATGGAAGCTCTTAGCCCTCTTGAGCCCACCTGGTGGGCTTCCTGGAGCGGGGGCGGGGGGCAGCGCTCTCCTTCGGGGAAACCAGGCCCACCCAAATCTTTGAACACGCAGCGCCCTCTGCTCGTGTGCTCTTCGTCTCCTGCTTCACTTGGTAATCTCTTGCATGATCTTCAGGTCTTAGCGTAGATGTGACACCGCACCTGGTCCAGGCCCCTGTGGCCTTCTCTTTCCTGTTCTCTTCCCTGACAGCGCACATCACCCTGTTTCATCATTGCCCGTGTTTTCCCACTAGACTGAAAGCCCGGGCATAGGCGATGGGCCTACCTGGTTCACCACTGTCTCCCCAGCATCTAGTACAGGGCCTGGCACACTCTAATAATTCAGCACATTTTTCTGGAATGTACAAATGACATCTCTGCAGCATTCTTCTTCTTCCCAAAAAACACCAGTCTTCTACCTTCAGCATCTCTCTGTGGAGCTGTTTGCCTGCACCTGAGGATGGGTGTCTGCACTAAACAGCAGCTGCCCAGATCACCCACCCTCCTCCTGACCCCCCAGCATGTGCTCATGCTCGCTTGCTTTGCCTTTCTCTCTCTCACACACAGATGGGAGTCAGCTTTCCAGCCACATTCACTTCTCACTTTAATTCTAAAGCTAAATTGGGAAGAAGAGCAGCTTCACACTCCCAATTTAGCCTGGGAGAGAAAAAGGGAGACAGTCTGGATGTTGCCAGGGAAAGGAGAACGTTGGGTCTGGGGTGGGTAGTAGTGGCAAGCGTACCCAGAACCCAAGAGAAGATAATGAAACCCCCACCCAGCTACTAAAAATAAGTCATCCAGAGGTACGACTCCAGAGTGACCCCTGTGAAGCCTCTTTCCTGTGATGATGCAGCCATTCTGGGCACTACCCCAGCCTAGGGATGGGATTAGAGGCAGTGGAAGAGATTCAGGTTATCGGAACTATCCATAGGGGGAGATACTGCTGCTTAGGTCACTGGTAGTAGGAAACCAGAAAGTCCTTCTTAAATCTAACTTTAATCTATTTGGTAACTACTGAGAGGGCTGATGAATAAAAACAGAATCCATAAACAGATAGTTGCTCATTAATATTCATAGCAGCATTATTCACAATCGTCGAAAAAGTAGAAACAACCCAAAGGGCCGTCAAGAGATGAGAGGATAAACGAAATGTGGTATATATATACTTACTAAGCCTTAGAAAGAGATGAAATTCTGATACATGTTACAACATGGATGAACCCTGAAAACATTACGCTAAGCCAGGCACAACAGGACAAATATTACGGACAAATATCTTCCCTGACAGGAGGTACCTAGACTAGGCGAATTTATATAGAGAGAAACTCTAATAGAGGCTACCAGGTGCCAGAGAGGAGGCACAGGATAGAGAATTCCTGTTTCCCTATCCCCAGTGTTTCATGGGCACAGAGTTCCTGTTTGGGATGATAAAAAAAAAGTTCTGCCTACGGATATTGGTGACGGTTGCACAGCACTGCACACATAACTGAATGCCACTGAATAGGACACTTAAAATGGTTAAAATGGGATATTTTATGTTATGTATATTTTACCATAACATATTTTTGAAAAAAAAACAATGAGTCCAATGTCAGCCTAAAGACATCGTCATCCTGCCACGATAGCTCTCTCTGTAGCTTGACCAGAGGGAAAACAAATCCTTTCAGTTCCAAAGAGTCCCTCCCTTTGCTGATAGAACAGAGGTGTGGTCTCTGCCCAGAGTGAAGTGAAGATCCCTCTGTGGATGGTCCTGGGCACCAGGGCTAACTGTCCTCCCTCTCATCACTACTCGTCAGTGTGATAATCTGGATGGAAGTGCTTCTCTCTGCTTCTGGGTGCCAGCTTCCTCTTTAGTCACTCATTTTGACTTTGCCCTAAAACAGGTTTCCTGGGACTTCCCTGGTGGTCCGGTAGCTAAGACTCCATGTTCTCAATGCAAAGGGCCCAGGTTGGATTCCTGGTCAGGGAACTAGATCCCACTAAGAGTTTGCATGCCACAACGAAGACCCAGCACAGCTAAATAAATAAATAAGAAACAGCAGGGTTTCCATAAGGGTAGACCAGTTAGGGGGATGATTAGAGGAGGAAAAAGAGAAGACTCTTCCATCCAACCTCTCTGACTTTCCCATTGCCACAGTACCACGGGGAACAGATGTACCTTGGGCTGAGAGGCCTGTCTGTAAATTTAGGGGTCAGTTTTTCTTGCTCTCTGACTGGGAGGTCCCTGAAGAGTCTCTGATAGCTGACCCTGAGGTATGCAGACCTTACCGTCTCTCCTGGATGACTACACAGTTTCCTGGCTGGTCTCACTACTAGTCCTCCCCCACCCAGCCTCCTGGAATTATTTTAAAATGGTGCATTGGCTCTTTGACTGCCTGGGAACCACTTCAGTGGGTGGGAACTGGATTAGGGGCTCCCCAGTCACTGTACTTCCCCCAGGATAGCACACAGCATACTATGGAAATTGCTTCTTTACTTGTTGGTCTTCCACACTGAGCTATGACCTGCAAAAAAGGGAGAACCTGCCTTACTGCTCCTTATATCTTTAATGCCCAGAGTGGAACAGATGTGTGATAAGTAATTGCCGAATGAGTGAATTGAAATGATGTGTTCATGTCTGCCTCTGCTATTCGATTTGACTCAAGAGTGCCAGTAGGATGAAAGCTTTTGTCTGATTCATTCTGGGGCCCCAGAAAACAGTTCTTAGGATGAACTGGGGTTCAGCCAGACAGATCTGAAGCCAGACTGTCTGGATTGGAATCCTGGCTCTGCCATTGCTGGGCTCTCTGACCTTGAGCAAGTTGCCTGCCCTCTCTGAACCTGTTTCCTCATCAATGAAATAGGAGTGAGAATGGAACCTACTTCATAAGGCATTGTAAGGACAAATACCTGTCAAGTGTTTAGCATGAATCCTGTCACAATGTAAATATGTCTGGGGGGTGGGGGTGGGGATAGGAAATGCATCTAGAGATTGAAGAAAATCAGAGGAAACAAGCATCACCACTGATTACAGCATCCCAGTGTTTAGGGGGAGGGGATGGTGAGGCCAGTGCTAGAGTGGGGTAAACCCAGGGGCTACCTGCCCTCCCTCTGCCCTCCCCCCAGGTCTGCAGAGTCCAAGCTCACCCACCACGAAGCTGAGCAGCCCTGGCGCTGGGCGGTGGTGAGGGGCCAGAAATAACCACCGTTGCTATTCCTGCCTTTCTGGGCTGGATGGGAACGCTGCCTTTCTAGTCTAAAGGCTGCTCTAGACTTCCTGCACATCAGTGGGTTCTTATGTAACACTCCCCTCCCTCTGCCTGCCCAACGAGCTTCCAGAGATTTCTGCAGCCAGCTTTGCTGCACACTCAGCTGGGGGTGGGGGGAGCAAGGATGGATGGATTGTCCTCTGAGCCCAGGATCCTGCTGACACCAGGCCTGGGAGAGGGACCATTCAGCACAGGGCAAAGAGACTGATGTCCAGGGACAGCAGCCTCTTCCTGCTTCTGCAGGGCAGACAGGACCCAGTGAGCATGCCGAAACATTCACTTACCTTGACCCATTCCCTCTTCCCTTAATGGTCCCTCTGTGCCACTCCCGTGACTTCCACTTCAGGCCTTACCTAACTCTGTCTGGCACATGACCCCTCGTGCAGACTCTAAGGAAAGCAGCCCAGACCCTGATTCTCACAGGCAGACCCCCAACCTGGGCCAAATCCTACATGGACTCCTCGCTGCAGCCCTGGATCCCATCTGGAGGGTGCAGCTCTTCAGGGCCTAGGGGATTCTCCACTTCCTCAGGCCTCAGCATCACTCTCTATGGGCCTGTCTCAGAATTTGTCCTTCTCCACCTGTCCTAGGGCTCAGGATCTCCTCTGGCACCCAGTTTTCCCATCTGAAATTGGAGGAAATATGATGGTTTCCCACCAGAGCACCCTGGTGTGATTCTCTTTCATTTCCCCTCTTCCATCATGCCTCCAGTTCTCCCTGCCCCCCCCGCCCCCAGTGCATCTTCTGTCCCACTCCATACCTGGCCTCTTCAGGTTCTTCTCTCAGCACCCAAAGACCCTGCCTGGGGTGGGAGCAGAGCTGCCCCCAGACCCAATGAAGGCCAGGCCCTCCATGTTTCCGGCGGAGCTGATCAACCATCGGAAAGTGTGACAGGTACCCCAGGCAGAACCAAAGTGAGAGTCACTTCCTGAGCCCTGGGCTGGTCACAGTGGTGGCAAACCACTATCCGAGCAGCACATGTGGGTGCTGACGTAGCCTGGGGTGGGGAGGAGGAAGTGGCGATGGAAAAAGGGGCTTGTCTTCCTCCAAGAGTTGCAGCCTGCTCAGTCCTGGGTCAGACATGATGGTTCCCATTGACTTTCTCCTAGCATCAACTGCCATTGACCAGCTCAGTTCTGTTCTCACCTCTGCCTCTTCCTCTTCTCTGGTTTGCAAGGAAAGTCTGAGCACAGGCATCACCTCAGATCTGCAGACCCTCTGAGGGCCTCTAACCTCTTCTAGAGCTTTTGGCATAAGTCACCCAGTGGACAAGGTCTGAGAGTCCCAGACTCAGGGTTGCTGCTTAATCTTAATTCTCTTGTAACATAGAGTCCAGGGTCCCTTCTACCTAACTGTAAGCTTCTCAGCATCAGGAGCCTATGCCTCAGGCCTTTGTCCACAGAAAGTCCTCAAAAAAGTTTATTGTTGTTGTGGATAATGGGTGTTTTAATCAGAACCTGCCGGGTTGTAATAGAAACTTAAATAAGCTTTATTTAAAAAATAAATTTATTAACCTGTGTAACTCAAAGGCCCTGATTCTATCTAGAGATATACTTTCTGGGTGTGGATCTTTTTTAAAATTTTTTCTGCATGGGCTTCATTTTCAGGTAAGCTCTCCAGGTCAGATGGCAAGATGGCTTCCAGGCTTACATTCCATTGGTTTAGTACCACCTGAGAAAGAGAATTCCTATTGTTCAGAGTTCCAGAAAAAGTCCTAGAAGAGATTCTCATTAGCCTGGTTTGGGTCATGTGCCCATCCTAATGCAATGGCTATGCCTAGGGAGATAGAATGCTCCTGGACTGCTGGAAGAAATCATCCTAGATGGATGGCCATGTAGGGGTGACATGTCCTCGCCTAGATCTAGGATGGGGTTTTCTTCTTTCAACCATATGGATTGGGGGTGGTTCTCCAAAGGAAATAGCTGACTGGGAGCACTTAGGAAAAGAACGGTTGTACACACAAAGCAAAAGATGTAGATTATTAGGACTTCAAGTGACCAGCTTCAGTGAGGACCTGAAGATCCTGTGGGTCAACTTCCACGTTAGAATCATAGGGGAACGAGTTTGCCCTGGCTGGGGGAGGAATGTGTACTTTCAGAGCCTGGGTAGCTCCCCAGAGACAGAAAAAGGATCCTAGGAAGTGTCTGCTCAGTTCTGGCCCTCACGAGCTCAGGAAGATTATGATTCGGTTAGCCTAGGGTAAAACCTTTTTTTATTCAGAGCTCCATTTGTGCACAGTCAAGGTTGAAAAAAATTCTGCTCTATGAAATAATGTTCTACTGCAGCAAGAAGGATTAAGATGAGCTCTGCAGGACAATGGCCTGTGTTAGGATTGGAATGTTTGTCCTTCTCTGTACAACTTTTCAGAAAAGGGTCACTGGGGTTTACTTGGGGGCTGAGGATGGGTGGGTGAACTGTGGGCAACCCAGTGGGTCAAAAACCCCAGAAAACAGCAATAGCCACTGTTTACTGAATGTCAACTGCAAGGCAGGCACTGTGCTTTGGAACTTCACACATGGAAGTCCATGTAAGTTGTCAGTCTTTACAATAATCCTTCCATCATTAACATTAGTTCGGTTTTACAGCTGAAGAGAGATAAGAAAAGCCTGGCCAAGGTACCCCAATAGGGAGTAGCAAAATGGGCATTCAGACACAACACATCTGATTCTGACTGGCCTGGCCATTCTGCCCTGCAGGAGGCTTTTGCTTCTAATAGACAAGTCGGTACCCGGCGGGAGTGGGCCCCCGCCAGGTCCTAGCGTTTGGGATGGGGAGCTCAGATTTAGAGAACAGAGATAAGGGAGCCCTGGTTCATTGCTGGATTCCCTAAGCCGATTTGTGTGTGTGTAGAATACAGAGGGATGAAGCCGAAGATAGTTACATCCTTCTCCCCCATTTTACACCCTCAACCCCGACTTCCTGAAGCTGCTTGGGTTCAGGGAGACCCTAACCCGCCCCCCCTTCCCTCCCAGTGTCGTCAGCACCCTCCTTCCACACACACACTTTCTGCTTTCTTTTTAAATTCAGAAAAACAGGGCTTCCCTGGTGGCTCAGAGGTTAAATTCAGAAAAACACCACCTCCCCTGGATTCAGAGCTAGAGCAGAAGCCTTCCCCAACAGGAATCTCCGTTCTGTTTGGGGTGCGCACTTGAGGCGGAGAGGGGGAACGCAATGGGTAGGGCTTCCCCGTTTGCGTCTAGCTCCCAGGAGACCTGCTGGAACCTTGCCAGCCTAACCGCCCTCTCCTCCCATCCTCGCCCTTGGCCTGGCTGGAGGAGGGAAGTGTTACCCCGCCGGGGAGTTGCGAGCCTCGGCTGTGGCGGCTCCCCAGGGACTGCAGGGGGAGCCCAGGCTGCGGCGCCTGCTCAGTTAGCGCTCACTGCGTCTAAGGCTCCCCTCGCCTGGCGCAGCGCCCAGCACAGAAGCTGGGAGGGGGAGCAAGAAGGCGGCGAAGAGCCTACTCGGCCAGGGGCCGGGGGAACCGAGCTGGAGAGGGGACCTCCCGAGGGCAGCACCAACTCGCTAAGCAGATCTCCCTTCTCACCAGCCGGAGGTCCCCAGACAGTCCGTAGGGAAGCCTCCTGTTCAGATTCCCACACTTCTCGCCCCCGATCACCTGTTCTGGATAAAGGTGGGTCAGTCTCCCAACATCCCAAGGACCACTAGCTAGCTCCTGGTGGGAACCGGACTCAGGTTTCTCCAGAGACAATCAGCTTCCCTTGTCCAGCCACCCAAGCGTGGGCTCTTCCCCAGAGGGAACCAGAGAATCGTCTTTCGGTTCTGGTGGCGCAGAGGGATCCCGAGGCCCCAACAACCCCACTCCATTGGCAGATGGCGGAGAAGCAGGTGGCCCATAGCACTGCACAGGAACCATCTGGCTATTATTTCCTAAGCCTCAGTTTCCACCGCGACACCTGGAAAGGCACCATGCCATTGGTCGAGGCCAGGGGTCAGGGTCCCGCCTCTTCTGGGCGGCCTCTGCCCTGGCCAGCCCAGCCACTCCTCCCCTTCGCTCCCGCCCGGCTCCCACGGTCCCAGAGGTGGGCGGGCGAGCCCTGGATGACGGTGGCAGAACCCTAGTCCTCCTCGCCCTCGCCCCCGCCCAGGGCCCGGGCTTTCCCAGCCCAGTCCCCGCCTGGGAACCGCGGTGCGCCTAGCGCTAAGCGCCCGGAGCCCTCCCCGCCTGGGCGTCCCCGGCTCTAGCGCGCACGTTGGGCTCCCGGCTTGGAACCAGGGAGGAGGGAGGGAGCCAAGGAGCAGCAAGCAGAGACCCGGAAACGCCATATAAGGAGCAGGAAGGATCCCCCGCCGGAACAATCCTTATTTGGGCAGCGCCTTATATGGAGCGCCCCGATATGGCCCGGCTGCTTCCGGCTCCGGGAGGAGGGAAGAAGGCGGAGGGAAGAGGCGGGGGCAACGCCGGGAACTACTGAGCAGCTTCGGTCCGGGAGTTCTCAGCTGCGGCTTGAGCACTAAATTTCCTCGAAGCCTGGGCACCCAGGGTGCGGGAGCCGGCGTGGGGCCCAGGGTGCGGGATGGCAGTGCCTACAGTTCTTGGAGAGGGGGCTTCACGTCACTCCGGGTCCTCCCGGCCGGTCTTGCCATATTAGGGCTTCCTGCCTCCCATATATGGCCATGTACGTCACGACGGAGGCGGGTCCGTGCCGTTCCAGACCCTTCAAATAGAGGCGGATCCGGGGAGTCGCGAGAGATCCCAGCGCGCAGAACTTGGGGAGCCGCCGCCGCCAGCTGCCTCCGCCGCCAGCTTCCGCCGCCGCAGAACCGGCCCCTACCCCAGCCTCGGTAGCAGCGCCGCGTCTACACCGGCCGGCGGCGAGGGCGAGCCTGCGGACCCCGCCTGCGCTCTCCACAGTGTGCCCCGCGCCCCGCATGTGACCTGGCCAAGCCCCCGAGAGGTGTCCCCCGCAGCTGCGGTCCCCGGCTGCGCCCACCCGCCCCAAGACCAGCTCTCCAGCCCGCCGGTCCGGGATGGCGGCAGCCAAGGCCGAGATGCAGCTGATGTCCCCGCTGCAGATCTCCGACCCCTTTGGCTCCTTTCCTCATTCGCCCACCATGGACAACTACCCTAAGCTGGAGGAGATGATGCTGCTGAGCAATGGGGCTCCCCAGTTCCTCGGTGCCGCCGGGGCCCCGGAGGGCAGCAGCGGTAGCAGCAGCAGCAGCAGCAGCAGCGGGGGCGGTGGAGGTGGAGGTGGAGGGGGCGGCAGCAGCAGCAGCAACAGCAGCAGCGCCTTCAACCCTCAGGGGGAGGCAAGCGAGCAGCCCTACGAGCACCTGACCGCAGGTAAGCTGTGGCCTACGCCGAGGGCTAGCCGGTTCGCCGACATTCTGGCGTCCGGTCCTTCCCCCACGGCCTTTGCAGCGCCCCCTTCGCCGCAGGGATGCAAGTGGGGTTTCCCTTCCATTCCTCGCATCCCCAGGGTCCTGTGTTAGAGGACTGCCTGAAGACATTCTCCCCACCCCCACCCTGTCCTTAACGGTGCGCAGAGGAGCCAGCTTTTGTTTTGGACGGAGAGCTGTGGGGCTGCGTGGGTGGATGGAGGAGGGGGAGCTTGTTTTGACGAGCAGGGCTGCGCCCCCTCCCCCTCCAGAAAGACTGGCCTAGCCTGCTGCTATCCCCGAGCAAAGGCCGGGATCCTTGGCCCGGGATGTCCCGGCAGCCCAGGGTAGGGGGCGCGCACTAGCCGCGGCCGTTGCCGGGGTACTGGCGGGAATCCCTCGTCCGCGCAGCCGCCGCTGCGGAGCGCTGGGAGCTGCAGTGGAGGGGGATTCTCCGTATTTGCGTCAGCAGTTGTTGAAATGGGTTCTGCGTCTGGAGCGGGTCCAGGAACATTTCAATCTGCTGCTATCAATTATTAACCAGCTCAAGAGTCAATGGTAGCTGGCCCGATCTCTTGTCTGGCAGCGTGGGTCTTCCGCGTCCTCCGGTGATTGCTCTCCAGTAACCAGGCCTCCTCCCTCTCTCCTGCCAGAGTCCTTTCCTGACATCTCTCTGAATAACGAGAAGGTTCTAGTGGAGACGAGTTACCCCAGCCAAACCACCCGGCTGCCCCCCATCACCTACACAGGCCGCTTCTCTCTGGAGCCTGCACCCAACAGTGGCAACACCCTGTGGCCTGAGCCCCTCTTCAGCCTGGTCAGCGGCCTCGTGAGCATGACCAACCCACCGGCCACCTCATCTTCAGCATCATCTCCAGCGGCCTCCTCCTCGGCCTCCCAGAGCCCACCACTGAGCTGCGCAGTGCAGTCGAACGACAGCAGCCCCATCTACTCCGCGGCACCCACCTTCCCCACACCTAACA
The DNA here is from genome assembly GCF_049115385.1 of Moschus berezovskii. NCBI lineage: Eukaryota > Metazoa > Chordata > Mammalia > Artiodactyla > Moschidae > Moschus > Moschus berezovskii. Next base: position 62,207,319 of record NC_142467.1, on the reverse strand, counting down.
CTGACATCTTCCCTGAGCCACAAGGCCAGGCCTTTCCAGGCTCAGGAGGCCCCGCCCTTCAGTACCCACCTCCTGCCTACCCTGGTGCCAAGGGGGGCTTCCAGGTTCCCATGATCCCCGACTATCTGTTTCCACAACAGCAGGGGGACCTGGGCCTGGGCACCCCAGACCAGAAACCCTTCCAGGGCCTGGAGAGCCGTACCCAGCAGCCTTCGCTCACTCCACTCTCTACCATCAAGGCCTTTGCCACACAGTCGGGCTCCCAGGACCTGAAGGCCCTCAACAGCACCTACCAGTCTCAGCTCATCAAACCCAGCCGCATGCGCAAGTACCCCAACCGGCCCAGCAAGACGCCCCCCCATGAACGCCCCTACGCCTGCCCCGTGGAGTCCTGTGACCGGCGCTTCTCTCGCTCAGATGAGCTCACCCGCCACATTCGCATCCACACTGGCCAGAAACCCTTCCAGTGCCGCATCTGCATGCGCAACTTCAGCCGCAGCGACCACCTCACCACCCACATCCGCACCCACACAGGGGAGAAGCCTTTCGCCTGTGACATCTGTGGGAGAAAGTTTGCCAGGAGCGATGAACGCAAGAGGCATACCAAGATCCACTTGCGGCAGAAGGACAAAAAAGCAGACAAAAGCGCAGCCTCTGCTGCCACCTCCTCTCTCCCTTCGTACCCGTCCCCGGTGGCTACCTCATACCCATCCCCAGTTACCACCTCATACCCATCCCCAGCCACCACCTCATACCCATCGCCCGTGCCCACCTCTTACTCCTCTCCCGGTTCCTCGACCTACCCATCCCCTGTCCACAATGGTTTCCCATCCCCCTCAGTGGCCACTACGTACTCCTCCGTCCCTCCGGCTTTCCCGACCCAGGTCAGCAGCTTCCCCTCCTCAGCTGTCACCAACTCCTTCAGCGCCTCCACTGGGCTTTCGGACATGACAACCACGTTTTCTCCCAGGACAATTGAAATTTGCTAAAGGAAAAGGGAGAAAATGAAACACAAGAGACTTAAAGGACAGGAGGAGGAGATGGCCGTAGGAAGGGGTTCCTCTTAGGTCAGATAGAGGTTCTCAGAGCCAAGTCCTCCCTCTCTGCTTGACCCCAGGGTCACTGTGGAAGGTCTGTTGGCCAACAATTCTTTCTGTCCACTTCCCTTTCCTCCCCAGTCCCTATTCCCTTTGACTTCAGCTGCCTGAAACAGCCATGTCCAAGTTCTTCACATCTATCCAAAGAACTTGATTTGCATGGATTTTGGATATATCATTTCAGTATCATCTCCATCGTATGCCTGACCCCTTGCCCCCTTCAATGCTAGAAAATCAAGTTGGCAAAAATGGGTTTGGGCCCCTCAGAGCCCAGCCCTGTACTCTTGTACAGTGTCTGTGCCATGGATTTTGTTTTTCTTGGGGTACTCTTGATGTGAAGATAATTTGCATACTCTATTGTATTATTTGGAATTAGATCCTCACTTTTGGGGAAAAAACAAAAAAAGAAAAGCCAAGCAAACCAATGGCGATCCTTTGTTTTGTGATGATGCTGTGACAATTCAGTTTGAAGCTTTTTTTTGAAACAGCAGTTCTTGGTATTAATCTGAGCATGTGTCAGAGTGTTGTTCTGTTAAACGTTTTGTAAATACTGCCCGACTGTACTCACATGTGGCAAAATATGGTTTGGTTTTTCTCCTTTTTTTGAAAGTAGGTTTTTTTTCTTTTTTTTTGTCCTTTTGGTTTAAAAAGTTTCACGTCTTGGTGCCTTTTGTGTGATGCGCCTTGCTGACACGGCTTGACATGTGCAATTGTGAGGGATGTGCTCACCTCTAGCCTTAAGCGGGGCAGGGAGTGGTGATTCGGGGGAGGCTTTTGGAGCAAAATAAGGAAGGGGGCTGAGCTTGAGCTCCAGTTCTCCAGAATGTAAGAAAACAAAATCTAAAAATCTGAACTCTCAAAAGTCTTATTTTTTTAAACTGAAAATGTAAATTTATAAATATAATTCAGGAGTTGGAATGTTGTAGTTACCTACTGAGTAGGCGGCAATTTTTGTATGTTATGAACATGCAGTTCATTATTTTGTGGTTTTATTTTACTTTGTACATGTGTTTGCTTAAACAAAGTGACTGTTTGGCTTATAAACACATTGAATGCGCTTTATTGCCCATGGGATATGTGGTGTATATCCTTCAGAAAAATTAAAAGGAAAATAAAATAGCTGTGGTTGGGTGTGTTTCCTGGGCTAAGGGGAGGCCTTTGTAGTAGCCATCGCTATCAAGGGGTTTGAGGGACTTTTATGGGGACAAGGATATTCTAACCAGAGATGTGCCCAGTGTGTGTCACTGGAGTGAATTCTTAGAAAATTGAATGTGGGTCTCCTCTTTTTGATACTGGGCTCGTTCCTCAATATGGTGGGCTGTAAGCTTATCTTGGTTAATTAAAGCTACAAAAGGCCAGATGTGCAGGTGGAGTAATTGTGGCCAGGGGCAGTACCATTCTGTCCACAAACGTTCAACCAGCCCTGCCCCCCCCCATCTCTATCTGGGCTTGGGAAACTGTATTCTAGGGAGTCCCTGCCATATGCACTTGGGGGAATTGGGTAGGCAGAGGGCACTGGGAAACAGTAATAAAGGTGGGATTGCCTTGGTCTCCCCCTCCTGTCTTCTAGGTCTCCAGAAACCTGAGGGTACTGAAGAAGACTAGAAGAGGCATGGGCCAGTTCTAAAGCCAAGAATCCTTCCAGGAAGAAATCTCATCATTTGCCAGCTGGAGCTGGGATCCTTGGCAGCTTTGTGACACAGGGCAGAGTGGGCAGGAGGCTGGCCTGCTGTCTACGTTTCCATCTAGACTAAGTCTGTCCCCATTCTGTAGGAGGCCTTAGGTGCTAGGTTCCTCTGGTCCCTGTCCCTTGAGGGTCCACAATCATATCCAGAGTGATACTCATGGGCTCATGAGCATTTGTCTATCATGTGAGAGGCCTTGAGCTGGCCACAACAACAACGCAGATTGTCGGCTGGGGAGACAGAGATGTAAGCCAAAAATTGTAACGAGGAGTTCCATTCTGTTCAGTCGCTCAGTTGTGTCCGACTCTTTGCGACCCCGTGGACTGTAGCCTACCAGGCTTCTCCATCCATGGGATTCTCCAGGCAAGAATACTGGAGTGGGTTACCATTTCCTTCTCCAGGGGATCTTCCCGACCCAGGGATCGAACCCGGGTCTCCCGCATTGGAGGCAGACGGTTTAACCTCTGAGCCACCAGGGAAGCCCCTAGAAGAGTTAGGTTATATAGATGGGCAAGCATGAGGCTCTCAAACCCATCCAAGGGCTTAGGAAAGGTGAAAAAGTTGAGTTTGGCAGGGCAAGTAGAAGTCAGCCCGATTGGCTTGTTTTGTGTGTGAGCCAGGGAGGATGGATAGATAGATTCCTGAAGGGAAGCACGGCCTCCAACCTGGATAGAAGTCTTCTGTGACTTGGTCAGACACCCTTTCCATTGGTCAGACGTACAATAGATTTGGAATCTAATAGTTCTGGAATTCCCAAGCCTTGATTCCTCTCCCAACTTCTGACTCTCAAATCAAGGACAATGAAGTATCTCCTGTATCCAGTATGGATATCAGGCCATGAATGAAATGGAGGTCTAATCTGCCTCCACACCTTCTTGTCCGTCTGAGGGTCTCACTGGTTACCAACCCACACCTCTCCTGGAGCCAGGGGAATTCCAGCAGTCCTCTGGCATTAGCCCAATTCTTCCTCTTCCATTCTAGCCCTCAAGCACCAGCAATGTTGATCTGTGCCCTTTCACAGGACACCAGACTCCTCGCCTGGAACAAGGGGGAACCAAGTCACCTTCTGTAGCAAAGAGCACGTCCCTGTGAGCCTCCTGGCAAAATTGCCATGTCCTGATGGGACAATACTGTGCTGGCACACCCCTTGCCAGCTCCACCTACCCTCCCCATATTGACCCAGAAACACAAGTCTTTGCCTGTTACACATTCATAAGAATTTCTCATCACAGACTCCCGAGAAACAAAACACAACAAGAATAAAACACGAAAGAAAGAGCAAAGATACTCATTCTGTTCTTTAAAAACAAAGGGCCTCCTACATTGTTACAGAGCATTAGAGTCAGATTCCCAGGCCCCATTCCCAGAGTGTCTGATTCCTGAGGTCTGGAATTGGGTTCCTGGCACTGGCCTTGATAACAAGCATGCCAGGTGATTCTGATCCAGACCGAGAAATTCTGCCAAGCCTGCCAACTAATAATTACTAGTCCTGTAACCAGTTTCTTTAGGTTCTGACAACTGAGATTCAAGTTTCTTTGCATGGTTGAAATAGGCCAAGACTCACTAATTGCCCCATTTTATAGTCCTATAGTATAAAGAAAAAGGAAAGTGTTCGTTTTAACTCTGGCTCTTGTGAGGGAAATCTAAAACCAAGGGCACAGGGTAGTGCTGATAAAACCTCTCATCATCATAAAAGCTGAGGTTTGGGAAGGGACCCAGAGAACGTTGAGCGATTGATTGTTACTTGGGGACATTGTCTAGGCCTTTGGGGTTGTGGAGAGGGAAAGAGAGGAATGGGGTGGAAGAGGAGAGCAGTCAGGGGAACTCGACCAGCAAAGGACAGGTTTCAATTCTGAAATGAAAGAAAGAAAGAAATCCTTAGGACCCTTGATCCTTACCTCTTATTATCTGAGAGATAGTCTTTTCTCTTAACTTCAGGATTGTTCATTCTCATCCTTTTTGAAGAATCCTAAGTACCGAGAAAGGTGGAGCTTAGCATTGTCATCAGGCTGGGTCTGAGGTGTGTTTCCTTTGACCCACCCCCACTTATAGCCCGTCCCCAACTTCAGGAAGAAATGGGAGTCAGGAAAGGGTGCAATAGAGTCAGAGGTCTTCTCTTCAATGTCACCCTGTCTCCTCTGCTGTTTTCCCTGGTGCAGCCGCACTTAATTCAGTTTGAGAGGGGAAGATTGGGCAGAGTAAGATCCTAGTGGTCCTAAGGGGAAATGAGACAAAATCTAAACTAATCAGGTATTGAGCAAATAAAATTTCAACATTCTACCCATCCACCTTTGTATGTTTTGTTTGGGTGCTAATAAGATTTTGTACCCAAACAGCAAATCTAGCCCTCCACTGCAGTGATTTTTTGTTCCATCTCGTTTTTCCCACTACTAGAACCTAGGAGAGACTTTTGAGGCAAAGCTTACTTGATATGTTCTCATAGGTTAAGCTGGGGGCTCAACTCCTCAGATCGAAGTAGCACGATCTCATCTTCTTTTTCAGGAAGCCATCCTGTAAGTCTATTCTTCTCAGCACTTAGGCTGTTTGTTATTATTATTGTTGTTGTTGCTATTATGACTTTATTGAGGTACAGTTGGTATGTATATATAAGTACAAAACACTGACACAAATATAGTTGAGGTACATGTAAAGTGTACAGTTTGATAAATTTTGATACATGTGTACAGAGGTGAAATGATCACCACAGTGAAGGTAGTGAACATATCCATCACCTTCAAAACTTTCCTTATCCCCCTGGGAAATCTTTCCTTCTTCCACCTCTGTCCCCAGGCAAGATCTGTTTTCTGTCACTATAAACATATCAATTTGCATTTTATGGAGTTCCAGACAAATTAAATAATTCAGTATCCACTGGTTCTGGCCTGGGTTCTCTCATTTAGTGTTATTTTGAGATTCATCCATGTTGTTGCATGTATAAATAAATAGTGACTCCTTTTTATTTCTGAGCAGTATTCTGCTGTGCAGGAATGGCAAAATTTGCTCATGTTTTCATGTGTGCATGGACATTGGGCTTGGTTCCTTTAGGGGCTATTAGAAATAAAGCTGCTGTGGACATGTGAGTACAAGTCATTGTGTAGATGTGGGCCTGTTCACTCCCAAACTGCCCCCTCCCGTTTCTGGCTCCTTCTTCCCACCATGTCCCCATTCACTGGCCTCTCTCTTACTCAAAGCAATAATCACCTGCTTCCCTCCACTCTCACAGAGTCAGCACCCAGCCTTCTAAATTTTTTTTATTTCATTTTTCTGCATGGAAACAGAGCCAGTGCCTTCATCATCTTTACTGCTCTATTTCAAACTCCCTCCTGTTTGTCTATACCCTCTTTTAACAAGATGTCTGGGGCTAAACAAGGTATGTTTATTTATATGTCATTATTTATTTAGCTTGGCGTGCTTAAGTCCTCAGCAATACTTTTCTAAGGAGAAAAGGTGCCTGGTGTGTGGTGGGCCACACACTCATGAGGTGCTCCTATCTCAAAAGGAGGAACTGGCTAAGATCAGATGATGTGGGAAGCAATCCTGGAAGACTAGTCCTGGGAGCTTATCTGTACACACTGCATTTTGTTACTATCTCCTGTGGGATCTTACCTGGATCGATCTTCTAGAACATGGGCCCCCCCACTCCCTAGTTATCACAAACCCTGTCTTACCACATTTCCAACCCCACATTCTGAGGCAGTCTTGTAACTATATCTTTTGTCTCTCCTCTTTGGGCCAAGGGAGCCTGGGACTGGGCAGCAGCCTGAAAGTGAAAAGACAGCGGGGGCCAGAGGGTAGGTTCCCAACTCTCATAAACTGGCACTTGTTGCCTGCCTGGGTACGTATTTGGATTGGGCTAGGGAGAGGGTAACTTGACTTATTTTAGAAAAGTATTCTTAGCATTTACCCTTTCAGAGAGACATTAACAAGTGTTGGTGATGTGAAAAAACTGGAACCCTCATTCATTCCTGGTGGGCAGTAAAAAGGTACCACTTTAGTCAATTAGGAAATAGTTTAGCCATTTCTTCTTCTTTTTTGAAATATTTATTTATTTGCCTGCATCAGGTCTCTGTTGTTGTGCATGGACTTAGTTGCCCCTCGGCATGTGGGATCCTAGCTTCCCTGACAGGGCCTGAACCTATATCCTGCACTGGAAGGCTGATTCTTAACCACTGGACTACCAGGGAAGTCCTTAGTTATTTTTTGTAAAGTTAAACATACACTTACCATGCCGCACCATTCTAAGTTGCTTCAGTCGTGTTCAGCTCTTTGGACTGTAGTCCACCAAGCTCCTCTGTCCATGAAATTCTCCAGGCAAGTATACTGGAGTGGGTCGCTGTGCCCTTTTCCAGGAGATCTTCCATATGACCCAGCAATTCCACTCCTGGCTTCTACCCAAAAGAAATGAAAACATGTTCACACAAAGATACAGATGCAAGTATTCATAGCAGCATTATTCATGAATCAAAAAAGTGGGAACAAGCCAAATGTCTATTCAACTGATGAATGGATAAATAAGATGGAGTATATCCAAACAAAGAAATAAAACTCTGTGGTCCTTAAGGAACAAATATGAATGTGCGCTAGAACATGGATAAACCTTACAGATATTATAATAAAGAAGTTTGGTGCATATTGTATTGTTTCATTTATATGAAATATCCAGAAAAGATACATCCATAGAGACAGAGAGCAGGTTAGTAGTTGCCAGAGGCTGTGGGTAAGAGGAGATCTTGAGGGACTTCTTGGTGATCCAGTGGTTCAGATTTTCCCTTCCACTGCAGGGGGCTCACGTTCCATCCCTGGTGGGGGAAATAAGATCCTGAGTGCAGTGAGGCAGCCAAAAATAAATTTAAAAATAACATTTTTAAAAAAGAGTAAGTCTTCACTGCAAATCAACTTGTTATTTTGAGAATAATGGAAATTTTCTAAAAACAAATTATGATGTTTGAACTCTGTAAATTTACTAAAAGTCATTAATTGTATTCTTAAAATGGATGAATTTTAGGATATGAAATTATACCTCAGGATTTGCTGGTGGTCCAGTGGCTAAGACTCCATACTCCCAATGCAGGGGGCCCAGGTTTGATCCCTGGTCAAAGAACTAGATCTCATGTGCCACAACTAAGAGTTCAAATGCAAGCAAAGATCCAGTATTCCCCAACTAAGACTCGGCACAGCCAAATTAAAAAAAGAAAATCAAAGTATAGTTGATTTAAATAAAAAGAAAGTTGGAGAAGGAAATGGCAACCCACTCCCGTGTTCTTGCCTGGAGAATCCCAGGGACGGGGGGGAGCCTGATGGGCTGCCGTCTATGGGGTCACACAGAGTCAGACACGACTGAAGTGACTTAGCAGCATAGTATTTTAAAATCCTTTATACTCACTAAAGCCAGATTTTTTTAATCTTTTTCTTCCCTGTCTTAGGTGCCTATTCCCCAGGCGAGTTTCCCAGAGCTCATTCCATCCTACAGACTTGTCATTCCTCCCTGCGGGGGATTCTCGTGGGCCCTCTCTCCTCCTGGCTGCCCTGACCCGGGCTCTGACCCAGCCCCTCTGCTGGGAGGACACAGCTTTCTAAGATCATAGTGCTGATTTGCAAACTAGAGTCCAAAGAACAGACCTGGGGTAGTAGGGGTGGAGGCCCTCTTAAGACTCATTTGGGACTCATTTTGAGGGAAGGGGCTTAGTTAATCTGGAGAGGCAAATGGATGGAAATGAATCTATGCTGAAGGATCTTCTCCCCAAATAAGGCTGTCCACCTGGGCCTGGGTGCCTTCTCAGTTCCCAGACAAACCCAGAGGTTTCCATTTCCGCAGAACCAGAAGTGGGTGCCCTTCTCAGACATAATTATCTCAGCCTCCTTAGAAGTCCTCTTCTGCTCAGAACCAACTTCTCATCCTAGAATCTTTTCGGATCTGAAGACCAGACTCCTGAGAAACAAACTGGGACTCGTTTATTGAACAAATTAACTAAGCAAATCCAGGGGATTTGGAGGGGGTGTGGGGGAAGGAAAAACAAAAGCATCCCAGCCTGCCAACCACCTCTGAATGTCTTTAATTTCCTTACATCAGCTTGTCAGAGACAGTGAATCTCCAGCTACCTTATCACAACCAGTTTTCAATCATCTCAACACCAATCATCCATCTTAAACTCTTCTCAGAACCATTTATTTAATATTCTCAGGTCCACCCAACCTGGCCCATTTGTAATTCTTTTTAGATCAGTGATGAGGTCAAGCAGTACCTTGGGAATGTTCTCGATATTCTATGAATGATGCAAACGCACATTTGATCACCCCAGGTCCCTGTAAAACAGGAACTCTGGAGTGCTAACTGCTTCTGATCCCATTCCGGAAGGCTCAGAACCAAGTTTGTCCCCGCAGATCTGTGATGACTCCCCTGAATAGTTTCTTCAGAGTCGTCTTTCATTCTCTTCAGAGTCAGACTTCATTTTTGGCTAATGAAACTGACAAAGTCCTTAGAATTTTCTTCTTAGAAGCATCTTGATTTTATCCAGAAATACCCTTTTTTCAACCGCCTCAGATCCAGCTGTCAGGCTTCAAATAAAAACAAGTCTTTTAAAGTTATTCATCCATGGGCCTCAGGTTTCTCATCTGTTTAATGGGGAAAATAGTGCTTATTTTCTTCTTCTTTTAAAAAAGAACATGAGTACTTCCCTGGCAATCCAGTGGTTAAGACTCCATGCTTCCAATGCAGGGGCAGGGGTTTGATCCCTGGTAGGGAAAATTCCACACACCATGGGGTATGGCCCCCTCCAAGAGAATGTGAATTATCTTCTGATTACAAAATATTTCTTGGTCGTGAGAATATATCTATGTTTTCTTCACACATGATGAAATGAGGTAGGCACTTTGAGGCATGAAAGTCTCACACACTGATGGAGGGAGAATAAACTGGTGCAAGCCTTCCTGAGAGCAATTCAACAACACGCACCAAAAACCTTATAAAAGTTCATACCCTTTGACCTAGCAATTCTTCCAGGATTGCTGTTAATTATAGTGTATTATTTGTAATGGGGAAAAAAAAAACACTGGCAGCAACATAAATGTCCTATGGGTGATGGCTAAGTCAATTGTTATATGATGAACTACTATGCAGTCATTATAAATCATGTTCTAAAATAGTCATTAACCTGACTAGTAACACAATATACCACAGTTGAATATATAAAACTCTTTATGACATGATTCCAATTATAAAAAATACACACATGCACATACTCATATGTCAAATGTTAATATTAGTTTTGGTGTGATTATGGGATATTTTTATTTCATGTTGGGGACCTGTCTGTATTTTCCAAATCAGCAGGTGTTTTTTATCATCAGAAGAAAATAATTTTGTTTATGAAAGAAAAAGAGAAAAAAAGACTAAGTAAGCAAGCAATTATTTTCTAGAATCTGGTGTGATGTAGGGGTCTTTATGAAGGTCCTCTGGTGGAGTACTGTCTTTCCCTGCACAGATCTGCTCCTTCAGTTGCAAGGTGTTAAGAAGAGTGCTAACAAGAAAAGAAGGGAAAATTTTTCTAGGGACTCAAGGCTCTAGGTTTTTGCTGAGGGGACACAGGTTGCCTATTTAATATTCCCTGTAGGTGGATTGTCTGTCGGATCTGGCAGGATAGAAGCATCAGAGAGCTGCTGCTGGCTTCTAAATTTGGGGGCTGTAGGCTTTTTAAAAGTCAGAAAGCACTATTTTATTAGCTTGTCACCTTCCCTCAACTATTAGAGAACTCTTGAGATCTTGCCCCCATCACTGAATTATCTCCGTCCTCATTTTCAAAACACAATTCATGCACACTACCAGGGTCAAAGGATTTCTCCTAAAGTTGTTTCTTCTGCTTATAACTGAGTTGTTGTAAACCAGGTGATTTTGTTGGTTGTTCTTGGATCAGACTGTTTGCTTTGTTGTATCCCAGTGTACTTCTACACATGATGGGAGAGCCCAAGTCTGGGTAACTGTCTTGGGGCCAACTAAGCACTGGGCCATCCAAAGTCTATGCTGCTCCTCGGTCACTCCATCTGTCTGTTATCCAAAACATAGTCATCAAATGCTACCTGCTTTATGTCTGGCCCTGAGCTTGTAGAAACAAACAAAATAGAGTCTGGAGCATCACAGAATTTGGTGGGGGAAAATTTATAAATAAATAATTGCCTTGCATTGTGACAGAGGTGTGTATAGAGCAGGGAGTGACTAATTCTATGAAGGTGGAGGAGAACAGGGTGTAAAAGGAGATGAGGTGTTCACTGGAGAGGGATTTGCAGGCAGGAGAATAACAAGTATAAAGGCAAGGAGGTCAGGGTGTGCAAGAACCTGTGACTTAATGGTGGTGTGGCCTGAAAACAAGGAAAGTGAGGAGGGCGCAAGAAATGGGGCTTGAAACGCAGGTTGGGGCCAGAGGCCAACAACTTAGTTTGACTGTGTTTCTGGGTATTTGAAAGGCTGCCCTGCTTTCTGCCTCTTTGGGAGGGTCCTGGTCCCCCTACTCCACTTCCAACTTGGTTATTGGAATAATTACAATAATGGTAACAATAAATTTGAGGGGTCCCTTCAGATTTTATACATGATCTTTAATTTCAGCTTTCAAGAAAACATGAGTGACCTCACACTCAATTATTTGATCTTAGCCCATTTTCCTTTAAATAATATGTAACATTTAAATATGCCCCAGATTCGTGGGTAAGTCAAGCCTCATTTTTACATGTGTGTGTAAATTTTCAAACATTCACAAAAGTAGAAGGGATTAGTGTAGTGAACGTCTCTGTATCTAACAATCAGTTCAATACCTGTCAGTTCACAGCTGGTCTTGTCTCATCTGCACTGCCTTTCTTGCTCCCTGCCAACATCCACTGGATTGTTTTGAAGCAAATTCTAGACATTACATAATTTTATTTGAAAAATACTTCAGTATATACTTTTAAAAATTTTATTTATTTATTGTTGACTGGGCTGGGTCTTTGTTGCTGTGCGCGGGCTTTCTCCAGCTGCAGCAATTGGGGACTGCTCTCTAGTTGCTGTGTGAGGGCTTCTCATTGCGGTGGTTTCTCTTGTTGCAGAGCCCAGGCTGTAGGTGAGTGGGTTTCAGTAGTTGTGGTGCATGGGCTTAATTGCCCTGTGGCATGTGAAATCGTCCCAGACCAGGGGTTGAACCCTCATCCCTCATCCCCTGAATTGGCAGGTGGATTCTTAACCACTGGACCACCAGGGAAGCCCTTCAGTATGTATATATACATATATATATATGTGTATATATATATATATAATATATATTTATGAGTATTTTTGAAGTTCCTTTGTTTAAATCAACACCTAAAAAAGACCACATTTTGCATTTGGTTGATATGTCTTTTACATTTCTTTTCATCCATAATAGTTGCCCTTGCTATTTATTTATTGAAGAAACCAGGTTATTTGTCCTGAAGAATTCACCACTTTTAGGACTTGATAGATTGCATTGTTTTTCTCCTCTCATAATGTTATTTACTATGTCCTTCTATCTCACGAGTTTCCTATAAACTCATTCTATACCTAGAGGTTTGATCAAATTTAGGTTCACTTTTTAGGTCATGTGGTATACTTGCTCCTGCAGTTTATCAAGAGACATTGATTCTCTCTCTCTCTTTAAAATTTCCTATATATGATTTTTTAATTGAAAATAATTCATATAACATAAAACTAAACTTTGAAGTGTACAATTTAGTGGTTTTTAATATAGTCATAATGTTGTAGAACTATTGTCACTACCTAAGTCCAGAACATTACCATCACCCCCTATAGAAATCCGATAGCTATTGACAGTCACTCTGCATTCCACCCAACCCTCCTGAAGCACCTGGTAACCACCAATCTACTTTATGTCTCTATGGATTTGCCTATTCTGGACATTTCATGTAAATAAAATAATAAAATATATGGCCTTTGGTGTCTCTGTTCACTTAGCACAATGTTTTTAAGGTTTATCTATGATGTAGCACGTTTCAGTACACCAACCCGTTTTTTTCACTGAATAATATTCCATTGTATGGATATACCACATTTTAAAAATCCACTTATCAGTTAATGGACATTTGGGTTGCTTCCACTTTCAGTTCAGTTCAGTTCAGTCGCTCAGTCGTGTTCAACTCTTTGCGACCCCATGAATCACAGCACGCCAGGCCTCCCTGTCCATCACCAACTCCCAGAGTTTACCCAGTCTCACATCCATCTAGTTGGTGATGCCATCCAGCCATCTCATTCTCTGTCGTCCCCATCTCCTCCCACCCCCAATCCCTCCCAGCATCAGAGTCTTTTCCAGTGAGTCAACTCGTCGCATGAGGTGGCCAAAGTATTGCAGTTTCAGCTTTAGCATCAGTCCCTCCAATGAATACCCAGGATTGATCTCCTTTAGAATGGACTGGTTGGATCTCCTTGCAGTCCAAGGGACTCTCAAGAGTCTTCTCCAGCACCACAGTTCAAAAGCATCGATTCTTCAGCGATCAGCTTTCTTCACAGTCCAACTCTCACATCCATACATGACCACGGGAAAAACCATGTTCTTGACTAGACGGACCTTGGTTGGCAAAGTAATATCTCTGCTTTTTAATATGCTATCTAGGTTGGTCATAACTTTCCTTCCAAGGAGTAAGCGTCTTTTAATTTCATGGCTGCAATCAGCATCTGCAGTGATTTTGGAGCCCAAAAAAATAAAGTCTGACACTGTTTCCACTGTTTCCCCATCTATTTCCCATGAAGTGATAGGGCCAGATGCCATGATCTTTGTTTTCTGAATGTTGAGCTTCAAGCCAACCTTTTCACTCCTCTTTCACTTTCATCAAGAGGCTTTTTAGTTTCTCTTCACTTTCTGCCATAAGGGTGTTGTCATTTTCATATCTGAGGTTATTGATATTTCTCCCAGCACTCTTGATTCCAGCTTGTGCTTCTTCCAGCCCAGCGTTCCTCATGATGTACTCTGCATAGAAGTTAAATAAGCAGGGTGACAATATACAACCTTGACGTACTCCTTTCCCTATTTGGAACCAGTCTTGTTCCATGTCCAGTTCTAACTGTTGCTTCCTTTTAGCTATTACAAATAAGGCTGCTGCTATGAACATTACATACAGGTTTCTGTGTGAAGATGTTTTCAGTTCTCTTGGGTGGTCTCTCTTTTTGTGATGTTAAAATTAATTGATGGGTTCAAGTATTACTGATATTACAAAATTTATGTCAATCCTTCACCACCCAATGCTTTCAGGAATCCCCAGATTACTGATGATCCTTATCTAAATCTATTATCTCATTAGAAGTTACAAAATGGTGATTTTGTAATTCTATCATTCCATTTGCATTTGTTAGCCAGAATATGTTGATGATGAATTTAGGCTTAATTCCAAGCCACTCCAGTACTCTTGCCTAGAAAATCCCATGGATGGCGGAGCCTGGTAGGCTGCAGTCCATGGGGTCGCTACGAGTCAGACATGACTGAACGACTTCACTTTCACACATTGGAGAAGGAAATGGCAACCCACTCCAGTGTTCTTGCCTGGAGAATCCCAGGGACGGGGGAGCCTGGTGGGCTTCCATCTATGGGGTCACACAGAGTCGGACACGACTGAAGTGACTTAGCAGCATAGTTGTTAAAAAAAAAAAAAGACAGGATAAATCCTTGACTATTTTCTTTCATTTATAATGATATTTTGTACTTTCCTATATGGATCCCTAACAAATTCTGGATCTCTATATGATTAGAGTTCTACAAGCTCTGCAATAAAGAATTGTAAATAAAGAATTATGACCCTGCAGCCAGAAAGTACAAATTTATTTCAATCTCTACTTGGGGAATTATAGAGAATCTACTTAATGCCCTATGATACTTCATAAAATTCCTCATACTCTTCCTTTCTAGCTTTCCTTCTCCCTCTCCTTCTTTGTTCTTTATTAAATACATCAGCTGAGCCTCTATGCCCAAATCCTTCCCTTCCCCAGACTCTCAGGCTCTGGCATGCTACAGTTCACGGGGTCACAAAGAGTCGGCCACGACTTCGTGACTGAACAACAACAACAGGCTCTACATCTCTTAACTATTCCCCTCTCCCAATTCTGATTCTGCATGACAAAATGTCCAGAACTGGACTGCAAAGCCTGAACTCTTTAAACTAGAACATAGGATTGGATTCTGAGCTGGAAACCTTTTGGTGGGCTGGTAAGTTAGAACAGAAAAAAGGCGGTGGCGGGGGGATGCTTTCATTGGGACTTCTCTGGCAGTCCAGTGTTTAAAACTCCAACCTTCCACTGTAGGGGGCATGGATTCGATCCCTGGTCAATTAACTAAGATTCTACATGCCACATGGCACAACCAAAAAAAAAGAAGAAAGGAAGGAACACTCACACTAAAAAATATTTCCAGCACATGTATTTTCTGCAATAGCATGCATCACACATGGTATGATAAAAATTAAATACATAAAATGTTTTTAAAATAAAGGAGATAGTAGGGAAGGAAATGAGCATGATTCCTTTTCACTTTCCAGTTACCCTTCCTTTCTAGATACACTGCCTGCTACATCCTTGACCTGCTGTTTCAGGGAAAATGAAGTGGAACCTTGCCTCTGACTCAGGATTCCAAGTGTTTCCCACCCCCGCAGTCCTGCAGTGGGGCTGGGAGCAATGGAGTCTCCTCATGTAATAGCACAGAGGAGCCTCTGAGAAAGGCCACTGGGAGCCTGCCCAGCTGGACAGGCTGTTGCTTTCGGTTCTCACTGGTTGAAGTTACTGAACTCCTCATCCTTTCCTGCAAGAAGCACTTTCCTGGATCTTAAGGAGACCTCCTGAGGACTGTACACCTTTGTATCTCTAAGGGAAATCTCAAGGCATGAGGAGGGTAGTGAAGACCTCTCTGGGTTTCCTCCCACCTTGGGAGTCTGGATGGGAGATAGCCAAGCCCCAAGATACAGGGCCCCACATTACCCAGACCTATTTGTTCAGGCCCTACAAAGACTCTGATGGCAAGTCTGAACAAAACCAAGTGAAGACTCCTGGCTGGATTTTCACCTGTGTGGCAACTACTAGGAAAATGCAAGTGTGGGCAGATATTTGTGGTCCCAGGCTATGTGAGCAGAAGTCCCCAAAGGCATGGAGAAGCCTTGGTGGCAACAAGACCAAGTGGTCGAGCCATGTGTGTTCCAAGGTCACACGTCAAATTCTAACCCCTCACTCTGCCACTTACATTACTTAGTGATCACAGGCAAGTTTCCTGCTTCTCAGTTTTCACCTCTAGAAACTGGGTATAATGTTTCCATCTCACTGGTTTGTGGTGAGGATTAAATGAGACAATATCTACAGAGTGCTGGCCCACTTCTATTATCCCTTGTGGCTCAGCTGATAAAGAATAAGCCCACAATGTTGGAGACCTGGGTTCGATCCCTAGGTTGGGAAGATCCCCCGGAGAAGGGAAAGGCTATGCACTCCAGTATTCTGGCCTGGAGAATTCTGTGTACTGTCTAGTCCATGGGGTCGCAAAGAGTCGGACAGGACTGAGCGACTTTCACTTCACTTCACTTCACTTCATGGTCATTGAGGAGCCCCATAAACCTCAGTTTTGTTTTCTCTAAAACAGGGGTACCAGTAAGATCTATTAAATGAGGTAATAAGGAAAGTGTGGTTGACACTTTTTTTAAAAAATAAATATTAACTACGGGGCTTCCCTGGTGGCTCAGAGGTTAAAGCGTCTGCCTCCAATGCGGGAGACCCGGGTTCGATCCCTGGGTCGGGAAGATCCCCTGGAGAAGGAAATGGTAACCCACTCCAGTATTCTTGTCTGGAGAATCCCATGGATGGAGAAGCCTGGTAGGCTACAGTCCATGGGGTCGCAAAGAGTGGGACACGACTGAGCGACTGAATGGAACGGAACGGAATACTATTAAGGCAGCCCCTGTTTTGCTTGAGGTCATAATCTGATAGTTCCCTCCTCCTACTGCTTCCTAGTTCACCCTGCTTCAGTTGGCAGGAAATGACTGTTTCCACCTTTGGGATAAAAAGCCCGAAGTCCCACAGAAAGAAGAATGACACCCAGAAAAGAGCATGACAGGAGATCAGTGGCCTTCCTCCCTTCTAAGATTGCCTCTCATTCCAGCCCCCTGCACTCAAACCTTGGGTTTTTCTACTAGCCTCTCTCCCTGGCATACCTTCTGCCCAAGGGTTCATTTTAGAGACTTCTGTAATCTCCAGAGGATCAGTATTAATCTTCCCCACCTACAAGATGAGTGGCAGCTGGAAGCCAAGTGCTTTCCAGCCAGAGAAATTTTTTTTTGTTCGGTGTCTCTCTGCCCCTCCCTTCTGCAGGGGAGCCGAATGTGCTCACTCTGGAGGGACTGAGGGAAGCCGGGGCTGGCGCTAATGCAATTTTGTCTAGATGAGGCTGGCAGCTGGGAACCACTTTCCTTCAGCTTGCCCTCTGCCGGGGAAACTCCATGACGGAGACGAGGCAGCTGGTAGCGGGAAGCCTCAGGTTTGAGGATGAGGACGCTGTTACTGCTGTGCCACGCAGGGCCACACAGGACCCCGCAGCCACACAGACGGATGCTGATGCCCATTTCGTTCCTGAGGACCTCCTAGAAAGGGAATGCCTTGGGACCTGGGGGCAAGGATTTCTTTAACAGTAGTACAAATACAAAGGAACACAGGACTTTTGTGAGGGATTGGGAGTCTGAAGATCTGGGTTCCAGTCTCAGGGCCATCACTTCAAGGCCATGTTATTTTGGTCAAGTTGCTTGAGATCTCGGCCCAAATTTTAGTTTCCCCACTTGTAAAAGGAGTGTTTTAATACCTCCCTCAAAGGACTGTGGGAAGAATTAGTTGAAATAATATATGGGGAAACTGGAACATGGGAGATGGTTAATAAATATTCATTTATTCCACAGGGCCTGAGGACAAAGGAAATCACTGGATTCTGGAGGCTTTTTGGTTTATCAGTTTATTCTACAGGTTTAAGTACCAGGCATCATGCCATTTGTTGGGTGCCTGATTTTAGTGAAGATGTGTGCTTATCATTCACAAGATCCAGAGTGGCTCCCTACATATTCTGAACCTCAGAACTGATTTCTCTGGTGGCTGAGGATCAACACATACAGAAAGACAGAAGAAACAGAAGGAACCTGTTTCTCAGAGATCCAATTGACATCTCCCTTAAGCCCTCTGTCGCCTTCCATGAACCGGTCCTTCTTTTGTGCCACCATCACCACATCCCCATTCTGGGGGAGGCCAGATGACACAGCTACATGTCACCCTGTGATCTACACAGGGGAGGTGGGGGTAAGGAGCTGTGTCCCCGCTGGAACTGAAAAACATCCTTGAGGGCTGCAACTTTTACAGGCAAGGTTACCATGCCAACGACAGCCTCCTTGCCCAGCAAGGAGGAAAGGAAACAAGGCCGTGGGTGACACATCTATTGTGTGTGTTCACAAATTTGCCTGGAACCTCTTAGGGGCTGCAAACTGCAGGATGGAGCTGTTGAGAGGCAAAAAGATTCTGGTTGATTTAAGTGGAACTCCAGGACAGGCAGAACTGATAAGGACAGGGCAGGGCCAACAACGGAGGGTTGGGAAATGTTTTTCTGAGATTGATACCCATCTCTTGGTGAAATGTGTGGGTGTGGTACTGACTGCAGGTGTGGGAGGGTATCGTGTCCTAGATACCAGGTTCTGGCTGTGATGGGAACTTCAACTTCCTCCAGGTTGTTTTTGCCCTTGCCAGTGTGTTCAGGTCAGCTAGGCTCTAGGGTAGGTAGAGAAGAGCAGGCAAGGATGGCAACTCACTGGCGGTGGTGGCTGAACTGAGAAAGGGGAGCATTAAGGGCCACAGATATGCCTCTGGAAGAAGAACCAAATATTAGCAACAAGGTCCCAGACATTCTAAAGAAGGGACAGTCTTCTCCAAGAGAGTAGGACTTCCAGGAGGAATGGCCAAGTTTACTTAGCTCTTATCTCCTCCCCACCGGCAGGATGGGAAAGTGCACAGAGAACGGAAGACCTGTCATTAATTAAGCACCTCCTCCATGTCAGGGGCTCTCTGTCTCTCTCTTACACACACACACATACACACACACACCAGTTTCATTTGATTACCACAACAATCCTGCAAATCAGGAATTATAATCCCCATTTTACCGATGAGGAAATTGAGATTTAGGGAAGGAAAGTAGCTTTCCCAGCATCAATCAGCTGGAAGGGGAGAAGCTGGGATTGAAACCCCGTCTATCTGACTCCCAGAGCTTGGAATGAAAACTCTAGACTTCAAGGTAGCCCTATTTTCTTCAAGAAAAATATCTTCTTGAAAGCGTCAGCTCTATATAGCCCCCAGGCACCTAGTAGGCTATAAAGAGACTAAGGGACACAGCAAGGGAATGGAAACACCTCCGCCCCTCTCCCGCCACACAGAAATGTTGGGGTTAATGCGCTGCCACTGCGGGCAGTGCCGCTCCTAGCGGTGCTTAACAGGTATCCTCTCATTTCATCTCCATTTCCTTCGGAGGAAGAGGAATCCGAGGCTCAGAGACCAAAGTGTTTCGCCCAAGGACACAGAGCGAGTGCCGGGAGCCGGGAATCCTTCTCCGCTCTGTCAGTCGTCAAAGCCGGCCTGGACCCCGCCTTCCGTCCCCAACTCCCGTAGCTCTGGAACCGAGTGAGCGAGGCGGGGAGCCGTGCGTACCTCCACGGGAGGAGGGCGGGCGGGGGCGCGGGGCGCGGCGTGGCTCCGTCTCGCGGCGGCGGAAGCGGCCTCCTTCGCGGGCGCGCTCCCCGCCCCCGGCCCGCCCCTCGCCAAATATGGCGCTTCCTCCCGCGGGCCTGCCTGGCGCTTCCTCCCTGCCTGAGGCCCATACAAGGCGCTTCCTTCCCGCCGCGTCTGGCAGGCGGCCCGCAGGCGGCTGTGGGCGGGAGCTCGGCCCTCCGGGTCCGCCCGCGCCCGGGAGCCCGCGGCCAGGGGACTCTGCCAAGGAGGGGGCGGCGGCGGCGGCGGGGCCGGGAACGCGTGGCCTGGCCGGGCTGAGGTAAACGCGGGATAGGCCGACTCGGGCGTCCCCAGAGGGTCTGAGGTTGGCACTCTCCCCACCGGTTTCATATTTTGTCCCACTTTACCCCCTGATTCTCTGGGCGCCGCCGACTTTGCTGGAGCTCCTCCGGCGGCTACCGACCCGAGGCCTAAAGCCCACACCATACCGTGGTGTGAGGGCCTGGCGTCGCTTGCTGCGCGCCAGCGCTCGCGCATTTTGCTAGTCGGTCTTCGGTATTTCTCTGCTTTCGTTTCTCGCTCCTTCTGCCATTATCAAGCTGTCCCTTCTGCCTGGAATATCCTTTCTACACCATTCTGGTGGAACTGTGCGTCACCCTTACTTATTTCAGACCTCTGGCCGTCTGGAAGTCCTTCCAACCCCCCACCCATAGGCCTCTTGTGTACCTAACACATCATTTATTTATTGAGACTGTGACTCCATCTTTACATTCCTGGTGCCGGGCTCAGGATGTGAGAGTGTTATCATATCTGAGCTGGGGGAAGGAGGGAAAGACCCTGTTGTCAGGCTAGCCTTAGTATCTTTCCACCTTGGACAGGGGTCCCCGACTTAAGGTCTAGTCCCAAATATCTTCACCGGTGTGCTCCCTGTCAGTCTGGACCTTCATGAGCCCCAGAATCCAACATGAATAGTTTGGCTTTTTGTGGAAACTTGGAAGATTGGAGTGGGGGGATCCAGAGCTGGGGCAGGTGTACCCCTGCCGTGGCACTGAGGTCTGGAGCAGTGCCCACTGGGTGCTTCTACCATCCAGAATGGTCTCCCGTGCTCAGCCTGACACCTTTGGTTTATCCACTGCAGGAAACAGCAACCCCTCCAGGCTCTCCTACAGCGCCTCCAGGGACTTAAACGTGCCTCAGCCACGTGATTACCCTGATCTGCCTGCTGTGATGAGCAAAGGTCGGAGAGGGACTAGATCTCAGCAGAGACAGCAATTCCTGAGCACCCACCCCCCAGCGCTTCCAGAAATGCAGTGCAACATGGACCAGCCTGTGAACATTTGCTCCTCCTCAGGTGAGGCAGGGAAAGAAAAGCTGAGAGCTTGGGAGTATTGAGTCGGCTAAATGCTGGGGAGGGGGCTTTTAGCACTAAGAAGCCTCTGGACTTGATCCAGAATAAAATCACTCATAGACTTCCAGTCTATGGTTATAGACACACACACACACACACACACACACACACTGTGTATAGGCAAAAATAAGCGGAATTTTGTCCATCTTCCTGGTCTCAGATCAGCTGAGTGCCTGTGAATTGAGAATATGGAGAGGAGATGATCTCTAAGGTCCGTGACTGAAGGTTTCTGGGTTAGATTTTTGGAAAAAACTGGGCCTGGGCTGCACACGCAGGCACTAGATTGCCTCTGGCCTTGTTCCCACCTAAGGCTGCAGGCCCAGAGCAGCCTCTTCTTTCCAGCTATGATCTAGGATTGTGGGTAATGTAGTCCAGTGGCCAGCTTCTCTGTGGTGCTTTTTTGCCCTCCCTTCATCTCCTTCCGGCTGCCAGCTACCACCCACTTCTGCTCCAGGCTGAGGGCAGGACAAGGTGAGAAGGCGGTGCTTACTCCTTTCAGGGTTGGGAGTTCCCCAGCTGGAAACCAGCAAGCTATTTATAGCTGAGCCTAGCAGAGGAGGAAGGCCTGAGAGAGGCTGGGGAGTTCTGGCAGCTTCTTCTCCAGCTACAGAATTTGCAGGAACCCCAGGCCTCTTCTGGGGAGGCCTTGTGTTCAGTTCTGGGTTGACAGGGATTTGACCCTGGAAAAACCCTATGGAGCAGTAGGGTTCTGTCTTGAGAGAGACTGATACTCCAATGGCCCTGGGTCCTAGCTTTTAGGCCTCTCTGTGGTGGGGATATTTGGAACCTGAGTTCCAAATAAGCTGAGACTTTTTGCATAAAAAGCCAGTGTGACACCCAATATGACAGTTTCTTGGGATTTCTTTGCACTTTTCTTCTCCTTAACCATATTATTTTCCTGTGCTTACCTCCTAATTCTCTTTTAGGACAGAAACCAAACCTTATCTTATCAATGGCACCAACCCTGTATTTATGCTATAAATGAGTGATCTTGCCCAAAGAAAAGCCAACCCCCTGCAACAGTACTAGGGGTGTGGGTACTTTTGTTCCCCCACCCACCCAATTCTCTGCTAGTGCCCTGTGCTTTTCCTATCAAGCATCAAATCTTTGTTTGACTGGGTCCGCCACTAGATTGGATACTCCTTGTTGACATAGACGATGTCTGCCTTGTTGTTTATTATATTGCTGTTACCTATACAATAAACAGTTGTTGAATGAATGAATGTGAACTTATGATAGCTAATTCTCTAGATGGAGTATTTGATACATGCTTCATTGTCACAGTGTTTTACAAATTGGAAAACAGTTTCAGCTATTTACATATCTTTTACCAAGGTCTTGATAAGTGATAGAGCTGTGTTAGGAACTGGTGTGTGACTTCGGAGTAGTGCTTAACTGTGGCATGAGACTGACTGCCTGTTTGCTGGCACCCAGTAGAAACCTCTGGCTCCCCAGCAGCCAAATGGGTGAGGTGGGTTGGATGAGATACACAGGCAGACATGGGCAAACTGGCCTGGTCCCATGATAGAGCTGGTGCAGCCAGCAGAAGAGCTGCCAGGGAATCCTAAGAATCTTAATGAGAAAGACTTGCTCTGATTTGCCAGAGTGTAAGTCCTGAGGCAGTGACTGTGGGGCCATAGAGAAGCTAGACAGACTCTGAGGTCTGAGCAGCAGTGTGTGGGGGCTCCTTAGCTGTTACCAGGGACCCCCTGACTCTTGAGTCCAGTAGACATTTTTTCAGTCTTCATTTTCCTTCAGTAATTCTCACCAGCATTGACTTGTAAGTGACTGTCTGTGTGTTTTTTT
Organism: Moschus berezovskii; assembly: GCF_049115385.1. NCBI lineage: Eukaryota > Metazoa > Chordata > Mammalia > Artiodactyla > Moschidae > Moschus > Moschus berezovskii. Next base: position 62,184,606 of record NC_142467.1, on the reverse strand, counting down.
TTGTTTTGTAATTTATTTGACTGCATTGTTGTGGCGCACAGGATTGTCTATAGCCCAGAGCACGTAGGCTTTTTATTTGCAGCATGAGGGCTTAGTTGCTCCATGGCATGTGGGATCTTAGTTCCCCAACCAGGGATAAAGTCTGAGGCCCCTGCATTGGCAGGCGGATTCTTAACCCCTGAACCACCAGGGAAGCCCCCGATTATCTCTTCTTGAAGGTTTTTCTTTCATTGCTTACATGTCTTGATGTACAACGCTCTATTTGGATATTAAATGTTCCAGTACTACCCTGGTGGTCCAGTGGTTAAGAATCTGCCTGCCAATGCAGGGGACATCAAAGGATCCCACATGCTGTGGGGCAACTAGGCCCATGTACCAGAACTGTGGAGCCCTCACGCCCAGAGCTTGTGCTCTGCAACAAGAGAAGCCACTACACTGAGAAGCCTGACCACCACAATGAACAATAGCACCCCCGCTTGCCGCAGCTAGAAAAAGCCCCAGCCTAGCAATGAAGGCCCAGCATAGCCAAAAATTAAAAAAAAAAAAATCCTATTAAAAAAAAATGTTCCAGTACTTCAAGACTCAGCCTCATGCTCTCTTCTCAAACTGCCCTGTGCCCAGAAGGATCTTTTTGAGAAGCAGATCTGCATTTGTTACCCTTCTACTTAAAACACCTCAGCAGCCTCTCCTATTCCTCAAAATTTCAAGGTCTCAGCAAGGCTCTTGAGGCTCAGTCCGGACTGCCTATTCTGGCCTCCCTTCTCGCTTCCTCCAGCACATTGCCCTTTCATTCTTTGAGCTTCATCCACACCTCTCTCCACCTACCTCGTTAACTGTAGTCTTTGCCACCGCCAACATATTCTCACTGCCTGGGATGTTCTTCCTCTTCTTCGTCTAGCTAATATCTCCTGTGCTCAATTAAAGCACCACTGTCTTTAGAAAAGTTGACAGCCAGGTCAAAATACCCTATGACAGACACTGACCTGTGGCCCTCCCTCAGGTGATGATTGCATTTGGGGTTTCACATTCACTGGGATAAGGCATTGGAAGCTCAATGGCTGTGTCTCTTTTACTTATGACTGCATTGTAGGGTTTAGCACAATGCTTGGCTGTAGTAGGCTGTAGTTATTAATATTTTATGTGACAAATGAAATAGCTTAGTTTATTTAACAAAGCATCCTATTTAAACCTTTAAGAAATTGAAAGAGAAGTGAAACATCATGCTCAAAGTCATGCAGCTAGTAAGTAGCAGAGTTGGACCTAGATACGGCTCCAGTGTCTATTGCTAACCTCATGCACAGTGTTTTCCTTCCACCTGTGAAGTACTTTTTGAGAGTAAGAGAAACAGAAGAAGGGAGAAAGTATCTGAGAGACAAAGGGACTCCCTCTCTCTATACTCAAGGAAATGTAAAGTGGGAGATTAAGAATGAAAGATTACATTTCACCAGAAAAGATATATGAATGGCTTGTAAACACATGAAAAGATGTTCAGCAGGAAAATGAAAATCAAAACCAGAATGACACCAGCAATGAACAATCCAAAAAGGAAATTAAGAAAACTGTTCCATTTACAGTAGCATCTAAAATACTAAAGTATCTGGGAGCAAGTTTAACCAAGGATGTAAAAGATTTATACATAGAAAACTGCAAAACACAGTTGAAAGAAATTAAAGACCTAAATAAATGGAAATGCATTTTGTGTTTATTAGAAAACTTTTTTTAAAATTTTTATTTAATAAATGGTACAAAGCATAATGCCAAAAATATTAACAGTTAAAATTTCACCAAATGAAAAAAATACTATAGAATACACAGTTGCAAAAAGCTACATTAAGTTATTTTACAACTGCCTCAAGCTGCAAAAAGAAAAAAAACCCAATGCCATACCTAAGTTATCCCTCTCTCAAAATAATGCCATTTATATTATAAACCATGAGCTCCCCATCAAAAGACAGGAACTGCTTTTGTTAATTCATATATATATATATATGACTGTATCACTTTGCTATACACCTGAAACAAACACAACACTGTAAATAAAATATAGTACAATATAAAATAAAACAGATCTTTGGGGCTTTACACTGAGTTAGAGTTCCTATCATAGGGATAACAGCACCACATATCAAGAAAACTTGATATGTTCAAGATGGTAATGCTACCCAAAGCAATTTGGAGATTCAGTGCAATTTCTATCAAAATTCCAATGTCACTGTTTGCAGATATGGAAAAGTTCATCCTCAAATTCATATAGAATTTCAGGGATCCCTCCCAGTACCTTCGTGTGTTCACCACACTGGAAGTTCTCGAACTGCATAATTTGGAGGTTTTTATGGAAGCATCATTATGTAGACATTACTGAGTAAATCATTGGAAATTGGTGATTTGATCTCAAGCCCCTTTCCCCTCTCGGGGTAGGGCTGAATGTTCCAACCCTGTAATCCTATTTTTGTTGTTTTATTTGGCAAGCAGCCCACATCTTGAAACTATCTGGGTATCTCATTAGTGTACCAAAGACATTCATCACTCAAGAGATTCCAAGGGTTTTAGAGAATGTCTTTGCCAAGAATAGGAGACAAGGACCAAATGTATATTGCTTATTATATCACACTACTCAACAGTAAAAAGAAACGAACATGCATCTACATGGATGTATGTAAAAAAAATCCGTCTAAATGAAAATGGACTGGAATGGGTGAATTTAACTCAGATGGTTCGGGGCGGGAGGAGAAGGGGACGACCGAGAATGAGATGGCTGGATGGCATCACCGACTCTGTGGACATGGGTTTGAGTGAACTCCGGGAGTTGGTGATGGACAGGGAGGCCTGGCGTGCTGTGATTCATGGGGTCGCGGAGAGTCGGACACGACTGAGCGACTGAACTGAACTGAAATGAAAAAAGCTAAGTGAAAGAAACTTGATGTAAAAGACTGCTTATTGCATTATTCCGGTAACATGAAATTTCTAGGAAAGGCAAAACTATTGAGACAGAAAGCAGATCATTGGTTGCCTACGGTTGGGAGTGAGCAAAGGTTGACTACAGAGTGACATGAAAGACCTTTTTGAGAGGTGGACATTAGATTATGTAATGTTTGCATAACTGTATGAATTTATTTTTAAAAAATCACCAAACTATACATGCAGTGGGTTGATTTTATAGCTTGTAAGTTATACCTCAATAAAGCTGTTAATAAACAAAAATGATAGCAGGTTTAAAAAAGTATTTTAAAATCTGAGTAGTTTCCTGGCCTTTGGGTCAAGTCAGGACCAACATATCTGCCTTTTGAGACTCGCCTGTCACCTCTCCAGGGCAGCCCTGGCTCACCAGGCAGCTTGGCCACCCCCGGATGAAGTGGAGGTGCCCTCCTCTTATCCTCTAATACTCTTCACTTTTATTATAATTCTTGCTGTCTCCTGCTGGAGGGCAGGGGCAGGGACAGTGACTGTTTCTCACCGCTGTGCCCCAGCATCTTGCACAGGTCCTAGAACATAGGACATTACAGACATAATGTTTGTAAATACTTGTTGAATGAAAGAATGAGACCAGAGTTAACCCAAGCACAATGTAAGGAGTAGAAGTGGCATTGAGAAATGTCTGTGAGGAGACTGAGTTTCTGAGGACCTTTGCTTAGTTCTTCAGGGAGGAAAGAGCCCATTCCATGTCATCTGTCTGTAGAATCCACGTTTGACAGGGGTGTGAGGGAGGGCCTCTAGCCTTCAGGACTTTAGTGCAACTCCTCTTCCTCAGGTGACATCCTGTCCTTTTAAAAATAGAGTGCCCCTTTGCAGGCCCTCCAGTGGGGATTGCTGTGTAAGGGGGTTGGTTCATCCCAGTCCGCAGGGGAGCCTAGCCTGGGAATGTGCTCAGGTCTGGACAGATGTTTAACTTGGGGTAGGCTTTCTAGCATCAAGCCCTGATTTCTCCTTGTTCTCAAGGCTGGCTCCCACCTCCCTTCCTCCATGGAGCAGAATATTCCTACATCTTGGGTTTACTTCAAAAGATCCTTGCCATTCCTGCTTGGAGAGCCTCTCTGAAGTTTCCACTTTACTTTTCTGGGGCTTCAGGCTCAGCTGGTAAAGAATTTGCCTGCAATGTAGAAGCTTGGGTTTGATCCCTGGGTTGGGAAGATTCCCTGGAGAAGGGACAGGCTACCCACTCCAGTATTGTGGCCTGGAGAATTACATGGGCTGTATAGTCCATGGTGTCGCAGAGTTGGACACTTTGACTTTCACTCACTCAGGCTTCCTTGAAAATGGGGTTGCCCCCTGGGTTTCCTTTGGGTGAGGATAAAGAATCAAGCAGAAGGGGCTGAGCCCAGGCAGGGTTTCTCACCAGAGTGGAAGAGCCAGAAGTCTGACTGTAAGGGAAACCTAGATGGTGGTAACATGGAACCCTGGAGGCTGGAGAAGCAAGTTAATCTATACACTCAAGCCAACCCTGACTCACAGGGAAGTGACTTCAAAACAACTTGCATAACTCCACCTGGATATTGGCCACCTTTCCCTTCCCAGCTCTGTCTTTGACTTCGTGCCACTCCCTTATTCTCTGATCCTCCCTTTTCTCATCTCTAACATGGAGGAGAAGGGGCTTAGATGAAGAATAACAAGGTGTCCCACATTTGGTAAGAGCACTGAATTTGGAGCTCTAACAGCTGCTCATGTTGGCTCTCCTCATTTGCTGCATGAGCATGACAGGTCGTTAGGCTACTCTTTGGGCTTCAACTTTCTTATCCCTTTAACTAGGAGTTTGGGATGGTGAAGTCCAAGCCCCCTACAAGTGTTGAAATTATGATTCCTTAAGTAGTGAAGGGGTGTGGACAAAGGACTAGAGTCTGATGTCGCTCTTGTCCTGTGAATGGGTTTTAGGCTTTAAGGTAGCAGCGTTGCCTTCCTCCCTTCATCCCCAGGGTCGCTCAGTGAAGCAGGAGTCAAGGGTCCCCCAAGAAGTCTTGTTCTCCATACTGTCTCATCTCACCCAGCACTGATCCAACTCCAAAGCTGATTTCATCTCTGAAGTGTTTGACTGACAGAAGCTCCTCTCCTGGCACTGCCTTTGCTCTCTTCCTTCCAATCTGGGCCCAGTTCTTAGGTTCAGCACCCCCAGCCCCTCTGGCTGGGGATTTCTCCTCAGCTGTACACCCTGCAGCAGAATTAACTCTTCTAATGCATTCTCTGCTGCTTAGTCGCTTCAGTTATGTCTGACTTTGTGCAGCCCTATGGACTGCAGCCTCAGGCTCCTCTGTCTATGGGATTCTCTAGAAGCCGGAGTACTGGAGTGGGTTGCCATGCCCTCCTCCAGGGGATCTTCCCCACCCAGGGATTGAACCTATGTCTCCTATACTGACCTTTGAGTGAAACCCAAATTCTGAGTAAAAACCAAACTTGAATGAAGGGTCAAACTAAAGTTGTGTTCTAGATACTTTGTGAATCAATTGTAACCTAAACATTCATTATATTACACTGTTTCTATAATGGATGTTCATGATGACCTTAAAACGTTAGTTAAATGATGCTTTTAGGTTTTTCTTCTGTATTTCTGAAATTTCAAAAATTTCCTTAATGAACGTCTTATTTTAAACCTCTTGCTACATCAGTGTATATTTCTTATGAGAAAGGGTATTCTCTTACATAACCACATATAGTTATCAAGTTCAGGAGATCAGAAACATTGATACAATATTTTATCCATAGTCCACATTTCAATTTCATTAATTGCCCTCTGACAGCATATTTTTTTAAGAGCAGGGGCAGATGCCCTAGTGTTTGAGAAATTCCATTATGTGTATACATTCTTCTTTGAAGATGCTGGATCCATTACAGGGATCCTCTACAAAGTCCAAGGGAACTTCTTTTATCCATTCTCAACTGTGGCTGTGACTGAGCTGTCAAAACATGTATGTTCTGAGGGAAGGACATAATTGCTAGATGAATGTCTTCCAGATGCAATCCAAGTTGTTGGTTGTCTCTGAAAGCAGAGGTTGGTGAGGTGAATTGACTGGTCTTCTTAGCAGTAGCAACACCTGTTCTGTCTTCTCGAGTGAAGAATGACCTGTATTTGCATTGGCTTTAGAACCAAACGGGCAGATATACAACAGAATGAGGCACATTATTTTTCTAAGGATTAAATGAGAGAATGCACGTGACATAGCATCTTGCCTGGTACATGGTAACTGTCCAACACATGTTAGTGATTGTAGTTATTCTTCAGATGTGCTACTCAAAGCCCTGGTTCTCCTCCCTGTTCACTCATCCTTGCTTCCTTTGGTAGTTTGCCTATAGCCAAATTTTAAAGTTAAACAAGCTGTCCCAGGAATCTGTTAATGCTTGTCAGAAATCTCCCCACCGGAAGCAACTGTTTTCCACAACTAGTATCCTTAACTCTAGCACCACCTTGTGGTTTCCAGTGCAAATTCACCCAGACCACTTACAGAAGACCAAAATTGGTACAGGTGTGATCATCTCCCAACTGAGTTCTTGCTAAGTGCCACTGTGTATTTCACGTGCCTTATTGCATTTAATCCTTACCACAGTCTATAGGGAGCAGGCATTGTTACAGGTAGGGAAGCTGCTGCTCAGAGACATGGCCAAATGTGTCTAGGCAGGATCTCTATTCATCAGATGGCAGATCTGCTCACTATTATATCCTGATAGCTTTACAGTTGGAAAGGCTCTTTGAGATTCAAACTCATCCTTTCACTGATGGAACTGAGAGATAGGAAGGGACTTGCGTGAAGTCATAAGTTCAACGAATGGCAGAGACAAAACCAGAGATGTTTGCCTAAAGAGCCGATTCTTTATCCTGGGCTCTTCACTTGGTAAGCTTGGTGAGCTTACCAAGCAATTTGACTAGAACAGAGTTCTCAGACATGTTTGGAGTTGGTCAGAACCCTGGAGATAAGCTGTCTCCACATATACTCCCAATGCCAGTTATTTGGCCCACATCCTCAATAACTTTGGCACCCATTACTTCCACACCTCTCGGTTGGTCAGTTCTGTGTCCCTGGGAGGCAGTCCCGTCAGGGTGGACTTGGCAGGTAGGAGTCCCAGCAGGCACACACTCAAACTGGCAACAAGGGAGAAGCTGGCATGAAGCTTACATTCTATCTTGGCATTCAGCCCTGAATACACTATGTCTGTCTGGGAGCACCATGGCATGAGAACTGGAGCCAGGGAACAAAAGATGGCAAGTGCTGCAGGCCCAGACAGGTGAGCACAACAGCCCACATAACCGGCACTACAGTGCTGCCTTCTAACTTTTGACTTCAGACAGCAACTAGGGGTAGAAAACACTACCTCTGCAATGCATGGGCATGTCTGCCTCTTCCCATAGGGTGACTGGGTTTCATCAAGGCTGTTATCTAAATCAGATGAGAAACTGGACAAAATTATGCTGAAAAAGCAAAGTGACTGAAGAGGTTCCCTTACTGGTCAGCTTTGTTAATACTTCTTAAACCTGGACAAAGAAAATTAGCACCACCTTGGTACTTCAACTAGGCTTTCTAAACTACTGAATAGGAGCTCCACTTTTGGGAAAAGCAAATGAAAGAAGAATCCTCTTCTGTTTTAACACATCCTAGAAGCTCTGTTCCATTGAGCTAGCCTCTGACTTGCCCTTGAATGAGGTTACTGCTCTTCCACAGGTACCAGGTATGCAAGATCAGAGCAGGGGAGGCTTAGTTTCCACCTTTCCATCTGGATCATGCTGTTGACTCAAAGGCACGTGTAGAAAGAGAATCAATTTTGGAATTAAGCCTGGCATAAAATTTGGCTTTGCCACTGAAGAGCTGCTACTTAACCTCTTTCGGCCTGTTTTAAAGCAAATGTAGTGAAAGACAACTAAATCTATGGCTGAAGAGTAACTGAGGAAATTGCACATGCTTTGGAGAGCTCACTTACACTATCTCCACGGCTCAGATCTTCCTTAGAACAATCCTAAAGAATCTCAAGCACACAAAGTATATTCTTAAATATGGTTTAATACTCTTCTCCATTTCTGTACATCACAACACCAAGATTTTGCTGTTTAGGATCTCTCTGTAGAGGCTATAGAGAATGCAAAGGCTACGGTTTTCACCCCCTCTTATTTATGTGTTTGTATTGTGTAAGTGTAATACATATCAGTATATATTGATACACACATCAATATATAATGCAATATATATCACTGAAGAGAACACATTGATTAAAGAAATACAAAAATTTGGCATCATTTCCAAACTTAAATAGTAAAAATAAAAACTACAAAAGGAGCTGCATACCCTAAATGTATCATGTGAAACAACAAGCATATTCAAAAATGTAAATTTACATCCAATTTCTCTGATCTTGTCATATATCACATTAGACCCATTTACAATGGCAAAACCCTAAGGTACTGCTATGAAGAGAGCATGTTTGCTTGCTCTTGGGTGTTCTGCAAACAAACAGCAGAGCCCAAAGAAAAAGCCTGTTCTGGTGAAGCCTCCCACATTGATGAATACCAAAGAATTGACTCTTACTGGGGGTTGAGACATCAGGTAATACATCGACAGACAGTCATTTGGACCTCAGAGTACAGTGTTGAGAACCAGAAGCTTTACATTTAAGACATACTCCCTTCATTCAAGTGAAACAGGATTACTGGAACGATAGGCTGGTCTGCAACCTGGGAACAAGGAGCTGGTTCAGACCAATAAAGCTACGAGTGACTGAGTCAAGTCAGTGAAGAACAGCAGTCAGGCACTAAAGTGTTAAAAGTACCCAATTTGAAAACCAAATGCACCCCACTACCCTAGCAGTGTGGGGTGATACCAATCGACTTTTGAAACCTTTGGTCCTTCAAAGTCCATTTGGTATACTTTTTTCCATTGCTGCCACTGGGCACGTCCTATACACTTTGCTCACTGTGTCACCACCTCAGGCACCCTGTCTGTGACCTTGCATGTTTGCTGGGGTCAAGTCTGATTTACAACCCAGCTGTGAAGCCTAAGCTTCAGGTTTTCAGGTCCACTTTTGGGTCCAACATGGTTAAGTCCTTGGTGCCAGAAGCTGTGTCCCCATCCCTTCCCACCCTTGCCCTTCCCACCCTCCTCCCATAATTTCTCCTATGAGAGGTGCTTGTAAGTCCCATATTTGAAACAGATGCTCCAACCCCACCAGGAGGTCAGGGGTTTACAATTACATGCACAGTCATACATGTCTCTTCTGTCGTTCCTGTGAAAAACCTTGCAGTTCATTTTTTAAAAATCAAAACATTCACATAATCTCATGCCATCCAACACAAGGAAAACACAACCACCTCCCTTTTGCAAGGATAGATCCAAGCAAAATAAAATATTTAAATGTCTTTGCTTCCACTTAAATTGCATGTTTTATTTTCTCCCAATTCCAGCAATAGCATAGAAGTCCCATCATATCCATCCCAAACTGGTTTCTAGTATGCAAGATTATGTGAACCCTTGTCAAAGCAGTTGATGCTAAGGGCTCCCAAACCCTGGGCGCAAATGCGCCTGCAAAACAGATGGAAGGAAACAGAGCAGTGGCCCAAATGTTTCATGTGTCAGTTTATCTTTGCAATGCAATCTGCATCCTTGAAACTGACAGCCTGGAGGGGAGGGGTAGTGTTAGGGAGTGAAGTTGAAATTGCCTATTAGCTCACCCTTTCAACATTAAACAGAGACCGAGAGAGAAATGGTTCCAACATTTCACCACATATATTTCTTCTTATGCAGTCTAAGCTGAGAATGCCATGTAAATGGGTCACTGCGAAATGCAGCAATTTAATTTTTCTCCAATCAAAATAAGAAACAAACCAGTATGATCTCATTTCTATTAACTTTTGAAGGTTTACAGCAGTTAAAGTATTTTTGCTTCTATGTATGAAGGTTAAAAAAATCTTTTTTTTTTTTTCCATAAAATACAAGAGCAACCAATTTCACCATCGAGTAAAAGTAAAAACTGGGATTCTTTTTAAATTAGTCCAAAGTGGCATTTAGGAACTTAGTTGTAGGCTGCTGCGCTGACATCATGACAAACCAAAGTGTAGGGTTGGGTCTGGTTTTGTTTCGGTTTTCTTTTCAATATCCAATGCTCATGGATTAAGTTCTGGAAATGTTCCAATTGTAAGGCAGGGATCTGTTTGGATTCCACCACGGGTATGCTCCTTGGGTTGGATGCTGGAGGGTGAGGCACGTTTTGCCGGACCCATGTCGACTACCTAGTAGTCATCAAGGTCAAAAAATTCATCATCTCCTCCTTGGTATTCCATTCCCTGGAAATCTACTCGGTACCGCAAGATACCTATGGGAACAAACGAATAGTAAATAGCTGTGGTTGACAGAACTGGAGGGTGGGGAGCAATCCCCTTGCAGAATGCAAGGGGAGATGATATATGAGCACACCACTCTGGAAGTAATGATATTTTTTGGATACATAGGAAAGGTTGTGGCTGAGACCCAGGCTTTTAGTTTTCTGATTTGCTGCTGCTGCTGCTGCTGCTAAGTCGCTTCAGTCGTGTCCGACTCTGTGCGACCCCATACACGGCAGCCGACCAGGCTCCGCCGTCCCTGGGATTCTCCAGGCAAAAACACTGGAGTGGGTTGCCATTTCCTTCTCCAATGTGTGAAAGTGAAAAGTGAAAGTGAAGTCGCTCAGTCGTGTCCGACTAGTAGCGACCCCATGGACTGCAGCCCACCAGGCTCCTCTGTCCATGCGATTTTCTAGGCAAGAGTACTGGAGTGGCTTGCCATTGCCTTCTCTGATTTGCTACTTACCTCCAATTCCACCAAATCCTTTGACAAACTGGGATCCTTCTTGTGACTTATCTGTGACAATTTCCAATGTAGCTCCAAATTTTTTATAGTTGTTGGCAAACCACTCCAGAAGGGGCATGCTCTCAATCAGCTCATGTTCTTGTCCTGTCTGCAGGGGCAGCCATGAGATACAGAAACAGCAGGATTAAGATATATCAAGACATGGATACTTGGTACCCTGCCTGCCAACATTCTCCCTCTTCCTCTCAGATCTATGGTGTGTTAAACTGTAAGCAAATTATGGGTTCTGTGACATAAACGCAAACAGCACAGAAATTTTGATTACTTCAAACAACATTCCTCCCCAGGCTATTCATACACACTTGGCAGTTTTTCAATTTATGGTTCCTCCCATTGTCTTGAGAAGTCAGGCTGTTACAAAGTATCTCTAGACAATACTCATTCAACAGCTAAGAGACAAGCCACAACTGCTTTTTGGAGGAGCCTTGTAAAAAGCCAAGTTGTCCAACTCAGAATTTGAAGATGCTACCAAATAAAAGGGACCTGTGTTGAGCAAGTAAACTTTTTTATAAAAAAAAAAACAAACCCAGGGTCACCATCACCTGGCCTCCTTCCTTGGAATCAGACCATTATGTGGCATATGGGAGTGGACCACCTCTTGGTACTCCCACTGCCGACAAGTAGAGGTCTGGTTTCCCGAGGCTGATGCTACTCTATGCTACCAGTGCTCTAACATACGGATTTATGTTTCCTTGCATGTATCATCAAAGCACATAAACAATCACATACCTCTTTGTCTGTAAAATGAGACTTATCCTTCTCTTGTTCTGGAGTTAGATAGAGAATTTTCTCCTCTGCAGTATTGGGGGGAAAAAGAATGTGTTAACCTGCTTCTCAGATACTAACAGGTATAAGTTCCATGAGGTGAAAATTAGATTAGATGAAAGGACTCCTGAACTGATTCTATCAACCTTTTCATAAGCACATTAGTCCGTATGCAGTGAATGAATGTCTACCAGGTATACTGGTCCTATTATAAGGAAACATCAAAGACTTTTAAGATACAGCCCTTGTCCTCAAAAATCTTAGACAGACATTTATCAGTTCAATAGGGTACAGGCTGGGAGTGGGGAACAAGATATACATCTGCCTTTTGATTGCTCCTGAAATCAGCCACTTTGTCCAATCTCCACCCCAGGCTTCTTGAATACCCAGGCCAGTAACAAATGGAAACCTTATTTACTAATTATCATACCTTCTGTGCCTTGGCAATGAAGAACATATCTCATGATATCCAGATTTTCATAGACTATTAGAATCTCTACAGCTCCCATTTCTAAAGCCTTTAGTGTATCTTCAACTCCAAAACAGTACTTGCCCGTGTCCTGGCTTATTTCATCGAAGTATCGCCCTGAGATTAGGGACAGGTCAATAAGAATGTATATTAATGTTTCTTCTTGTACATATACACCTTCTTACTCAAGATCAGAGAAAGAGAAAAAGTCAACTTAAAAATAAGTGCCAAAAGTTAGTGAAAAATCACACCACTAGTCGAGGCTCCAGAAATTGAGTCTCAAGAGGTACCAGTTGGGCCAAGTACATAATCATTTGGAAATGTGTGTTTATCAAATTGGAAAAACAGCCAAACAATGGCCCTATTAATCTTTAATTTGAGCTTTTGAATTATTTATCACTCTAAAATAAAGGATAATATGGGGAATTTGACTGAAGTTTGGTTCCTACTGACAAAGGGTAAAAACAGTAAGAAAAACAAACATTTGTTATTAATATTAGACGTGACAACTAAAGGATGATTTAAAATAATGATTCCATCGAGGAGGATTTTAATAAAAATGCTAAACCTTCCTCTTTCACCCTTCTCAGTGTCTTGTTTTGTACATATACACATACAAAAACTTTTCACAGTAAAGAAGTTGTATTTCACCGATACCTATTAATTTCTTCTCTTGAATGAACTTCACGTTGGAGAGGACTTCAGTAGATAATTCAATAGCTTGATTGAATCCATTTTCACCACCATAAGATATATCAACTAATTTTAAGACTTTTGATTGCAACCTCTAAAACAAAACAAAATTAAAAAAAAAGAAAAAGCACATCATTAGTACTTCAAAACACCCTAAGACCTCTTAATGGCATGCAAAACTAGCCAGTAAAACCTCAAGAGGAAGAATATGGGGAAGGTGCCCAATTTATTCATGAACAGATCTCATGAAGATCACCTCCCTAGTCAACTGTATAGAGCATCCTATTAGACTTGTAAAACCAGCTCCTAGTTTCTTTGAAATCAAACTTCAATTTAAAGCCAATTATGGCAACCTACTAAAACCAGGGGCCAACATAGGGCCAAGAAAGATTCCATCCCAAAATGGCTGATTTCAAAAGAAAGTAAGTCCAGAAGTGGGGAATATCTCCTAATATTACTAATAACACACAGAAAATTTTGCCAACACAGAGTGAGGTTTTTAAGATGGAATTTATCACTGTAAAACAGAGATGTGCATGTCCCAGCACTCACAGAACTCAACTACTCCCACCTAGAAACTTACATAATGGAGCATCTACTTCTCACTTACCTGATCAAACATATCAGATTGACTTAGTTCAGTTTTAAAGTCAGCTGATCCAGCTAAAACGAGACCAGCCACATTCACCTTGTCCCCAGAAATAAACAGCTGCACAGCAGTCTCAGCTACTTTTCGAACATAGTTATGTCGCTTTTCCATTCTTAAACGGGCAAAACGCAAGGCTGACTGACCTCCTCTACCTTTGACAAAAAAAGTGATGAGAGAAAAAGGCATTTATTAAGTACATGATACCTTGCTAATTAAAAAGTAAGTATATAACCGTGCTATTTCCCAAGGAAAGGAGAAAATCACTATTCCTTTCAGAATAAAATCGCCTTTAGTGAGTGACTAATTCTGGAGTCAAAAGAGTCACAAGTAACAATGCTTCTCCCACCACCTGAGTTTACTTTCCCCTATTACACAATTTGCTTCCTTAATGCTGGACACAAAGCAAAAGTGTTGATGTTCTCTTCCTAGATTACCATGTTTCTTTGGGAGATCCACAGTGAATTTGTGCAGGACTTCTCTTGTATTTCCTTGAAGTGTGCCAAAAAGTGCACCACTACCATCTATTACAATGAAGCCAAACTTGCTATCATCTGAAAGTAGTGCTGTAAGAGCCTGAAAAGCAAACACAGGTACCACACCATAAATCTCAAAGCTTTGCAAAGTTAAGACAAAATTCCAAAAGGACATACACAAGCACTTTCCACTCCCTCAGAACGGTATGGAGTACTACAGAAAAACCATTTCACAGAGTAATTTAAAGGATTCAGCTATAAATACGTAATTAATATAGACAAATCTGAACCTGATGCAGGAGAAAACCAACAATATCAACATGAAGCCTTTTTACAAAGCTGACATAGGCACCGGAACCCACAACTAATACAGAGTTATAGGGATCAAATTCTTCCTAGGTTGTTTTTAGACTGATGGTGGTCTAGGGAACATAATATTCAAAGTCTAACCTCCAAAAGTTGACTTGCTGCTACCATTAATAACCCCAGCATTAATAGGCAGTATTCACTATGGCTCATAAGAATCTTTTGTAAATCAATCCTAGAATAGGAGTACTGAGGACAAAACCCAGAAACCGTCTATAAAAAGATCTAGTTTTGAAATGTTTCATTTAATTATGTCTTGAGTAACATGAATGACATCAATATCTAAAATTCAATTTTAAAGGTACTATAGGTAATAATTCTGAATTTTTATGAGAGAAATACTTCTGGGTTAGTATTATATCATTGTATTTCTGCCTCCTGAAAGAGCAGATCTTTAAATAGTTCTAGGACCCATGTAGATGCGCAAGAGTTGGCGTCTATAGACATGGTAGATGACTAATTACTAGGTGGCAGCCTCTATAGAGCTAAGAAATTATTACCATACCATTTAACTGAGGAATACAACACCTCTTCCCGAACTGACTGGAAAACAAATTATTCACTAAGAATCACCCTTTAACCAAAGCATACTTGATAATTAGCATTAAGACATGAATATTACCCATGTTAAAAATTTTGCCTTCCAATGCAGGAGGGTACAGGTTTGATTCCTGGTCAGGGAACTAAGATCCCACATGCCACAGAGTGGGGCCAGAATTTAAATAAATAACTTGTTTAAAAACATTTTTTGCCTTATCCCAATTACCTCTGTTATATAACTTGATTAATTTAGGTTTTCAGCAAGTTTGCTCATCAGGGAAAATACTTATCCCTCATAATAAGAATATATAAATATCCTGATTAAACACAACTTCAGTTGTGTTGTTCAGTATGCCACATGTGTATGTAGTTTTTGATTTACCAGTTAGAGCCAAAACAAACAAAGCTAGTTAAGATGAAATGGTATCTTGGAAAAAGTTAAGGTTTAGAAAAACCAATGAAGCTAACTTAGGTAAGTAAGGTAAAACTAGATAACATGAGTATCATGTACAAATCAACAAGACTCAAAATCTGCTTTCATCAAAGCAGATACAGTTAATTGGAAGAGGGTGGCAAACTGCCTCCCCAGTGAAACTTTTGCCAGAAGGAGGCTGTGACAGCCAAAAGAAAAATCAGTCTCCACCATCTATGCAATCGCTCAAGATCTGACTGGAACTGAACTTCCTGTCAAGTTAGCAGAATCATGCATTGTAAACCGTGTCGACAAATGTCAGTTCTAATTCCACTATAGAGGTTTTCCCCTATGTCGATGAAAGGCAAGAGACTGAACTAGAAGCCAGCTGTGAATTTGATTGTTCTACTGTTGACTGATTTAGGTCACTCTAATGAGGTTTCCTTTCTACCCTTAATGTTCATCATATTATGACAGTTCTGTCACTCAAAAAGTTTTTTTTTTTTAATGGTTGGGGGGAAAAAGCTCTTATGGTCCTGACTACTGAAGATTTTTATAATTTGTGAGCTGAAACTAAGACTGCAAGAAATACATTCAAGACAGGGAGGCCTGGCGTGCTGTGATTCATGGGGTCGCGGAGAGTCGGACACGACTAAGCGACTGAACTGAACTGATCATGGATACATAAGGAGACCTAGAGATCAGGTAGTCATTTATTTCTTTGCTTCTAGTTAGTTCTTCAAACCCAGCTTAGCACTTTCCTCAAACATGCTGAATATTCATGTCATTCATTGTCATAATAATGTAAATTTTTTTTGTTTAAAAAAGAGCCAGCCTTATAAAATGGAACAGTTATTTGGAAAACAGCCTGGCAATTGTTGAATTGGTTGAACATAATTACTATATGACCCAGAAATTCCACTTCTAGCTTGTATACCTGGCCCCCCAGTAAAAACAAAAAACTTTGTACATGTATGTTCAAAGCAGTATTATTCATAACAGCCAAACAGTAGAAATGACAATTTCACATTAAGTGAAATGTGGCATATCCATGAATAGATAAAATGTGGAAAATAGTATTTGGTAATAAAAAAGGAACAAAGCATAATACATAAAACAAAATGGATGAACCTTGAAAACACACTAAGTGAAAGAAACAAGCCACAAAAGGCACAGAAAAACAGACTAGGGGTAACCTATAGCTGAGAGGTCTTGGGGTATGGCAGTAGGGACGGAGGAAGGCTGGGGAGTGACTGCTAATAGCTATGGTGGATTTCTTTTAGGGTAACGAAAACATTCTGTTTTAACTTCTTACCTCTGTATGGAATTTGTTGTCACACAAATACAATGATGTATTAATTGGTTTGAAAGGTTCAAAGTCAATGTTGACTTTCTTTTCCTTTCCTTCTTCTGTTACAATTGTACCACAGTAAACAACCAGGCCATTTGGAGGTACTGCAAAGAACAAACAATTTCTCCACTTATATACACACCTAATTTTCCTCAGTTAATAGGAAATGTTCCCACAGCCCATTGTTCCTGCCGCTTTAAGTAATAAATTACATGAAGTAGAAATATCTGTAAATTTCTCAGGCAGATTTCTCTTCCTAATTTTGAAACTTGAGATGTTTTCAAAAGGATTTATTATTTTAAGTATAGTACATACTACTTAACTTGCAAAAAATAACTTAGGGGAAAAAAAAAAAAAGACCACAGGAACACAACTCATGGCTGGGTAAAGAAAGCACTTGTAACCAAAAGCATCACAACAGAATCAAAGTGGAAAATACAACCAAGATAAAGTAGAGGAGGTAAATGATCAAGCTCCAGATTACCTTTGTTATAAAGTTTAAGTCTTTGTTGTACAGATGTAATGGCTCCCAGGACTGAAAGGCGGTTTACTCGTGACTTAATGTTAGATGCAGTTCCAAACTCATCTGCTAACATTTTTGCCACTCGTGAAATCTGGTCTTTGGGAGGAATGATCAATGATATCATGCTTGTGCCATTGCTGTGGAAGAATAGCATTAGAGGTTTAAGTACTACATAAGTAAAGAATTATCATTAGTAAATGGAGTTAAAAGTGAGACCCCTAATACAGGAAAAATAAATCACTCTAAAAGTGACCGTGAAGGTAGGGGCTATACCTCTGTAATTAAAGTGTACCCAGAGCTAGAATAGTGTTTCAGTGTATAGGTGTATCAGTCTTCAACAAAGAGGCAAGACTATACAATGGAGAGAAGCCAGCCTCTTCAGCAAGTGGTGTCGGGAAAGTTGGACAGCGCATGTAAATCAATGAAGACACACCCTCACACCATCCACAAAAATAAACTCAAAATGCTTTAAAGACTTTAAGACATGATACCATAAAACTCCTAGAAGAGAACACAGGCAAAACCTTTTCAGATAACTTGTACCAGTGTTTTCTTAGGTCTGTCTCCCAAGGCAACAGAAATAAAAGCAACAATAAACAAATGGGACATAATCAAATTTATAAACTTTCACACAGCAAAGAAACCATAAACCAAAAAGACAACACACTGAATGGGAGAAAATCCCTGCAAATGATGCGACCAACAATGTTCCGAAACATACAAACAGCTCATACAACTAACTCAAGAACAAAACCCAACACTATCAAAAAATGGGCAGAAGACATTTCATGAAAGGACGCTCAACACTGCCAATTATCACAGAAACGCACATAAAAATTACAACAAGGTATTACTTCCTATCAGCCAGGATGGTCATCATCAAAAAGTCTACAAATAACAAATGCTGGAGAGGTTGTGGAGAAAAGGGAACCCTTCTACACCATAGGCGGGAGGGTGTTGGTAAATTGGTTAAAAAACTAAATACACACACACAGCCATAAAAAAGAACGAAATAATCCCATTTGTAGAAAGAGTAAAGACTTAATGTGGAATCTATGCTAAAGCTGAAACTCCAATACTTTGGCCACCTCATGCGACGAGTTGACTCACTGGAAAAGACTCTGATGCTGGGAAGGATTGGGGGCGGGAGGAGAAGGGGACGACAGAGAATGAGATGGCTGGATGGCATCACTGACTCGATGGACATGAGTTTGAGTGAACCGGGAGTTGGTGATGGACAGGGAGGCCTGGCGTGCTGTGATTCATGGGGTCACAGAGAGTCGGACATGACTGAGCGACTGAACTGAACTGAATGTGGAATCTAAAATATGACACAAATTTATTTACAAAACAAACACTCCGGAAAAAAAACTTATGGTTACCAAAGGAGAAAGGGGTTGGGGGAAGGCATAAATTAAGAGTTTTAGATTAACAGACACAAACTACTATATATAAAGTATCAACAGATAAACAACAAGGTCCTTCTGTACAGTACAGGCAACTATATTCAATATCCAGTAATAAACCATAATGGCAAATAATATTAAAAAGAATGTATATATTCACATATAACTATCACTGAATGTATATGCTGCTGCTGCTAAGTTGCTTCAGTTGTGTTTGACTCTGCTGACCACATAGACAGCAGCCCACCAAGTTCCTCCATCCCTGGGATTCTCCAGGCAAGAATACTGGAGTGGGTTGCCAGTTCCTTCTCCAATGCATGCTAAGTCGCTTCAGTCATGTGTGACTCTGCGACCCCACAGATGGCAGCCCACCAGGCTCCTCCATCCACAGGACTCCCCAGGCAAGAATACTGGAGTGGGTTGCCATTTCCTTCTCCAGAATGTATATATATTGATTTACAATCAACTATACTTCAATTAAAAAAAATTACAGGTGTTTAATTATTTGAATGAATACTAGCTTTAGCTATATGTAAAGACAAAAGGCACTTTACGGGGTACTTGGGAAATGCCTCATTCACCAAGGAATGAAGGGAAAAGCTTTGATAAGGGTGTGACAACAAGACTGGAATTTAACCTTGAGTCCATGGCAGAGGCTTAGAATCTGGTGGTTCTTCAGAGGACGATGCCATAATAGGATGGTGCAACAAGTCTTTCCAAAGTCTAGATGAAATACCAGTTTAATATCCTGGTCCCCTCCTTCAAAATTCCAGGCTCACCACGAAAACTTAGAATCACTAATCCAGCACCCTAAGTATCCTGATAATGAGAAACAAGAGTCTTGGATTCACATAAATATCCCAGTTAGGAAATCTCTGTCACACACACACACCTTTCTCTCTCTCAAAATAAATGTACCTCTAAATGTATTTTACGTATTAATCACTTTTGAGTTTGATTAAAGAGAGAAATGCAGAGTCTGAACTTTCTACAACTAAAAACCAGGACAAAACCCTAACTTATGGAGGATACATCCCCAAGGCTTTGTCACATGGGAGCTCCCTTTTGAACAGTTACCAATCCCTCTAACCTTAATATTGATGCCAACAACATATCTTTTTAACCTAGACATTCTCAAGACTTATTATTAGCATCACAAGTTAAGAAATATTTCAGTATTCTTCATTTTCTTTGAAGAAAATATTTTAAAAATTATCAAAATATACGAATTCACTAATCATTAATCAAAACACGAACCCACTTCAAACCCAATAAGATGGCCACTATTAAAAAAAAAAGTGTTACCAAAAAAAAAAAATGTTGGCAGGATGCAGAGATGTGAAACCCATATGCATTGCTGGTGATAATGTTAGATGGTATATAGCCATTATGAATAACAACATGGCAGCTCCTCAGAAGGTTAAATGGTTACCATGACTCAGCCATTCCACTCCTAGGTGTATGCTCAAGAAAATTAAAAACTTGTGTTCACCAAAGGCACTGCAATGTTCATAATAGTTAAAAAGTAGGAAAAAACCCCATGTCCAACTGATGAGTGGATGTGGTATATCCAAACAATGGAATTATTCAGTAATAAAGAGTGCTAGTACATTATACCAATGAAAAGCAGTAACAAAAGACCACACTTGCACGGTTCCATTTATATGTAATGTCCAGAATAGGCAATTCAGAGATAGGAGCCAAGGTGGAATGGGGAATAACTGGTAATGGGCACATGGGGGTTTCTTTTTGGGTTGAAATGTTTTAAAATTATATTAGTGATCATTGCAGAGTAGTGAATAGTACTTCCACTGCAAGGAGCATGGGTTTGATCCTTGGTTAGAGAACTAAGATCTGGTCTGGTCAAAAAGTTTAAAAAAGTGCTATGGGAAAGACTCAAAATAGAACTTAGTAAGATACTTCCTTTAAGGTTTCTTAATCTGCGAGCTTACAAGAAAATCCAAAGCATTTTCCTGAGAAGTGCTAATTTGTGTTTACCATTAGTAAAAATAATAATTTTATGTTAAAAAAATTATCCATTTTATTAAAAACAAGTAACAATACGAACAGAATTAGAAGTATAACCAACATATACATGGGCTATTACAAGTCCCAAATGTGCCCTGACCAAATCTAATGCCTGGCTTTCTTATAAGATCATTATAAATTGATCCAATTTCATATACCCAGACAAAACCCTAACTGAAAAAGATACACACACTCCTATGTTCATAGCAGCACTATTTACAATAGCCAAGACTTGGAAACAACCTAAACGTCCATCAACAATGAATGAATAAAGAAGACACATAGTACATATATACAATAAATACTACTCAGCCCCACCCCCCGCAAAAGAGAGAGAACAAAATAATGCCATTTGCAGCAACATGGATGCAATGAGAGATTACCATACTAAGTAAGTCAGAAAAGAGACAACTGCCATATATCACACCTTATGTGATAGTGTGGAATCTTAAATATGACACAAATGCACCTACTGACCAGACAGAAACAGATTCACAGACATAGAGAACAGAATTGTGGCTGCTAAGGGGGTTGGGGGAGGGATGGAGTGGGAGGTTGGAGTTACCAGTAAGCTATTATATACAGAAAATAATATTAAAGAAAAAAAATGTATATACATATATATAACTTTGCTGTAATCAAATTGTAAATCAGCTATGTTAATAAAAAATAAATTGAGCCAATTTATATTTTGAAGGCAAAAGCTGATCTGAGCCAAAGTATGTTAAGAAATGTGACTGTTGTTTTACAAACTGTTTCTACTTGATACTTAATGAGTCTATAGGAAAGTTACTTCCTGAGATTCTTCAAGATCATGATCCTAATCATTATAAGTTTTAGTGTCAAAATGAAACAGGTGGGGGCTTTCTTTAGATAAACTGAATAGACTTCCAGAAACACCTAAAACTTTTTACTAATTGCTGAGTGTGTTAACTTCACATATAGCCAATGTCTGGTGGAAGTCTGCAAGAAAAAAATTAGAAAGATGGCTACAGTGTCAAGTCAAATAGGCTTATGTGCCAAGTGTCATAAGAAAGAAGGGAAGAGGCACAGTGGGAACAACATCAAAAAGTAGAGAAAAACCCTAATATTAGCTTTGTAACTATAAGTGTTTGAAATCTGTAAGTGTTTGGAAACTATCTTCCTAGAATAAAATAATCTTCACCAATGTGCATCTTGGTACCAGCACTGGAAAAGAACCTCATAGTTTTCTCCTAGTGGCAAAGTTCACAAGTCCCCTAGTCAGACAAGTTTTCTTTAGGAGACAAGCCGGCTAGGAAGCCCTTCCACAATCAGGATAGTTGCTCTCAGACTGTCAGCTAATGTTGTCTTCAAAACCAGCATTATTCACAACCTTCGTGATACTTTCCTCAATAAACTTGATTAATTTGTGAATTATGAACTACAAATACATGGTAAAGCATGGTGTGTGCTCTGCTGCCACCCCTTGGACAGGGGAGCAGATATTCTAGTCAAAGCGGAGAATCAATCAAACAAATTCATGATAAGCAGCTTTAGTTGTCATCACAAATATAAGCAATGATCATGAAATTAAAAAATCAGACATATACATTTGTAGTGGCCATGTTCTAGTTTCTGAATTAGATGGAAAAAGAACTACCAAATGAAACAAGTTGGTATCTTCTATTTCAAAAGAGAAAAGGCTCTTTACAATCAGTGGGTGTTCTTTTAGCAATCACCTGTAACAAACTGCTGTACTTCCAATACATATCTTGCTAGGGACTAAATTTCTTAAACACTTTTTGATAATTCCTTCTGGAGTTCTGCCAAATCTTACAGGCCAAAGAGGAGAAAAGGAATTTGCTCTAGGAGGGGCTAGAAAAATTAGGCAAGTAAATTTAACTTCAAACTTGTTTTAGATTGTAGGTGTCACCTTATGACATGAAACTATACAAGACAGGGAAAATTTGCAATCTGAATAAGATTGCCATCTGAGCTTTACTGACTCGTATTTGTTTTCAGATGAACAATTCTCAAAAGAGAATTTCTTTACCCTGGGGCTTTTGGACTCTTTAGGGACCAAGAGTTTAGCTACTTCTCAAAAGGGCTTAGTTGTAGGAAATGTAATGAGAAGGGGCTAAAAGGAGAGCAGGGTGGAGGCTCAGAGATCAGAAAGCTAACAGGCAACAAACCCAAAGGACGTAAAGTTTGAGGCTAAAGAGAATGTTGGGATAAATTAACTGACGGGCTGAAATGCCTAAAGGAAGTCCCTAAAGCAGGATAATCATGTGGAGGACAAAACAATGACCTTACGATAAGCAGCTATTTACTTTTCACTGTGGATAGCTTAAGAAGATAAGCATCCATTAAGCAACTTTACTGTATAGCACCAGAATTGGGCTACCTTAAACTCACATCCATTTAACATCCTAGAAAGTACATAGTAGAGATACCTAAGAACATAATCTTGTTGTGGAATTCCACTTAAAAATTGGTAGGTTTCTAATAAGTTAAATATGAAGCTACCTGACAGTTAGTCTTGGCTTCTTACTCATTTTGAATTCTGACTAATGTTTAAAAAAAATTGGGCTTCCCTGGTGGCTAAGACAGTAAAGAATCTGCCTGCAACGTGGGAGACTCAGGTTGGATCCCAGGTCAGAAGATCCCCTGAAGGGAATGGCTATTCCAGTATTCCTGCCCAGAGAATTCTATGAACAGAGGAGCCTGGTGGGCTACAGTCCATGTGGTCCCAGAGTGTCACATATGACTGAGCGACTTTCACTAGTTTCCCTTTGTGCCTCTCTCTGCCCAGTCTTGAGGACTTCCCTGGTGGCTCAGACAGTAAAGCGTCTGCCTACAATGCGGGAGACCCGGGTTCAATCCCTGGGTCGGGACGATCTCCTGGAGAAGGAAATGGAAACCCACTCCAGTATTCTTGCCTGGAAAATCCCATGGGCGGAGGAGCCTGGGAGGCTACAGTCCATGGGGTCACAAAGAGTTGGACACAACTGAGCAACTTCACATTCTGCCCAGTCTGGGGAAACCTTAAGTTTCTGAATTCATCTGACACCACTGGAGATGAGGATACAAGGATTATTTAAATAGATGGCCTCTACTTTAGAAGTTTAAAGGCTTCATGATTTGTATGTTGGCTTTGATAACAGCAAACTAGAAGCTTTTCCAGTAATTTTATGGCTGTCCAAGTGGTTAAGACTCTTGTTTCCACTGCAGGGGGCACAGGTTTGACCCCTATTTGGGGAACTAAGATCCCACACGCCTCACAGAACAGCCAAAAGAATAAAATTTAAAAAAAAAAGGGGGGGGGGGAGAGAAGCTTCTGGTTTTTAAAAATTAAAGTTTTTCCAGGAAAAGTTTCCAAACAAAATAAACACTGCTTTACCCCCCACCTGCCCCCTAGTCAAGCCAATCAAAGTTGCCAGACCAGTTTGTGTAAACACCAAAATAAAACCAAGAAGGCTGAATATTTCATTTGAAGTAGAGCAAAGAGCCCTCAGGGGAGAATGAGAAATAAAGCTCTCACTAAGGAGTTGCTGGCAGTGTAAGCAAACTACATCTTTTAATTTTTAATAGTTTCATCCATGCCTCTGCTTTGTTACTATGTCCCTTTCCCAAAATCAGAAGGCTCTCAAGTCAGTGGATTATGAGGCACACAGCAATGATTCACAGGCAGGCTGTAAAAAAGACCCAACATACAATGTGCTGTGTAAGGTGTCTAGGGGCCTCTGTTCTCAGACCCCTTCTTGTTCTCATCATTTTGGGGGCACGTTCCCTTTTCGAAGAGTTCAGCAGTGCTTCCACTCAGCCTCACTCTGAGAAATAAAACAGCTGGGAGACAGAAGTAGTAGTTGTAAATAGACTAAATATGGACAGTTAAACAAACTAGACACAACTTAGGAAAAGCAAGAGAATTTAAAGAGACAGCTGACAGCTTTCTCTTCCTGCATTCTCAAAGGTAACTGTTGAAAGAAGTTTCTCTCCCTCGAATGGGCGGTCAAGGGTAGTACCACCAGTTACTTATCTAATCCAAGGTTTCATGGCCCTACAGGGAAACATTAAGGTTCAGATTACCATGATTGCAAGGACTCTAAAGAAGAAAACTCAAGGTAATCAGAGCAAAGCTTGGGTTATGGGGTCTATGTTTATGTAGCTTTACAGTTAGAAGTGTTCCAGCCTTTGGATTCAGGAAGCCTGCTCATGCAGTCAGTCATAAGAGTGACAAAATGAAAATCTCAGTAGTCTTTGACTTGTAAAGATCTTACCAGTGCTTATCATTAACAATGCTTAAGAACACTTTAGAAAGAAATTGTGGCACCCACAAGCTTATCCACTGGCCAATTTGCATGAGAACCCCAGAACCCTTGAAGAGCTTTCTGAAAAAGCAAAACAAACAAAAATGCTTAGATACAAAAAGATCTCCTCTTCCTTTGTATTCTGATTCAATAGCTCTTGAACAGGAGGGGTGAGGGTGGTAGTGATTATGGTTGAGAGAGTCTCAATTTTCAAATGGATTGATTTAAATAGAATCAGACTTTAATGCATAACTAGGGTTAAGAATCACTGTGTCTGGCTTCTTTTCTATGCCTTTAAGAAGGACCTCTCAGCCAGCTGAAGTCAAGGAGATTCCATGATCTCACCCCTACTTAAAAGAAACTCAGAGCTCATCTCCTGCAGGTAAGCTGCTGTCATGTATCCTAGCAATAACATAACTACAATGAATTGTGATGGCTCAGATGTGTCCAAACTTTCCCAGCCAGAACACTCTCCTCAAATCACTGTCATCCGTCTTAACACCCCTACTTTCAGATTAGGGCGAGGAGCATTTTAGAGACTGCCTACTATCCTTTCTAGTTGGGATTTAAGAGTATATGCTCAAAAAAAAAAAAAAAGAGTATATGCTCCCCAGGAAGCTATCATCTCAATGTTTGACCGAGATAAGCCTAGGATAGGGATGGTCAAGGTTCCCCTTATCCCCTTTTCAAGCTCACAAAGCTCAACTTAAATTTCAGACACAGCATTTCTGGGATTCACTAGCCTAGTTACATGGTAGGGATCCTAGCTGAAAATGAATTGGTTCCTCTCCAGTTTCTACTACTTCTGTCATTTTATTCACTATGGGTTTTCCATTTTTCTTCTTTAACAAAATGTACAAAGCTAAGTTTAAACTCTGAAACTAAAGCAATTTTTATGTGGGTTTAATATGGGAACATAATAGGATGGTGGTTATGAGCATAAGTTTATGATTGTCCTACTGTCATAACCTGGGCAAATTAAGAATCTCAGTTTCTCCTTACTTCACAAAGTCATGAGGATTCTATAAAAGAATATTTATCAAGTGCCTAGCATGGATAGCAGATAAATCGCTAAATGGTAACTAGATGGAACCTGATAGCTTCTTATGCCCCACCCCCTGTCCTTAAGAGAACCCAAAGAATTAAGAATTAAGGGCACAGCACAGTTGGGAGGCAGGGGAGAGTAGCAACATTGTTAAGTGATGCTATATAGACTTATTTGAATCTGAGTAAGCCTAAAGAGAGATGTAATAGTTAACTTTGTGGTAGGTGATAAAACCACCTTTACTGGGTTACAGGACCTGCCAAATCTTCCAACAGAATGAAAGAACCAAGGCAAAACTCAGTTCAAACAGTATGGTCAGAACACTGTAAGTTATTTTGGAATTCATCACAAGGGAGAAATACAGAAATTAATTCCCCTCTACTTCTATCTGGTTATCAGTCACTTCAAAGATTTGACCTGTTTTTCTCTTTCACTCAAAGAAAGTGTGTTAGTCGCTCAGTTGTATCCCACTCTTTTGCAACCCCATGGACTGTATCCCACCAGGCTCCACTGTCCACGGTAATTCTCCAGGCATGAATACTGGAGTGGGTAGCCATTCCCTTATCCAGGGGATCTTCCCCTCCCAGGAATCGAACCTGGGTCTCCAGCATTGTGGGCAGATTCTTTACCATCTGAGCCACCAGGAGTCATTTCCACCAAATAACTGTGAAACAACACTTCTTGAAGACAAAATTCATTTCAGCACTGAGTGCATGCTTAAACATTTGAGAATGAATAAATGGTTAACAAAACATGACACTTTCAGTATCTTCTTTTGCCACCTTTAAACTGGTTCAACCCCACCTCAAACCTGCTCCCAAATATTACCTGTGATGCAGATAGGTGGGTAGGGCTGCTTTCTATAGAGAGCTTACAGAATACCAAGAGAGGATTCTGTTACTGTTCAAAAAGGCTAGACAGAGTTACTGGAAACTGGTTTTGTGCTACTGATCTCAGGGTTAGATGCCATTGCCAGATGGGATAAGGACCAAGATATGAACACAGTCAAGACATTAAAGCAGCTTCTAACCTAGAAGACACAATAACTCAAAATGTCTCAATATTTTGCAGAAAGTAAAGTTTATAAAAGGCTCATTTTAGTGTTTTATCCTCAAAAGCATTAAGATTACTGTACTCTAAAACAAAACTGTATGTATCTGGTGGAGTATTTTTTTCTACAATTACAGGAATTTACTTTGTCATAAAAGGGAAACTAAAAACAAATCGACACAGTGGAATATTCCACTAGGGAGCAGCAGAAGCTGGAAAATTTCTCTAGTATTCTCACATTAGTGAGAAGCCAGGAGATAGCAATCACAACCAACATTAGGGACCAACTAAGGTTCTACACAGGGCAAGAAAGTCCACTTATCTTTCTTGGCCACTATGCAAGTACTTTTCAAATAAAACAAAAGCCACAGCCTTCCTGTTAATCTTCTTTTTAATACACACATGAGCTTCTGGGGAAGGATTTAGAAGTTATTTCCCTCACCAATGATGCTCATTAAGAACAAACATGTTCAGTATCCAAGTTCTTCCCAGGGTAGATTTGCAAACAGCATGCCTGTTCCCTTTTATCTTTGCTCTCGGGTCTCTGCACATCTGCTCCCTCTAGTAAACTGAAAATCTCCTTGGACAAAAACCCTCCTTTCAGAAGAGAATAGGAGATGTTTCTATTCAGCAAAATCAAAGAGCAAGGCAGTGTGGTATAACAGTTAGGACCAGAGGCTCTGGAATCAGGAAAGTGGGGACAGAATCTAGCATTGCCCCTTGTTAAGACTGTTATATTAGCAAAGCTACTTAATCTCTCAGCACTGCGATTTTTTTCATCCATGAAATGGCAGTAATAGCTTTTTTTATAGAGCCGTTGTGAGGAGTCAAAATATATGCTCTTCAACCCATCTTCAGGAAACTACTTTCATTGGTTGATTAAAACTCAATCTTTCTTGTCCATGAACTTCTAACCCTGTCTTTCCTGAGGATTCTTCTTGCTTTTAAGTAGAGTCATAAAAGTCAGAAAAGGCCAGAGAATGGGACGGTCAAAAAGGAGGAAAACTTTTTTTTTCTTCAGTAAAAAGCTAAAAATATCCAGAGGTATTCAGAAATTAATGTTTGGGGACCAGTACATTTTCACTTCTTGCAAGCTAGTGTTGGGACTGTCACACTCTGTCAAGCCAACTTTACCAGTGAGGCACATATATGCAAATACTCTGCACTATTTCAATACCCTGACAGCTCATCAACTATCTATCAACACAAAGCTTTTGAGTCTAATTTTAGGCTAACTGGCTTTTAATCAAGAATGAATGTCAATGACCATTTCAAAGTTACAGACCAGTTACAGCTCCACTACATCAGTGTGTCAAAGATACTGCATCAGTCAAACAATGCCCAAAGTAACATTCTCGGATGCCTGCCTTGCCTAGGAAATCTGCCCAAGTAGTTAAACAGTCTCTCCATTTTGACCATGCCTAATACTTCATTTAAGACCCAAATAATTTGCTTACACTACACCCCGTCAACATGTACCCTGTTATTCTGAGACCGGAAACGGTTCATAACATCACTCCTAAGTTGTGTATCAGACCATTTTCTCATTGTGTTACACAATGCTTCCCTAAATGTATACGTATCCAACCTACAGCAGACGTTTGATGGAGCTTGTAAGCTGACTAGTTAATAGTAAAAATGCATCTGTAGGTTTCATTTTTCATATACTTAGATGTGAAATTGGGGAAAAATATAAGTTAGAAGGCCACAGACATCAAGAAAAAGACAATCTTCTATTTTGACTAGGATCATTCTTCTAAAGGAAACCTTAAAGGATAAAATGAAAAAACAACTTCAAGGGTTGAAATAAGGACAAAGTGAACATGTAATAGGATGGGTATTACATACAAATTAAGTAGATAAAAGAGAAACAGCACAGCAAGCTTGACCAATCTATCAATGTGAAGCAATCAAGTCTGTTCTTATCCTTGTATCCACAAGGAAAACAATGAAATTATGGCTCTTAATCAAACTCAATTATGTTTTGGAAGAGGTGAGAAAAAGAGCAACCACGCTTTATGTTGATTCACAGAAAAAGATACCTGTTCAGGAAGGGGGGGGTACTTTCATTACTACCTAATAGGCAGTATTAAGAGGAAGCTGTTATGAGAGGGAACTTCTTTCATCATGCTCTCTGAGGACAGCTGCCCACAGAAAAACCTTGTAATTTCCAACCTGGTGGGAAGAATCTTGAACCTCCTCTAAATCCTTTCTCTTCCTCACTAAAAGAGCAGGCTGCTGCAGACTCTCCTAAGAAGAAGGTTCTAGTCTGAGATCCCTGGAGAACGGGGTGGACTCAAAAAATTTCTGCTGCCCAAGTTCAGAGATGGACGGTTCCTGCAGTAGGCCTAGGGAAAAAAGGCCAATTTCTCCTGACTCTTTAAATAGGGCCTGAAGTCATTTAGACCTGCTGTAAAACCCACATTTTAAGTTTTCCCACAACCAAACTCAAAAAAAGGGCCCTCTGCTAAAAGGGTCCAACCAGTGTGTTGTGTGGGGGGCAGGCAGGTTGGGAGGACACTGGAGATCTACACTGCATTCTGCCTTAAACGGTATTCTAATTAGGTCCTCTTGCTTACCTAGGAATGTGTCCAGAGCCAACCTTCCTTTCCTGGAAGGATAAGTGTATCTGCTATTACAATAAGAAGTCTGTCAGAAGTTGAAATTCAAAGAGAGTAATTGTTCATTAGGTTCTCAGTGCACAGAACACCACGCCAGAATACAACAGCCGTTAGGACTAGTTCTGAGTTGAAGCAGGCAGCCTAATACACTTGGAGTAGACTGAGGAACACCACCACACCCTATCAAATACACTCTTATCTGCCCCTTTTCCCTTTACCACCTCAACAGGCCCAGACATGTTGGTAGCATCTATATTTTGACCGCTTTGTGGGAAGTCACTGTAGTTTATGTTCTACACTCCTCTCTTCCCAGGAAATTAAAAATATTCTAATTCTTACTTTTCTCTAGTGGGGTCTTTTACCTGTGTAACTATCAGACAGGAAAGGCAGGGAAAGCCAGAAGAGAGGATGAGAAACACGTTCTTTAAGAGCCTGAATATCCTGGTATCCAGTATGAAAAACTACAAAGTATCATTCTAGTTACAGCCACCTGTAACTAGGATATGGATAACTAAAAAATAAAACCACCTGAAATTCATTGCTTTGAGACCATTCCAAGAATCCTTTAGGTGAATGCTCTATTAATCAGCAACTTCCACCTAGGGAAGGAACCCAAACACATTTTACACACTTTATTCAAATCATATAAACAACCTATCTATATTCTATTTAAAAAACCCATTCATTGATCTCATAAAAATACTAACTTTAATTCAATATAATGTGAGGGATTTTCTGGAGATTTTGATCTGTCCCTGGCTTTTAGAAAGCTCTTAAAAACCTTAGAATTTCCTGAGATGGGGAGTGTTTTGTAATTATTCATAAGGAGTCCCCAAGGAGCATACCTGAGTTTATGCCAATGAAGTGACTAGGGTGTGGCCCCTAGGCACAATTAGGATGGACCAGTCACCAGAAAGACCAAGTTTTTTGAGGGCTGAACTTTCAGTTCCATTCCCAGACCTATGGGAAGGGGTAGTTGCAGAGTAATCTATATAAAATTCCTGAACAAGATTTAATGAACTTCTGGGTTGGTAAACTCAGATGGCATACTCCAGGTTCACAAGGACAGAAGCTTCTGCACTTTGACCCTTACAGACCTTGCCCCATGTACCACTTCATCTGGCTGTTCATTTATATCCTTCATAACATCCTTTGTAATAAATCAGTTAACATAAATAGTTTCCCTGAGTTTTTTGGACCCTTTGAAAGCAATGGCAAGCCACTCCAGTACTCTTGCCTAGAAAATCCCATGGATGGAGGAGCCTGGTAGGCTGCAGTCTGTGGGGTCGCTAAGGGTAGGACACGACCGAGCAACTTCATTTTCACTTTCACACATTGGAGAGGGAAATGGCAACGCACTCCAGTGTTCTTGCCTGGAGAATCCCAGGGACGGGGGAGCCTGGTGGGCTTCCATCCATGGGGTCACACAGAGTCGGACACGACTGAAGTGACTTAGCAGCAACATATCATTGAACCCAAGAGGTCAGAGGAACCCCCAAGGCCCAGGCTTGCTTTGGCATCATATGTGTGGGCAGTCTTGTGGGACTGAGCCTTGTGGGATCTGATAGTAACTCTGGGTACTGTCAGAATTGAATCCAACTGTAGGAATATCTTGTCGGTGTACAGTGAGACTTGAAGAACTGCCTGGTGTGGGGAAAAAACCCCACACATCTAGTATCAGAACTTCTCAGAGGAGAAAAATTGTCCCATCCTGCTGTGCATCCTGTGTCCCCACCCCTACCCATATATATCTGGGGGCAAGAAAGACAGTCATGTAAAGTCAGGCAATTTATTTCCTTCAAGGTATCTACAAGTTATTTTTAACAAAAGCTTTAAAAATGTCCCCAAACCACAGAAGGCTCAAATGAAGCTTAGAAACTGCCCTGATCTTTAAACATGGGTTATCTAGCTGAGCCATCTAGCTGAGCCCTCATTATATATGAAATATATGATTCCCTGAGGAAGAATAAGTGAAAGAAAAAAATATTCTAATACTCAGAGACATAATTTAGCCCAGATTCATCTTGTCCATTCCTTGGTTATATTCATCACTGTCCTTGGCATAACAGGCTCTGGTTATGATTTTATTACCTGAAAACTACAAAGCTTCCAACACTATTTCTGGGGCTATTCTCGCAGGTTCAGAAACATTAAACAACCTAAATTTGCCACTTACCTTTCTTCTACATATCTTCACCTGATTTAGTTCCTTATTGAAAATATCTACAATCATGGTTTCCATCTACATGGCCCTAGGTCGAGTTTTGGCTTATGTACACATCTGTCCTCATTTACGCCAACTATGGAGAATACACCAAGAGCAACCATAAACCAGGAAGAACTATAATTAATTTTAAGTGGGACCTATGTATAGGAAAAGAATTAGATGTTTGTTTTTTTTTACTAGCATACACAGAAACCAACATTTCACCAGGTTTATACAAAGCTAAATATGTATGTTCCACCCAACATAAATTCAAGTTATATGTATAACACTCCTTTTAATTCAGAAAGTATGACAAAAAGACAATATGTTTTGTGAAGATTAAATGAAATGATGTATTGCTCAATACAGTATCTATAATATGCTAAGTCCTTAATAAATTAAAGTCTTTAGAAACTTCACTCTGTTCAGATTTACTTAATCAGTGAGTCTATTTTGCAGGTGGTTTTCCTTTAAAGCTACATTACTTTGGGATCATATATCAAGATAATCACATATTGGCTATCTTAATTTCAAGATTACTCTTATCCCAGCATACCTGAAGAGCCAGTGTTAAAAACAAACCTATCTCTGATTCTCATGCCCAGAACTGATTGGGGGGGGGGGGGGCAGGGAGTGGAGGAGAAGAAATCTTCATTTCCAAAACAGTTCTACTAATCTACCACACAACCTGTTTTCTCCTGAAACCCACAACTTGCCCATGCCCCTTAAACACCACCACAAATAGATTCCAGTACCATCCAGTTTGTGCTCAAAATTAAAAAGTCCACCATGTTTCTCAATGACTATTTTAGCATTAGGGAAAGAAGGAAAAACAATTCTCACTGCACATTATGATAACCTAATGAGTCTGACTAATATAACTCAGCCATAATACAATCTTGCTATTCTCAAACAGAAACTGGTATATACCAAGAAACTTCTGAGTCAAACAGAATATACTTGTGACTCCCTTACTGATACCTAGCGATGGTCAAGAATTTAAATTTTCATGGGATCAAGATATAACCAAATCCTGAATAAAAGCAAAGTAGGACATGATTATCAACCACATTGTTTATAGGACAGCTTAACCTTGTATAAAATGTTCAAACTTAACTACCACTTGCAAGAAAAGTTGTGCACAAGAACCTCATTTTTAGCATGCTTTAAACTTTACCTAAGTTTGTTAATCAAAGGAATAAAGCCTTTAAAAGCTTCATAGAGGAGCTTAAAAGTTTTAAGTGGCTAGGTAACAAGGCTAGGAACAAATTTAAGAATGAGCTCCCTCCATTAAACAGCAGAAAGGAATGCTGTTACTTATTTGGCAGCAACAACAGCAATCTAGAAAAGTCATACTCAAGTGAAGGATTCAAGCAAAACAACAGAAGATGCTAATGAAACAAAAGAATCTGGCTAATTCCTGGTAGTGTATCATAATGGGTCATGATCCCTCCTGTACAAATTATCCCTCCTGTACAGTATTCTCACACTTGGGGAATAATTATTCATTCTACCATGTGGCACAGAATCATCTGTGTTCAAGTTCTGGTAAGATTATATTAACTATGTCTGAATAATTATATTACATTCAAAGAAAAACAAATCTAAGGAATGAAAAATAAGTTGCTACCTTCAGTTTGTACCAAAGTGAGCAAAAACTCCAGTAACTGAAGAGAATCAAACTTTCAGAAGTTTCACCCCAAACAGAACTCTCACTAAACTAATTATTAAGAACAAAGCACAATGGCAAAACTGTTAGCCTTGGGCTTCAATGGAACTAAGCATACTTTACTTCATAAAGCAGTAACTACTATGAGTTTGATGAATCCCATCACTGCAAATCTACCAACCAAGGACAAACCTGGGTCAGAAACCAGAATGTCCAATTCATGTACTGAAAACAACTTTCGACATGGTCCCAGACAAGCCACTCTGCTATTCTAAGAATGCTCAGACATACAAATATGTTTCAAAAACTTTTTTTTCCTTGCCACATGGTGAAAACTTCCTATGACTGTAAAAAGAAAAAAACAAAGTAATAAAGTGACAAAACAGATATACCCCTGACACACTCTCCCCTAAAGAGTAATTTTTTTTTAATTTTAAAAGAGCATATAAAGTTAGTTTTAAACTAGTTCACCCTTGCCACAATGGACACACCTAACAGCTGCTTCTCGAAATTTACCAAAGAAAACTCAAAGCCCACCGATTCCAGTTCTGAATTTCGACAAGCATTAATACACTAGGCACCTCTACCCCAGGAGTTCCAGAGAGAGGCCAAAAGGGAGCCTGTTCATATCAACAACCCCGTAATTCGGATTTCTCCTGTATATACAGATACACAGCTGTCAGCCAAAACCTCCCCTCCGGCGCACACATTCTCAGTTTATAGGTGGGTCCTGTAACAGCTAAAACCAGGAAGCTAAAGTAGAGGACTAGGAGGAAGTCATCTTGGGAGAATTGTAAAACCCAGAGAAATCAGAGGAAGTCAGAAAAAGGTTGTCCTTGACTACCTCTCCTTCCCGTCCCATCCAGACTTAATCCCACCCGGGTCTCAGAAGCCCGGGAGGGAGAGGCCATTTTAATGAGGCTTGGCTGAAGAATGTAAAGGAAAAGGAAATCAGGGAAGGGCCTTTGGAAAGGAAGGCCTGGCCCTTTCCCCCAACAGCACCCGAGTTGGGTGGCAGCATCTGGAGCTCAAAAAGGGAGGTGCTGGATTCAAGCGCCTGAGAGAGATACAAAAGTAGTAGTGGCCTACCACGAGGCGGTCGAGTGGTCCGAGAACCGGGAGCAGGACCCCAAAGCCCCAAGAGGGAGAACTGCCCCTTCTGGGGCCAACGGCGTAGACCCTCGCCCCTGGGACTGAAGCTACTACCCAGAGGTCCAGAAGGCGGGAGTTGGCTAGTGCCTGGTTCTCCTCATCCGGCCATGCGGCGCGGGGGCGGCCATCCTGAGGGGTCCGGAACCAAGAGGGCATGGGGGGGCCCAGACGCGGCGCTCACCCGCGGGCCGCCTCCAAGCTCTTAATGAGCTTTTTGATCTTCCAGATCTCCACGTTCCTGTCGGCAGCACTGGGGTCGTCCGCCATCTTCTCGCCTCCTCCTCCCTAGAGCGGCCCGGCGGGGCCCGGAGACACCAAGACCACAGAGTTAGCGCCGCCGCTGGGGCAGAGCGGCCCCCTTCCTTGCCACCCCCGAGAGTCCCTCCTCTTCCCGCCCCGCGCGGCCCGCCGCGGCGGTAGCTGGCCTTTCCCTCTCCCTGGCTTACCTAAGGGCCCAGTCCTGGGCGGCAGCGGCTGCTCCTCCCCGGCGGCGGCTCCGCGGCGGCGGCTCTGACGTAGGACACCGGCTCCCTCTCTCCAGGCAGCTGCATGTGTTGCAATCCGCTCACATGGGGCCTGTGACATCACTTCCTCCGCCAGGGGCTGAGCGGTAGTCGGCGGGCGGAAGGGAGGGGGCCAGCGATGAAGATGGGGAGCTCTGCGCGCGCCGCGACTTTCCATTGGTTGTTTGGACCGTGGCCTACAATGAACCCGCCGATTGGTCTCATCTGGGGCCGCGCTGCCTTGTGAGGTAGAAGCCGGGGGCGGGGAAATACCTCCTTCCTTCCGGTTCGGAGAGCAAAGAGCAGGAAGCGGGCGGAAGTAGGTGAATCTCGCGAGAATATACTCTACTCCTGGCTGCCTAAACCGGGGGTGTTTCTTAAAGAGCAAGGCGCGTGAGTCGTTGTCTTTTCTCTCCCACCTTCTTGAGTGGAGTGGAGTTCTGAGGGTCTGCGACGCATTTTTACTTTCGAGCTGGGACGCGCGGTTTGAACTGCGTCTGAGAAGTTTCAAAGAAGCGCCTCATTCTTTGCTACTTAACAGCTGACGAAACGATTGGGCCTGCGTGTGTCACGGCTCCGCGGACTAGTGTTCAGACGCTCGGCCAGGGTGTCAGGATTAGGAAATTTCTCCCGGGTAGTCAAGCACCCCGATACCCGCACGGGCAAAAGAAGCACGTTCCTTCCCGGCCCAGGGCTAAGAGGGGTTCTCTTTGGACCTGGAACTTTATGGGGAAGGGGAGAAAGCAGGGGCTGCCTGAGATTGAAGACATGAGGTATCGGATACCTTGAATGGTTTAATTTTAGCTGTGGAGAGTGAAGGTGGGAGAATGTTGAAGGAACGTGGGCAGCTGTCTTTTTGACTTTGGAGTTGTAGTTGGCTGCTTTATGTCTCCACCTCTGCTGGAGTCATTCAGGTATTTGGCCCCAAGCTGTGTGCCAGGCCCGGTTTTCCTGAGAGAGCCAGACAGATAACAATGCCTGCCTTCGTGATGCTCTCAATTTAGTTGGATTTATAGCCCTCTGTGATTTTATACGTTTGTGTCATGAAATAATTGCACAAATACATAAGTACTTCAGAGGGGTGTGACTGTAATGAAAGAGGAGTGAGTGAAAATTAGAATGAAACCCAAACGGTGAATAGGGGTTTGTCAAGAGGGAGCATAACACATTTCAGGAATTGCAAAAGCTCGTGTGCTGGAGCAAGGTTAGTAATTTATGTGAGAGATAATTTGTAGCTTAGACTAGGGTGATGACAGTACAGTGAATGACATTTGAGGGTTAGAATGGTTAGGGCTGGATGATAGGTTGGATGAGGAGGAAGAGCAGGAATGACTCCCAGAGTATTGAAATGGTTAGCTTTAGTTAGATGGGGAGGATGAGCAGGTTTTTGAAAAATTCTTCTGCTTATTAAAACCGAAATTGTTTATGAAACACACCAGCGGTGGGTGCTCAGGTGGTTGCATTTGTGTGAGTTTTGAATCCTTTTTGCGGGTTATCTCAACTTTATCCACACCTTGGAAATCCGGCTTTTACTCCCATTTCGTAGATTGGGAAACTCAGGCAAAGAAAAGTGAAAGGAAGTTGCTGAGAGTGAGGACATTGACTCAGGGCAAGTCTCTCCCCAAATGAATCCCCAGAATGGAATCGCTTCCATTTTGTAATTTTTACCATATGTCACTTATAATAGTTATTGTACTTCTACTGTGTGCCATTGACTGTGCTTAGTAGTGGCTCTTCTTAAATAGTCATAAATACTGCTTACTGACTGGGTGTCTGCTGTGTCCCTCCATTTTCCTTACTTCATTCTCTTTATCCCAATTCCTTGTTTTTATACTAGTTTGCCTTGATTTTCTTTTCTTGCTCATTTTTATGTTTATAGTGTTCTTTTAGGCCCATGTGTGATGGCTTTACAGGCATTCTAGACTAGCTCACAGGCTTGCTTTTCTGTCTGTTTTATGCTGAGGTAAGCATGGTGACAATATACAGCCTTGACGTACTCCTTTTCCTGTTTGGAACCAGTCTGTTGTTCCATGTCCAGTTCTAACTGTTGCCTCCTGACCTGCATATAGGTTTCTCAAGAGGCAGGTCAGGTGGTCTGGTAGTCCCATCTCTTTCAGAATTTTCCACAGTTTATTGTGATTCACACAGTCAAAGGCTTTGGCATAGTCAATAAAGCAGAAATAGATGTTCTTCTGGAACTCTCTTGCTTTTTCCATGATCCAGCAGATGTTGGCAATTTGATCTCTGGTTCCTCTGCCTTTTCTGAAACCAGCTTGAACATCTGAAAGTTCACGGTTCACGTATTGTTGAAGCCTGGCTTGTAGAATTTTGAGCATGACTTTACTAGCATGTGAGATGAGTGCAACTGTGCGGTAGTTTGAGCATTCTTTGGCATTGCCTTTCTTTGGGATTGGAATGAAGACTGACCTTTTCCAGTCCTGTGGCCACTGCTGATTTTCCAAATTTGCTGGCATATTGAGTGCAGCACTTTCACAGCATCATCTTTCAGGATTTGAAATAGCTCAACTGGAATTCCATCACCCCTACTAGCTTTGTTCGTAGTGATGCTTTCTAAGGCCCACTTGACTTCGCATTCCAGGATGTCTTACTGTAGGTGAGTGATCACACCATCGTGACTATCTTGGTTGTGAAGGTCTTTTTTGTACAGTTCTTCTGTGTGTTCTTGCCACCTCTTCTTAATATCTTCTGCTTCTGTTAGGTCCATACCATTTCTGTCCTTTATCGAGCCCATCTTTGCATGAAATGTTCCCTTGGTATCTCTAATTTTCTTGAAGAGATCTCTAGTCTTTCCTATTCTGTTGTTTTCCTCTGTTTCTTTGCATTGCATTCATTGCTGAGGAAGGCTTTCTTATCTCTCCTTGCTATTCTCTGGAACTCTGCATTCAGATGCTTATATCTTTCCTTTTCTCCTTTGCTTTTCGCTTCTCTTCTTTTCACAGCTATTTGTAAGACCTCCTCAGACAGCTATTTTGCTTTTTTGCATTTCTTTTCCATGGTCTTGATCCCTGTCTCCTGTACAATGTCACGAACCTCCATCCAGAGTTCATCAGGCACTCTATGTATCAGATCTAGTCCCTTAAATCTATTTCTCACTTCCACTGTATAATCATAAGGGATTTGATTGAGGTCATATCTGAATGGTCTAGTGGTTTTCCCTACTTTCTTCAATTTAAGTCTGAATTTGGCAATAAGGAGTTCATGATCTGAGCCACAGTCAGCTCCTGGTCTTGTTTTTGCTAACTGTAGAGCTTCTCCATCTTTGGCTGCAAAGTATATAATCAATCTGATTTCGGTGTTGACCATCTGGTGATGTCCATGTGTAGAGTCTTCTCTTGTGTTGTTGGAAGAGGGTGTTTGCTATGACCAGTGCGTTCTCTTGACAAAACTCTATTAGCCTTTGTCCTGCTTCATTCTGTAATCCAAGGCCAAATTTGCCTGTTACTCCAGGTGTTTCTTGACTTCCTACTTTTGCATTCCAGTCCCCGATAATGAAAAGGACATCTTTTTTGGGTGTTAGTTATAAAAGGTCTTGTAGGTCTTCATAGAAACATTCAACTTCGGCTTCTTCAGCATTACTGGTTGGGGCATAGGCTTGGATTACTGTAATATTGAATGGTTTTCCTTGGAAACGAACAGAGATCATTCTGTCGTTTTTGAGATTGCATCCAGGTACTGCATTTCGGACTCTTTTGTTGACCATGATGACTACTCCATTTCTTCTAAGGGATTCCTGCCCACAGTAGTAGATATAATGGTCATCTGAGTTAAATTCACCCATTCTAGTCCATTTTAGTTCACTGATTCCTAGAATGTCGACGTTCACTCTTGCCATCTCCTGTTTGACCACTTCCAATTTGCCTTGATTCATGGACCGAACATTCCAGGTTCCTATGCAATATTGCTTTTTACAGCATTGGACCTTACTTCTATTATCAGTCACATCCACAACTGGGTATTGTTTTTGCTTTAGCTCCATTCCTTAACCCTTATGGCAGAAAGTGAAGAGGAACTAAAAAGCCTCTTGATGAAAGTGAAAGAGGAGAGTAAAAAAAGTTGGCTTAAAGCTCAACATTCAGAAAACTAAGATCATGGCATCTGGTTCCATCACTTCATGGGAAATAGGTGGGGAAACAGTGGAAACAGTGTCAGACTTTGTTTTTTTTAGGCTCCAAAAATCACTGCAGATGCTGATTGCAGCCATGAAATTAAAAGACGCTTACTCCTTGGAAGGAAAGTTATGACCAACCTAGATAGCATTTTAAAAAGCAGAGACATTAGTTTGCCACTAAAGGTCCATCTAGTCAAGGCTATGGTTTTTCCAGTGGTCATGTGTGGATGTGAGAGTTGGACTGTGAAGAAAGCTGAGTGCAGAAGAATTGATGCTTTTGAACTGTGGTGTTGGAGAAGACTCTTGAGAGTCCCTTGGACTGCAAGGAGATCCAGCCAGTCCATTCTAAAGGAGATCAGTCCTGTGTGTTCATTGGAAGGACTGATGCTAAAGCTGAAACTCCAATACTTTGGCCACCTTATGCGAAGAGTTGACTCACTGGAAAAGACTCTGATGCTGGGAGGGATTGGGGGCAGCAGAAGGGGACAACAGAGAATGAGATGGCTGGATGGCGTCACCGACTAGATGGACATGAGTTTGAGTGAACTCCGGGAGTTGGTGATGGACAGGGAGGCCTGGCGTGCTGTGATTCATGGGGTCGCAAAGAGTCGGACACGACTAAGCGGCTGAACTGAAGCATGGTGATGGAGAAGGCAGTGGCACCCCACTCCAGTAGTCTTGTCTGGAAAATCCCATGGACGGAGGAGCCTGGAAGGCTGCAGTCCATGGGTTCACTGAGGGTTAGACACGACTGAGCAACTTCACTTTCACTTTTCACTTTCATGCATTGGAGAAGGAAATGGCAACCCACTCCAGTGTTCTTGCCTGGAGAATCCCAGGGATGGGGGAGCCTGATGGGCTTCCAGCTATGGGGTCGCACAGAGTTGGACATGACTGAAGTGACTTAGCAGCAGCAGTAAGCATGGTGACATCCCAGATAGAACTGCTGTTCATTTTTTAAAATTAATGTTTATTGGAGTATAGTTGATTTACAGCATTGTGTTAGTTTCTGCTGTACAGCAAAACAAATCAGTTACACATATACATTAATCCACTCCTTTTTAGATTCTGTTCCCATGTAGGTTACTACAGAGTATTGAGCAGAGTTCTGTATACTATACAGCAGGTTCTTATTAGTCAACTGTTTTATATAGGTGCTCAATTGTGTCTACCTCTTTGCAACCCCACTAGGCTCCTCTGTCCATGAGATTATCCTGGCAAGAATACTGGAGAGGGTTGCCTTTTCCTCCTCCAGGGGATGTTCCTCTGACCCAGGGATTGAACCCATATCTCTTTCAGCTCCTTCATTGACAGGGGGATTCTTTACCACTGAGCCACCTGGGAAACCCCATTCTACATATATAGCAGTGTATATTTGTCAATCCCAATCTCCCAATTTATCCCTCCCCTCTTTTTTCCCCTTAGTAACCATAAGTTTGTTTTCTACACCTGTGATTGCATTTCTGTTTTGTAAATAGGTTCATTTGTACCTTTTTTTTTTTTTAGATTCCACATATAAGTGATACCATGATATTTGTCTTTCTCTGACTTCACTCAGTATAACAATCTCTAGGTCCATCCATGTTGCTGCAGATGGCATTCTTTCATTCTTTTGTGTGGCTCAGTAATATTCCTGCAACTTATTTCTTAAAATATTTTAAATCCAGGCAGTTTAACTGTAGCCCTAAAAGTTTATTTGCTGAGTTGCTGTAAATTCACTATCTCGGTACTTAGGAGTTGGAAATAGAGCATTAGAGACAAAAAGCTGACATGGATCTCTAGTAGAAGAGATTTGGAAGCAACAGAGATGCTCTTCCATTTGGCGAGGAGGAGTCTGTGACCATTCATTGTCTGGGAGAACCTCCTGTGATATCGTGATAAAGATTTATTTGAAAATCCAGAATACATAGCCTCTCTAGGCACAGGTTGTCCTCTGAAAAGTGAAACATTTGTTCTTGATGACCTCGGAACTTTCCCCCCAGATCTAACATTAGGTAATAATTTTAAATACGGGGTATAGGTGACATTCCTACTAAATAGGTGCAGGTTTGGGGGAAAGGAAAAGATGGATTGTTTTGATGTTAAAAACACCTAAACTTGAGACTAAAGTGCTTTTAGGTACAGAATGAGAATTGGTTGCCAGTGTAGAGGCCAGTTTAGGAGTAGCCAAGGTGGAAAAGGTAAGGAAGGGATGGTTCTGGAAAGGTTTGCTAAGGCAAACCTGTGACTCTTCTAGAAGTCAGTGGGTTTGTTAAAGAGAAGTAGTCTGGAGCTAGGAAGTCTTAGGGCTGAGCCTTGGCTCTTCTCCTTACCTTGAGCAAGTCAACCTCTTAAAGCTTGAAGAATCTCAGTTTGTTTAACTGTAAAATGGGAATTCTCTCTGTTTTGTTGGGAGTGTTATTATCCTGGATAATTTGTGTGAAGCTCCTAATACCATTTACAGGAAGCACGTGTCACCAGTGAATTTTAGTTCTCTTTGTAGTTTCTGCTAATTTGTTCTGTCCTGTTCCACTATTTTCTGTACTCTTTCTATTGAGGATCTATAACAGTACTTGCTTCATCAGCAAATAAGTTTGAGAAACTAAGAACAGATCCAGGGTACAGTTCTTAGGGATTCTTTGCTTCTGGTGGGAAGAGGGGGCCAGTAAAGTAGATTTGTGGTATATTTCCCCCTACTTCCATGGCTGATGTGTTAATAATTGTTAGAAATTTTCAGAGTTGGAGTTTAAAATCCTGAATATTTATAACCTTAACTGTATTAGGAGAATGAATGATTCTTTTTTCCTAGGTATCTTAGGATATGTTTTCCCTGCTCCATCCATCCATCCATCCAAGAGTTACAGGTAGTATTTCCTTTAAAAAGAAAAAATGTTTCAGTGCCTAGAAGAATAAAAAATAGAAAATTCTCTGGATTAGACCATCTCTAAAGTGCTTACAAGTTCATGAAGTAGAGATCAATAAAGGAATGTGTAGTCTGCCCTCAATTCTTGGTGTACTTAAGCATAGTGAATTTGAGGAATGCGGTTCTGTAGATTCCACTTTCAAATAAAGTCTTACAGTAAGTAAAAGTCATTGGAGAATACCTAAACTATATTGTATAATACAAAAGATACGAGATTTTTTGTAAATTGACATAAGGCACAGTGGCTTAACTATGGAGTGCAGATGTGTGTGAAAGTGACTTGAAATGGGCCAGTGTAAGGTATCATTTCCTCGCCTGTGGACCCCTAGTGTTGAAACATAACCTTTCAGTGGGAAGAGGAATTACAACTAAGGAATGACAGGAGTTTCCTTTGTAGATAGCAAAACATCTTTACACTAATTCGATCTTGTTAAATTAATCAGATATTGACCATTAAATGCTTTACCTTAGAATGATTTCTAACTTTGATAATATGCATAGAGAACTCTTTTTCTCATTCCTTCAGCTCTAGAAAAAAATTTTCTCTTTTCTTAGGATTGTTTTAGGGAGTACTCACTAGCTATTGCAGGTCTTCCCATAACATGAAAGAATAATTAGCAGAGTGAGATTGAGTCATGCCATTGAACCACCTGAGGAGGAGGTAAGTAAGTGCTTAATATTTCCAGTGCTGCCTGTTTTGACTCAGTAGAGATCCTCGTAGAATCGCTAGACAGAGGCTGATCTTTTAGTTCAATTCCATAAATATTAATCCCATACTAGTTTTCTGTCTAGGAGAGTGCTGGGGTGAGTACTAAACATTTTTAGATGTAGTGCAATGCTTAAATTTATGGTGGTGGTCAGGGAAAAAAAGATACAGGAATGCTAAATAAATAGACAATAGTGTAAGAGGAGAGATAACTATAGGACTAAGGCAGAAAAGAACAAATTGAGCCTGAAGCACTTTGCTATATCATTTAGAAAACAAAGGAACGAAGACTACTGGGTTCTTTGTTTTTTTTTTTATGAGTACTTTGAATATCTAGATAGACATTTTTTTATTGAGGTACAATTGACACATTAATTTCAGATGTACAACATGATTCAATATTTTTATATATTGTAAAAAGATCACAGTAAGTCTAGCTAAAATCCATCACCACACATAATTAAATAATTCTTTTCTTTTTGTTGGGAAAACTTTTAAGATTTACTCTTAGCAACTTTCAGATATTCAATATGTTCAGTTCTGTTGCTCAGTCATGTCTAACTCCATGGACTGCAGCACGCCAGGCTTCCCTGTCCATCACCAGCTCCCGGAGCCTAGTCAAACTCATGTCCATTGAGTCGGTGATGCCATCCAACCATCTCATCCTCTGTCGTCCCCTTCTCCTCCCACCTTCAATCTTTCCCAGCATCAGGGTGTTTTCAAATGAGTCAGTTCTTCGCATTAGGTGGCCAAAGTATTGGAGTTTCAACTTCAACATCAGTCCCCCAAATGAATATTCAGGACTGATTTCCTTTAGGATAGACTGGTTGGCTCTCCTTGCTGTCCAAGTGACTCTCAAGAGTTATCAAACACCACAGTTCAAAAGGATCAATTCTTCAGCGCTCAGCTTTCTTTATAGTCCAACCCTCACACCCATATATGACTACTGGAAAAACCATAGCTTTGACTAAACGGACCTTTGTTGGCAAAGTAATGTCTCTACTTTTTAATATGTTGTCTAGGTTGGTCATAACTTTTCTTACAAAGAGCAAGCTTCTTTTAATTTCATGACTGCAGTCACTATCTGCAGTGATTTTGGAGCCCCCCAAAGTACAGTCTGTCACTCTTTCCACTGTTTCCCCATCTATTTGCCATGAAGTGATGGGACTAGATGCCACGATCTTTGTTTTCTGAATGTTGAGTTTGAAGCCAACTTTTTCACTCTCTTCTTTCACTTTTATCAAGATGCTCTTTAGTTCTTTGCTTTCTGCCATAAGGGTGGTGTCATCTGTATATCTGAGGTTATTGATATATCTCCCGGCAACCTTGATTCCAGCTTGTCCTTCATCCAGCCCAGCATTTCTCATGATGTACTCTGCATATAAATTAGATAAGCATGGTGACAAAATACAGCCTTGATGTACTCCTTTCCCAATTTGGAACCAGTCTGTTGTAATAGAGTATAATTAATTACAGGGATT
Source organism: Moschus berezovskii (assembly GCF_049115385.1). Classification (NCBI taxonomy): domain Eukaryota; kingdom Metazoa; phylum Chordata; class Mammalia; order Artiodactyla; family Moschidae; genus Moschus; species Moschus berezovskii. The sequence goes on along the minus strand of NC_142467.1, from coordinate 62,140,385 downwards.
CCCTGATGGCTCAGATGTAAAGAGTCCACCTGCCAATGCAGGAGACGTGGGTTCGTACCCTGGGTCAGAAGGAGAAGGAAATCCCTTGGAGAAGGAAATGGCAACCCACTCCAATATCCTTGCCTGGAAAATTCCATGACAGAGGAGCCTGGCAGGCCACAGTCCACAGGATTGCAAAGAGTCAGACACTACTTAGCAACTAAACAACAATATAATTACAGTCACCATACTATACGGTACATCCCCAGGACTATTTTTAATTTTTAAAAAATTTTGGTCTTGGCTTTGCTGGGTCTTCATTGCTGTGCACAATCTTTCTCTAGTTGCAGTGTGCAGGTTTCTTGTTGTGGTGGCTTCTCTTGTTGCAGAGCATGGGCCTCAGTAGTTGTGGTTAAGGGCTCCAGAGCACTAGCTCGGTAGTTGTGGCACGTTGGCTTAGTGGCTGTGTGGCATATGGAATCTTCCAGGTCCAGGGATTGAACCTGTGTTTCCTGCATTGCAAGGCACTGGTCCCATCACTTCATGGGAAATAGATGGAAAAACAGTGGAAACAGTGTCAGACTTTGTTTTTTTGGGCTCCAAAATCACTGCAGATGCTGATTGCAGCCATGAAATTAAAAGACGCTTACTTCTTGGAAGGAAAGTTATGATCAACCTTGAAAATATATTAAAAAGCAGAGACATTACTTTGCCAACAAAGGTCCGTCTAGTCAAGGCTATGGTTTTTCCCGTGGTCATGTATGGATGTGAGAGTTGGACTGTGAAGAAAGCTGATCGCCGAAGAATTGATGCTTTTGAACTGTGGTATTGGAGAAGACTCTTGAGAGTCCCTTGTACCGCAAGGAGATCCAGCCAGTCCATTCTAAGGGAGATCGATCCTGGGTGTTCATTGGAGGGACTGATGCTAAAGCTGAAACTCCAATACTTTGGCCACCTCATGCGACGTGTTGACTCACTGGAAAAGACTCTGATGCTGGGAAGGGTTGGGGGTGGGAGGAGAAGGGGACGACCGAGAATGAGATGGCTGGATGGCATCACCGACTCTGTGGACATGAGTTTGAGTGAACTCCAGGAGTTCGTGATGGACAGGGAGACCTGGCGTGCTGTGATTCATGGGGTCGCGGAGAGTCGGACACGACTGAGCGACTGAACTGAACTGAAGGCACATTACTAACCACTAGACCACCAGGGAATCCTGATTTATTTTATAATTAGAAGTTATATAAAATAACACTCCTTATCACTCCCACCCTACCCCTAACCTCACCCCTGGCAACCACCTACCTGTTCTCTATGAACATGAGCATAAGTGAGATCATACAGTATTTGTCTTTTCTGACATTTCATTTAGCATAATGCCCTCAAGTTATCATAGCAAGAATTCATTATTTTTTAATGGCTGAATAGTATTCCATTGTGTGTGTATATATATATATATATATATCACATCATTTTTATCCATTCACTCATCAATGAATACATATCTTGGCTACTATAAATAAAACTGCCATGAATATCTGGGTGCATACATCTTCTCAAAATTTTTGTTCTTTGGATAAATACCCAGAAGCAGAATTTCTAGATCCTACAGTAGTTCTATCTTTAATTTTTTGAGGAACCTCTCTACTCTTTTCCATAGTAGCTGCCCCAATTTACATTTCCAGTCATAGTGCACAAGGGTTCCCTGTTCTCCACATCTGTGCCAACACTTGTTTTTTTTTTAACATTGAATATCTTTGCATTTTATGTTAATATAAATTTATTTTAATTGGAGGCTAATTACTTTACAATATTGTATTGGTTTTGCAATACATTGACATGAATCCACCACGGGTGTACATGTGTTCCCCATCCTGAACCCCCCTCCCCATCCCATCCCTCTGGGTCATCCCAGTGCACCAGCACCGAGCACCCTGTATCATGCATCGAACCTGGACTGGCAGTTGGTTTCACATATGATAATATACATGTTTCAATGCCATTCTCCCTCCCAAATGAGGGCTCCCACCCTCACCCTCTCCCAGAGTCCAAAAGACTGTTCTATACATCTGTGTCTCTTTTGCTGTCTCGCATACAGGGTTATCACTACCATCTTTCTAAATTCCATATATATGCATTAGTATACTGTATTGGTGTTTTTGTTATGCCAACACTTGTTATTTGTCTTTTTGACAATAGCCATTCTAAGGTGTGAGGTGATACCTCATTGTGGTTTTCATTTCTATTTCCCTGATGATTAGTGATAATTAGCACTTTTTCATGTACCTCTTGGCCATCTGTGTGTCTATGGAAAAAATGTCTATTCATGTCTTCTGCCCATTTTGCTTGGATTATTTTTTTGCTATTGGTTTGTGTTAATGTATTTTGGGAACTAACTTATCAGATACATGATTTGCAAATATTTTCTCTGATTCAATGGGTTGCTGTTTCATTTTGTTAATGGTTTCCTTTGCTGTGCAGAAGCAGCTTTTTAGTTTGGTGTACTCCCCCCTTGTTTTTGGTGTCAAATCCAGTAAGTCCAAAATTGATGTCAAGGAGCTTACTGTCTGTTACAAGTGTTTGGTTTTGGGGCTTACATTCAGGTCTTTAACTCACTTTGAGTTAATTTTTGTATGTGGTGTAATATAGTGATCCATTTTCATTCATTTGCTTGTGGTTGTTCAGTTTTCCTAGCACGGTTTATTGAAGACACTGTCCTTTACCAATCGGGTCTCGTTAAAATTAAGCCAGTATAAAGCACAATGCATGCGTGCGTCCTTGTGTGCTCCTTCACGTCAGTCATGTCCAACTCTTTGTGACCCCGTGGACCACCCACCAGGTGGCTCTATTCATGCGATTCTCCAGGCAAGAGTACTGGAGTGGGTTGCCATGCTCTCCTCCAAGGGATCTTCCCAACTCAAGGATCGAGCCCTCCTCTCCTGGGTCTCCTGCATTGCAGGCTTGATTCTTTACCCACTCAGCCAGCTGGGAAGCCCCTTGAAGCATATTAAGCAAATTAAAACGCATGAGTTCACAAAGACACCCAAGAAATTTCACTGGTCTTCCCTTTGATTAATACTACAAAACTCACTTTAAAAACCAGTACTTTCCCATAAGAACTGTACTTCAGGTTAACTAGTTACTTGATATGAGGGGAAGTGTCTCACTATAGAGGTATTTCATGTAAAAAATGAAGAAAAAATAGCATAGTATACCTTTAATGAAATTAGAGAACCTGGTAATGATCATCAGTGGCTGCTGACATCACAAAAGAGCCAACCAGAGTTGTATACCCTCTGATGAAAGTACATACCACCCAATCTTGTCAAAAAGCTTAACCTGAATCAGATCCATAGGGGATGAAGAACATGTTGATGACATCACAGGAATGCAATCAGTGAAATGTAGGATGTCAGAGGTTGCAGGACAAATACATTGCAAAGTGGAGGAAAAAGAAGCAGGAAAACCTATAGTTCAAAAGAGACTTATGGCGTTGGTGGTATAGTGGTGAGCATAGCTGCCTTCCAAAAGAGACTTATGGGCTGTATCAGCCAATACAAGGTGTGGGCTTTACTGGCTCCTGACTTGTTAACAGTTGGAAAAGTTATGGAACTTCCCGGGTGGTCCAGTGATTAAGACTGTGCTTCCACTGCAGGGGTCACAGGTTCAATCCCGTGTCAGAAAATTAAGACCTTGTGTGCCCTGTGGTGCAACCAAAAAAAAAAAGTTATGAAACTATTGGGAAAATTTGAACATTCACGGTTTTGCCGTTAAGGGATTAATTTTTTTATATGATCATGATATTGTTATATTTTATAGAATAATCCTTTTGGAGGAGGAACATACTGAAATGTTAAGAGTAAAATTATGATTTCTGGAATTTGCTTCAAAATAATCCAAGGGTAGATAGGAAATATTAAAAGCTGTAAGTTCCTGAATATTAAAAATTTGAAAAATAAAGAGTGTAAGAATTTGAGTGAAATAGCCAGTGTGGGCTGAATGGAGAAGGCTTCGTGAAAGAGGGTAGATCAAGGATACCTAAGAAATGAAAAGGCAAGACGGGAGATGGCTAAAGGCAAGGGGGACATGGATCAAGTGTTATGGTTTGAATTCAGCAGTTATACTAGTAAGGTAGATTGATTTCCCATTTAGGAAAAGTTTATGGTTCTTAACCCTTTTGGTCACAGATTCCTTCAAGAAATCAAGAGCAGTGGACCATTTCCCTAGAGAAAAATAGTATTTGCAATCTCACATTGTATAATCAGTGGTTTCTGGGTCCCTGAAGTCAGTCATGTGGACTCTCCACTTCCCAGCCACCATTGCCCCAAATAGCTACCTTTTGGGTCAGGGGCTTCAAGAACCTGTTTAGGAGCTTATGGTTTAAGTTTCCTGTTGCCTGAGACCTCCTGTGAATTGAGACCTGTAATTATTAAAGGTTGGTTCAGTTGCAGTATTCTCTCTAGTGTGAAAATTGAGTTTCCTAACCTATTGCAGCAGAAATGGGATTGATGGTGGTGCATTGTAATTAGGTTTAACCATATGAGATTGGTACTTGACTGGTTTTGACCTACTTAAATGGCTGTTTCAGTGGTTCTTTCTATAACTGCTACATTGCTTCACTGATTGAATATAGGCTGCTTTGTAGCTCCTGTATCCAGGGCTTTCACTCATTGCATTGTTCTTCTGATACCAAAGTAAAGACATAGCCCTTACAAAACAGCCTTAGGACTGGAGTATGGAGTCACAGTGGTATCTGACATACTCAAGGGTGTCTGAAGCAGTTTATTTTCAAATTTTGATTTCACTCCCAGTCTTCTCATGTACCATCTGCAAGAACTTTTTTCTTTACTGCTCCTTCTTGCTACAGAATCTCTAGCATAAACGTTATACTTAAAATTAAGCCACCCTTACAGATTACTTATTAAAGGTAACTTGATGAAGAAATGTGGAGCAAAGCACAGATGTTGTATTGTTCTCCCTGGTAACTAATGCACTGATTAAGTATTCCTACCAATAATGTGTACATGACTGAGCACGAGGAAATCACCAGGTGAATCCAAAGGGCTCTTCTTTAAAACAAATGGCCTATACCCTTCAAAACAAAATCAACATCATGAAAAGACAAAAAGGCAAAGGAACTATTCATATCAGTGCTAAATTTCCTGATTAGCTGTAGGGAGAATGTTTTGCTCTTAAGTGTGCTATTTAGGTTGAAGTGTCACGATGTTCAGAAAACATGTAGAGAGAGCTAGCAGAGTCCAGATGTGGCAAAATGCTAACTGAATCCATGTGAATGGTGTTTTTATGTGTTCATGACAGCATTCTTCTCAATTTTCTAATAGGTTTAATTAAAAGTTAAGAAAAAACTTGGGTAAATTTCTTTCAAGTCAGCAACAGAATTCTTAATACCTAGAAAGTTTTACTCCACCTTTGCTGGCCTCAGAGTACCTCAGACCACACTTAGTTCTGTAAACATTATTAATTTCTCCTTGAATTCTTTTTCTAAATAAGACTTTTTAATCTTTTGCCAATTAAGTTTGCTTCTGGGTGTGGTTTGTTACCCCTAGAACTCTTGACAGATGGAGAGTATAATTTATATGTAAACTTTAAAAGTAAGGCTTTTCTCTCTCAAATGGAGAAAGCAAACCACCCACAAGTTTTGGACAGTGGGAGGGATTGTTTTGCCAAGATTTGAGTTCTTAAGTGACAGGCATTGTTCTGTTAGGAAGTAATGGTGAACAAGTTTCTGGCTTCTTGAAACTTGCAAAAAAGGGTGGGTCTTAGTTCATTCAGGCTGCCAGAATAGAATAATAGACTGTGTAGCTTATAAACAAGAATTTATTTCTCAAAATTAAGGCTAGAAGTCAGAGATCAGGGTGCCAGCATGATCAGGTCAGGACCCTCTTCCAGGTCATGTGTCATGTTAAGAAGGGCATCAGGGATTTCTGGAATCTCTTTTATTAGGGTACCATTCCCAATCGTGAGAATGATCTACTGCCCAGAGGCCCCACCTAGTAATACCACTACCTTAGGAGTTAGTATTTAAAAGCAGGGATTTTGAGGACCAAAAAACTCACATAGCAATGGGGGAAAAGACAAATTAGGTGCTAATAATTGCTGTGGGCAAGGATAGGAAATGACAGGGACTTGAAGGCTGCTATTTATGGACAATTTCAAAGCCTTACCTAAAAAAAGTGAGGGGAGGAGTCAAGTGTAAATATAGAAGACAGTCTGAGCAAGTATAGGAGAAGGGATCCGATCACATGTGTTGTTCTGTTGTGTAGCAGGGGTGCATTTTAAGTGGGGAAGACTACTTGGAATAATCCGTTTTCCTTTCAGGACCTATAATGCATGTGTTGCCACAAGATGAAGATTGTATCTGAGTTTAAATTTCTTATTGCCTTTCAAGGCTGTTTGTGCTGATGTCAGTTTTACTAGTGGGTAACTGAACCACCACCATATATACAGCAGTTTGAGTTCATAAAAAAATACTGCACATCCCCAAGTTTCCCATTAAGTTTTCATGTGGCTGAAAATTGAGCCTATTCTCATATGAACCTCAAGAAGCTTTTAAAAGGGTGTTAAAGTCTCCTTTTTTTAAAAAAATAAATTCCTAAAACTTGAGTTACAGATATAGTCACCTTCCTGGATCTTAAGTTGGTAGCATGTGATATTTAGAACTACATTAAAAAAAGTAGGACATGACAACTTGCTGAGGGTGAAAAAGCAGAACTATAGAAATTACCTGGTTTCTGATGTTTAAGCCACTGAAATCACACCTTAGGACTGAATGTTTCATTATCGTGAGCCAATTCTGAAGTTTTTATTTAGAGCAGAAAGCAGCCTGAAAAGTATGAGGCCTAATTTTCATGTTAAAGATAACATTCAACACTCCAAACCTCAGATGGGCTAGAGAGAAACTCCTGAATCAGACTTGTCTTTGGTGATAATGATTATCGTATCAGCCTTCTCAAGTTTTCAATTTGTTAGAAATTGAAACTGGCTAGTATTAGGAAATCCATATACAGGTCTGGGAGCTGGGAAATGTAATTCATGTCATATATTTCTGAAGCTAAATTTCAGGTCCTCACACAAAAAGATCAAGATGGTTTTCCTATTTATTTTTTTAAAAAAGCCCAGAATGGATCACAAAGAACAGTCATCAAGGACACAGGTGCCAGACATAAGGCCAAAGGGTATCTAGGAAAGTATGCCTTCAGAAAATTTGCGTGACTTGTGTTTTAAAAGCTGGATCTAATAAAGTTAGCTCAGTTTTCTGTTGATTTAGCTTTCCCTGCCCTTCCTCCCAACACGGCACAGCTGGATTGCTTTGCAAGGCCTCAGTTGAGGAATTCCACATACACACAGGCTGGTACAGCAGTACTCAGGTCACTAGAAGGATCTCATCACCTTATGGTTTCATTCCAGACCCAACTGTCTTCACTGTGTGAGATTTCATCCTTTGAAAATATGGCTACTTCAACACAAAACAATGTTACATCTTTAGAATGATCAATAAATCATCTTTCCAACTTTACATGCAGCTGAAATGAAAAAGAATGACAGGCTAGGGACAGAATACTGTGAATTTTGTACTGCTGGACTTGTCACTCATGAAATGATCATTAGCTAATGGTCACTAAATTTACATATTCAGGAAATTATATATAGAATACTGCAAAAACACAGTAGAAGACTGAAGTTTCCCATTTCAGCTCAGGAAATCCCTTCACTCCCAAGCATGTTGTCCTTTCAACTCCAAAGTTTACTGCTGTTACTGTTTCTCCTCCTTTTGATTGTCCTTTTGCTCCCCAGTGCCAGAGCTTCCAGAGCCTTCTCGCTCGGATGCCATCTGTAAGAAAGCATTTGAGAGAGTCACTTATTTAATGTTAAGGGTGACAGTTTGTTCTCTGATGAACTAAAAATGAAGGAGCTATATCCTACCTGTTCCACTCTTCCAGTTTCAGTGATTTCTTCCCTTTGGGTTCACCACCTCTCCCTCCCAAAGTATTCAAGACCAGGAAGTTTACTTCCAAGTCCAATACTCCCAGTTCCATAAATGGCTGTGTAGCAGTCATCAGTGAAAGTGATCAAGAGCAGTTACACTGAGTTAGGAGCAAAATACCTTTTTGTATGCCATTTCGAAAAGCTTCAGTGATGCTTGCTGAAGGGAAGAGGCCGCCTGCCTTATGTTTTCGCCCGTTTCACTGTCTTTCCGAGCAAGGAGCTCCCTCATTTTGGAGATCTCTTCTTTTAGCTTGTTGCACTTAAAACCAAAACAAAGCCAAACCCTCACTTTTTCTGATTTTCTTAGCCAGGAACATATAGCAGAATGTTTAGAGACACTTTTTAAAGAAATTGCTATCAAGATCCAGAGAAAAATGACTGTCACTGACATTAGTGACAATACACCCCAAACTTGAGCTGTTTTAAAAGAGGACTTACTTCATCAGCAGGCAGTTGGTCCTTGAATTCTTCCATCTTGGTCTCTGTGTCATGGATGATTCCTTCAGCCATATTAACTGCTTCAACTCGTTCCTAAGAGAAATTTAAAATGCAGTATGAACAAAGACTTTACCATTAGCATCAACCTGCTAATGGCTACACACAGTTAAAGAGTATAAACAGTAGGAGGGAGAAATCACTGTGGTCTGAGGTGTCTTTAAGAGATTTTAGCTGGATTCTATGACAATTTCTATATGAGAATAAATAAGAAAGGCACTTCACATAAGTTACGAGTGAAATAATCACCTTCTTTCGCCGGTCTTCCTCAGCATACTTCTCTGCATTTTTAACCATATTTTCAATATCATCTTTGCTTAATCCACCAGAAGACTGAATCACAACTATAATGAAAAAGAAGGCACCACGTTATTTCCCAGGAAAATGATATGCTTCATATGCTTCTTTCTCTACTGTTTTAAGAAAAAGAATCCTCCTGTTCAGAGTAGCTAATATTGATAGCCTACTGGCCTATAATAAGCAGAGGGAAACCAAGGGTCTAATATACAGAGATCAACTAACTGCCCTGCCTACCAAAAACTTCAGCAATCCAGAGGCTCAGTGCTTGTTTTGGGGAATGAACACCACACGTGGTAACGAGACACTAATAACTAAGGACAATGAAGGCAAGGACTCACCATCCTCCCCTGAGGCTGGTGGGGGCCGGGGGGTGGGGAAGGTATACAGTCTAGAGTGTAGTTCCTAAGGGAGAGGAACTTCAAAGTCTCTTACCTCACTCTTGTTATTTTAGTCACTAAGTCCAGTCTGACTCTTTTGTGAGTCCATGGACTGTAGCCTGCCAGGCTCTTCTGTCCATGGGATTTCCCAGGCAAGCATACTGGACTGGGTTGCCATTTCCTTCTCCAGGGGATCTTCCTGACCCAGGGATCAAACCCACATCTCCTGCATTGCAGACGGATTCTTTACCACTAAGCGACTAGGGAAGCCCTTACCTCACTCTTAAAATCTAATAAATAAGAGAACTTACTCTGCTGCTCGCGTCCTGTACCCTTATCTTTGGCAGAAACATGTACAATCCCATTAGCATCAATGTCAAATGTAACTTCAATCTGAGGAACTCCACGAGGGGCTGGGGGAATTCCAATCTAGAATAAATGAATACCAGAGTAAGCTCCACTAACCAACAGGTCCAATGCTCTATTTCCAAAACCTGTATGAGCTTCTGGGGAATAAGTTAACTGTTTTCTGGGAGAACAAGCAAAACTTACACTTTAAATGTACAAAAACAGGAGTTTGTAGGTTAGGGTAATACTTTCATTGCTGCCTGAAATAAACAAGACTCATACCAGTGAAGGCTGGCTGCAGCAAGTAACTATAATGGCTTTATGTACCTAAGAATACACAGTGAGAGCAAAGTTCTCTGTTGCTCATGTCAGTAAGAAACAATAAGGAATGCTGACTAGAAGCTAGTAGCAAGTGATTTCCCTAGCAGTTCAGTGGTTAAGACTCTGCTTCCACTGCAGGGGACACAGGTTAAATTCCTGGTGAGGGAACTAAGATCCCACATGCCGTGCAGTATGGCCAAAAAACCAGCAACAGTCTTTAAAAGTAGTAATGAGAAATTCTGTCTAATAAGCACTGTTTTATGAACATTTCCCTGAAGCTTAAAAACATCTTGACTTAGTTCCCAAGGCACAAGAAGCAAGGCAAGGCTTTCAAGTAAAAACTGAAGCCCTGGTTGTCTGGCTGCAGCATTCGTTTGAATACTATCCGAAAATAACAAAAACTGTGTCAGCAGTTTATAATAATATTATGAGTCAGAATAGTGTAACTTCACCATAAAAAGAATGATCATGAGCATGAAATTCAGGATTCCTAATACCTACCAAAGTAAACTGTCCAAGAAGTTTGTTGTCTCCAGCCATCTCTCTCTCACCCTGACACACTTTAATCTCCACTTGAGTCTGTCCATCAGCAGCTGTAGAAAACACCTAGGGAAAAGAAGGAAACTTGCTGGGTTGGCAGCCTGATTAAACTATTACCTCCTACAAACTGCTAACCAAAGGAAGAAATTCACATCCCAACATTGGAAGAATCCTAATGTACACTATGTTCAGAACAAAGGCCCATGTCTTTACAGAGAACAGGAGTAGGATTAGCACAGCAGAAGGGCATACAATAGCTATTGTTTCAGCTAAGCAAACGCATTGTACAAAGATGCAGCACTAGCTCATAAGGCCTCAAGAGAAGGAGCTATAAAAAGTGAGACGCTTAAACATGCTCATCCAGAGAAATGGGTCAGAGAAAGGACATTTATGTTCATAGTTACAGGAAATCATCACTTTTCTTCAGAATGACGTTGTGGCAATATATCACTGCAAGCATAGCAACAGTCATAGTTCTTTCATAAAAACATCAAAACTCAGAAAGTTAGGAAGTTATTCTAAATCTAAGACCCACTGTCCAAATAACCCTTGGCTTGGTATCTCAGAACTATCATTTACTGGGAAGACAAGCACACTCCCCTAGTGTCGGCCAAAACATTTTATTTACTACCTCTGAGAATAAATTTCAGGAATTTTCAAATAATGAGGCTCCTTCTGGCACATTATTGTCCTGTGAAGGAAGACACTTGATGACTTGCCTAAAATCACCACCACTCCTTACAGGTAAAGAGAACTTTTCCAGGAATATAAGAGAATAAATGACAAGATTCTTACCACCCACCCACATTCAACTAGTATGAACTGCAAAACAAAAAGAAAAGTTTTCTAGAAAGAGCTCACAGAAGTGGCTACAATCACATCCCTCACAGAATCTAGTATCTCTGTGAGAAAGTAAGGAGGGGTGACTTTTACCTGGCTCTTCTTGGTTGGAATAGTGGTGTTCCTGTTAATAAGCTTGGTGAAGACACCTCCCAGGGTCTCAATACCCAGAGACAGGGGAGTGACATCCAGCAGCAGCACATCTGTCACATCACCAGCCAGCACACCTCCCTGAATGGCAGCTCCTATGGCCACAGCCTCATCAGGATTGACAGCTTTACTTGGGGCTCGGCCAAAGAGATCCTGCACAGTCTGCTGAACCTGAGCACCAAGAAAAAAGAACCTTGTCACTAGCTACTCAGGGCAATTGCCTGAGAATGAGAGAAGCGCATGTATCCACAGACCCCACCAGATCTAGGATAGGTTGCTTCAGATCCAAGAATGTTTACTCAAATTATTATTTTGCAGTTGAGTCCTTATTAATGAATTAAGTATATCATTTGGTAACACATACTTTACTCAGAATATCTCATTTATAGCCTTTTTAAATTTGGAAACAATTTGCCTAAATTTTGTCATCTGATTTCCCAAGCAACACACTAGGAATAGAAGCTGGAAGGCAAGGTAAATTAAATCGATATTGTCCAAGTTCTCTTCTATGTATCAACTAAAACTTAGCTTAAAAGCAGCAGTAGTAATTCAGTAATTCAATACCAGTGCTGATGTGAAGTATGTTTTCCTCTCCGTATTTTGCTAATGCTAGGAAAAAGTTCTATTTGAATATAACATCTGAGATAATTTAACCTAAAGATACCTGCTTGATTCAAAGCCTCTCTTTTTCACCCCCAGTTTATTGTCTGCATTATTTACTTCAGCATAAGTACTCAAAATATGAAAATCAAAGCCCAAGATCATTCTATTCAAGCTATAAAGAAATACCTTCAACATGTTCTGTGCTCAGTTATTAGTTTTCCACACACCTGTCTTGTCAGATACAATGCATCATTGCAGAAATCTCTGTTGAAGATGGTATTAGAAACCCAGACACTATAGTGCAAAATACATTTCCAAAACTGCCTATAGAGGCTAGTTAAGCTGTATGTTAAGGTGTCTCGGACCTCATACTGTTTCATTCTGAAAAATTCTATAAAACTGAAGTTCAGGGTCCTCCTTGCTAGTACTCCAAAGACAATCCCCACCTTCTTAATCCTTTTTAAAAATATTACTTAAGATTAGAACTCTAGCCAGTACACAAATTCATACCCCTTTCAGGCCAAGGTGGTAGAGAGGTCACATACACATGTCCCTACACAACATAAGCCATATGGTGTACATATACTGTGTCCTAAGAAATCATATGTTGGCCCTCTCTGCTCTCTATGCCAAGAATTCCATGGGTACTTAACTTGGGCATCCTAGTCATGCCACCAACCAGTATCACTTCTCCTATGTCACTCTTGCTGACTTCCGCATCTTGCATAGCTTTTTGGCATGGGGCAATGGTCCTTCTGATTAGGTCAGTAACAATCCCTTCAAACTGAGCCCGGGTCAGCTTCATATTCAAATGCTTGGGTCCAGAAGCATCCATTGTAAGGTATGGCAAATTAATGTCAGTCTGCAAGGGAAACAGGAAGACCAGTTACTTCAATTAAAGACTACACACTAGAAAATATTTCAAAAATCACAGGGAGGATCAGACACACTTTAAACGAACAGCTACCAAAGACAGATTCTTAAAGATTTAACCTCTTATCTTCTCAGAAGTAACACTATAAACCTATTAATAATAATGAAGGATGGAATAGTTTTGTTTGGAATATTGGAATAAGCAAGAAAAAAATCCCCATTCAGAAGGTGAATAATTGTCCTGCCATTAAAACATGCATTAAGAAATCACACTACTGTGTTTTTACCAAGTTTTTTTTTTTAAATTCCATGTACTTTAAGAAAAAAGTCACATGTATGCTCTGAACCAAATAATCTGCCACCAAACCAGGGCTTTACAAGTCTAAGGTGGTTAAAAAAGCTACAACAAAAATGCCTAAAGGACTGACTACTGCTATGATAGTCATAGAGAGCAGCAAACACTGCTACAGTCACACCATGTAACATACAGCATCAATAAATGCAAACTCCTTATAAGGCATGGATTAAGAATATTCAGACTAACAAAACTCACTACTAAACATGCAGAAACAGGTGTCTCAGGGGTGAACTTCCAGGAAGAGTGTTAAATTTATGCTGCACCTCCAACTTCACATCAAAGCAAGGCCAAAGAGCAATACAGACTGAGGGGAGCAAATCCTTAACCACTTTTCTTCAGGTAGAGTACCCTGGACAGTTAAAAGCTTAATAAGAATTAACAAACCTTCTGTAAAAACAGTGATACTGGATATAGTTTTAAGAACACCAATAACAATTTCCTCTTTGCACAATGTTAAACCAAATAAGAAAAAAAATTAAGTTAATACAATCCAATAGAACTTTCTGTGGCAATGGAAATGCTACCTGTGCTTCTCAATCCAGGAGCCACTAGTCACACATGGCTGAAAAGCTGAAATTCACCTAGCGCAACTGAGAAATGGAATTCTTAAAAATTGTATTTTGGGATTTCCCTGGTGCTGGAGAAGACTCTTGAGAGTCCCTTGGACTGCAAGGAGATCCAACCAGTCCATTCTAAAGGAGATCAATCCTGGGTGTTCACTGGAAGGACTGATGCTAAAGCTGAAACTGCAATACTTTGGCCACCTCATGCGACGAGTTGACTCACTGGAAAAGACTCTGATGCTGGGAAAGGTTAGGGGCGGGAGGAGAAGGGGATGACAGAGAATGAGATGGCTGGATGGCATCACCGACTCTATGGACATGAGTTTGAGTGAACTCCGGGAGCTGGTGATGGACAGGGAGGCCTGGCATGCTGTGATTCATAGGGTCGCAGAGTTGGACACGACTGAGCGACTGAACTGGTGGGTCCAGTGGCTAAGACTCTACTCCCAATACAGGGCGCCCAGGTTTGATCCCTGGTTAGGGAACTAGATCCCACATGCGGCAACTAAGGGTTTGTATGCAACCAAGACCCAGTGCAGTCGAATAAATATTTTTAAATTGTATTTAATCTTAAATAGCCATATATGGTTACTGTACTAGTGCAGTTCCATATGCTCTAAGTTACAAACTGAAAAACTCCAGGACTTTCCACCTTCAAATGCCAGTTCCATCATGAAGTTTTGTCCCTTCTCTCTCTCAAATCGAACCACGTATCTCTCCCTGCCTCATCCTGGTTCAAGTCCTTTCCTCTCTCTCACCACCTGGTGTAGTTTTAACAGCCCCCTACATTTTTTCACACCACCCACTCAAGCTGCCACAGCTCCCCCGCCTTTTCCACTCCACCTCAGGGTGCTTTCCCCAAACCTGACCATGTCACTGCCCCATCTCAAAATTTTTCAGTGATTTGTAGTCATTATCTCAGGAAAGACACCAAATCCTCCAATCTGTAAAGCCTCCAGCCTTATCTTCTATGCTCCTCCTGCCCCTCTAGTCTGTACTTCAGCAACATTGACCCTTTATCAGGTCTTACCCCACCACCTCATACTTACTTGGCACTTTATGTTTTCCTGATCAACTCACCTTGCAGGAGATCTAATTATGTCAAATACCTGTCAAGTTCCTCTATTATTAATCTAAGTTTGCCTTTTTTAGAAAATAAAATTAACATATACATTTACAGTACCACTTGCTATTTACTACACATTGTCCTAAACATGTTATACCTATTAATTCACTAATCCTCACAACTCTAAGGGGGAATGGAATCCTAATTATCCTCATTTTATAGACAAGAAAACAAACATTAGTAATTCATCCAAAGTCATATAGCAAATAATGAAATAGAAACTTAATCTCCAACAGTCTATCTACAGAGTAACTGTTAACCTCTACATTACTTCTGACATTTATTGATATAATGTCTAATTAATGTCAACCTTTCCCTGGTGTCTCAGATGGTAAAGCGTTTGCCCATGGAGGCAAACTTGCACAGGTACATATTCCCTGGCCTTCAGCCAGGTTTCATTAACACAGTGTCTAGACTGGTGATCCAAATTAGACAATTAAAGACTTACATAAAAAAAAAAAAAAAAGAGAGAGACTTACATAAAAAAGTGTCTGAAATAAAAACAGAAGTAGTTCTGAGAGTCTCCTAGTATTTCCAGGTTAGTAATTCTAATTTTGCCCACTGTTCAGTCTAGATTTTCCCAGGTGGTACCCACTCCAGTGTTCTTGCCTGGAGAATCCCAGGGACGGGGGAGCCTGGTGGGCTTCCCTCTATGGGGTCACACAGAGTCGGACACGACTGAAGTGACTTAGCAGCAGCAGGTGGTAAAGAGTCCGCCTGCCAATGCAGGAGACATAAGAGACTTGGGTTCAATTCCTGGGTCAGGAAGATCCCCTGGAGGAGGAAATGGCGACCCACTCCAACATTCTTGCATGGAGAATCCTGTGGACACAGGGGCCTGGCGGGCTATGGCCCATAGGGTCACAAAAAGTCCGAAAAGTTGGAAAAGACTGAAGTGACTTAGCATAATGGTGCAGTCCAGATTTTAAAAATACTATCTTTAATGCAAATAAGTATATTCAATGTCATTCAGCTCTCAATTAAACCATTATTTGGCTCCTGTAACATAACCTGATTTGGTGCTTAACAAATTTCAGCTTACCCATTAAAAACACGATTCTGTTAATAGAAAAGTTTTTTTTTTACTACCAACCAGAAAATGGTTTAAAAAAAAAAAATCTCACCAACATTATGCCAATTAAAATATGCTATTCAAGTAAACTCTGGCTGAAAAGATCCATCAAGGCTGCTGGAATTTATCCATGTCTCACCTGCACAGATGAAGAGAGTTCACACTTGGCCTTCTCAGCAGCTTCCCGAACTCTCTGAAGCGCCATGTTGTCTTTGGTCAAATCAACCCCCGTCTAACAAAGACATAATATAACTAGTGTAAGTGAGAAAATGAATACTACTTAAATCACAGTGGGAAGTTGTAGAGAAGACAAAATAAAGCCCTACCTTTATAAACAAGCAAAAATTAATCATTGCCTTTAAAAATTTCAGGAAAAAGACCTAATCTGAAAAAGATATATTATGTCTGGAGTTAAAGGGATGAACTATTCTCATTTCTTTCCAGCTGTAGGATTCTAGCTCAAAAAAGGAATTCTCAAAATTCCTTTTCCAGTACAGGTATTCTCCCACTTTTCCAAAACTTGCTTTAAACCACACCTCACTTTTATAAAAGATCTGTATTAACACCTGTTTTTGCCAACCAAATGAAATCTGAAAAGGATTTTCACATTTACAAAAAAGGCAAAAAGGACAACTAATATTCAGCATTTGCTTTGCAGCAAGCCATTATAGAGGCAGTGTGCACCCCAAGCTCCTTGCCCAGTAACTACACTTATCTGAGCATCAAGCCACGATAGCTTTGAACTATCTGGGAGCATATGAATTTTGTTTTGTGCATCCGTTAGCAAAATGTGCCCTAAGGTAATTGCTTCTTTGCTTCACAATATTTCAGCTTATCATAGGTCTCAAAGGAAGACATTTTCAGATAGTGGAGGAAACCTATATAGTTGTCCATCAGTATTGGTGAGGATTGGTTCTAGCACTTCTCTCCAAAAACGTGGATACCCCAATCCAAACACATGCAGTTTTCCTATATAAAATGCCTTAGCACTATTGTACACCCCAGGTACGGTATCCTTTTCATTGTTGTCTGTTCACAATTTGAAGTTACAATAACTGGAACAGTTCAGAGCACCCATGAAACTGAAATGCAATTTCAGTGGACTATGCAACAGTCTATTAACGGGAGAAAAAATCATAAAGCAAACCGCAGTCCGAGGAAATTCTCGGTATTCCAATGTCTACATATTAACCACACTGGTAACTAACCTCTCTTTTGAACTCCTTCACAATGTGACGCAGCAAGGCCTGGTCAAAGTCTTCACCACCTAAGAAAGTGTCTCCATTGGTGGATTTCACCTCAAATACTCCTTTCTGAATTTCCAGTATGGAAATATCAAAAGTTCCACCACCTAAATCATATACAGCAATGCTAGAAAGAAAAAAGAAGGTCTTCAAGAACAAAATCATCACAGGTAGAGTTCAGTCACCAAACTAACATAAATCTGGCTATTTCCCCCCACCCAGGTATAATTATGAAAGCTGATGACTGCCTAAGTGTCATATGTCGTAATATATGGTCCTTACAGCAACACGTAAAACACATAAGAGTTAAAATGAAATGCTAAACTTCTGGATGAACACTTGCCAACAGGCATACCAAGGGAGTAAAATAACCATAGCCAGTACTTTTAAAAAGAAAGAAAAAAGTAATCAAAGGAATAGTCCTGAAATGAATGAAAAACACAAACCATAGAAACCTGGGGAAAAGGTCAAGGCAGTACATCTTTAGTCTAAGGCGCAACACTAAGAAATCAAGATGATGTTTGAGGATAGATTTCAAGATTCCTGAACTTAGTCTCACACATCTAAGTGGAAATTTATTACACAAACTTACATTTTGTCTTCTGATTTGTCCAGACCATAAGCCAGAGCAGCAGCTGTGGGTTCATTAATTACCCGAAGCACATTTAGTCCAGATATCTGGCCAGCATCCTTAGTGGCCTAAAGAAAAAAAGCATTTTTCACCCTTGTGTCCCAAGTACCATTTATTTCATGACTAAAAATGCTAATTGAACTCACCTGTCTCTGAGAGTCATTGAAATAAGCTGGGACTGTGATCACAGCGTTTTTTGCTGTATGCCCCAAATAATTTTCTGGAAAAGAAATCAATGAAAATCAACCATGAGAATCCTATCAGATAAAATAAGCTACAATGAATAATGTAGCCTGACAACCCATGTCATCCTCTTGAGATCACAAACAGTACCCATTAGTTTTTTAGCATATGACCTAACATGTAAAGATCTTATTGAAAAACACTCCGATTTAAAAAACCCAAGATCTCACCTTTAACACATTAGTGAAGGCTCACCAACTACAATGACCTAGTTTTTTAGATTTAAAAGAGCCACTGTTTCTCAAATAGGAAGTTATAAGTTTTACCTAACAGACACAAAAACTTAACATGTAGTCTTTTGGTTTCCCTTCTGGGAAAAAGAAACATGCAAGCCATCATTAGGAAAACTTGGAAGAGAAATTCAATTTGTAGAGAAACAGTAATTAAGTTTTGCCATTTCTAGGTATTCTGTGCAAAAGCCACTGCAGACTCATTCAAAGGTCAATGAGATACGGAAGCCAGTGATCTCAGAGTAATCATGTGGTTTTCTGAATTTTCCCAGATATGAACTAAGCTTTCTCACCTGCAGTCTCTTTCATCTTCATCAACACAAATGCTCCTATCTGACTTGGGGAATAGAGTTTTCCATGAGCTTCAACCCAGGCATCGCCATTAGAGGCACGGACAATTTTAAAAGGAACGTTTTTACTGAAAGACACAAATATTTGAGAAAACACGTCAGCACAATCTACCATGAAGTTACCATACACCATGAAAGCCCATCTTCCACCCCATGAGATCCATGGCCAACAAATGAGAACTTCAGGAATTCACTGAATGAAATCCTTTAGAAAGTAATCACTAACATGTAAAAACATCCTGATGAAACCTGAACATTCTTCTCACCAAAAATTTATGCAGCTACTTTGGATAACACAGAGATACCATATGACCCAGAAACTTCATTACTAGATGTCTACCCAAGAGAAATGAAAACGTATATCCACATACAAACCTACAAATGTTCATGGTAGCATTACTCATTAACAGTCAAAAAGTGGAACAACCCAAATGTCATCAACAAATAAACACTAAATTATGTATATATGTGTGCAATGGAGTATTATTTGGCCATAAAAACAAATGAAATACTGATAACATGTGACAACAAGGATAAACCTTGAAAACATGTCAACCTATCGGATCAGCATAAGAGGGAGCCTATGTCATTATATGTCTCATGTTTAACACCAATTTATATGGTCCAGGTATGACTAGCCAAATCTTCACATTTCATGTCACACATAGCAAAGTCCTAATCTGTGAAGGCAGAATTGAATATTTTGAAGAAGACACCCTCTGGTACGGGCAGGGCTTGTCCCCAGGGATCCTGCTAGTAAGACTGTTCTATACAGCCTTTGCAAATAAATACAGTCTTAAATACAGTCTTACTATTACTCACATGTCTTTCTGAACTTCTGGGTCATCATATCGCCGACCAATAAGACGCTTGGTAGCATAGAATGTGTTGTTTGGGTTGGTGACAGCCTGTCGCTTGGCCGGCATGCCAACAAGTCGCTCACCATCTGCTGTAAAGGCTACAACTGAAGGGGTGGTTCTGGCACCTTCAGCATTCTCTAGCACCTAAAACTCCCAAAGTAGGACAGAGAGTAAGGTTCCAGTCACCACCAGTGTCTTTGTATCAATTATTTGAGACACAAAGCAAACATTAAACAATAGTACTAGTGAGGATATTCTTCTGCCCTGTAAATATTCACATAGTAAACAACTACTGTCTGAGATTGAAACAATTTTCAACTAAGAACACCCAGAAAAACAGGAATATATATGAATCAGATTTTTCTTACTGTTGTCATACAATTAAATTTACTTTTGTTTTGGTGATGGCTAAAAGTTTCCGGCATTAAAAAAAATTTGCAGATCCCCCTGGTGGTCCCCTGGTTAAGAATCCACATGCCAATGCAGAGGATAACAGGTTGGATCCCTGGTCTGGGCAGATTCCACATGGTGTGGGGCAACTAAGCCCGTGTGCTACAACTACTGATGGTTGAGCACCCTAGAGATCCTGGTCCACAATAAGAGAAGCCATTGCAACAAGATAGTAGCCCCCACTGGCCGCCAACTAGAAAAAGCCTGCATGTAGCAACGAAGACCCACTGCAGTAAAGGAAAAAAAAAATTTTTTTTAATCGCCATAAAGGAATTAAAAGATCCAGGTGCTTCAAATATTATTGAGGAGAACCATGTGGGAATAAAGATTTTAAGAACAGACTAGGTAGGATTCAGGAGGAAGAGCCTCTACCACAGCAGGAAATAAAGAACATTATTTACTTATGACCCAGCCTTTGCATTATTTGGAGTTCCACTTGCTTCGAGACTGTTTCTGCACCTTTAACTTTTAACTGACTTATAAAAAGGTAAAATTTTATTATCTCTGTACTAGCCCACACTTAAATCCTGAGAAGTTAAATCCATTTGATTATTACCAGGCAATGGCAAACCACTTCAGTACTCTTGCCTGGAAAATCCCATGGATGGAGGAGCCTGGTGGGCTGCAGTCCATGGGGTCGCTACTAGTCGGACACGACTGAGCGACTTCACTTTCACTTTCATACATTGGAGAAGGAAATGGCAACCCACTCCAGTGTTCTTGCCTGGAGAATCCCAGGGACGGGGGAGCCTGGTGGGCTGCCGTCAGTGGGGTCACACAGAGTTGGACATGACTGAAGTGACTTAGCAGCAGCATAAATTAAGCACAAAGATGCATCTCAAGAGAGTCTTAAGAATTTAAACGCAACCTTTAATATGTCCCTTATCTAAGCCAAAGGACACAGAATTCTGAATTCTCTACTAGCTACCACTACATGGTCCAGAGCCTCCAATTATGCTCACCTTTGCTTGTTTACCTTCCATAACTGCCACACAGGAGTTGGTAGTACCCAAATCAATACCAACAACTGCTCCCTTGATTGCTTCTGATCTGTAAGACATTTAAAACAATGCTATGATCAGTTAACAGTGGTCTCCAAAATGGTGGTAAAAAAGACGTATTTTACAATATGAAGAAGGTTTGTTAGAAAACAATTATTTGCTACTGTGGTGAAATGAACAATCCATTAATATAACAGTGTTTTTTGTTTTTTTTTTTAACAAAATAATCATAAATTTAGAGACCATTAGTCTGGGACTTAATATTTATCATCTTACTATTAAAGAAAATGAAATTATACTTACGCATAGTCCCGCCTTGAAACAATTCTAAAAGC
The DNA here is from genome assembly GCF_049115385.1 of Moschus berezovskii. Lineage (NCBI taxonomy): Eukaryota > Metazoa > Chordata > Mammalia > Artiodactyla > Moschidae > Moschus > Moschus berezovskii. Next base: position 62,119,089 of record NC_142467.1, on the reverse strand, counting down.
CTCATGACTAAGGCCATTCCAGCCATCCTTAAAAAAAAAAAAAAACTGCATCAGCCATCAGTTACATATGAAAACTTGGGCTTGTTTTTAACTATTCTTCTGAAGAATATGTGAACGTTTGAGATTTTCATTCTACCATGAATAAAATTCATTGAAATTTTAAAATATATCATGTATAACAGGCATAATGGTACTGACACAGCAATCAAGTCCAATAAAGTATAAATTTTCCAAATAAGCCAGACAAACAAGTACATGTAAAACTGTCCTGAATTACATTAACAAAAGGTCTCTCAACTTCGGCATTAGTGATTTTGAACAAAACTTTTGTTGGGAGCTGGGCTGTTCTATGCACTGCAGGATGTTCAGTAACAACTTGGACCTTTACAACTAGAACCTAGTAGTAGCATGGTTACCCAGACTGTAACAACCAAAGTCATTTTCAAACACTGCCAAACATCCCGTGGAGAAGCAAAAATACATTACAAAATAATTACTCAATTTCACTGTCACATCAGTGTGCACTTAAGATCCACACATGTGTGTTGCAAATATAGATTTAACTTCAGTTCAGTCGCACCGATTCTTTGCGACCCCATGAATCACAGCAGGCCAGGCCTCCCTGTCCATCACCAACTCCCGGAGTTCACTCAAACTCATGTCCATCCAGCCATCTCATCCTCTGTCGTCCCCTTCTCCTCCCGCCCCCAATCCTTCCCAGGATCAGAGTCTTTTCCAGTGAGTCAACTCTTCGCATGAGGTGGCCAAAGTATTGGAGTTTCAGCTTTAGCTTAATCTGAGCCATTTCCCCTGATGTTGCCAAGTTAATGCTTTAAGTGAAAGTGAAGTCGCTCAGTCGTGTCCGACTCTTAGCGACCCCATGGACTGCAGCCCACCAGGCTCCTCCATCCACGGGATTCTCCAGGCAAGAGTACTGGAGTGGGGTGCCATTGCCTTCTCCAAAGCTAATGCTTTAAGGGGACTAGAATTAGCAACCTTGTGAAGTCAGTTTGGGGTGGGGAGGGAATGTGGAGTCGGGGAAAAAAACGTCAGGAGTGGCCTCTGATCAGAATCAAAGACCTTTGTTACATTCTCACTTCAGGCTATTGCAAGTCGTCCTTTACTCAACCTGAGCGCAAAGAAACACAATTCCAAAAGATGTGTTTCTACTCTTACATGATAATGAGCACTCCACGGCCTTTTCCTGATTTGCTTCTGAAATAACGGAGATGACGACTACGGGAAAACAACTATTAAATGTTCGCAAACAAAATCAGAGCTTGACTTTTAACTTATTGCTCGGATGCTCTTTCTTCCTTCGTCATATCACGGTAACGGGGTCCTTGCACACTCCGGATTCTAGAAGACTCCTACCCGTAAGCGAAAATAAAAACTATAATAGCTATTCCTTCCCTATATACTACGGCCTCAAGGCCAAAACTGCGTAATCCGTATCAAAAAGCCTACCAGAACGACTACCAGCTACTTGGTGAAATATAACGGTGAAATAAAACTACGCTCCCAAGGAGTGTGACTCAGCAAAGAAAGAAAGGCAAAACCCTGAATTAATCCTTGAATCAGCAACACTGGATACTGTTACTTTCCATCTCTCCTCTTTCCCGGAGGATTCTGACCCCGAAGGCCGCGGCCTGCCGCACTGAGTTCCAAGACCGTGAGCCCCTCGGGGAGGGCCCGGCAGTCGCTTACCTGGTGGCGGGCGGCTGTGGGGCCCCGGGAGGCTGCGGTGCCGACGAGACGGGATACTGCGGCTCGGCTGGCGCTTATCATGGCTGCTAGACGGTGGAAGTACGAGACAGCAAAGAGGCGCTCGGACGGCAGAGGGTAGCGCAGCGCAGAGGTGCTAGCGCTTCTGGAAACCTCCTACCACGTGGGGTGGGGGGCGGGGGTTGACCGCTGCGGCCTGGAAGCCCGCTCATCCTCTGAGGCGCCGCCCGTGCTGCCTGATCAGAGAATACCTGTATGCCGCGCCCGGAGGCAGGGCCTATGGCTAATACGCTTCGAGCCCTGATAGTTGGGAACAACATGTTCTTCTGCGCCTCCTGCGGCAAGTCAGGGCTCCATGAGAGACGGGGAGGTCTAAGAGCGGTACAAGGCAGTACTGTGGACAACCCCGGTCCTCGGAGGCAGGAAGGACTCAAGGTCACACGGGATAAACTGCGAACAGATTACAGTCTCCTTGCGTCAGTTACGCGAGAGGAGGGGTCTCCTGCGCAACTGGCCTACCGCCGAGGGCCTGGAGCGCATGTGCACAGGGAGTAGTGAAAAACGGGGTGGAGTCTGACTACCGCTGTCATAGGGTGCTCCAGCTCACGTGAGTTTCGTTCTCCCCACCCCCGTTTCCCTGGGAGATCCTGGTGGCCGCAAGGTCCGCGCGAGTCGACTTTTACTTCTCGTGGAGGGCGCCATTTTGTCCTGGGCTTTTGTTCAATGTAAACCTGGGATTCCTCGTCCTTTGTATTGTCTTTTGACTGCCTGTTGCTGTTGCAGTAACTTAAAGTACACCTGCATGTGGAGACCTTAGGCGAATTTTTTCTGTGTGTTAGCACAGGGACCTTGGGTTTTGAACTACGAAAGAAGACTTTCGTTCATACAAAGCATTGGGTTACCTTAGGTTAATTATCGTGCAGACCGTCAAGAGAAAAACATATCTGAGCTCAAGATTCTACTGCCCAGCTTTGCTGGGCCTCACTGAGGCTTAGAAAACAAGCAGGCCCCTGTGGGGCCCACCTGGGCAGGAAAGCCCTTCTTTTCCCCCTGTTTCTTGTTTATAGAGTTCTTTTAGCTTCTTTAGTTAAAGTGAAAGTCGCTCAGTCTTGTCCAACTCTTTGCGACCCCATGGACTCTACAGTCCATGAAATTCTCTAAGCCACAATACTGGAGCGTGTAGCCTTTCCCTTTTCCATGGGATCTTCCCAACCCAGGATTTGAATCGGGGTCTCCTGCATTGCAGGCGGATTCTTAACCAACTGAGTTATCAGGGAAGCCCTTAGCTTCTTTAAGGTACCCTGGATTCCAAAAGGCAGGTTTCAGCAGTTGCTTATTAGGGGACGGAAACAAGAGAGGCATAGTCAGGTAAGAATAGCACAGCACTGGGGCACTGGTTCCTCCTCAAGGAGTGTGTAGTCAGCTGTGTCTTGGTGACTCCACAGACTATAGCCCACCAGGCTCCTCTGTGGAATTTTACCAGACAAGACTACTGGAGTGGGTTACCATTTCCTTCTCTAGGTGATCTTCCCGACCCAGGGATTAAACCCCTGTTGCTTGCTTTGCAGGCTTGGTCTTTACCACTAACATCACCTGAATATATGTAGTATTTATGAGTTCTATGGGAATTAGGTCCTGCCAAGATAGAGGACTGGAGAAGGCAATGGTACCCCATTCCAGTACTCTTGCCCGGGAAATCCCATGGACGGAGGAGCCTGGTAGGCTACAGTCCATGGGCTCGCTAAGAGTCGGACACGACTGAGCGACTTCCCTTTCACTTTTCACTTACATGCATTGGAGAAGGAAATGGCAACCCACTCCAGTGTTCTTGGCTGGAGAATCCCAGGGACGGGGGAGCCTGGTGGGCTGCCGTCTATGGGGTTGCACAGAGTCGGACACGACTGAAGCGACTTAGCAGCAGCAGCAGCAAGATAGAGGATGGTAACTTAAACTTGAGGGCAAGATTCCTTACTACCAACCCACCAGAAGGAAGTCACATGCCTTGAAGACCTCACCCCAAATTTTTCCTATAAAAACTTACTCTCTAAAGCTCTCAGTTCAGGGATTTATTTAGAGCCACCCTTTCTCCTTGCTTGACCCTTCAATAAAATCTTTCTCTGCTCCAAGCTCCTGTTTTGGTTGGTTTGGTTTCACTGTGTGTCAGGCACACAAACTTGTGTTCTGTAACAGGTCCTCAGGCCCATCTTGAAACCTTGTTGCATGGGACAGTGGGGTGGGTTGTGTAACAAGATGCCAGTGACTTCTTAAGTCTCAAAGTCCAATATCAAAAGAGGAAAATGCTCCACTATTCCGATGTGAGGACTTGTGAAGGAAATTTTGGGGAAGTTTGGGAGGGAGAGAAGACAGCTGAAGAGTTTACCTTGTAAGAGAGAAGGGAAGTGGGAGTAAGAAAATAAAGGTCCAACATTGTATTGTTTATAGGTTATATACAGGTCCTTTTAAGAAGTACCCTCACACTCTTATTTGTTTTTTATTATCCTTACTTGTATACTTAGTGCTTTCATTTCTCTTGTTTTGTTCATTCCCTCAGAAGTAGATTTTTCTGCAGTCATCCAAGCTACAGTCTAATGACTCCTCTTTTTAGGATATTTGTATACTAAAACAATACATTGATGCTGAAAAGAATATAATCAATCTGATTTTGGTATTGACCGTCTGGTGATGTCCATGTGGGAAGGGATAAATTGGGAGCTTGTGGTTGAGGTATGCACACGACTATATATAAAATAGGTAACCAATAAGGACCTACTGTATAGCACAGGGAATGCTACTGGATACGGTGTAATAACCTATATGGGGAAAGAACCTAAAAAAGAGTGGGTATATGTATTTGTATAGCTGATTCATTTTGTTGTACACCTGAAACTAGCACAGTGTTGTAAATCAACTATGCTCCAATAAAAATTTTCAAAAAAAAAAACACATAGAAACATAGGGAGAAATGATAAATAATATTAAACATGGAAGCAAAGTAGAAATTGAAAATTTCACATCCCTACCTTGCATATGACACGGAGGAGGGCAAGTGGGATAATTGGTATTAACTGCATCCTCTTCGCATCTCTTATCTACTAGTTCTCCTAAGAATTTGCTCTTTTTCCTTCTTGTTGCATACACTTAAAACCACAAAGTGTTAATCGGAAGAATTCTGGAATCAAATAGTGTTAACTGTTTGGATGTCTGAGAGGATGATTCTGGGGGTACACATATCGCTGAGGTTTTTGTTGGTTTCCCCAAGAGCCTGGTAAATACTCAGTATGACCACAAGGGGGATGTTGTACCTCTAGACACTATTCAAAGCAGTATCCTGAGAATGAGGCTGCACGTAACATATCCTATTATTTGCCAGTGTGAAGGAAAAACTTTGGGGTTGCTTTGCAAATTAATATAGCCTGCAGTCTGAAGGCTGGAAGAAATGAGCCTGAGTCTAAAAAGAAATAGGCTGCAAATGAATAACAGTGGACGATTAGATCCATGGTCGGCTGATACAATTCTTCATCATATAACACAGCACAGTATTTCATTTCTCTGTTATCATTTCAGTGTCATACTGAAAAGTGAAAGGAGTTGGTAAATAATTTTCATGCGGGTAATTGTTTACCAGGCAGAACAGACGGCTGTCTAATGCCTGTGCATACTATGTTTTAAATTATAACTTTTAAACATTTAATTCCCAATCATTAACAGAAATTGTCTTTAAATAGTAATCACTAATAGTTGTCAAGTATTACTTAAATGCTCAACTGTCCTAAATGCTTTCTAACATTCTTTAATGGAATTTGCAAAAAAAAAAAAAGGTCTCAAGGGAATAATACTATTGGTATTCCCATTTTGCAGATGTGGAAACTGAAGCTTAAAGTGATCCAGTATGTTATATAGGTCACATGGCAATTGAATGGTAAGGCCATATTTGAAGCCAGACTGACTCCAGAACCTATATTGCTAACCACTAGGCTTTGCTGTCTTATAACAAAACTGATTCTGATCATTTATGTATACGGAAGAAGAGTTTTGTAACATTGGCCTAATCCATTATTAACAGCAGTTATTTTAGGCAATTGAGTTAAAGCTATAAAAATATTTTTATGTAGTTTAGGTTCCAGGACAACTATAAAGGAAGTTCAATCTGTAATAGAACACATAAGATCAAGTTTATATTTTTAAAGGAGTCTCTTTAAACTGGTGGCTCAGATGACATTTTATTCAGTCTTCCCAAAGATGAATATCATGCTGTGGCACTTTCCATCTTCATGAAATAAAAATGTGACATACTGCAGGGATTTGTCATTTTTATTCTCCTTGGAATTTTCCATGTACCTGCAGCAGGCTTCAGGAGACAGTTCCCACTTTTCTGTTTGGGTATTCCGTTCTGTTCAGTCACTCAGTCGTGTCTGACTCTTTGCGACCCCATGGACTGTAGCCTACGAGGCTCCTCCATCCATGGGATTCTCCAGGCAAGAATACTGGAGTGGGTTACCATTTCTTCTCCAGGGGATCTTCCTGACCCAGGGATCGAACCTGGGTGTCCCGTATTGGAGGCAGACTCTTTAACCTCTGAGCCACCAGGGAAGCTACACTATATTGGAGTATATTACACAGTGTCACTTCACCCAAGTCTAATTCAACAGAACTTGCCCCAGTGAAATGTAGGAAGTATTGTGTCAGTGACATTTCTGTCCCTAGGGATGGTGACAATTAGTAGGTTTCTTTCTGTATGGAATGCTTGATAACCCACCAACCTGCCTTCCTTCTTAAGGGACAAGAGAGAAATAGAGGATGACCCAAAAGAAAACTAAGGCAGCAATAAATTAAGATCATCACTTTGATATTTACATTCTAGTGATAATGCAGTCTCATTGCACAGGGTAAAAAATCAGTCAGTTAACCTCATTTGGATTTTCATTCAGGTTTGAAAAACAGGTGGCTATTAGACAGGTCCAAGGATCTGTGTTTGAAATCCCTATTTGGGGAGGGTGTAGGACTGAAAAAAGCAGAGATTTGCTCTTTATGAAGACCCATTTAATAATTCTTAGAGATGTCCTTTTCATTATAGGGGACTGGAATGCAAAAGTAGGAAGTCAAGAAACACCTGGAGTAACAGGCAAATTTGGCCTTGGAGCACGGAATGAAGCAGGGCAAAGGCTAATAGAGTTTTGCCAAGAGAATGCACTGGTCATAGCAAACACCCTCTTCCAACAACACAAGAGAAGACTCTACACATGGACATCACCAGATGGTCAATACCAAAATCAGATTGATTATATTCTTTGCAGCCAAAGATGGAGAAGCTGTATACAGTCAGCAAAAACAAGACCAGGAGCTGACTGTGGCTCAGATCATGAACTCCTTATTGCCAAATTCAGACTTATATTGTAGAAAGTAGGGAAAACCACTAGACCATTCAGATATGACCTCAATCAAATCCCTTATGATTATACAGTGGAAGTGAGAAATAGATTTAAGGGACTAGATCTGATACATAGAGTGCCTGATGAACTCTGGATGGAGGTTCGTGACATTGTACAGGAGACAGGGACCAAGACCATCCCCATGGAAAAGAAATGCAAAAAAGTAAAATGGCTGTCTGAGGAGGCCTTACAAATAGCTGTGAAAAGAAGAGAAGCGAAAAACAAAGGAGAAAAGGAAAGATATAAGCATCTGAATGCAGAGTTCCAAAGAATAGCAAGGAGAGATAAGAAAGCCTTCCTCAGCGATCAATGCAAAGAAATAGAGGAAAACAACAGAGTAGGAAAAACAAGAGATCTCTTCAAGAAAATTAGAGATTCCAAGGGAACATTTCATGCAAAGATGGGCTCTATAAAGGACAGAAATGGTATGGACCTAACAGAAGCAGAAGATATTAAGAAGCGGTGGCAAGAATACACAGAAGAACTGTACAAAAAAGATCTTCATGACCAAGATAATCACGATAACGTGATCGCTGACCTAGAGCCAGACATCTTGGAATGTGAAGTCAAGTGGGCCTTAGAAAGCATCACTACGAACAAAGCTAGTGGAGGTGATGGAATTCCAGTTGAGCTATTTCAAATCTTGAAAGATGATGCTGTGAAAGTGCTGCACTCAGTGTGTCAGCAAATTTGGAAAACTCAGCAGTGGCCACAGGACTGGAAAAGGTCAGTCTTCATTCCAATCCCAAAGAAAAGCAATGCCAAAGAATGCTCAAACTACTGCACAGTTGCACTCATCTCATACGCTAGTAAAGTCATGCTCAAAATTCTCCAAGCCAGACTTCAGCAACACATGAACCGTGAACTTCCAGATGTTCAAGCTGGTTTCGGAAAAGGCAGAGGCACCAGAGATCAAATTGCCAACATCCGCTGGACCATGGAGAAAGCAAGAGAGTTCCAGAAAAACATCTATTTCTGCTTCATTGACTATGCCAAAGCCTTTGACTGTGTGGATACCAATAAACTGTGGAAAATTCTGAAAGAGATGGGAATCCCAGACCACCTGACCTGCCTCTTGAGGAACCTGTATGCAGATCAGGAAGCAACAGTCAGAACTGTACATGGAACAACAGACTGGTTCCAGATAGGAAAAGGAGTACATCAAGGTTGTGTATTGTCACCCTGCTTATTTAACTTGTATGCAGAGTACATCATGAGGAACGCTGGGCTGGAAGAAGCACAAGCTGGAATCAAGATTGCCAGGAGAAATATCAATAACCTCAGATATGCAGATGACACCACCCTTATGGCAGAAAGTGAAGAGGAACTCAAAAGCCTCTTGATGAAAGTGTAAGAGGAGAGTGAAAAGGTTGGCTTGAAGCTCAACATTCAGAAAACAAAGATCATGGCATCTGGTCCCATCACTTCATGGGAAATAGATGGGGAAACAGTGGAAACAGTGTCAGACTTTATTTTTTTGGGCTCCAAAATCACTGCAGATGCTGATTACAGCCATGAAATTAAAAGACACTCCTTGGAAGGAAAGTTATGACCAACCTAGATAGTACATTAAAGAGCAGAGACATTACTTTGCCAACCAAGGTCCATCTAGTCAAGGCTATGGTTTTTCCCGTGGTCATGTATGGATGTGAGAGTTGTACTGTGAAGAAGACTGATCGCCAAAGAATTGATGCTTTTGAACTGTGGTGTTGGAGAAGACTCTTGAGAGTCCCTTGGACTGCAAGGACATCCAACCAGTCCATTCTAAAGGAGATCAATCCTGGGTGTTCATTGGAAGGACTGATGCTAAAGCTGAAACTGCAATACTTTGGCCACTTCATGAGACAAGTTGACTCCCTGGAAAAGACTCTGATCTGGGAAGGATTGGGGGTGGGAGGAGAAGGGGACGACAGAGAATGAGATGGCTGGATGGCATCACCGACTCAATGGACAGGAGTTTGAGTGAACTCCGGGAGTTGGTGATGGACAGGGAGGCCTGGCGTGCTCTGATTCATGGGGTCGCAAAGAGTCGGACACAACTGAGCGACTGAACTGACCTGAACTGAACTGAGGGATGTAGGAGCCTTTTTTGAATGCTTTCATTTATTCTTAATCAGAATGGTTTAGCAAAAGGAAACCTGAACTAGGAGTTGAGCCTGGACTTGGGTTCTAGAAACATAGAAATGTATTTAGATATCATTTAAAATCTAACCTTTGCAGGCAGGGATAATTTGGGAGTTTGGGATTGACATATATACACTACTATATATAAGATAGATAGCTAATAAGAACCTACTACTATAGCACATGGAGAAGGCAATGGCAAGCCACTCCAGTACTCTTGCCTAGAAAATCCCATGGATGGAGGAGCAGCAGTCCATGGGGTCGCTAAGGGTCGGACATGACTGAGCGACTTCACTTTCACTTTTCACTTTCACACATTGGAGAAGGAAATGGCAACCCACTCCAGTGTTCTTGCCTGGAGAATCCCAGGGACAGGGGAGCCTGGTGGGCTTCTGTGTATGGGGTCACACAGAGTCGGACACGACTGAAGTGACTTAGCAGCAGCAGCAACTATAGCACAGGGACCTCTACTCAATATTCTGTGATGGCCTATATAGGAAAAATGAAGGTCACTCAGTCGTGTCCGACTCTTTGCAACTCCATGGACTATATAGTCCGTGGTATTCTCCAGGCCAGAATACTGGAGTGGGTAGCCTATCCCTTCTCCAGGGGATCTTCCCAACCCAGGGACTGAACCCAGGTCTCCCACATTGCAGGCAGATTCTTTACTAGCTGAGCTACCGAAAACCCAGCCTATATGGGAAAAGAATCTAAAAACAAGTGGATATATGTACATGTGGTGGCTCAGAGCTTCCCAGGTCACTCAGTTCAATTCAGTGGCTCATTCATGTCCAACTCTTTGTGACTCCATGGACTGCAGCACACCAGGCTTCCCTATCCATCACCAACTCCCAGAGCTTGCTCAAACTCATGTCCATCGTGTTGGTGATGCCATCCAACCGTCTCATCTTCTGTCATCCCCTTCTCCCCCTGCCTTCAGTTTTTCCTGGCATGAGAGTCTTTTCTAAGGAGTCAGTTCTTTGCATCCGCTGACCAAAGTATTGGAGTTTCAGCTTCAGCATCAGTCCTTCCAATGAATATTCGGGACTGATTTCCTTTAGGATTGACTGGTTGGATCTCCTTGCAGTCCAAGGGACTCTCAAGCGTCTTGTCCAACACCACAGTTCAAATGCATTAATTCTTTGGCACTCAGTTTTCTTTATGGTCCAACTCTCACATCCATACCTGACTACTGGAAAAACCATAGCTTTGACTAGATGAATCTTTGTTGGCAAAGTAATGTCTTTGGTTTTTAACATGCTGTCTAGGTTGGTCATAGCTTTTCTTCCAAGGAGCAAGCGTCTTTTAATTTCATGGCTGCAGTCACCACCTGTAGTGATTTTGGAGCTCAAGAAAATAGTCTGAAACTGTTTCCATTGTTTTCCCATCTATTTGCCATGAAGTGATGGGACCAGATGCCATGACCTTAGTTTTTAGAATGTTGAGTTTTAAGCCAACTTTTTCACTCTCCTCTTTCACTTTCATCAAGAGTCTCTTTAGTTCTTTGCTTTCTGACATAAGGGTGGTGTCATCTGCATATCTGAGGTTATTGATCTTGCTCCCGGCTATCATGATTCCAGCTTGAGCTTCATCCAGCACAGCATTTTGCATGATGTACTCTGCATACAAGTTAAATAAGCAGGGTGACAATATACAGCCTTCATGTACTCCTTTCCCAATGAGTACTCCTTTCCCAATATGGAACCAGTCTGTTGTTTCATGTCCAGTTCTAACTGTGTTGCTTCTTGACCTGCGTAAAGATTTCTCAGGCGACAGGTAAGGTGGTCAGGTATTCCCATCTCTTGAAGAATTTTCCACAGTTTGTTGTGATCCATGCAGTCAAAGACTTAGGCGTAGTCAATAAAGCAGATGTGTTTTTGTGACTCTCTTGCTTTCTCGATGATCCAGTGGATGTTGGCAATTTGATCTGTTTCCTCTATCTTTTCTAAACCCAGCTTGAACATGTGGAAGTTCTGAGTTCACGTACTATTGAAACCTGGCTTAGAGAATTTTGAGCATTACTTTGCTAGTGTGTGAGATGAGTGCAGTTGTGCAGTAGTTTGAACATTCTCTGGCATTGCCTTTCTTTGGGATTGGAATGAAAACTAACCTTTTCCTGTTTTGTGGCCACCGCTGAGTTTTCCAAATTTGCTGGCATATTGAGTGCAGCACTTTTCACAGCATCATTTTTTAGGATGTTTAAATAGTTCAGTTGGAATTCCGTCACCTCCACTAGTTTTATTCATCTTGATGCTTCCTAAGGCCCACTTGACTTCACATTCCAGGATGTCTGGCTCTAGGTGATTGGTGACACCATCGTGGTTATCTGGGTCATGAAGATCTTTTTTGTACAGTTCTTCTGTGTATTCTTGCCACCTCTTCTTAATATCTTCTGCTGCTTTTAGGTCCATACCATTTCTGTCCTTTTTTGGGCCCATTTTTGCATGAAATGTTCCCTTGGTATCTCTAATTTTCTTGAAGAGTTATCTAGTCTTTCCCATTCTGTTGTTTTCCTCTATTTCTTTGCGTTGATCACTGAGGAAGACTTTCTTATCTCTGCATTCAAATGGGTATATCTTTCCTTTGCTTTTAACTTCTCTTCTTTTCTCAGCTATTTGTAAGGCCTCCTCAGGCAACCATTTTGCTTTTTTGCATTTCTTTTTCTTGGGGATGGTCTTGATCACTGCCTGCTGTATAATGTCATTAACCTCCGTCCAGAGTTCTTCAGGCACTCTATCAGATCTAATCCCTTGAATCTATTTGTCACTTCCACTGTAGTGGTTTTCCCTACTTTTCTTCAATTTAAGTCTGAATTTGGCAATAAGGAGTTCATGATCTGAGCCACAGTCAGCTCCCAGTTTTGTTTTTGCTGACTGTATAGAGCTTCTCCATCTTTGGCTGCAAAGAATATAATCAATCTGATTTTGGTATTGACCATCTGGCAATGTCCATGTGTGGAGTTGTTGGAAGAGAGTGTTTCCTATGAGCAGTGCGTTCTCTTGGCAAAACTCTATTAGCCTTTGCCCTGCTTCATTTTTTACTCCAAGGCCAAACTTGCCTGTTACTCCAAGTATCTCTTGATTTCCCACTTTTGCATTCCAGTCCCCTATGATGAAAAGGACATCTTTTTTTTGACGTTAGTTCTAGAAGGTCTTGTAGGTCTTCATACAGCCTTTCAACTTCAGCTTCATTTGTGGTTGGGGCATAGACTTGGGTTACTGTGATACTGAATGGTTTGTCTTGGAAACGAACAGAGATCATTCTGTCATTTTTGAGATTGCACCTAAGTACTGCATTTCAGACTCTTGTTGACTCTGATGGCTACTCCATTTCTTCTAAGGGATTCTTGCCCACAGTAGTAGATATAATGGCCATCTGAATTAAATTTGCCCATTCCAGGTCATTTTAGTTCACTGATTCCTAAAACGTCAATGTTTACTCTTGCCGTCACCTGTTTGCCCACTTCCAATTTACCTTGATTCAAGGACCTAACATTCCAGGTTCCTATACAATATTGTTTTTTATAGCATCGGACTTCACTTCCATCACCAGTCACATCCACAACTGGGCGTTGTTTTCTCTTTGGCTGTTTCTTCATTCTTTCTGGAGTTATTTCTCCAGTAGCATATGGGGCACCTACTGACCTGGGGAGTTCATATTTCAGTGTCATATCTTTTTGCTTTTTCATACTGTTCCCAGGTGGCTCTGTGGTTAAAAAAACAACAACAAAAAACTTCCTGCCAATGCCGGAGCCTCAGGAAATGTGGGTTCGATCCTTGGGTTGGGAAGATATCCTTGAGGAGGAAATGGCAACCCACTTCAGTATTCTTGCCAGGATAATTCCATGGACCAAAGAGCCTGGCAGACTACAATCCATAGGGTCACAGTCAGACATAACTGAACATGCATGCATTTACCATATGTATATGTATAACTGATTCACTTTGCTATATACCTGAAACTAACTCAACATTTAAATGAACTATAATAAAAGTTTTTTAAAAAAGATTGAAACAGTTTTACACAAAAATATAAAGTAAAATCTAATTTATCATTTAATAGATGAGGAGATAAGAGAATTAGTGAGTTGCCCAAAGTCACACAGATAGTGTAGCTTCTGTTCTACAGCCTCCATTTTTACTTAGTGTGCTTTTTAGAAATCACCCACATGATTTCAGATTAAATGTTCAATTAGTACAGGATCTTTTTTCAAATGTTTACAGACACTTCTGATTCATATACCTACTTCCTCCTGTCTTATCCTCACTCTTTAAGGTGTACAATTAGTGAAAGTATATCAGCTATCTTTTCAGTTCCTCTGACTCACATCTTCTCTATGTGAGAGGCCATTGGTTTCTAAGGTTCCCTACCCCTGCTTTCCAACCATCAGGAGAGGAAGTACCCAAGTTTCTTTAGGTGATAAGGATTTATTTGAAGGTTAGTTGGGAAAATACAGGTATTGTCTCAATATTCATAGAACCAGAGTTCAGGAAGAACGAGGGGTAGCTCCTCCTCTTTGGTCAGGCCCCAACAGGATCAGTCATCTTTATGGAGCTTCTGCACTGACTCTGCCCTTTCCACAGCTTACTTCTTTATGTTTGCTTTCCTAATTTTTCCATGGCAGTAGTTCCCATATTTCAGTAGGCATCAGAATTACTGGGAAGCTCTTTAAACATACCAACCCAAGCGATTTAGTCCTGTAGGTCTGAGGTGTTTCAAGTAATCTGCATGTTTAGCAAGTTTGACAGGAGTTCTGGTAGGGGTGGCAATTAAGGATCACACCTTGCTTAGAAACACCCCAAGTATCGTGATATCTGCTGGTCACCACATTTTTTCACTACACATTCTATTAGAAGAATATTTGAGGGACTTCCCTGACAGTCCAGTGGTTAAGACTCTGCTCTTCCACTGCAGGAGGCACAGGTTCTATCCCTAGTTGGGGTACTAAGATTCTGCATGCTGCATGGCATAGCCAAAAAATTAAAAACAAAAAATTTGAGCACATACCTCCATTATGAATATTTATGTATTTAGAAGCTTCGCATGTAGTACTCTTATTATTAAAATATATAAAATAGAAAAGATAAAAAATAAATGTAAATACATTGGAATACTTTTTTCCTGTACTCTTGTGTATCCCCAGGGCTGTTTGCACTATCCCTGCTATCTTTCTGTGTGCTTGAAGTACACCATCATTATGGAGCGCCTTTATTGGGCAGAATAAAGGCACAGAAAAGTGGCACATTGTTTCAAGGCTCACTGGATCAGCTCATAGGCCTTTCGTTTAGGTGCCAGTTCTTTGTTTTATTGAGCTAGTGGTTGGGGTGGAGTGGGAGTAGTGATTGTGTGTATGGCATCATGTAAAGCAGGCTGGTTCCTAGAGGGAGGCTGTGATCCCCTTCTTCAGGGGCAAGGGGGAATCTGTGAGTGTGAGAGCTGCCGTGGGTCTCATGAATATCTCTTTTCCACCATAGACTAATGATCTGTCTCTAAGCCTGTTCAGTTGTTAAGTCATGTCTGGCTCTTTTTTGACCCCATGGACTGTAGTCTGCCAGGGACCTCTGTCCATGGGATTTTCCAGGCAAGAATACTGCAGTGGGTTGCCATTTCCTCCTCCCGACCCAGGGATTGAACCCTTGTCTCTTATGTCTCCTGCCCTGGCAGATGGGTTCTTTATCACTAGTGTCACCTGGGGAGCCTGGCAAAGTGCAAACTCTCTGTAGAGAGAGACTCCACAGAGGCTGTGGGTGACGCCCCGTTTGTGTGTGCTCTTTCTGCTTTCTGTGACTTCCCAAAAAGAAGTCTGTTTTACCCCGGGCTGTGCCAGGAGATGGGGTGGTGTGTGTGTATGTGTGTTTGCTCTCAGGGCTATGCCAGGAGATGGGGTGGTGTGTGTGTGTGTGTGTGTTTGCTCTCAGGATTAAAGGCAGCCAGTGGAACACCTGTGTGTGTGTGTGTTTGCTCTCAGGGCTGTGCCAGGAGATGGAGTGGTGTGTGTGGTATGTGTGTGTGTGTGCCAGGAGATGGGGTGGGTTTTGTGTGTGTGTGTGTGTGTGTGCGCACTCTCAGGATTAAAGGCAGCCAGTGGAACACCAGCATCAAAGCCCTGAGAACAACACCTGTGTTTGAGTGATCAAGTGTCTACAAGTGACTTAATGTGAAGCAGTAACTGAGTCCCTGAACTCAAATACAAGTCTTCTCTGCGTATCTGCTCTGCTCTTGGATATATACATACTCCCAGTAGCCAAAGAGGCTTCACTTTTCCTGATTTGCCCAGTTTGTAGTTCTCTGACACTACTTTCTTGCTCTTGTGCACTGTTTTGTGAGTAGAGCATCATTTCCATGAGATGGAGTAACCACGGTGGGACAAACAGACCGAAGGCATTGTCAGAGCCCAGAGTCAGAGCTGGACAAATCCCAAGCACATTTCAGAAATCAAATGACATCTAATAAGTCATTCAAGTTGAAAATGGGTTTCCCACAATCTTTTTTCCCAAATAATTTTCCTACCCCTTCTTTGAGACTTTTTGTATTTTAGTTTTCTTCTGTCACCTTGGGTATTTGCGTGCAGGTTTTCTATACTCTCAAAGGCCATGGAGAGTGGCCCACTGTTTTGAGCTCTGCACAGGAGAGAGAAACAGGGGTTTCTTGGATTTACGGTAGTTAGCAGTCATACGTATGTGTCTATATACTGATTGATAGGGATATTTGAAAATAAATTATTTAGAATTTCATTATTTTCTGCTTAACTTTGTGTTATTGAAAATCTCTAGGCTAGAAACACCATTTAAAAAATTAATTTTTTTTTAAATGTATTGGCTGTGCTGGGTCTTCACTGATGCATCAGACTTTCTCTGGTTGTGGTGGGCAGGGGCTACTCCCTAGTTTCAGTGTGCGGGCTTCTCTTGTTGAGACTCCTGGGCTCTAGAGCATACAGGCTTGGTAGTTGTGGCACGTGGGCTCAGAAGCTCCCCTGCAAGTGGAATCTTCCAAGACTAGGGACCCCTGTCCCCTGCATTGGCAGGCAGATTCTTAAACCACTGGACAAACGAGGAGGTCCACACCATTTTATCTGTCATTTTGTTTTTTTTCCAGTCAGTGTGTATGCTTGCCATTTTTGTGTTCTGCTTTTTATACTTTTCCTAAAAATATTTGCTTGTCAACCTGGTCACATATACTTGTCATTTTTAATGGTTGTCTATATAATCTTATTCTTCCTTGAAATTCATAACTTTATTCCACTTAATCCTCTTTGCTTCTACTATTTTGCAGGGTGTGTGGAAATATTTGCTGCATTTCTAAAGAATCTCAGAAAACAAGCTGCATTTCAGAACCTAAACCAGCATTTGCTTTTCTTCACTCTGAGGGTTCTGCATTTCAGAACCTAAACCAGCATTTGCTTTTCTTCACACAAGTATTGAATTCTCTGCCACTGGGCACACCAAGGTATTGAATTCTCTTCTCTGGAGTCCATGTCTGTGGGTCTGACTGGGCCACTTGATCAGCAAGAGGTCTCAGACACCAAACTGGGGAAAAAATTAAACTGACAGAATGGTCGATATTTCCAAAGAGTTACTTTAGGTTCTGTCTATTGCTGCAGTGTTCAAAACATAGACGTAGTTCATTGCTGTGATTAAAGTGACTTTCACCATTAGCCTCTTTGCTCCTGTAAGATATAGTGGTAGGCTATAGCTGGTTCATCATTTGGAGGTGTAATGGTTAGCTAAAGCTGTTTTTCTACAAAGGACCAATCATTTCCTTAGTTTTTCTCCAAAATCTCAGCTTTAACGGGAAAGAGCCATGAATTTTGTGACATAGCTGCCTCCTTATCTGTCTTGGGAGTTATAGACTGCACATATAAGACAATTCATGTACCTCTGCATAATGAGGTGAGTTTTAGAAATCATAAATCTTCACTTAACATGCAGGTGGTGTTGGGTGCCAGCTTTAGAAAAACGGATGTAGTTGCCAAGTTCATGAATGTCATAAATCATTCATGCTAAGGTAGCCCAGAATTGTACTGTCCTCTGAGGCAGACCAATTTCAAGGTGGTTGTTAAACACAAAAATGTGAGTCTGGATGATTGTTTTTCAAAATCAAACACACTTTTTATTTGAAAAGTAAAACCAGATTATCTTCCTTTTCTTAGTTGAAGTCAGTTTTCTAAGACCCTCCTTTCACCCTCAAAGAAGCTAGCAATGATAATATGTTTTCTTCCTTGATCCGTGAATTCTATCAGAAATACATCACGAAATATATAGCCTGTACATTTGCAATCCAGGCCATTAATGTGCTGAAAATAAGATTTTGATGTCTCAATAAATCTTGAGGCACATTAGTAGGGAAAAATTCTATTAGAGTTTTTTGAGGTATTTTCTTCTTGTGTCATATTTTACATGAAGTTGTGACTGCACAACTCAGATGGGACTCAAACCCAGCCGAAACCCAGACTGAGACTTGAACCCATAGGCTGGGTCTCGAACCCACTGTATTTTCATTAAGATCACACATTTGGTTTCAGAGCTTAATGAAGCTCAGGTTCTTTATGTCTCAGCATAGAAGCCATTCAGCTAGAGACAAAGTGAAAAGAAGTGGATTTATTTAGAGACATACACATTTCATAGACAGAATGTGATCTGCCTCAAAAAGCAAGAGCAGCCCTGGGAGAAACATAGACAGAGAGATGAGAGGTGCTGAAATATGGATTGGGTACTTTTTATTAATCTGATCATTTCATAGGCTAATGAATGGAAGGATTATTCTAACTATTTTGGAGAAGGGGCAGAGATTTCCAGGAATTGGGCCCCTGCACATTTTTTGGCCTTTCATGGTTGGTCTTGGAATTGCCACGGCACCTGTAGGTATGTCATGTATCTGATATATTACAGTGAACATATCATGAGGCTCAAGGTCTACTAGAAGTAAAATTTCCCACCATCTTAGACCTAACCAGCTATAACCAGTCTTTGTCATATCCTCAATGTGTGTGTCGTTCGGTAAAATTTGTTCCCTGCCGTCTTCCCTCCTGTTTTAATGTTACAATGAATAATAGGCAAGCATAGCCCTCTTCCACACTGCCCGTGTATTTAGGGCTAAAAAGGGGGAGGAAGTAGGGCTTAGAGGGAGGTGACCCCTGGGACAGAAAACTGAGCACTATGATGAGCTGAGCAGTCTCTGAGTCACCAGGCTTTATCTAGACTCCTGGAATATGGGTTTTAAACTAAAATATTTCATCTGAAAGTTGCTTGTTTGATAGATGAAGACGATGAGGTTAGATAATATCATTTTTTAATTAAAGCTATTTTATTGGGGGATACTCTTGCCTAGAAAATCCCATGGATGGAGGAGCCTGGTAGGCTGCAGTTCGTGGGGTCGCTAAGAGTCGGACACGACTGAGTGACTTCACTTTCACTTTCACACATTGGAGAAGGAAATGGCATCCCACTCCAGTGTTCTTGCCTGGAGAATCCCAGGGACGGGGGAGCCTGGTGGGCTTCCGTCTATGGGGTCACACAGAGTCGCACACGACTGAAGTGACTTAGCAGCAGCAGCACATTCATGTAGTCCAGTTTGGACAGTATTGAGGAAGGAAAATATGCTAGCATTTTCAGTTAGAAGTCTTCGGAGAGAAAAATGAAGTTTTGCCTGAGGCTGTTAGGTACTCAGTGGGTAGTTAGGTTCTCAGTGGGTAGTTAAGTGTCTATATCCTTTTGTGTAGTCTCCAGCACAGAGCCACATACTGGTGACACTTGACTTCTCTTTGGTGTATCTCAGAAGCTCTTTTGAGGTGAATGTGTTGATTATATGGGTAGCCTCAGTTAAAGATTTTAGGGGACAATTCCAGGCAGAACATCTTTTTTGCTGAATGTAATCTCCCACTCCTCCATTGCAGGCTTACTACTACTTTATGCTTCAATGCTTTGTGTATACCTTTCCCATTATTTGACATGCTCTTCTATTTCTTATCCAGATGTTGAGCTCTTACTTATCCTGTAAAACCCTCTTAAATCTCATCTTCTCTGTAAATCCTTTTCAAGCTTCCTGAGACAACTTCTCACTTGATCTTCTGTGCTTCTAGAACATTTATTCACAGTTTTGTTATGACACACACATGGGAGCTTAATTATTTGTCAGCATGTCCACCCCTCCCCCTAGATTGTGAGCATCTTAAGGACACAAACAGAATTTTATTAATATGGGTATTGCTACTACCTCATGGGCTTCCTCAATGGCTCAGATGGCAAAGAATTGGCCCACAATGCAGGAGACCTGGGTTTGATCCCTGGGTCAGGAAGATACCCTGGGAAAGGGAATGGATACCTACTCCAGTGTTCTTGCCTGGAGAATTCCACATACAGAGGAGCCTGGCAGGCTACTGTCCATGGGGTTGCAAACAGTCGGACACGACTGAACAACTAATGCTTCATTAATATCCCATATCTGACACCAAGTGGAAACCCAATGATGAAATCTCATCCTTTTGCTTTTTTTTTTTTTAAGATTTGTTTATTTAATTTGTTTTTTGACTGTGGTGGATCTCTGTTGCTGTACACAGGCTTTGTCTAGTTGTCCCGAGCAGGGGCTACTCTGTGTTGTGGAGCAGGGGCTATAGGTGCGCACGCTTCAGAAGTTGCAGCGTGTGGACTCAGTAGTTGTGGTGTGTGGGCTTAGTTGCTCCGGGGCCTGTGAGACCTTCCTGGACCGAGGATCGAACCAGTGTCTCTTGCATTGCAAGGCGTATTATTCTTAACCACTGAGCCACCAGAGAAGCCCAAGAAGAAAGCTTTTTAAAGTTACATCTCATCATAATTTATGAATGCTAAGACTAAACATAAAGCATTTACTTCAGTCCCCTATTAAGGATGCCTGAGAGTGACAGAGGCAAGGAGATATTTCCTGCGTTCTCACTGTGTCCTGGGATTTTCTGTAAATTCTTGGCAGAGGAAGTCCTTTTCTTTCTTCCTGTACGATAGATATCTCTGGGGCTTCCATGTCTTTGTCTTCTCACTTCAGTCATTCTAATGTAAGTGACGTTTTCTCACACTTGAACTCTTCAATTATAGCAGGTATGACTCTCAGCTTATAAATTGAGATGTGGGGAAAGTATCACATTTATTTATAAGCTTAAATAAAGGTAAGCTCCAATTATATTCTCTTACCCTGTCTGACTGGTGGGAAATTTAACCTCACTTATGTTTCATCTTCAGACCTGAATTGTGGTTCCAGGATCCTATATTTCGCCGTGAGATTGGAAGGGGCTTTGAGTTTCTGGTTATTGCTGAGACACCTGGTATCCCATTATTTGCACCAACCCTTCATGTCCAGTGCCTGAGTGTCTGATCTTCATCCTTGACTTACAGAAACCTTTTGTGAGGCTGTGAATCCTGCAGCCTAGAGTCCTGTCTCCTGGTTGTAACATGGGGCCAGTCTTCTCTGGGTTGTGTTCCTTCCTCTGGTGCTGCCAAGGAGCAAGACCTGGGTCCCCAGGTTGTAGGTCCTACAAACTCATCTTCATCTACAACCCAGGGGAATCTCTTTCTAGTCTGCCTGGAGCACTTGCCTGCATTATGCTCCTCTGAGGCTGGTTTATCTTGCTTGTTTATAGCAATCTTAATGGTCTTTTAAATCCCAATCCCCTGTCACTACAACCAAAACTTCTATTTCCTTTTCCTTAAATTTCCATGGGAGGTTAAGGGAGACATCTGTTATCCAGTTCTTTCAGCAAAAAGAGAGAAGAAAAATTTTAAATCCTGCCATATGTTGATCTCCTAACTGACATCCTTGCCTTTTTTTTCTCTTCTCTGTTCCAATTATTTTGTACATTACAGTCAGAATAGTTGTTCTAAAACTCCTGCCCAGAAACTCAGTGGCTTCTCATTGTCTCTAGAATAACATCAAAGCTCCAAGCTCCTTAGTCTACCATTAGGGCTTTTCATGATTTTCTTCACCTTTGAATGCTGACTTCCTATTACTCCTTTGTCAGAGGCTCCTGGTCTAAGCCTGTTCCTCTAACGCCATGGCTCCACTTCCTGACCCCCCGTGCTTTCCCACCTCCTCACTACACCTGACTGATGTGCCACCCAGATCAAGCGCTTGCTGCTTCAAACAGCGTGGTGGGTTGTTTGCCCATTCCACAGCGATCTAGTCCGCCTTAAACCTAGTGCTCTTCCGTACATCCATTTGGTACTCGAGGTTATGGTTTATCATATGGTGCATGTTTCTTCCTTTCCCATCTAGATTGTGAGCCTCTCAAGTGCAGAGACTTCCATTTTCTTGTATCCTGAGCCCCACAGAGCTCTTCATAGTATGGGTGCTCACTAAGTGCTGATTAATGAGTATCATGACCTGGCCACGAGATCCCTCCTCAGCACACTCAGCCCTGCCATAGTGTAAGAAGCAGGAAAATAAAGGGGAAACAGAGCCAGTTTTATTACTGCCATGAAAATAATGTGTTTCATTGGTTTGTGCCATCAAGGAGTAGCCTCTTTGCTTGCCTCCAACACCCAATGAAGCATCTGCCCTCACACCGGCGAACACATTCCACTCTCAGAGTAAGTAGTCCAGAGCTCCTCGGGGTGGTGGGCACTCTAGCTTTTCTGTCCTTTTGCTTCTCCACAGTCTGCCCTTCACAGTAGGTTTCTCTGTCATGAATGTAAACTAGCCAGTCCCTCTTGAACATATCAACCCGGCATGTTGAACATATTAACATACCTTGACACCTGCTCAAAGTAGTTTTCTCACTAAGCTAGGTTAATAAAAACAAATGGTCGCCATTTACTTCTTGGCTGATCCTGGGAGAGTGTCTTCTCAGAAATAGGCAGGTTGGCTGGATAGGTAACTCTAGCTCATACTCTGGGGAAGTGGAGAGTTTCCTGCTTCAGCCTGTGTGGCTCTATGAATACTTCACTTGCTGCTTATACCAGCTTCCTGTGGACTTCCCCCCCAGCCCCTATGCTAAGTCCTTTCTGGCCTTCATTCATGTTGATCTAGTGACAGGAAACAGGCAGAGAGGATTCCAGCATCATCCTGGTAGTCTGGATAACACTAAAAGCTTTCCAATACTGCAAATCTTTGATCCTATAATTTTTACTTGCATTAGTTTTAATCAACACTTAGAATCCCCTAGCTTTCTGCTAATCCCTTCAGCCTCCTCCCTTTGGCCTCTTTCCCACTTGATAGATTCATTCTAGCCACTCAGGCCTTCTCTCAGCTTCTTCGGTGTGTTGCTTCTGCTTTCCCAAATGTTCTCTTTGCTCTCTAGGTCTCTATTCTCCCCACCAGCCATTTGTCTAATCCTGCTTAGCTTTCAGGTTCCCCCATATTTTAATGTCACTTATGTAGGCAAACTTCTTTAACCCCCAGACTAGATCAGAGTCCTAGTTCCCAGACCAGTCCTACATATTATCTTCCATAACACTTTGTGCACCTGTATTCATTAAACTACTTTTTAGAAAAAATTTGCTTGGTGCTTATCTTCCCCAGTACTTGGAAAGCTCCATGTGCACAGAAACTGTGTCTATTCTGTTCCCAATTTTATTGCCAGAACCTAGCCCAGTACCTGACACCTAATAGCTTATTCAAGTAAATGTTCATCAACTGGCCATCTCTGCTTCTCACCTCAGTCATTCATTTCCCCTGCTGTTCATCATGTATTGGCTTAATGCTGCTTGTCTGCTATTTATGCTGGTCTATTTAATGTTAGCTCTCTTAAGTTGTACTTTCCTGGAGGGCAGAGAATTCACATATATAATTTTCTTTGTATAAAGCTTTGTATGTGGGTGTATGTGTATGTATCTCATCACCCTCCCCTCCCCTGAAATATAGGGGAAGAATGAGGAGGTAAAATTGAGAAGATGGAAATAAGTGTTTACATAAAAGAGACTCTGAAACTGTTGAGGTGGCTTGTGACTCTCCTTGTTACCCCTGGGGATGCTCAGGGTGCAAGGGACAGGATATGGGGCAGGAATGTGACAGTACAGGAGGCTTTTGGACGTTGTTAAAAGTAATTTCGCTCAGAACCGTGGTGTGTACTGCAGGGTAGCAGGAGGAGGGAATAGAGGATGCTTTTGGGAATTCAGAAAAAAAAGGGAAAAGTGGGAAAAAGACCTAAATGGACGTTTGAATGGATAAAGAAGTTGTGGTACATATACACAATGTAAAATTACTCAGCCATAAAAAGGAATGCATTTGAGTCAATTCTAATGAAGTGAATGAACCTAGAACGTATTAAACAGAGTGAAGTAAGTCAGAAAGCAAAAGATAAATACATTCTAACGCATATATATGGAATCTAGAAAAATGGTTCTGAAGAATTTATTTACAGGGCAGCAATGGAGAAACAGTCATAGAGAATAGACTTATGGACGTGGGGAGAGGGGAGGAGAGGGTGAGATGTATGGAGAGAGTAACTTGGAAACTTACATTGCCATATGTAAAATAGATAGTCAACGGGAATTTGCTGTATGGCTCAGGAAACTCAAACAGGGGCTCTGTATCAACCTACAGGGGTGGGATGGGAAGTGAGATGGGAGGGAGGTTCAGAAAGGAGGGGATATATGTATACCTATGGCTGATTCATGTTGAGTTTTGACAGAAAACAACAAAATTCTATAAAGCAATTATCCTTCAATAAAAAAATTAATTAAAAAGAAAAAAGAGGAGAAGTGGCAGAGCTTAAATCCATAGGCCTCATTTTTCACAAGGACATTAGAGTGCTATTAAGCCAAGGAGAACCACTAACTCTGACAATAGCTCCTCTTGCTATAACCCCTTTGGTGGTGTTTTTATTGCTTTTTAAAATAAAGGTTGAGGAGACTGCGAGCCACATGGCAGAGCAGTTCTCCTGGGTTCCCTTACCCTACTGCTCTCCACCCTACTGCTCTCTGGGTGCCCTTCCCAGTAAAATGTCTTGCTTTGTCAGCACATGTATCTCCTCAGACAATTCATTTCTGAGTGTTAGACAAGAGCCCAGTTTTGGGTCCTAGAAGGGGTTCCTCTTCCTGCAACAAATGGCGACTCTGGCGGGACTCTTCTTCGCTGAGACTGACATCCTGACCACTCGGGGTACTCAGGGGCCAGCTTGCCTGCCAATGGACCAGACCCAGCGGCCGCAACTGGGACCTTTTTGTCCCTGGTCTCCTCCGGACGCGGACAACTAGCCAGAGTGCCCGACTGGCCCCTACACTGGATTGGTCTATAGAAAAGATAGCTGACCTGATCTCACCTTAAAATGATGCTCAAACAGAGGAGAAACTACTCTACACCAGGATGAGAAGATGAAGACATCAGAGGTGGACAGCTTGCCCAAGATGCTGGACCTGATTCGTATGATTATTTATAATGTTTCCTTGACTTCTTAGACCTTTGCATATAAATCAAATGCTTTTCTATCATAGGCCTGATCCTATGCTAGTTTTAGAAATCAATCCAGTTGTTGGATTTGTGGCCAATTACCTATGTCTAGTTCTGGGTTACCTTTGTAAATTTCTCTACTACAAGACTCTAACTAGTTGGCCCTGAGAAAATTTACTTTAAAAAAAAATTATACTCATATTCAGGTCACTATGATATTACTAGATGGGATCCCCTCATCGGGCCAATTAATAATGCCTCCTCTGACTCTGGCCATAAATTTGAGCTTTCTCCTATTACTCAAGCTCAATCAGAGCAACAAGTAAAGTTTCAGCAAAGGAGGAAAAAATCTCCCACAATTATGAGATGGATTTATATAGATAACACCAGGCTATGGTAATTTAGGTTTAAAGTCTCCTTTGTGTTGAAAACAATTAAATCATACTAAGGATAATCTGTCTAGTAACTAGAAAACTGGGCTATATGCCTTATAGATGGTGCCGATATATAATTTCCCTGGAAGATAAAGATTCTACAGAGCAGACTAAGTCAAATGACCTGAGATATACTGGGCTACACCTAAGGGAAGCTCTTAACTTAAGTCTTACTTGTGACTTTACTAATACTGCTGGCTATGTTATTTGTATTTCACCTGTTTTACAAAATTGCTGTTTCTTGCACTGCCAAATGTGTGACTGAGGCCTCTGATAGAATAATATATAGTTTCATATGAGATCGATGATGGTAACAGTATAACTCTAGATATGGGAAGAAGCAACAAGAAAAACTATTTTCCTTGACCCAGAGGCTAGTAAGACAGGTGGTCCAGAAAACTTTGAATACAGTTTTATGGCCTAGTCCAGTAACAGCACGTTGAGTGGCCTATCAACAAAGTCTTTGCCAAACCTGAGAATGGATATTCTCAGCATCGTGGGATAATGTGGTCATGAAATGCCCCCCTCAAAATCATGGTCAAGTTTATGAGCAAAAAGGGGCTCTGCCAACTGAAAAGTGACACTTGCCATCTATGTCTACAAAGATTAAATCATGGCCACTGCAACTGCTGATTTTCAATGCCCCTGAAAGGAGTTCAGGGTGAAAATCAGAAATGAGCCACTCTGTGATCTGGAAAAAACTGGCAGAACAGGCCTTCAGATAGTTAGATCCTTTCAAGAAAAGATTTTATGAGTTCCAATTCTTGCATCTTCTCATACCTAGAGAAACACTGACGTCATTAATGGTGACATCTGCTTTGGCTATAAAGGAAAATTTTACAGTTAAAAAGTCAAAATAGAGTGGCTATGGTTCAGACATACTGAGAAATAACTAGGTGACACTATGGTGTAATTTCTGATTAGACGTTGTATTGCTAACACTTGAGTTTTCTGAGTCATGTCAGGCTTAGATGCCACCATTCTCAAAACAATATCTGCTGGAAGCTAGTAACTGCAACCTTACTTTTTATAAAACTAGGCAAGTTTCTGCCTGGCTGCAAGTCCCCCCAAAGTGCCAGGTCCAGACTGGATTTCAGGCCTATTCTTCCAAAAAGAAATGAGGTTTATTTTGTCTATTAAAATTCCAGTTATCCCTCAAAAAAAATAAATAAATAAATAAATAAAATAAAGGTTGAGAAACAACTTTTACAGTTGTAACTAGAACAGTGATAAGCAGGGCTCATGGTATGTAATCATTAAAAAAAAGCTTTGTTTTGGCTCCCACAGTTCCTTTAAACTCGCTCCATAGTGGTAGTCCTTGCTCCACTCCTGGACAAACGTTTATTCTGCAGTTATTAGGAAGCACTATAGTCGCTTTATATAATAAAACCTCATCTCAGTTAGGTACTTAACATATTCAGCCCAGATATTGTCTCTGTTTCCAAAGTTTTCCAGTATTAAGCTATTTGTCCTCCTTCATCTATGGGGCTTGCTACAAGTAAGAAGACGGGTGTGGTCCTTCCTTCTTTCCTGAAGTTTCTGACACTTTCAGGATTAGAGCAAGAAAGTATGAGGGAGCAGGAAATAATGAACTTGCCTCACATTGTTGAAGCCAGCTTTGTGTTCTCCAGGAATGGCCAGTATTTGAATTTAGCTTTCTCCTGGGGCACTTTTGTGAGTTCTTCAGAGATCTGTACTCCCCCTACCCCACATGCACACTTGACTGGGGCAAGTACACTCTATTCTGTCAGTTGCTTTCTTCCTCTTTAGGAATTCAGTGGTCTGTTGGTGAGAAACCAGTGTTTTGCTCACACAAGTTCTGAGACTGTGGGCAATTCCAGCATTGTTAAGCTGGTGCTAGCCCATACAATTGGAGAAGGCAATGGCAAGCCACTCCAGTACTCTTGCCTAGAAAATCGCATGGACAGAGGAGCCTGGTGGGCTGCAGTCCATGGGGTCGCTACTAGTTGGACACGACTGAGCGACTTCACTTTTCACTTTTCACTTTCACACATTGGAGAAGGAAATGGCAACCCACTCCAGTGTTCTTGCCGGGAGAATCCCAGGGACGGCGGAGCCTGGTCGGCTGCCGTCTATGGAGTCGCACAGAGTCGGACATGACTGAAGTGACTTAGCGGCGGCGGCAGCCCATACAATGGCCCTTATATATCTTGGGCTGGAATAAAAAATCAGTCCATTCTGCCCCTCTGACTGCATAGGATATGTATCAAACCTCCTGAGGGTTCCCTTGAAGCTCTTCTCAGTAGGCTAGTGGTGAAATGCAGGAACCCTTCTTTCTCTGGAGGGGGGTACCCACAGCATACCAACACTTCTCACCAAATAAATAGTCTTTCAAAAATTTTCTTTTAATACCCAACAACTTCTTAATATGGGTGAAGATTTTAGAGTTACATCAGTTTTTCAATGGTTTTCTATGAAAATTTGCATCTTTGCTAACATCTCACTTTCATATGACACAGATACTTCATAGTGAAGCCTGTGTTGAAACTTCCAAATTGCACTGTGTACCTACTGTAGTTGAACAGAGATTTCAGGAACTAAGTAATTCATTTCTGTGTAAAGGTATATAATATCATTTTCTCCTTTCTTCTGTTGAGGAAACTTATTATCCTCATCTGTTACCCTCATCCTTTCCTTGCCTTGCTGAGGGTAGATAAATAAGAAATTGTGAGCATAAAAACAGCTCTGGATGGACCACAGGCCATAGGGAAATAATCTGCAAAGGAGAAGTATTTTTCACAAAGAAGGCAAGTAGAGATGAAGGAAAGGGCTTGATGGAGAGAAGGAAAGAAAAAGCCCAGTTTCATCAGTGTTTTTCTAGACTCCATCCTAACCCCTCCCACCTCCACCTTGATTTGGAGCTGTCTTCTAGATATACGCAGGTCCCTGTTATAATAGTCCCCAAACAATGGTTGCCCAGAGCAGAGACAGCTCCTGTTAGATCAGTAATTCTTGGCTTTGTGTTTTCCAGCTGTATTTGAATCTGTGTCTGCCCAGATTAAGGTGGGAGGGGTAAATGTCATCACTTTTGACAAAATGGCTGATTATCTTTTCTCTATCATTACAAAAGGATATCTTGCTCTCCTGGTTCAGAGCCAGAACCTGCCTTGCAAGGAGTCGAAAGACTGCAACCCAGGGCTGCTGTCAAACCAGCAGATGGAGTAGCAGTACTTCTCTGTGTGCCTCTGGGCCCACCTGGGCTGTTGCGCTGGTGATGCTAGGCCCAGCTCTGCAGCCAGAAGGGACAGAGAAATGAATACAAATGATGGTACTCTGTTGTCATAGCTGCTGTTCTGTTTGCAGAGGAGTTTGGTAAAATATGATCCTGGGAAAGTTGTTTTCATATGCCTCTCTGGAAGCAGTTGTAAGGAGTGAGAGCTTGTATGCCTAACATAGCTGTAGGGCCTAAAAGAAGGAAAGCTACAGAGATAACAGAATCAAGTGGGAGAATGGTAGTGGGAGAATATGACACAATTCCCCTTACCCCTCAAAAACCTTGGTGAGGACACAGGAATACAACCAGTGGCTCTTGGTAGGAAAGGGTAGGTTTAAGAGGCAAGTTTAAGAGGAAAGACAATGAAGCTGAATTACCATCTGCCTAACTCATTCTTCTCTGTCTGAATTGCAGGCATTGGAGTCCCTCTTACTATAATCTGTAGGTTACCTAAGAAATTTACTTTGGGGCCAGTGGCAGAATTTAAGCTTCCCTAAGATTCCTTCTTCTTATTTTCTAAGAATCTTCCATACAGCTGAATATTTGACAGCTCTTAATAAATTACGGAGGCATTGATGGCATTCTCATTGAGAACTCTCTTCTGCCCCACTCAGGCCTATAGGACCGCGTCTGTAAAAGGGTGAGTCCTTTGGCTTCCTCCCCTGTGAATAGAAAAAGGCTTCAGAATGGAGGATGGGGAGACAGTGGATAGATTTCTACTTTCTCAGGGCAGGGCCTGTGTGACTCTCCTCCCTGACTTCCTCTATATAAATAACAAATCCAGAAGTAGGGGTGGGTTGGGGGACTCAGGGTAACCTCCATAACCCCATAACCCATGGCTTAACCATTGAAGACTGCCCTGAAAGCCAGAGGGAAGGCATCTTTCTGATTGGTCCTTTGCTCAGTCCTGAACTGAGGGGAGTTGAAGGTGCTTGGGTTCTTAGCTGCAGAGCAGGTGGCACAGTGTGATCTTCATTGAGAATCCATCAGTGTCTGGCAAGTCTCTTGGCCACAGGCCTCCCTGGAGCCCAGAGCTCTTTGAAGAGAAGTAGTAGTTCTAGGGGAAAGGAAGCTGCTGCTCTTGATGAAAAAGTTGAGAGGGAAGAAAATGAAACTAACAAGGGCTGAAGAGAACTGTCTGAGGCTGAAGAGAATGTTAATGGCTCTGCTTTGGAGCTTCAAAGCTTGAGCTGGATAGGATTGCACACAGATGCCTCTGCTGTCACCTACAGAATACTTACCAAGGGCTGAGTCTTGCAAATAATCACAGCCTGACTTTCCCAGGGCAAAAAGCAATTCCTGCTGAGATGGAGAAAAGAGAAACTGTTGGGAGATCCTAGGCCCAGGTCAGCTGGTTGGGGGTCTAATTGGTCTCTTCCACAGAAGATGACAAATGGGGTTCTGGAAGAATTTAGGTACAAAGGAAATGACTCTCATTGAACAAATATATCTAACAGTTGTCTCATTTCCCTGTTTACAAAATGATAGCTATTATGGATTGAATTTTGTCCCCCTAAAATGCATATGTTAAAACCTTAACCCCCAATGTGATGGTATTTGGAGGACGGTCTTTGGGAGGTAATTAGGTTTAGATGAAGTGGATAATTAGGTTTATGAGGGTTGACTCTCCTGATGGAATTAGTGCCCTTATAAGACGAGACAGACTCAGAGGACTTGCTGCTTATGCTACCCCACTCTCCCAATACCCCACCCCATGTGAGTACACAGCAAGAAGGCAGCCATCGATAAGTCAGGAAGAAAGACCATGCAAGAACTCAACCACACTGGTGCTCTGGCCTCACACTTCCAGCTTCTAGAACTATGAGAAGTAAATTTAAGCCACTTACTCTGTGGTATTTTCATAAGGCAGCCAGAGCTGACTAATACAGCAGCTCTAAAGAATGCTACTGGTACCCTGCCCAAAATCACTTACCAGATCAGTGTATGTGCTTCAAGCCTAGCTGTTTGTATTGAGTCCAGTGTCTCATAGTTGCCCCCTTCTCCAGAAAAATTGCTCCTGGTGAATGGGAGACCCCGTCTTTACCTGCTACAGCTTTCAGTCAAGGACGTACAAAGGCCTCGAGGAAGGATCATTTCTTTACCCCAAAGAAGGAGCAATTCTTTGGTGCCATTCATGCTCCAGAATTGTCCTGTGGCACCAGGTTGAGGCCAAATACAAAACTGTGACCACATCTACCCTTATTACTATTTCCTGCTTCCTTCATTCTCTTTCTCCTGAAGGCAGACCTCAACAATCACATGACCTGAATTCTGTTTCACATTATGCTTCTGGGGAACCTAACTTAAGGCAGCACTTTTCCCAAGTGGTAGAGTATGCTGCTGCTGCTGCTAAGTCACTTCAGTCATGTCTGACTCTGTGCAACCCCATAGACGGCAGCCCACCAGGCTCCCCCGTCCCTGGGATTCTCCAGGCAAGAACACTAGAGCAACCTAAATGACACTATAATTCTTTGTGAGTATAGTGACAATGATTGATGCCCTATGATAATGAGCATTGGGAACAACAGTCTTTATTTTTGTGTCCAGAAAGTATAGAGGAATAAAGGCCCACTGAGAGAGAAGATGAGGATATGTTCTTCTAGCAATAGATGGCTTCTTCAACAGGCATCTGGTGGACAGCTGTGCTTTCCTTGCCAGGAAGGGTTTAAACAGCCTTGTTAGCACAGCACCACAGACTGAGGTTCCACATGGGCTTAACCAATTATGGAAGCATCTTGACTTCAAGAACCCTTGAGCCATGACTAGACGGCAGAGTCAATTGGGCAGGTTTGTGCATTGATTGAGAGTCAGCCAGGCTCTACACTGCCCTGGGCAGGGTCCAGAGTTTTCTGAAAGAACACCAGCACCTGCCCAGGGAACTCTCTGCTTTGATGGGGTGATGTGTTAATAGATGCTCGGAAACTGTCTCCTCTCTACCATGTTTTGCTCAGCCTATTGGCTTTTTCATGATGCTGTTTTGTTCTTGGGAAATTCTGTTTTACTCTTTTTGTAATAATTCCCTGTGTTTTCCCTCCCTCTTCCTTTTCTACCTGCTGCTTTCCTCTGTGAGTCCAGGCTTCATCATCAGAGCCTCTGAGATTTGGGACTGGCTCTATCTTGAGAGAATGAGGGTGAATTCTTACATTATTCCAAGAAACAGGACAGTTTCTAACTGCTTCTGATTACCTCTTAGAGCTTAACTTTCTTAGTTCTATTGGTGAGGATAGGAAGGGATGGAGTGGGTGAAGGGGCGGAAAACTCTCTCCTGATTTGCCACTGACACACCTTGTCCCATCTGTTTTGATAGTGACCCTAGGAAAAATGTGTCTGAGAGGTAACAGTAAATACTTATGCAGATGCTCTCAAAGATTTACGGACATGCCTCAAATATCCCTAACCTTTTTAACAAGCTTAGTTACCCCACAGGAGAATGAGAATGGCTCCTGCTTCTTCTCAAGAGATCTTGTGTTTAGATCAAGAGAGGAAAGGGGGAATTTTGGATAGCTCCTACTCATTTCCCTAACTTTTCTCCCAGTGTATTTTATGGGACGGAATAAAACACAGGTGGCATGAGGCCCTCATATCAGACAGCTGAAGGGCAACTATCTGTTCTCTTCCCAAACATCTCCAATGAACAGTAGATTTGCTTCAGAAAGACTAAATCCGTGAGTTCAAATGATACATGAAGGTGTAGATTATTTGCATCACTTGGCTTTGTTTGCTGCTGTATTGCTTCATTCTTAGATAGGATCTCCACACATGGCAGCCAGGTGGCCACCAGCAGCTCCAAACCAGTGCTACCACATTCCAGAGGGAGAAAGCATGCACCTTTCCCATTACTCCTATAGAAGCCTAGAGAAGACTGTGATTGATGTGGTTTTAAATCATATGACCTTCCTTGAGCCACTTGCTGTGCCCAGAGGTGTGAAATAATCTGATGGGCTAGGCCTGGATCATGTTCTTACTGCTGAAATCGGGAGGAGGACCTTGCCCCTCCAGTCTTGAAAAAACTAGGATATGGGAGAGACTTCCTTAAGGAAGGGATACTTGGGGAGGAACATGTGTCCTTTACAACATACATTGCCTATTTTCCCTCTTTGACTAACTTATTCAAATGGAATTGCTTATGAAACACAAATTATGGATAAAGCAGTCACTTGTGAATATTGTTTTCCTGACTCAGGTGTGAAGAAAGGCAAGCTCAGCTCAAGAAAGGATCAAATCAGTCCATCTGGTTTGAGGAGCCTCTGGTCATAGTGTTCAGGAACCAACTGGAGAGGGGTTTGGAGAACCATGAGGAGCAGTCAATCTTACCATCAACTCAAGGGCGATACAAGGAGGAGCAGCCTGGCACAGAGTAGCACTGAGTTAATGCTTGTGGAATGGCTTCTGTGTGAATCACAGGTCAAAGATAAAGCTGGGAGAAACAGGAGGAACCAAACCAAGAGCTGAAAGTGGAGTCCCATGCTAAGCCAGAGTTCCATTCTTTGATCAAGCCATGTTTCCATAATTTGCCAGATTGTATGCAGCTGTACTCTAGGATTTTCCCACACTATAATTAAAGTTACTGTTTTGTTGTCTTTATCCTGAACAGCTAGTAAAGTATGTGACTTTCTAATAACTTGTGGTAGAGGTCAGAGTAGGTACCAGACAGCAATGACACTGTGGATGTCACTGGTCTCAGGCCCAGGGTCTTCAGAAACAGGCTATGGTTTCTTGAGAGTGGCTGAAGGCAATGGCAAGCCACTCCAGTACTCTTGCCTAGAAAATCCCATGGATGGAGGAGCCTGGTAGGCTGCAGTCCGTGGGGTCGCTAGGGGTCGGACACAACTGAGCGACTTTACTTTCACTTTTCCCTTTCACACATTGGAGAAGGAAATGGCAACCCACTCCAGTGTTCTTGCCTGGAGAATCCCAGGGACGGGGGAGCCTGGTGGGCTTCCGTCTATGGGGTCACACAGAGTCGGACACGACTGAAGTGACTCAGCAGCAGCAGACATTGTAATAAATTGTCACAATAATAGATAAATGTCAGAGAAAGATTCCATAATCAAGGCCTTTTAAGCAACATTTTCTTGGACAAAGTTGGACCTGGGAGATGTGTGCTGATTTATCCTTATGGCAACCCACTCCAGTGTTCTTGCCTGGAGAATCCCAGGGATGGGGGAGCCTGGTGGGCTTCCATCTATGGGGTCACACAGAGTTGGACACGACTGAAGTGACTTAGCAGCAGCAGCAGCTATCCTCCTTCCCCCATCTCCATGAACTATTTCTGTATCTGGTGGACAGGCAGGCATCAATGTGTGCTCTAGGGAAGTATTTGGGTTCTCAGACCAGGGAGCTGGCACTCAGTGACCTGGCTGAGGCACAATGTGGAAATGAAAAGATAAAAACCTGAGATATGTGCTAGGGGATGTAGTTTGGAATAAATGGGTTCAGGCCCTCTGCCCAGTCGGCCTAGCACTCTGGCAGCTGCTGCATCTAATGGACATTTCCATTAACATCTCCTTGGATAGAGGGAAGGAGGGTGAGGGAGAAAAAGGGAAGGGGAGGAGGGAGAAATAGGAAAGGAGGGGAAGGCTGGGAGGAGATGAGAGAGCGAGTGTGTGTGTGTGTGTGTGTTTGTATGTTGGGAGAAACTGAGAAAAACTTGGAGCGTTCCTTCATGTCCCCAGGGGGGGCTTTGTGTGCCTTAGTTTGTGTGCTGTCTCAGGTTTTGACAGCTGAGGTAGAGCTGGGAAGGTTAATAGTTTGGATAGAGTAGAATGAGGGCTGAAACCGCCTGCCTTCTCATTCCCACAGGATAAGGTGAATGAGAAAGAATATATCCTTTTCACCCTTGTAATGAATAAAATGTCGGTCCTGGAATTCAGAGGATAGAAAAACAAGGGGGATTTTGGGATACCCTCTGATTCTGTAATGAGGAGAGAGGAGGAAAGGGGACATGAAGTGAGTCCAGGATTCAGAAGCTGGTTCATAAGTGAAAAGAAATTGATTCCCACTGCAGGAGGAGAGGAGGGACAAGTCTAAAGAAAAACAAAGGAAGCAGATACCTATCATCTCCCTCAGTGTGCTTAAGTTCAGGCTGTCTCTACCGGCGAGAAAAGAATGAGATGCCTTTACTATGGCTAATGAATGAAATTCAAAACGTATCAGACAGTCGTGGTGCCTGAGCCTTTCTGAGTCCCTGGCATAGTCATGGGACCATGAAGAAGAGTAACAAGAAATCACGATTCCACTGAGGGATTTTCAGTCTTACTATCTTCCCACTGTAGCCTTTTAGCTGCTGTCAGACCACATCAGGGCAAAATACTGAACCTAACCATATCACAGCTGCTGCGGATCTCCCCAGAGGAGAGTGTGTGACAAGAGTGGGAAGAGCAGCTCTGATCCAAGACTTTGCTCCTGGCATCCCTGAACGCCCTTGCCAGCTCACTTCCTCTCAAAAGTCACTTTCAGAGGCACAGCTTGGTATCTGGGGTTCTGCTTACCCACCAACTACCACAGAACTGAACACGACCTGCTCAGAGACAAGTTCTCAAGTCAGATCAAGACTGTGATTCTTGATGGGCCTGACCCTTGTGTCCTAGGTTGAGATGGAGGCCAGATTGGAGGGAAAAGTGAATAGGTCCCTGACTTAGAGGTCAAAATCGCCAGGTTCTGGTTCTGATTCTACCCTCAGTAGCTGTATGACCTTGAGCTATTGCTTGACTTCTTCAAACTTCAGTTTTTCATCTATAAAATAGGGATAATAATACCTTCCTCTGAGGGCTATTATTAACATCAGGTGATATGTAAAAAGCACTTTGTAAAATGCTGTATTGGTAGAAAGGAATTATTTTCCCATTCCATCATTCTGTTTTCCAAATCCAAAGGCCTCTCCTTGAAATGTGTGAAAGCTTTTGAATCAAGGTGAGTATCTAGAAAGGTGTGTGTGTGGTGAGGGCAAGGAGATATAGCTGCTGCTGCTGCTAAGTCACTTCAGTTGTGTCCAACTCTGTGTGACCCCATAGACGGCAGCCCACCAGGCTTCCCCATCCCCGGGATTCTCCAGGCAAGAACACTGTGGTGAAGTGGTGTTCCCTGTAATCATGGAGGATTTGACATGAGCTTCTTACTCATACCAGAAGCATCTATAAACACTTAAGGAGTTGATACCTGTGGCATAATAAGAAACACATATTTGATCATTGTCTCCAGTTTCCGACAAAGAGCTCCCCAAACCCTCATAATTTCCTGAATGATGGGGGTGATAGTAGCATCTTTTGTTTCTGACTCAGAGCTCCTAAATCCCTTGGAATTTCCAGGATGTTAGGAGCCTCTTTTGTTCTAATGAGGTGACTCTTGGTGGGATCCTAGATTGTCAGGAAAGGGGCTGGTTACCAGAGAGACTAATCTTCATTTAAAGCCTGGAATTTTCATTCTGATCCTCCTACCCTTTGAGGAGAGGAGAGGGGCTGGAGACTGAGTGAATAATCTGTTTTGCTTATGTGGTAAAACCTCCATAAAGGCCCCTAAATGACAAAGTTCCAAGAGCTTTCAGTTTTGTGAATGCATTCACATGCCAGGAGCATGGTGCATCCCAAGTCCATGGGGACAGAAGCTTCTGCAGTTGGGACCCTTCTGGCCCTCATCCAGTGTCTTCCTATCAAAGACAGGAAGAACAATGTTGATGGTTGTTCAACAGCTAGTTGCAATTTTGGTGCTCTGGCAGAAGGGGCGCACGTCCTTCTACCCCACCATCTTGAACCAATCTATGTATGTATTCTTTATAATAGGGCATCCCTGGTGGCTCAGCTGATAAAAAAAAATCCACCTGCAATGCAGGAGACCCCAGTTCAATTCCTGGGTTGGGAAGATCCGCTGGAGAAGGGATAGGCTACCCACTCCAGCATTCTTGGGCTTCCCTGGTGGCTCAGATGGTAAAGAATCCACCTGCAATGTGGGAGACGTGGGTTCGATCCCTAGGTTGGGAAGATCCCTTGGAGAAGGGAACAGCGTCGCACTCCAGTATTCTTGCCTGGAGAAATCCATGGACAGAAGAGCCTGGCAGGCTACAGTCCATGGGGTTACAAAGAGTCAAACACGACTAATTGAATCCTTTATAATAAATTAGTAACTGCAAGTAAGGTGCTTTCCTTAGTTCTGTGAGCTGTTCTAGCAAATTATTGCCCCTGAAGAGGGTCACGGGAACCCCTGATTTATGGCTGGTTGGTTGTAAGTAGAGGAGGCCAAAGGCTGGCAACTGGCATCTGAAATGGGAAGCAGTCTCGTGGGACTGAGCCCTTAACCTGTGAGACCTGATGCTAACTTCAGGTAGGTAGTGTTGAAATTGAATTAAATTGTAGGATACGCAACTGGTGTCCAGAGAGCCAGAGAATTGATTGTTGTTGTGAAAAAACCCTTCCACACATTTTAGAAGTGTTCTGTAGGTAGAAACAGATTTTAGTAGTAGTACTCCAGCCAGGAAGGCACTAGCTTGAAATACTGGAGAGCCTGATACCTCTGATGAAGGAAGAGCAAATGAGGTACCAGAAAATGGGGACTTGGGGAATTTCCCTGGTGATCCAGCGGCTCAGACCCCGTGTTCTCAATGTAGGGGGCCTGTGTTCAATCCCTGGTTGGGGAACTAGATCTCACATGCCATAACTATTCTTCATGCCACAACTGAAAAAAAAAAGATCCCACCTATTGCAACTAAAGATCCCACATCACATGCCACAGCAAAAATTCAAGATCCTACATGCCGCAACTAGGATGTAATTGTGATGTTTAGCAGATTTAGCAGAAACCAAATAAAATTCTGCAAAGCAATTATCCTTCAATAAATAAATAAATATCAAAAAATGTAATGCAACCAAATAGATAAGTAAAAAAAATTTTTTTAAAAGAACATGGGAATTTTGGCATGGAGAGAGGAGCAGACTGGACAAAATTGCTTGCTGTGACTCTTATGCCTCCTCCTGGCTCCTCTGTGTAAGATCTTTTCAGCTTTCCTTCCTAGCATTAATCGTTCTTCCCTGTGTCCCATTCCTAATTCCCCAAAGAGAATATGATTCCTTGCCTTTTCATGCCAGACCTCACTGGGTTGCCTCAGTTCAGAGTTATGACTGGAGGGCTTGGGCTCTCATCATAGATACTTGGCTGCATAAGATAAAAAGATTAGCTCGTATTTATTGAGGGATTACTATGTACTAGGCAGTGTTAAGTGCTCTTCAGGGCTTATCTCACTAATATAATCCTCCAAACAACCCCACTGAAGTCAGTTCTATTATTTTCTTCATTGTATAGATAAGGAAACTGAGAAGCTAGATAACTATTAAATGGAAGAGCTAGTATTTGAATCCAAGCAGGCTGACTTCAGGCCTCCGTTCCATCGCTCAGTCGTGTCCAACTCTTTGCGACCCCATGGACTGTAGCCTACCAGGCTTCTCCATCCATGGGATTCTCCAGGCAAGAATACTGGAGTGGGTTACCGTTTCCTTCTCCAGGGGATCTTCCCGATCCAGGAATCGAACCCGGGTCTTCCGCATTGGAGGCAGACGCTTTAACCTCTGAGCCACCAGAGAAGCCCGACTTCAGGCCTACAGCTTGTAAACAGCTTCTATACTGCTTCTGAGGTAGGGCCATATGTGAGGTTACAAAAGCAAGGGTGTCGGGCATGCAGGCAGTGTGCTCTATATATGCGGTCCTGATGTGCCCTCCAGGAGGCGTGGCAAACCAGTGTGATTCTGGAGTCTTCCAGCTATTTTGTGAGTGTTCCTTTAGGAGCTGTGAATAGGTATGGCATGAAAAAGGCTCCAATGCCATTTAAGGTTGACAGACACTAGGAGTATATGTGTGTGTAATATGGCCTTCCTGAGATAACTGGGTATAGAAATGGCTTTGCCTTTTGTTGAGCCTGGAGTTTTCTGAAGTTATCTGAGCAGATAACTCGTTTATTTTTCCTTGCAAGATGACTACTAATATACAATTGTCCACTGTTCCAGGAATACTGGTTTGGGAAATACTCACCTAGAGTATAGGTGGGTGGAAATAACTCTTCCACCCACCATCACTCGGTCCCCTTAAAGTAACAGCTGCACTGAGGATGGCAGCTAAGTTTTCAGCAGACAGCAGAGTGCTCTGGTGGCCAGTCAGCTCAGATGGCTACCACAGGATGGTAATTAACCAGGGTCAGGCAGAACTGACGTTTCCTAGGCTTCATGAAGAAGCCATCCAACAGAGTTGGGTGGTTTATTTCTTGCTTTCATTTCCCCTCATCACTGTTCTTGTCTAGACCGCTTACATGTCAAGTCTAGACTCAGCCTCCTGACTAGTCTCCCTGCCAGCTGGCTCCCCGCTCCAATCCATACTGTTCAGTTCAGTTCAGTTCAGTCGCTCAGTCGTGTCCGACTCTCTGCGATCCCATGAATCACAGCACACCAGGCCTCCCTGTCCATCACCAACTCCCGGAGTTCACCCAAACTCATGTCCATTGAGTCGGTGATGCCATCCAGCCATCTCATTCTCTGTCGTCCCCTTTTCCTCCCGCCCCCAACCTTTCCCAGCATCAGAGTCTTTTCCAGTGAATCAACTCGTCGCATGAGGTGGCCAAAGTATTGCAGTTTCAGATTTAGCATCAGTCCCTCCAATGAACACCCAGGATTGATCTCCTCTAGAATGGACTGGTTGGATCTCCTTGCAATACAAGGGACTCTCAAGAGTCTTCTCCAGCACCACAGTTCAAAAGCATCAATTCTTCGGCGATCAGCCTTCTTCCTAGTCCAACTCTCACATCCATACATGACCACGGGAAAAACCATAGCCTTGACTAGACGGACCTTGGTTGGCAAAATAATGTCTCTGCTTTTTAATATACTATCTAGGTTGATCATAACTTTCCTTCCAAGGAGTAAGCGTCTTTTAATTTCATGGCTGCAATCAGCATCTGCAGTGATTTTGGAGCCCAAAAAAATAAAATCTGACACTGTCTCTACTGTTTTTCCATCTATTTCCCATGAAGTGATGGGACCAGATGCCATGATCTTTGTTTTCTGAATGTTGAGCTTCAAGCCAACCTTTTCACTCTCCTCTTTCACTTTCATCAAGAGACTTTTGAGTTCCTCTTTACTTTCTGCCATAAGGGTGGTGTCATCTGCATATCTGAGGTTATTGATATTTCTCCCAGCAATCTTAATTCCAGCTTGTGCTTCTTCCAGCCCAGCGTTCCTCATGATGTACCCTGCATAGAAGTTAAATAAGCAGGGTGACAATATACAGCCTTGACGCACTCCTTTTCCTATTTGGAACCAGTCTGTTGTTCCATGTACAGTTCTGACTGTTGCTTCCTGACCTGCAGACAGGTTTCTCAAGAGCAGGTCAGGTGGTCTGGTAATCCCATCTCTTTCAGAATTTTCTATAGTTTATTGTGAAAGTCCATACTGTACACCTGGCCAAATCTGTTTTCCCAAAATGATGCTATGAGCTTGCCCGCTCCTGTCCCAAATATATTCATTCAACTTTCAGGACTGTCCTGGAGGGCCTTCCCTGCACCCTCTTCACACTCTACATTCTAGATGAAGCTGAATCATTTGTGCCCCTTTGTGCTCTGTTCAGGGTGCTTCCACCAGCCAGTGCTTAAACAGCTCCCTCCCAGTGCCCTGTATTCCCTGTCAGAACTTTGTGTTCTCATTCATTCACTTATCCATTCAACAAGAATTTATTTTGTGCCTTCTGTTTGCCAGGCCCTGTGCTAGAGAAGACAAAGTCCTTAACCTCAAGGAAGTAATAAAAACAGATAGAAACACACAGGGTGGTGTGTAACATGATGGAGTGATGATCAAGGTTTCATGGCAAGGGCATGTATCCCTGCCTGAGGCACAGGAAGCAAGTCAGGACTTTCTGGAGAAAGCAGTGTTGATGCTTAAGAGGTTAAAAAAGTATTAGTCATTTGAGGGCTGTGGTGTGGGGAAACTGGCCAAGGATGTATTGGGTACCTAAATCTCAGCTGCAGGGCAAAACAGACAGGTTCTCCCCAACTTCCTTGTTCCCACAGAGAATCTCAGTTGGTCCTGTTGACCTGGGGAAGACAGGTGAGGGGAAAGCACTTGTGCTCATCACAGGAGTGGGGTTGGGAGCTGAGAGGGAAAAAAAA
Organism: Moschus berezovskii; assembly: GCF_049115385.1. Classification (NCBI taxonomy): domain Eukaryota; kingdom Metazoa; phylum Chordata; class Mammalia; order Artiodactyla; family Moschidae; genus Moschus; species Moschus berezovskii. The sequence goes on along the minus strand of NC_142467.1, from coordinate 62,078,655 downwards.
AGGACATGACTGATATGCTACTGCCTGCATCTTATGGTTCAGTCACTTCCTCCATCTCCCAAGTCTCTTCTAAGAGATGCATGCCACTGGAGCAGCTTGGTTGCCAGGGGCAACCCTGGAAGGCAGCCTTATTCCAAAGGCAGTCACTGAAGCCCCTTGCCCCAGGGCCTCGTAAGCCTGGCTCTGATAGACAAAAGGTAGGTGGTTTGTCTCAGCTAGACGCCTCTGTGAGGTTACAGGACAGGGCCAATATGCTCAGGTGGGTCTGAGTGAAGGGTGTAGAAGATAGCCCTTCTAGCCACTCAGCAGGATCCTGAGAAAAAAAAAAGGGTTTGTAAAACAGTAGATTGCATTTTAATCCACACAGATACTTAATATGAGTAACATAGCCTGTTTTTTCTGAGACATAGCCTGATTTACTTCAAGGCCTCAGGCTTAGTAACTTTGACAACCTGCAGGTTTGATCCACACGTGTGCAGGTCTGTAGTGCTAATGAGATTGTAGAAAGGATGATTTTTCTCTTGCTCAGTTTTCCTACTCTGAGGTTGTCCATCTCTAAGTTTCTCCTTTTCCTGAGCTAGGACTTGGATCTGGGAATATGGAGCCTATCTAAGGGAGAAGGCAGAGCACATAGGCTCTTTTGAAAAGAGAGTGAGAGAAAGAGAGGCAGGTGCTTAGCTGCTTAGTTCGCTTCTGGTGCAACTGACATGTAATTCATAATTTGGTTTACTAAGGCTCCCTGTGTCTTTCTCTGGTTCCTGCTGTTCTGCCTGCTTGAATTGCCTGCTGTTCTCCCCACATACAGGGGAAGCCTATGCTGTGTGGATTCAAAGCACCTGAGTTTCAGTTTCTGGTCTATGATTTGGACAATGTCCTTACTCATCCTGAGCTTCAGTTTCTTCACCTGTAAAATGGAAACAGTAACAGTGGCCCTGTCCAACCACAAGGTTAGTGTAATATCAAACGAAATAGTTTATGGAAAAGTGTTTTGTCAACTGTAAGTAACAATAATAGGAATAATAAGAAGCAATTGCTACTGCCAGTTATTGAGTGGTTACAGTGCCAATTGTTGTCCTCTTCATTCACATTATCTCCTTTTAATCAATAAATCATTATTTTTATTCAGATCCTCCTTGTCATTTAAGACTCAGCTTAGAATACACCTTCTCTTGAGAGTTTCTTTGACAGCTCTTGCTCACATTAGTTCCTGCTGCTGCTGCTGCTAAGTCACTTCAGTCGTGTCCAACTCTGTGCGACCCCATAGACGGAAGCCCACCAGACTCCCCTGTCCCTGGGATTCTCCAGGCAAGAACACGAGTGGGTTGCCATTTCCTTCTCCAATGTGTGAAAGTGAAAAGTGAAAGTGAAGTCGCTCAGTCCGTGACCCCACGGACTGCAGCCTACCAGGCTCCTCCATCCATGGGAATTTCTAGGCAAGAGTACTAGAGTGGCTTGCCATTGCTTCCTAGCTTCTTTGAAATAGTTTACACCATCTAGGTTAACCCGCCATTATTTCTGAAGTTCAAATTGTCTTTCCCCAGCTGGATTCCTTCAGGGTAGGGACTAGGTACTCTACTTCACTTACCTTCCCCAAGATACAGAACACATAGCCAGTACCCTTGAAAACTGGAGATTGAAAATTTCTGCCCATATTGTTCAGTCTCTAAGTCATGTCCAACTCTTCTGGACTACAGCACACTGTGCTCCTCTGTCCTCCACTGTCTCCTGGAGTTTGCTAAAATTCATGTCCACTGAGTCGGTGATGCTGCCTAACCATCTCATCCTCTGTTGTCCCCTTCTCTTTTTGCCTTCAATCTTCCCCAGCATCAGGGTCTTTTTCAATGAGCCGGCTCTTCTCAGCAGGTAACCCAAGTATTGGAGCTTCAGTTTCAATATTTCCAATGAATATTCAGCGTTGATTTCCTTTAGGATTGACTGGTTTGGTCTCCTTGCAGTCTAAGACTCACAACAGTCTCCTCCAGCACCACAGTTCAAAAGCATCAGTTCTTTGGCATTCAGCCTTCCTTATGGTTCAATTCTCACATCCATACATGACTACTGGAAAAACCATAGCTTTGACTATACAGACCTCTTTGTTGGCAAACTGATGTCTCTGCTTTTAATACACTGTCTAGGTTTGTCATAGCTTTGCTCCCAAGGAGTAAAGTGTCTTTTAATTTCACAGCTGTAGTCAGTGTCCACAGTGATTTTGGAGCCCAAGAAAATAAAGTATGTCACTGCTTCCATGTTTTCCCCCTTCTATTTGCCATGAAGTAATGCCCACATAGTTATTGCATAAATTGAAAATTCTCTATATTTTATGAAGCAAAGCCGTGGGTGGAGAGTTAGTTACTGCTCTCTGTCTTTGCGACCAGGCAAAGACCCATCTGCTCGATGCAGGTTGGTAATCATCATCTTTACAAAGCCTTTATCAAGCTCCTAGGCTAAGAATCTGTAGAAATGCTAATTGTTAACCCTCGTCTCCCCTCCATACTCTTGTTTTGCTCCATACTTTCCTCCATGTTCATATAAATATAAGCAGCATTTACATACTGATGGAGTCTATTATTAAAAGACAGAGTGGCCCCCCGTTAAGACTAAGAAGATAGCAAAAAACACTAGAATTAGATATCAGGAATTACTTCCTTCTCACTCCAGTATGGAGACAAAGAAGCTTGAAATTTGTGGGTCCTGTTGAGCCTTTAAGAGAAGAATCTTCCTGCTTTCTAACTTCTCTCTAATTTACCTCAAATCACTACCCAGTATGCCCCAAAACACATGAGCCTCCTTTCCTCTGGAACTGCCATCTCTAGTCTAGCTTTGAGGCTTTTGTACTATCTGTTCCCACACACAGCCTGGAAGCTGCTACCCAGAGACCTTTACCTGGCTGGCACCTTCATATCATTTGGGTCTTAGCCTAAATTACAAGTTTTTCCTGATCTCCCAATTTAAAATAACTTCCCTGGGGTGGGGGTTGGTTATAGATTCCACACATGTATTTGCTTTTTATGTGAATAATTTTCTCTGGAAGGATGCATAAAATATTAAAATTTGCTGCTTATATGGAGGGAAACTGGATAGCTGGGATACAGGGCTGGGAGAGAGACTTCTCTACATGTCCTTTTTTATTTTTTTTTTAGACTCACTGAATATATTATCTATTCAAAAATATTTTAAAATATGAATAAAAATAAAAGAATAAAGTAGCTTCTTGCTGAGCGTCCTTTATTTACTTTATAAATTTTATTTACAAAACTGGCAGTGGGCCATAATCAGCTGATCCTGTCTCTGTGCTATTATATTATCTTATGGAGCTTTCAACCTGACACTGATCCTTATTTTACTCATTTCTTATCCACCTTCTCCCACTAAAATGCAAGCTCCATGAAAACAATCCTTTTCTGTCTTATTATTGCTGTATTCCTGCACCTGGAACAGTTTCTGGCTCACAGTAGATGCTTGATAAACACTTGTTGAATGACTATTTGAATGAATTATGTTTCTCTGGGCTATAGGGAAGAGCAGCCCTATTTGAAAGGAGATAAAATGGGATAAACTTTTGGTGGTAGCCCCTCTGGGGGGAATAATCTCTATTTTGGTCATCCTCAAGAAAGCCTGACCTGTAGTTCTTGCCTCAAGGAGTAGCTACATAGGCAGGTTTCCTGAAAGCAAATGCAAAACTGAGTACCTCTCCTCCTAGGACACATTCCAGAAGGTAGAGAAACTAGTGGATTCACTACTTCTCAGTTTGAGGAGAAGGAAAAACATCACATACACACACACCTGGGGAAGCTGCTCAGGTGGCAGTTTGAGCTCTGCAAAGTCACCCCTGAGGGAGTAAGGGAACAGATTCACTGCCAGAATGACAAGGGTAACAGCCAGGACCTGGGGAGGGGGAGGAGCTGGGGGAAATGGAAGGAGGGAGTTTGGCACATTACAGCATAGGTGGCACATGGCCCTGAGCAAACAGCCTGCATCTCCATGTGCTGATTAATTTTTAAATGTTTCTGAACCAACATATTCTCTTCCTGTCCAGGGCTGGACTTTTTGCAGCCATGTAGCACACTGACCAAGAAAATTGTGGTCCTGAAGGAGAAACAGAATTCTAGATGAATCACCCATGTACTGGGCATAGCCCACCCAGGGAAAGACTCTGCTTCAAGGGAGCTGGCCTCATCCCCAATGCTGAAGGTCAGGCAGAGGTCAGGAGACCCAGGTTGCACTACTTTTTGTCTGCCTTGGAAGAAGGTCAACATGTAGATTCTTTCTCTTCTACCTCTGCAACACTATCTTTACCACCAGTCTCACACTCACTCAGAGGCAGACGGGAGGATTCCCAGTGGAGTGACCTTGAGAAGCAGTGGAAAGGGCAAACCATGTAATATTGATCCAGTTGTGTGAAATCTCCGAACCTCAAGCTTTCTCAGCTTTCCCTAAGACTGCACTTCGTGGAGTTATCTAAATTATTTCGAATAATGGAGATGTCTAATAAAGAGAAGGACTTTGGAAGACGAAAAGGCAGTGTACTTGCCTAGCATTGGCTTGGAATGAGAAGAATTAAGTCCATTTTAGACTGGCCACTTGGCAGCTGAGCTCATAAAGCCTCATCTCACACAGTAGAGGATGGCCTTTTGACTATCCTGTTCAGGGTCTAGCCTGGCAACTTTGGGACCTCTGTATTTCAGCCTGGTGTGCAGATTTATCAACTGATTTTCATTGGCTGTTTCTCTTGAAGCTTTGAGAGCACCTCAAATCCTTTCTCCTTCCCTCATGTAGAAGGGCCTCTCCCTTAGACAAGCCTGGGACATCAGCCAAGGCTGAGGGGAACGGGGAGGCCACAGACTGTGGCCTGTGGCGGCCCGTGCTTCCTCTGCCCCCTCATCAGGACTGGGTCTGTGTCTTCTGGGGTGTGCTGCTGGAGCCCATAGGTGTTCTGAGTGGAGACTACTAAGGAGAAGGTTGAGCATGGTAGCTTGGCTGGTAAAGAATCCGCCTGCAATGAAGGAGACCCGGTTTGATTCCTGGGTCAGGAAGATCCCCTGGAGAAGGGATAGGCAACCCACTCCAGTGTTCTTGGCTTCCCTGGTGGCTCAACTGGTAAAGAATTTGTCTGTAATGCGGGAAACCTGGGTTCAATTCCTGAGTTGGGAAGATCGCCTGGAGAAGGGAAAGGCTACCCACTCCAGTATTCGGAGCTGGAGAATGCCATGGATTGTATAGTCCATGGGGTCGCAAAGAGTCAGACTCGACTGAGTGACTTTCACCTCCACTTTTTTTTTTTTCACCTCCACTTTTTTTTCACTTTTTGGGCAGTCTACTGGTCCTGCCACTGGTGGTCCCTGTGCTTGAAGTGCTGAGTGATGCACTTCAAGACATGCCATTCTTTTATAGCACAAACGCGCCCCGGCATCCAGCAACATTTTCTGGCCCATCAGAAGGGAAAGGGATCAAAGGTGGGGACCTGGGGCATGGGTTGCTTTGGGCAGATCTGTGCTACTGTGACAAGGAATGTCTTGCCTGAGTGTTCCTGAGGCATGGCTGTGACCACCAAGTTTCCAGTCCTGCATGTGGGGGTGTGTATGGGTGAGTTTGGGAGGTGGTACACAGTTCTATGTGTACAGATGCTCTGGATATGTGTGAGGTTCAGCACTAGGGGGGCCTCTAGGATTTGTCTGTAGGTTAATCTCCCACCCACACACCCTGCTCCTTGAGGGGGAGCTGTAACTCTGCCCTCAGGCTACCTAGCTGCATTTCCCCTCCCCACCAACCCACCAACCTCTCATTCTGTCACAACAAGAAGCTTTGGCAGAAAGGGAGGGAGCGTGGGTGCTGCAGAGAGAAAAACACCCCAAAGTTTCAGTAAAATGGCAAGAGAGATGCCAGCACACAAGGAGCGGGAGCCTTCTGTTTCTCTCAGCCTGCGCTGCTGGGCTGGGGAACTTATACCATGATTTCCTTTCCTTCCTTCCTCATTCTTTCCCGTTTCTTTCCACCAGATATTTGGGAAGAGGAAACCTGCAGTGAGGGAGAAAAGGAACAGATTCTTGTCTTAGGGACCAACATCTTTTGTATCCAACAGAATAGGCATTTCTGGGCCCAACTTGCTTTAGGCAAAGTGGAATGTGTGTGTGTGTGTGTATGTGTGAAAGAGTTTGCATGTGTGTATGTGTGCAAATATGTGTATCTGTGTGTGGGGGGGACAATAAAAATAAAGGGCAGATAGAACATAAAAAAGCAAACACAGTATTGGTTAGCTATCTGCCTTGCTTAACCCACACATGAATAATTGAAAATTAACTGTATTTGTGTAATAGGTTGGCCATTACCCAATTTTTGCAACATTAGAATAAATATACATAAAAGGAAAAATCTCAGGATTGACATTTTTCCTCCTGCTTTTGTAATTAGAGCATTTCATTTGTGCAATGGCTCCATTTCTATAGGGTAAAAACCTCTTTTACTCAGATCTCAGGAATGCAGTACTCTGATCTTTTCACCTAAATAAAAGCTCGAGTTCATCTTAGTACTATTTGCTTACAAAATATTTGAATTTGTAAATAGGATCCCAGGGGGAATGTTATCCTACTCAAGAAAACAAGTTACTTTTCACCTCTTTGAAGTATCTATTTGCATTCCAACAATATGGTACTTAATAAATCACTCTGCTCTAGCAATTCATTAAAACAACTCCTAGAGGCTATACTTAAAAAATAAGGCTGTATTTATTTATTTAAAACCCTGTAATGAGTGAACAGTTATTCTAACTATGGATGTCCATTCGTATATGATCGTAATACTTTTAAGTTTTATTGAGTGTTCCTTGTGTACCAAGGACTGCATTAACTGCTTTACTTCTATATTCTCATTTGGTTGTTCCAACCAGGGAGGTACTGTTACTTTACAACTAAGGCATAGAGAAGTTAAGTAGCTTAACCAAGTTCACTTATGTAGTATCAGGACAGAACTTAAATTCAAGTTTTTATTCCAAACCCCATCCCTTACCCAACATGCTGTATTGCATCTCTTCGTATTTACTGACCAAGGATGGCAAACCATGCCAGCAAGAGTAATGATGATGCAGGTACCTACAAAGGGACTGTCTCCACAGAATCCTTGGCTCCTGGTCCAGACCCAGGCTGCAAGGCCAGTGCCTTGGTATTTGGTGTGAGCCCTGCTCAGGGATGATAATTCCTGTTGTTGGGATGGGAGATAGTAAACCCAGCTGGAATATGACCCACGAATCCCACTGGGCTTTTTCAGTTCTCTCTGGGACTGCAGGTTTTGTAGGGTTATCTCTGAAAGATAAATATAGCCTGAGACATTGGTGTGAGGAAATGAGTGAATGCAAAGCATACCGTAAAGTATGTATTTAGTACTGTGATCATCAGCCCACCTGAGAATTAGCTCAGAAGGTTCTAGGAACAGCGTAGGACTTTGAGGAAGGGCATTGGCCCTGAACTGCCCTTCAGTTTGGAAGGGGTAAAGGAGAGAAGTGTGCATGTGTACCAAGTCACTCCAGCCATGTCTGTCTCTTTGCAACTTCATGGACTGTAACCTGCCAGGCTCCTCTGTCCATGGGATTCTCCAGGCAAGAATGCTGTCCTGGGTTGCCATGCCCTTCTCTAGGGGATCTTCCCAACCCAGGGATCAAACCTGTGCCTCTTATGTCTCCTGCATTGGCAGATGGGTTCTTTACCACTAGCATACCTGGGAAGCCCCCAGGGAGAGGAGGCTGAGAGGGGAAAAGGAAGGTGATAAGAAGAGTTGGAGGGGAGGGTGTAAGGGGTATGTGTGCCTGAGAGGAAGCATGCAACCCGATGAATAATGGAGAACAGCTTTATTACTTTCACTTTTTGAAATAAGAACTGGCTTATGAAGGTGGGGAGGGAGCAGCCTGGGAATAAATGAAATGAGAAAGGAAATTGAAACCATCATTTCTGGCCTGCTGACGAGAAGATGTCAGCATGTCCTTAGCCTCTTGCTGTATTCAGTGCTTTTCTAGAGATAAATGGTGGTGCTCAAACAGGTTCCACTGGGGCTCTAGAATATTCAGATTATGAAAAAAAAGGACTGGAACTTGGGGACCAGTTGCTTAGTCTCTGAAGGACTTTTTTTTTACATGAGCTATTCCACCATTAGCATTGGATTTAACTGCAAAACTGAAGGGAGGTCAAATAAGAACTTCTAAAAGAATAGGTTATTTGTTGCTGGGGTCTCTAGCAAGATGACTCTAGGGATAGATTTGTTGGAATATCTAGAAAGCAAAGACTTGGAAACACCTGCACGAAGCCACTGAGAAGCCTAGCAGAGTACAGAATACTTGGAACAAGCCTGCCTTTAGCCCTTTCCTCACAAGAAGCCAGGTCAGAGGGCAGGGGAGAGAAGCAGTTCAGTCACTAGGTACCTGAAGGGGCTAGAGAGAGAGGCTGGCTCAGGGACATAGCCTGAGAAAGCAGCCCCTGTGCTAAAATTCATGGGAAGTTCTCTGTGAGGACTCACTCCCTGTGAGGGGAGACAGGCAGAGTGTATACCTAAGACCAGGCATCTTGATCCAGAATTCTTCATTTGACTCTCCTAGGCAGCCAGTCAAAGGGAGTTATTTAATAAAAGTTAGGAGACTTCCCTAGTGATCCAGTGGCTAAGACTTCAGGTATCCAGTGCAGGGGACCTGGGTTCAATCCCTGGTCAGGAAACTAGGTCTCACCTGCTGCAACTAAGAGTTCACATGTGGCAACTAAAGATCCTGCATGCTGCAGCTAAGACCCAGCACAGCCAAATAAATAAGTAAATAAAATATTTAAAAAAAGTTGGGAGAAGTGGGCAAATATCACAACTTGACAGGTTAACCAAGGTCTGAGGCCCCCTTTGGGGTGTCCAGGTCCAGCACAGGGAGCAGTGTTGCCCCGGGGCAGATTTTGCTGACTCATGAAGAAATGAGAGTCTACACAGTCTGAAATCCCGCTTCTATCGGAGAGGATGGAAAACGATTGAGGGTGCTACGAATACTGGAATCCCAGTCCCAGGATTCTGAGGGACTTGTCTGATGGGACAATACCAGACTCTTGAATTCTCCTATTGAAAACCTTATCCAAAAAAAAAGAAAGAAAGCCTTATCCATCAGCTTCCCTGATAGCTCAGTTGGTAAAGAATCGACCTGAAATGCAGGAGACCCAGATTTGATTCCTGGGTCAGGAGGATCTGCTGGAGAAGGGATGGGCTACCCACTGTAATATCCTTAGGCTTTTCTCATGGCTAAACTGTTAAAGAATCTGCCTGCAGTGCGGGAAACCTGGGTTCAATCTCTGTGCAGGAGTCAATAAGCACTTCTTGAGCACTTATGAGGTTATATGAGGGATACATTTAAAAAAAAAATGCTGTGGCTAAAGATCTTGCATGCCACAATGAAGACCTGGCACAGCCAAATAGATAAGTAAATAAATGTATGTAAAAAAGTATGAGACTGCTCCTACTCTGAAGGAAATGAATGTTTTCTGATGAGATTGGCACCTTCTCCTTCAGCCGTTTCCTTCATTGCTTTCATGTGTGTGATCCTTTGTGGGCGCTCTCAGTAGTGTCCGAAAGCATGTCCAAAGCATGTCCTACTTTGCAACCCCATGGACTGTAACCCACCAGGTTCCTCTGTCCATGAGATTTCCCAGGCAAGAGTATTGGAGCAGGTTGCCATTTCCTCCTCCAGAGGATCTTCCAGACCCAGAGATTGAACCCTAGACTCTCGTGTCTCCTACATTGCCAGGAATATTCTTTACCACCGTCGCCACCTGGGAAGCCTGTTTGATCCCTTACCTCTACACTTTCCCATCTCTTTTCTTTTCCTGTGTTTTCTGGCCCGTTTTTGTTCCCTTCAGTCATTTTCCTCTCTGAATATCCTTGCTCTCTGTCTCCCACTTGATCATCTCTAACCTTGTTTCTTGGTCTTCCCAACTTCCCTCATGTCCTGGGATGATGAGAAGCTGGCTTACTGCTGGCTCCAGATTGCTGTAGGCCTCTGGCAGAGGTTAAAATTCTGTGGTCCTATGTGTCTGAACTTGGACAGGCACAGGGATTCCTGATTTCCCAGAGTTTAGAAACTGCTTAAGTGAGCTTATAAAGTTATGACTAACCTTGATAGTATATTAAAAAGCAGAGACATTACTTTACCAACAAAGGTCCGTCTAGTCAAGGCTATGGTTTTTCCCGTGGTCATGTATGGATGTGAGAGTTGGACTGTGAAGAAAACTGATCGCCAAAGAATTGATGCTTTTGAACTGTGGTGTTGGAGAAGACTCTTGAGAGTCCCTTGTACTGCAAGGAGATCCAACCAGTCCATTCTGGAGGAGATCAATCCTGGGTGTTCATTGGAAGGACTGATGCTAAAGCTGAAACTGCAATACTTTGGCCACCTCATGCAACGAGTTGACTCACTGGAAAAGACTCTGATGCTAGGAAAGGTTGGGGGCGGGAGGAGAAGGGGACGACGGAGAATGAGATGGCTGGATGGCATCACCGACTCTGTGGACATGAGTTTGAGTGAACTTCGGGATTTGGTGATGGACAGGGAGGTCTGGCGTGCTGTGATTCGTGGGGTCGTGGAGAGTCGGACACGACTGAGCAACTGAACTGAACTGAATATGTCAAAGTCTGTATGTAAAGCCTGTATCAGAAGAGTCTTAACCATGTCCAAGTAACATTAAAGATATGAGTCAAGAAGCATGTCCTACTCTTGTTTTTGTTTCTATGTCTAATGGCCTAGATATAAAGACAACTTCCAATCCATGGAACAAGTTGATATGGAATGAGAGGGGTGGTGTGACTCATTAAAATTATAATAATAATGAGGAACAAGTAGAGAAAGATCATAGAAAATGAGTTTCATGGGTGAGACATTCTGTTTTCCTACATTTTATACTTGATGAATGTGTGTGAGTGATCAACACACCTAGACTGTACTTACTATTTAGGTATGACTTCAGTTTCAACAAAACCTAAATTTGAGGCCCTCAGCCCAGACTCTCTTTTCCTTTCCTGAGTACTAAGGTACCTGTTGGTGTTTTTGGCATTAGTAACTTCAAGGTAGAGTTGAATGGGTTTGTGTAAGTGACTTTGTATTAAAAATGATACATGAATTTTCCTTGCTCAGCCTCAGCAGTGCCTCAGGCACTAAAGGTAAAGAAGTGTGCACTGGGTTTTAATCAGGTATCTCAGATGGCTTTTCATACCTTCTGGGAGAAGGAACCTGAATTTGTGACCCTAATCCATGGTTGGCACACTAACTCTAGACTGCCCAGTGAGAAAGGGAAATCAACTTATTGGTTTATTGTTGTTTTTTTTCCCCCCATTCACTTATTTACTTGCAAACAGTACCAGATACTGAAAATATAAGAATGGAAAAAATTATGGTTCCTGTCCTCCGAGAGGCACAGTCTTGCTGGGGAGACAAGCATAGAAATAACAAGAGTCCAGGTTGGTAATTGCTATTGTACAGGTAACATGTGATCTCAGAGGAAGGAACAGCTAACATGAGAGAGAGAAGCAAAGAACTGCTCTTGTTAAAGGATGAGTTGAGAGTCGGCCAATCTGAATGGAGGGAAAAAGTGTATTCCAGACAGCGAGAACAGGAATTACAAAGGACTGTGGTGAATGCAGAGAATGGTGAGTTTAACATGAGTAGAGGTAAGGGAGGTCCTGCGAGAGTGTCTGAAAAAATGACTAGAGAGGAAGCTGGAGACCAATTGTGAAGGGACTTGTGTACTCTGCTAAGAAGTTTGGACTTTATCACGTGGGAAGTGGGGAACTACTGAATGCTGTTAAACAAGGGAATAGGTTAAGCAGCTCTTTTCTTTATAAGGAGGTCACAGAGCAGAGTTGGGGTGGAGACAGTTTGTTCTAGAGTCCCATTTTCTTAGGACTTGACATCTATTTCCTATCATGGTCCTCAGTTGAGGAATTCTTTCTTTCCTCTCTTTTTTCCTCTTTTCTTCCACAAAAAATGTGATGAGCATTTATCATAAAGCAGGCTCTTTTAGGTCCTGGGAAAATACAAATGAGTAAAAACCACTCTGTGCTCAAAAAAGCTTATAGTCTGGTTTAGTTATTTCCTGGTATTTACAGGTCCCTTTCACTGCCATGTGAAATGAGAAAAAACAGGGACAATGTAATGAGTCTTTAAATAAAGCTAAATATATTCAGTATAAAACCTCTCCTCTTTAATGTGAGGTTATATTCGTATTTTCACGCTTTCCTGAAAAGATGATATTAATAATAGATAGTAGTTTTCTCCTTTAACTTTACTTATTTGGCAGAAAATCAGCCATATCTCAAAAATTGTGTGTGTGTGAGGGAAATCTACTGGTTAAAGGTTAATTTTCTCATTCCAGTGGGGGGTCTAAGAAAAGGCCTTTTTTACCCAAAGGAGTGGACCTATGCAGGGAACATGGATTTATTAGTCATGACTGAGACAAAAGCAGGCTCTCTTGCTACTTCCCACCCTCACTAGACTCAGAAATAAGGGAAGGAGGGGAAGATCCTGGTCCCAGGAGAGTCAAGGTTCGTATATGTCCTCTCTAGAAAGCAGCTGCTCCTCCTGACAGCACAGAGGGGATGGCCGATGTCCCAGGAGCCCACGAGCCCAGGAAGTTCTGGGTTCATCTCCTCTAGCCAGGGTGAGGAGGTGGTGAGAAGGAGAGGGAAGGATAGCAACTCTACAGAGAGATCCAGCAAGTGTAACAGGAAAAGCTTGTGAAACAGGAACAGTCTGCTTCACAGTGAGAAGCCTCTGGGCTCTATCTTTTATAGGGTAATGGGATGTGATCACCAGCTTTTATCAAAATTAACCAGGCATTCAGGTGTTCCATGTCTAAGGCACAAATAACCCACGCACCAATCCTTTTAATCATATCACTTAGCCAGTCACACTCCTGTGATCAGCAAAGCATTAGCACCTAAACTCAGACTACTGCACTATAACAAGACTGCATCATCCTGTTTATAGCTTAGGGCTTATGGGTTTGAACTAATTTAGGAATCAGTTTGGGGACCAAATGGAGAAAGTCTTGTTGTGAGTTGGCAATTTGCTTTAGTGAGTAGGATGCAATGCATGTTCAGAATCCAGAGGTTAGGGAGCCACTGGTCTTATCAGACATATAAGCAATTATTTCAGTAGAGTGTAATAATTACATGTACAAAGGCACAGAACTGTGATATAGGAGGAACATGGTAAGTTTAGTAGGAGTCGAGGAAAGGTATATTTGGTGGGAGTTTCTGAAAAGGGGACTAGAAATGGAGGGTGGAGTCTGATTGTGAGGGGCCAGCCAGGATAGATTCTTAGGAAGCAGAGCTGAGGAGAGAGCTGCTGACCAAGGGATTAGGGAGGTGAGGGGAGGCTTTCCTAAGGAGCTGGCCCTTGGGATGGGTCTCTTGTCTAGACCTCTCTTTAAGTCTCTCTTTTCTTCCTTTCCCCCTGTCCCACATTTTCATGCCAGGCCCAGAACATCCTCGCAGCCTGCTGCTCTAATTACTTCATTCCATTTTAATTCTGCTGAGTTAGGAGCCTCTGAACTCAAGAGGAAATTCACGCAAAATACCAGACAAATTGAATGTGCTGGCATTTCAGAAATACGGCTGACCCTATCTGCCCCTTCATGTTCGCTTCCTCTAGCACTGCCTCAACCAGCAGCAGATTGAAAAATCAACAGTAGGATGTGCTGCTGAGGAGAGGTGATGGCACTGGTGGAGTAAGAACTGGAGGTTAACTGACTTATTGGCGTCATTACCTTTTATGGAAAGAGAGAAGGACAGGGTGAGGTCTCTCTGATGGGGGCTTTCCCTCGACCCTTTTGGAAGCTTCTGGGGTCCATCTTTGCAGCTCCAAAACTTTGTGAGTGTTTGTGAGTTGTAATATTTCTTCTTCCTTAGAGATATTTGCAAATTGGGAGAGATACCCTTATTCTCAGCTGTTTATTGATGGAGATGGACAGAATGACCTCTCAAAATGAAGGGATTTCAGTTTATAAATCAGCAGTTCTCAAATTTTTTTGCTCTCAGAATTTCTTTGCACTCTTAAAAATTATTGAAGGCCTCCCAGAGCTTTTGTTTGTGGGTTATACCTATTAGTATTTACTGTACCAAAAATTAAAACTGAGAAATTAAAATAATATTTATTAACCCATCTTATTTGATTGAGGTCATATCTGAATGGTCTACTGGTTTTCCCTACTTTCTTCAATTTAAGTCTGAATTTCGCAATAAGGAGTTCATGATCTGAGCCACAGTCAGCTCCTGGTCTTGTTTTCGCTAACTGTATACAGCTTCTCCATCTTTGGTTGCAAAGAATATAATCAATCTGATTTCGGTGTTGACCGTCTGGTGATGTCCATGTGTAGAGTCTTCTCTTGTGTTGTTGGAAGAGGGTGTTTGCTATGACCAGTGCATTCTCTTGACAAACACTACCCTTATGGCAGAAAGTGAAGAGGAACTCAAAAGCCTCTTGATGAAAGTGAAAGAGGAGAGTGAAAAGGTTGGCTTGAAGCTCAACATTCAGAAAACAAAGATCATGGCATCTGGTCCCATCAATTCATGGGAAATAGATGGAAAAACAGTGGAAACAGTGTCAGACTTTATTTTTTGGGGCTCCAAAATCACTGCAGATGCTGATTGCAGCCATGAAATTAAAAGACACTTGCTCCTTGGAAGGAAAGTTATGACCAACCTTGATAGTATATTAAAAAGCAGAGACATTACTTTGCCAACCAAAGTCCGTCTAGTCAAGGCAATGGTTTTTCCCGTGGTCATGTATGGATGTGAGAGTTGGACTGTGAAGAAGGCTGATCGCCGAAGAATCAATGCTTTTGAACTGTGGTGTTGGAGAAGACTCTTGAGAGTCCCTTATACTGCAAGGAGATCCAACCAGTCCATTCTAAAGGAGATCAATCCTGGATGTTCATTGGAGGGACTGATGCTAAAGCTGAAACTGCAATACTTTGGCCACCTCATGCAACAAGTTGACTCACTGGAAAAGACTCTGATGCTAGGAAAGGTTGGGGGCGGGAGGAGAAGGGGACGACGGAGAATGAGATGGCTAGATGGCATCACCGACTCTGTGGACATGAGTTTGAGTGAACTCCGGGAGTTGGTGATGGACAGGGAGGCCTGGCGTGCTGTAATTCATGGGGTCGCGGAGAGTCGGACACAACTGAGCGACTGAACTGAACTGAACTGAACCCATCTTAAGATAACAATAATAAACCATTATATGTTAACTTAAATATTATATTTTGGTTAACATTAGAAGACACCTGGATTCTCAATTCTGCTTCTGTATTCAAATCAGTGTCAATATTTTGTTTTGGTTGAAGTATATGAAAAAAAATCTGGCCTCAGAGAGTTGGAAAAGGTAGGAGTATTTTAGGTTTCAAATAATTGTGGATATTTTTCTTTGATATTACACCAAAACTCTGCAAAGAGATCCAACCAGTCCATTCTGGAAGAGATCAATCCTGAGTGTTCATTGGAACGACTGATGCTAAAGCTGAAACTCCAATACTTTGGCCACCTTATGTGACGAGTTGACTCACTGGAAAAGAGTCTGATGCTAGGAGGGATTGGGGGTGGGAGGAGACGGGGACGACAGAGAATGAGATGGATGGATGGCATCACCGACTCGATGGACATGAGTTTGAGTGAACTCCGGGAGTTGGTGATGGACAGGGAGGCCTGGCGTGCTGTGATTCATGGGGTCGCAAAGAGTCAGACACGACTGAGCAACTGAACTGAACTGAACACCAACTCTACACATGGTAATTTCTTAAAGATCACTTGCAATGTGGAATCTGAAACTATCATTTTCTACTCCATTATATTAAAATCCATTTGTTTAATATGCACTTTGAATAAATTTTGTAATGTCATGCATTGGTCATTTGGAAAATATAGATTCTCTGAATTGTATAGATCTTCCAAATGTTGATACATTTCATTTACAATATGTTAAAAATCACATTCACTGTATCACCATCAATCTCATCAGGGAAGTCTTTAAGCATTGGGTAGCCATCAAGTTCATGGTGGCAGATACAAGTGTCTCAAAATTCTAATTTTCATTTGAAAGCTTGAATTTTATCATTGGCAGCAAAAGCTGTCAGTTGTTTTCCTTGAAGTGACAGGCTAACTTTGTTCATTTTGGGGAAACTGTCTGCCAAACACTCAAGTCTGAATAATCTTAGTTTGTCTTCTAGTCATTCTAACAAGTAAAAATGATGTTCCATGAAAGAGGGTAATTCAGCTTGAAACTCAAAAAATTGCAAAAATGTTTTTCTAGAGACAACCATTATACTTGAGATATAGCAGAAGTGCTTTATGTGTGCTTCCTATTTCCTCAGACAGAATATTAAAAAGATATACTCAAAGGTTGAGATTTAGTAAAAATTAATAGTGTTTATAGTTATATCAAGTTCAGTCCTAAGTTAAAGTGAATTTTTTTTTTACTGCAATGAAGAATACAAGAACTGCTTATACAGTTAAGCGCCACTGCAAGGTATAATCTATTTTACCCACTATTGCATTTGCATCATCAGTGCAAATGTTAGCATGGTGAAAAATGAAAATAATGTCTTAATTTTGTTATCAAAATAGTTTTGTCCTTAAGTACTGATAACAGGGCCACAAAATCACTGCAGATGCTGATTGCAGCCATGAAATTAAAAGACACTTGCTCCTTGGAAGTAAAGTTATGACCAACCTAGATAGCATATTGAAAAGCAGAGACATTACTTTGCCGACCAAGGTCCATCTAGTCAAGGCTATGGTTTTTCCCGTGGTCATGTATGGATGTGAGAGTTGGACTGTGAAGAAGGCTGATCACCAAAGAATTGATGCTTTTGAACTGTGGTGCTAAAGAAGACTCTTGAGAGTCCCTTGGACTGCAAGGAGATCCAACCAGTCCATTCTAGAGGAGATCAATCCTGGATGTTCATTGAAAGGACTGATGCTAAAACTGAACCTGCAATACTTTGGCCACCTCATGCGACGAGTTGACTCACTGGAAAAGAGTCTGATGCTGGGAGGGATTGGGGGCGGGAGGAGACGGGGACGACAGAGAATGAGATGGATGGGTGGCATCACCAACTCGATGGACATGGGTTTGAGTGAACTCCGGGAGTTGGTGATGGACAGGGAGGCTTGGCGTGCTGTGATTCATGGGGTCGCAAAGAGTCGGACACGACTGAGCGACTGAACTGAACTGAACTGAAGGACTTTGAGAGTCTTGGGAACCTCCCAGTGGAGGAAAACTACTGCCCTAAATGATATGGCCAAATTCCTCAGGGTTTGACTCAAAGTCTCCTTTCTTCTCACTCTCTGCTCTCTCCTTAGGCAAACTCATCTACTGCCTTTGAACTACTTTTGAACAAATGACCCACACATTTGTTATCCCTATCCCTGACTCCTGCCTGGAGCTGGAGACCCATGTATCTAGCTGTCAACTTAACATTGACACTTGGATGTCTTGAAGGCTCCTGAAGGGCAACCTCAGACTTTGCTGTGGTCTTTTCCTCCCTTGTTTTCTTCCATCATGTTATACAAGCTGGAATACTTGTTCTCACACTCTCTCCACACTCTCCCTCCTCCATATCAATCACCGAGTCCTGTTAATTTTACCTCCTAAGTATCTTTTTAGTCCACAACTTCTCTCTATCACTACCACCACCACCACTACGGAAGTTAGAGGCACCATTATTTCTTGCTTGTAATTACCACAACAGTCCCCCTTCAATCCATCCTCTTCATTGTAGCTAAGTGATCTTTTCAAAATCTATATTTGATCCTGCCAAAACTCTGCTTAAACCCTTTAATGACCTCCCTTTGCTCTCAGGATGAAGGTGAAAATTTTTAACTCGATCTGACTGCCTGATCTATGTCAAGTTCTTCATTATATGCTCTCCTTAAACATGTTCTTTTTTTCATAATGCTCATCATGATTTGTACTTAAATATTCATGAGTGGGATTGTTTGGTTAGACTGTAAATTCCTTCCTTGATGAGACTGTAAGTTTCAGGAGAGCAGATATTTTATAAATATTTACTGAGTCAGTGATGGAATGAGACCTAGGACAATTCCTGTAAGCATAGATTAACCACTGAAAAATAAGTCATCTGCCCCAGGCTCCTGAGTTGGGGGAAGACCTATTTTTATTTTTATTGTCTCATACCGTTTTGAAAAAAAAATGCTGCCTTGTGTGAGGCTTTCCATCAAAGCATCCTCCTAAGAGTGGGGGCACATTAATCTTCCTTTTGACATAGAAGCCCTCTTTGCTCCCTATCACTCATGCTGCCAGTGGCTCTTGGAGAGGGTTAGCTAGCAATTCTGGCCCTTCAGGAATATAAAGGAGGACGCATCTCTCTCTCCCACTAGGTGCTTGGTGAGGAGGCTCATTTCAGCAAAAGGGAATAAAATATATCAAGTGGAGGTGCCAAGAGGGAAACAAAAAGAGGATGAGTCATGATGTTTGTCCAGGGAGACTTCAATCTCCAGCCCCATCTTAGTTTTTTTGTGTTTTTTTTAAGCTGAGCTCAGTATAGCACTGGAAGTGGTCCTTCCTACAGGAGGGAAGGGAAACAATGTTTATTAAGCACCTACTCTGTTAGTAAGCAACTACCAGACTGTTGTTCTCTCAATTAGTCTTTTTTTAAAAAATTCATTTATTTACTTATTTTTGGCTGTGCTGGGCCTTCAGTGCTGCACAGGTTTTTCTCTAGTTGCAGCAAGTGGGGGCTATTCTCTAGTTGCAGTATGCAGGCTTCTCATCATACTTCTCTTTTTGAGGACCACAGGCTCTAGGGTGCTCAGGCTTCAGTAGTTGCAGCTCCTGGGCTCTAGAGCACAGGCTTAATAGCTGTGGCACCTGGGCCTAGTTGCACCAAGACATGTGGGATCTTTCTGGACCAAGGGTCAATCCCATGTCTCCTGAATTGGCAGGCAAATTTGTTACCACTGAGCCACCAGGGAAGCCCCCTTTCATTTAGTCTTTACAACAATTCTGTGAAGTAGTAATTTTTCCCATTTGTTTAGATGAGAAAAAACTGAGGGCCAGAGAGATAAAATAACTTGTATAAGTAACATAGTTAGATATATTCAGTTCAGTTCAGTTCAGTTCAGTCGCTCAGTCGTGACCGACTCTCCGCGACCCCATGAATCACAGCACGCCAGGCCTCCCTGTCCATCACCAACTCCCGGAGTTCACTCAAACTCATGTCCATCGAGTCGGTGATGCCATCCAGCCATCTCATTCTCCGTCGTCCCCTTCTCCTCCCGCCCCCAACCTTTCCCAGCATCAGAGTCTTTTCCAGTGAGTCAACTCGTCGCATGAGGTGGCCAAAGTATAGGTCTGTTTATCTACCCACTCCACATCCCCCTTTATGACTCTGTACTGGTCAAAACTTGACTGCAGGCAATGTTATATACCACATGACACCCCAATTTCTTAAACTACCATTTACCCACCTCCATTTTCCTCTGCTCTTAGGTGATTGAACCAGAGGGAGATTCTGACCCAAGGTCAGTCAGTTCATGGGCTAGCCAGTTAGGGCTCTAATTTATGGCCCCGTGGAGAAAAGATGATTTGAGCCAATTTGATTCCCTCTCTATCTATTCTTTTACTTTAGGTTAGAAAACCTCAACCTAAAGTAAAGAATTTTCAGCAGCAATCAGAGCCTGCAAGAGAAGCATATTTGCCCAGTGGAGCTGAATCACATTAGGGGCCAATGGAGCCTGACACGACAGAGCCATGACTTCCAGCTGCTGAGGAGCCTTGAATTTAAATTCCTTCCCAGCTCCAGTGACTGCCCCTGGAGGTCCTGAGAGGCCCAAACTTCTATGCTTGAGTTAAAGGGATCTCTTTTCCCATAAGTTGGACTCTCAGGGTTACAGAGTAGCAGAGTCAGAATCTGAACCCAAGTTCATCTGACTGCACACCTTGACTCCTTTCATTTTTCCACACTGCAAAGGGGTAGTCCCTGAGCACCCTGGAAGTGAACACAGTCAAGCTTGGAGAGTGGTACCAAGTTAAAGAAGGATGTCGGAGGAACTCTTTCCTGCTGGGTCCTGTGAGGTGGTCAAAAGACATTAATAATGGCTGACCTTGCTTTGGGAAATACAAACCATGCTGACTAGAGGCCCTTCCATTGCGTTACAGTTGAGTGTACAACATCATGTGTGAAGTGACTAGTCATCAGTAATGTCTCTTAGAGATACCATTCCCATAAAGGCCCTAGACACTAGACTGGTCAGAGGGAGGAACTGCAAAGCACCAGCACTCAGTCGCTCACATGTGTCTGACTCTTTGTGACCCCATGGACTGTGGCCCGCCAGGCTCCTCTGTCTATGGGATTTCCCAGGCAAGAATACTAGAGTGGTTTGCCATTTCCTTCTCCAGGGGACCTTACTGACTCAGGGATCAAACCCACATCTCCAGAACTGGCCGGCAGATCCTTTACCACTGAGTCACTGGTAAGCCCTGGAACTGGGCAGATGGGGGTTCAAACCCTCTTCCTGCCTGTCTGTCCCTGGGCAGGGCAACACTGTCTTCTCATTGTTTCCTATTATTATATCCTTATTGGTAAAAGGTGGAGAAAAGTCCTACCTCACAATAAGGATTATAAGAGATAAATACACAACACCCTACGCTGAGGGACAGAGAAGGCAATGGCACCCCACTCCAGTACTCTTGCCTGGAAAATCCCATGGACAGAGGAGCCTGGTGGGCTGCAGTCCATGGAGTCGCTAAGAGTCGGACACAACTGAGGTGACTTAGCAGCAGCAGCAGCACGCTGAGGGAGTTAGCATTCGATGGATACAGGGTCTGAGTTGGGTAAGATGAAAGTGCCGTGGTGAGTGATGGTAGTGAGGGTTGTACAACAGTGTGAATGTACTTAATGCCACACACTGTACATTTAAAAATGGTTAAAATGGTAAAATGTTATGTATATTTTACATTAAAAAAAAATGGTTTTAAATTGGTCTCCCGTTTGCAAGTGTTTTGTAGGTGCTGGTTTCTGTTTTTATCCCCTGTGGCAGAAGCCAATATCCAGTCAGTCCCAATGCTCTTAACCCAAGGCAACCCTCTGACCTCTCCTCCAAGACCCTGAGGCACGGGGGCCACCCTAGCCCCTGCCCTAGAGAGCTGGAGGCCCATCAGGGAAATGAAGTAAAGTCCTCAGACCTGGGAGGTCAGGGCAGTACTCTGATCTGAGCACTTTCCAGGGCAAGAGGTCAACGCTTGAAGCTGCGGGGGCAGAGGAGAGCTGGGTTTGAGTTTTGACCAGGCCTAGCCTCAAGATGCCATGGGACAGTGTGCAAGGCTCTGACTGCCAAGAGAGGAGCCCCAGAGAGAATCCTCATCAGGGAAGAGTGGATAGATGAGCTGCATCTCTGCTGGAAATTCCAGAGCTCTTCTGGGTGGGCACTTTTCTCTCTATCAGCGTTCTCATCACCCCACCAGCAGTGCTCCTTATGGGCTGTGTTAAACTGGTCTGGTACCCTCACAGTTTCCTCACAGTAACCTCTCTGCCTCCCCCAAAGGTGTGCCTGTGTTAATATGATAATACTGTGACAATGGCCAGGAAATGACCTCAGTTAAGTGATTAGGCCCTCTGGAATGGCATCTGAGACACTGCTTTCATTTTCCCTGGTGAGGAGGCAGCCAGGACCCAGGGCTGGAGCACAGACACTGGCTGGGAAATTGCATCTGGAAAAGCACTGAGGGGGAAAATTGGAAGTATCAGAATTTCCCAGGTCGCTGTTCCACAGGAGCCAAACATCGTTAGTAGCAGCACTAATTATGATCCAGGAGTGTCAGGCCTGTCTGCTGAGCCTGCCCAGGTAGTCCTTGAGAGCTGACTTGGGAGCCAGCAGGGCAGAGGAGGAGCTGCAGGGATGCCTGGGAAAAGGAGAGAAGCTGGGAGAGGAGAGATAGCAGGGTCATTCAGACATGTGGGTAAGGGGAGCTGGCTAAGATTCAGTTGCTGGGTGCCCTCCTGTCCTTCAGAATGCTTGGGACTGTGATGGGAAGGGTGGAATTTAGGCTGCTAGAATGATTTCTACCTGCTGGGAATTCAGATTGTCTCCACTTCCTCTTTCCTCATTCTCTCGTGTTTTCAATGCTCCACTGAAAATTCTCTTCTTGTCAGTGTCACTGGTGGCTTCTCATTTCAGTGGGATCCCTTAGTCCTCCTCTTACTCATCCTAGCAGCAACATTTGACACGTATGTTCGCTCTTTTCAAGACATCTTCTTCCTTTGGCTTCCCAGACGCTCATCTCTCAGTTCTCCTCCTACCTCCTCAGTGTCCGGTGCTGTCTCCTCATTTCCCCTACCTCTGATGCCCTAGGACTGTCATCATAGTTTTGTTCTTCTTTCTCCACCCTCCCTAAATAATCCCATCTATCTCAGGATGTTAAAATCACCTATATGTTAGCAAGTCCCAAATGGCTGTCTTCAGGCCCTTCATCTCCCCCTGAACATTATACTCATATCCAGCTGCTACTTGACATCTCCATGTAAATGTCACTGATAGTACACTCAGACTCACTGGTATCCCAGTCTTCTCCATGGCAATAAATGCAGCTTGGGTTCTATCAGTTTCCAAACTTTTGGAGTCATTCCTGGATTTTCTCTTTCTTTCATGTCTCCTTATCGAATTCCTTGGAAAATATTGTAAGTTCTTCAACATGTAACTTCCATCCTGTTGCCTAAGATAGATGCTCCAGCTGCCACTGTCGTGTTTGTGAGATTCCAACTGATGGAAAGGGGAGAAGGAAGAAGTAGAGAGCAGACCCCTTCCTGTAAGAACATGACCTGAAAGCTGCATATATCTTCTACTCACATCCCATCAACCAGCATTTTGTCACAAGGCCACATTTCACTGCAGGGGAGCTTGGGAAATGTAGTTCTTTTTCTGAGTAGCCAGCTAAAATGTGACAGGAGGGACTGAGTTTGTGGGGGACATGAGTGAGCTCTGTCATAGTTCCTGAGTGGTTTTCTTGCTTCTGCTCTACCTTCTACAGGTTGTTCTCAACACAGAAGCTGGAGTAGCCCATTAAAATCAGAAGATTTCACTCTGTGCAGGACTTGCTAATCACTTCTCTCTCACTAGGCATGAAATCTACAATCCTTATAATCTACGGGGTCTTATGTAGTTTGTGCACCACTCTCCCTCTTGTCTCATCTCCTGCCTCTCTCTCATTGTTCACTCCACTCCAGGCTGGTTTCCTTGCAGAATGCCCCCACTGCAGGGCTTTTGCATTGCACTTTGCTCTGCCTGGAATGCTCTCCCCTCACATAGCTGCACATCTAGCTCCTCTTCCTTCAGGTGTCTGCGCAAATGCTAGCTCCTCAGAATGGCTCTTCTTGACCCCTATTCCCACCATCTGTAGCCCTCTTACCTACCTTTTTTTTTCAAGACAGTTAATGCCACCTGAAATGCATGTTTTTTCCCCCCACTAGACCTTAAGATCTACATTCCACATATAGCAGGTGTGCTGTGAACGTTATTCCTGTTGAATAAATGAATGTAGATGGCTGTGCCTGGCATCAAAGGTGGCAGGATGGGGTTTCTTTCCTAATCCTTTCAGGGAGAACTCATTTCTTGATCCCTGTTGTAGTTTCAGTTTGGAAACAGACTAGTTAGTTTCTTGTTCCTGGGCACTCTCTTCATTTCAATTGATCAAATATTCATTAGGCAGCTAGTGTGTTAGGCATTTAGTCTGGTGGATATAAAAGAAGAATAAGCTATAGATCAGTATTGGCCCTCAGGAAACTTACAGGTTGGTTAGAAACCGAAATTTTGTCTCTTTTTTCCTTTACAAGTGTGGTCATTCAGGTCCAGTATAAAAGGTCAGGAAAAGAGGAAAACCACTCTTTTCTTTTATGGCAGCGTTATGAACTGGTGTGGCCTGGGCTGTGGGAGAGGGACAGGTATAAAGAAACCTGCCCCATTATAGAGTATAGTTTTAGGTTATGATGGGCTTTATTCTCACTCCCTATGGAGTAGGGCCTCACTCACTGGTGATCTGTTCAAGAAACAGTTTGAGTTAGTTCTTGTTCAGTGGATGAGGGGAAATAACGTGAGATGCAGCAGGTAGCCAGAGGACTAGGGAGATGGAGAGGAGGGATGTGAATCTCAGGGGGGCCCAGGGGAAAGGTTGCTCAGAAAAACTGAGCAAGAGATAAATTAGCTGAAAGGGTTGTTCCATTATCCTTTCCTGTTCTGGGCAAAATGCGAAAGGTCAGAGTTGATTATTTTCCCCAGACTCCTCTGTGCAGGGCCACTTAGACACTGCTCTGACATTTGCAGTCCGAGAAGATCAGAGGACTCCTCTGAGGCCTAGCTTTGGAAGTCGACATTGGGAAAGTTCCTATTTTTTCCCCCGCTTTGGATGAGGCTGCTTGTTGTATCCCTCCCTAATTCTCCCTTCTTTTGACATTCGCCTTCTGTCTGAGAAGTAGAGCCAAGAGCAGTGGCTCATGAACTTAAAGCAAGCAGTAGAACTACCTGGAGGGTTTGTTAAAATAAGATTGCTTGTTGTCACACCCAGAATTTACCAGTTCAGTAGGTCTGGGTTAGGGCCTGAGAATTTTCATTCATAGCAAGGTCCCAGCTACTGCTGGTCCCAATCACATTGGGAGAACCGCTGGCCTGAAGCAACTAATTTGGGTCTAAAGGTGTCCCATCTATGACCTTCCATTTTAATCCTTTCCCCCAATTCTCAGCTACTGGGAAATGGGCCTTGAGTTATCCCAAGACTATTGTAAATTATATGTCAAGGGGGACTGCCCTGGTGGTCCAGTGGCTAAGACTCTGTGTTCCCAATGCAGGGGACAACGTTCTGTCCTTGATAAGGGAACTAGATCCCACATGCTGCAACTAAGAGTTTGCATCCGCAACTGAAGATGCCACAATGAAGATAAAAGATCCTGCATGCCACAGCTAAGACCTGGTGAGGCCAAATAAATAAAAAAAATATTTAGATAAAATAAGTTAGATGTCAAGGATTTCCTGATTATCAGGGTTATTGGCCAAGGCAGCCCCAGGAATCACCCTCCCTGTGAATCTTCGGCAATCTCTTCTACTCTCATTTGTCTGGGTGAGTGCAGATCTATTCCCACCATCTCCCACCCCATTCATGGAGGTAGGGGTAAGTAAGCCCTCCTTAGCCAGGGAATCCCTGGATCTGAGAGTTGCAGAAACTGTTGTAGGTAGAGGATGGGAGAACAATAGATGCAGAGTAAGTTGAGGAAACCCACCCCTCCTAGATTTCTAGTTCTTTGAGATTAAAATATTTGTTTCTTCCTGGGCTCTGCTCAGCCCAGGATTGGGAAACCATTTATGCTTAATGTCCCCAACCCATTAGCAGCCCAGCATGGGGCTCTGCTAATCAGGCTCCTTAATGGCTGCACTGTGAAGAGTGAGGTTGTAAGTGTCTGCATCGGCTTCCCAGCCTCAGCTAGAGAGAAGCATCTAGACAAAGATTAGGGCCTAGATAGGCTCAGAGGTGTCCTGAGAATGATTCATGTTAGTGTAGGAGGCCCATCTTATTCACGGTAACTTGTCTTCCCACCTCCATTTTAGTAGAGATGCCAGATTAGGCCCCTTGGTCACTTTAGCTGAAATAAGAAGATACCTCCCCCCCACACACACACTCCTACTGCAGCCTTCTCTCCTACATTAGAAGACAGTGAGCTTCTTTGGGAACATATTGCTGTATCAGTGGCCCTCATGCAACGACTGAGCGATTGGCCATGCACGTGCACACTTAAGGGTAACATAACACAAGAGAAGACTCTACACATGGACATCACCAGATGGTCAACACCGAAATCAGATTGATTATATTCTTTGCAACCAAAGATGGAGAAGCTGTATACAGTTAGCGAAAACAAGACCAGGAGCTGACTGTGGCTCAGATCATGAACTCCTTATTGCAAAATTCGAATAAGAAGAAAATTGAAGAAAGTAGGGAAAACCACTCGACCATTCAGATATGACCTCAATCAAATCCCTTATGATTATACAGTGGAAGTGAGAAATAGATTTAAGGGACTAGATCTGATACATAGAGTGCCTGATGAACTCTGGACGGAGGTTTGTGACATTGTACAGGAGACAGGGACCAAGACCATCCCCATGGAAAAGAAATGCAAAAAAGCAAATTGGCTGTCTGAGGAGGCCTTACAAATAGCTGTGAAAAGAAGAGAAGCGAAAAGCAAAGGAGAAAAGGAAAGATATAAGCATCTGAATGCAGAGTTCCAAAGAATAGCAAGGGGAGATAAGAAAGACTTCCTCAGTGATCAATGCAAAGAAATAGAGGAAAACAACAGAACAGGAAAAACAAGAGACCTCTTCAAGAAAATTAGAGATTCCAAGGGAACATTTCATGCAAAGATGGGCTCAATAAAGGACAGAAATGGTATGGACCTAACAGAAGCAGAAGATATTAAGAAGAGGTGGCAGGAATACACAGAAGAACTGTACAAAAAAGATCTTCACGACCAAGATAGTCACGATAACGTGATCGCTGACCTAGAGCCAGACATCTTGGAATGTGAAGTCAAGTGGGCCTTAGAAAGCATCGCTACTAACAAAGCTAGTGGAGGTGATGGAATTCCAGTTGAGCTATTTCAAGTCTTGAAAGATGATGCTATGAAAGTGCTGCACTCAATATGCCAGCAGATTTGGAAAACTCAGCAGTGGCCACAGGATTGGAAGAGGTCAGTCTTCATTCCAATCCCAAAGAAAGGTAATGCCAAAGAATGCTCAAACTACTGCACAATTGCACTCATCTCACATGCTAGTAAAGTCATGCTCAAAATTCTCCAAGCCAGGCTTCAGCAGTATGTAAACCGTGAACTCCCAGATGTTCAAGCAGGTTTTAGAAAAGGCAGAGGCACCAGAGATCAAATTGCCAACATCCGCTGGATCATGGAGAAAGCAAGAGAGTTTCAGAAAAACTCTATTTCTGCTTCATTGACTATGCCAAAGCCTTTGACTGTGTCAATCACAATAAACTGTGGAACATTCTGAAAGAGATGGGAATCCCAGACCACCTGACCTGCCTCTTGAGAAACCTGTATGCAGGTCAGGAAGCAACAGTTAGAACTGGACATGGAACAACAGACTGGTTCCAAATAGGAAAAGGTGTACGTCAAGGTTGTATATTGTCACCTTGCTTATTTAACTTCTATGCAGAGTACATCATGAGGAACGCTGGGCTGGAAGAAGCACAAGCTGGAATCAAGATTGCCGGGAGAAATATCAATAACCTCAGATATGCAGATGACACTACCCTTATGGCAGAAAGTGAAGAGGAACTCAAAAGCCTCTTGATGAAAGTGAAAGAGGAGAGTGAAAAGGTTGGCTTGAAGCTCAACATTCAGAAAACAAAGATCATGGCATCTGGTCCCATCAATTCATGGGAAATAGATGGAAAAACAGTGGAAACAGTGTCAGACTTTGTTTTTTTGGGCTCCAAAATCACTGCAGATACTGATTGCAGCCATGAAATTAAAAGACGCTTGCTCCTTGGAAGGAAAGTTATGACCAACCTTGAT
Organism: Moschus berezovskii; assembly: GCF_049115385.1. Lineage (NCBI taxonomy): Eukaryota > Metazoa > Chordata > Mammalia > Artiodactyla > Moschidae > Moschus > Moschus berezovskii. Next base: position 62,051,062 of record NC_142467.1, on the reverse strand, counting down.
AGTATATTAAAAAGCAGAGACATTACTTTGCCAACCAAAGTCCGTCTAGTCAAGGCAATGGTTTTTCCCGTGGTCATGTATGGATGTGAGAGTTGGACTGTAAAGAAAGCTGATCGCCGAAGAATCAATGCTTTTGAACTGTGGTGTTGGAGAAGACTCTTGAGAGTCCCTTATACTGCAAGGAGATCCAACCAGTCCATTCTAAAGGAGATCAATCCTGGATGTTCATTGGAAGGACTGATGCTAAAGCTGAAACTGCAATACTTTGGCCACCTCATGCGACGAGTTGACTCACTGGAAAAGACTCTGATGCTGGGAAAGGTTGGGGGCGGGAGGAGAAGGGGACGACGGAGAATGAGATGGCTGGATGGCATCACCGACTCTGTGGACATGAGTTTGAGTGAACTCCGGGAGTTGGTGATGGACAGGGAGGCCTGGCGTGCTGTGATTCATGGGGTTGCGGAGAGTCGGACACGACTGAGCGACTGAACTGAACTGAACTGACTGAATTCTCAGAGAAGAGGTCATGCCTTGAATCCAGTCTCAGAGTTTCAATATTTGTATCTTGCTCCTCTTAACATCTCTTGATGCATTTGGTCTCGCTAGATAACTCAAACTACTGGCAGTTCCACAAGACCCTGGGAGGGAAAGTTGTTCTCCCCACTACTCCCTTCAATGAGATACTTGAAAGAAGAGTTGAGTTTATACTATTAAGAGGCATGGAGGGAGCCAACAAGTGCCAGTGACTGGTTCCTACTTGCTCTTCCCTCATTTCTGGCAACTCCAGTGCCTGGGACAGGTTGAGCACCTTTAAGGGGGATCCTAACACTGAGCCTCTGCAGGTCAGGATCACAGGGCTAGATAATGCTGACTTTTCCCAGGCAAGGAAAGCCTATATATTTCAAGCCACCAATAAGCCAGCCCGTTGGCCAAGACTTTGGGGGCCTCCTCTTTCCTGCATTTTCTATCCTGGCCCTTTGGCCTCAGGTCTGAGCCATAGGGAACCCTGTCCAATCTGCTGGAACAGACCATCACAAGCTGCTCCTGTTGTGGTCTGGGCCGCCAGCTCCCCAGCCTGCTGCTGCTGGAAGGAGGCTACAATGTCAGTAATCAGTCCACAACCTCCCTCCACATGCCAGCCCTTTGTGGGGGAGGGGAGCCCATTTGGAAAGAATCATATCTGAAGCAGGCAATTTCGAGGGAGGTTGGGAGAATGGAGGAAGGGAAAACTGCTCAGGTTGCCAATTGGGCACAGCCATGTTTTAGCCAGGCCACATTGTGCCCACGTTTTCCCTGTAGCCCAGCCTTCCCATGTGGCCCGTTTAGGCCCATCTGCCCACTTCCCATTCTCTCTGCCGCTCCTGGGCCCTGGAGAAATGCCAGCATTTCCCTTCTCTGTCCCTTCTGCCTTCTGGGCCCCACCTGGCCCACCCCCAAGGCGTACAAACACCCAGCTGGAGACTGGCTTAGAGGCAAGCAGTGTAAGCAGGTCAGGGGCTAGAACTGTAGTTTTGAGTTGATGATACTGTGTTCCAGAGCTAAGGATAGGTGGACATACTTAGCAGCTGAAATGTTACCTGTTTCCTGGTCTCCTAAACTACCAGGACGTAATCTCCCTGAAGAGGAGAAGACCAGTGCTGGACTCAGATCCATCCCTTTTCTAACTGGTAGCTTTGGGCAAGTCAACTCCTCTCAGTCTCTACTTCCTCAACTGTAAAATGAGGGCATTAAATAGGGTAATTTGAGAAGAAATGGGTAAACTGGGAAAGAAATGGGAACCGCAGTACAGAGCTTATCTGTCTTCTATCTTATCTGTTATCCTTCTTGTGCCATGCCCTTCTGGGTCCCCCGGATGCTGATCACACAGGGGATGGTGCTCTCTTGTCTGCCTAAGGGGTCAGGATGCTCTGAGGAGCACCCCCACGCTGTCCAGGAACAGTCAGAGCTCTGAAAGCCCTGAGGAAGGGGTGCATAGACCCACGTCTGTGTTGTTTTTCCAAGAATCCAAGGGAGTGGAATGACTTGAAGATAACTGAGGTCACAGGAGGCACTGTTGGATGCCGGTGTGGGGTCTCATTTCCTTCACTTTGCTCCAGAAGTCTCCAGAGTGTGAATGTGCTGGGTTTTTCTCCTGCCTGACCCTGGCCAGGTTTGGAGGAGGAATCCCCACTGAAGATTGATGTCAGACTTGCCTTCCCCTCCCCCAGTCTCATCTTTGGTGATTTAAAGAAATTATTTGGACACAGAAGTTAATGGAAGTAGGTTGCTAGTGTGTGGGCGAATTCATCACTGTCTCCCTGCATTCTAAGAGCAGATCTGTCTTTCAGGGTGAAATATCCTAGAGTGACTTTCAAAGGTCTGAGAAATATAGGCTCTCTTGGGAGGGCAGAATTGTGGACAGCTTGGGCAGGGATTTCAGGGAGCTGGGGTGACTGCAAAGTGGCTATAAGGACTGACTGGGAGGGCTTTCCCTTTTTTTCTTTAGTTATGGGAGAAGGGAGGCAGAGGGTATTGGCATTGCTGGGAATGTTGCTGCCCCAGACCTATCCCCTCCCACCCCTGGGAAGTGGGCTGTTCCTTGCAGTCCACTGCTCTGGGTGAGGAGGACTGTTCCTGCAGCTATTGGTGGCAGTGATGAAAGAAGTGGAGGGGAGGGGAGATAAAAGAAGGGTGTTTGATGGAGGTCGTGCTCTGGAGGGAAGAGGATTGCTCTCCTTCCTTGCGTCCCCTCATCTGACCAGCTCAGCACTTCCTGGAGGTGGCACTCAGGCAGGGAGCTGTTTTGAAATCACAAAGACCCAGTGCTGGAAGGCTTGGAGTCTGGGAGGTGGGCTGTGAAAGGGAGCATAATTACGCGGGTAGCGGGTAGCGGCAGAACTCTCTGGCCAGGAAAGAACTGCTTCCCCCTCCAGCCCCACATCCAGCTAAGCCTTTCCCACAGTCTAAGCACCCATGAATCTGCCTGCAATTTGGGTTTGATCCCTGCATTGGGTAGATTCCTTGGAAGAGGGCATGGCAACCCACTGCAGTATTCTTGCCTGGAGAATTACCATGGACAGGGGAACTTGGCGGGCTACAGTCCATGGGGAAGCAAAGAGTTGGACACAACTGAGCGACTAAGCACAGCACAGGATGTACATGTGCATGGATGCTCACACCTATATTCAGTGAGAGTGCAGAGGTGTACCTATGAACCATTTAGAGGGAAAATGACTAGAGGCAGTTCTGAGGTTTGTTCTTTACCTCTCCAGCCAGTCAGAAGGTTTCTCTCAGATATTTACTTGGGTCTTAGCTGGTCGTCTCTCCACCCTTTATTTTGCTCCTTCTTCTTCTCTGGGTTTCTCTGTGTCCTGTCTCCCCCTACCCACATACACACACCAACCCCCGCTGGCTTCCCTCTCTGTCTCTGATCTTGAAAACAGGAAGTGTTGGAAAAAGACCCTCCCTCCTAACTGCCCCTATTTAGGATGCAGCAAGATGGATTTAAATTAGGTTAAAGAAAAAACTAAGAGTGGGGAGTAGTGCATGGTCAGGACAGAAGGCAGCCGCTAGGGGTGGGGTGGGCTATGGAATCCTATAGGCTCACAGAAGTTGGAGCTAAAGACCTGAAGAATCTAGTTTCTCCTGAGCTTACAGACATGGAGCCGAAGGTCTTTTTGGAAACAGCTATTCTTATCTGTATTGTCAGTGGTAAATTTGGTCATGTCTCACTGGCATCTGAGGGAGTTTCTGAGGAGAAGCGGGGTCTCTCCTGTGTCGATTTCCCATCGCACTCTCACTAAGGTAATTCACCGAATGTGGCACAGCCTCTTCTCTCTGGGGCACAGAGAAAGTGGCTGACTTTGCTACATGGAACCTGACTCCTCTCCGGAAGCCAGGGACCCCAGGAGTGGACAGCCCTTGTCTGAGCTCTGGGCATGTGCCGGAGGCCAGGCTGCAGGGCCCCGGTGTGTTGTCCTTCTCCCAGATAGCTCCTCTCTGGCTGTTCCCATCCTCAGTGACTCCTGGGGAGATCCAGCTCTGATTCGGGCAGTGTGTGGAGATGGCAGCATAAAGCGTGGCCCCTTCAGCTGGAGCAACTAGAATGGGCTTTAACACGCCTTCCTTCTTCTACCCCAAACTGGCTTCAGACAAGCCTGGCAGCAGGGGGCACTCCTGGGTCACCCCAGGAGAGGATTCTAGGGACCATTTTCAGCCTGGACTCTGAACATAATAGAAATTTTGTGTATCCACCTGTCATTCTGAGGGTGAACAGGGCAAACCCTTTGAGAATTGAAAGTAGTCTTTTTCTAGCTGTCAGACAGAAACTTGAGAGAAAAATCGCTTTTCTAAATTTTCCCTGAGACTCCTTAGGCTGAAAGGAACCTGACTTCTGCCTCTGGGAGATTAGTTGGGAGGGCAGGTCTCTATCTGGGAGCCATGGCCAAGACCAAATGGGTCCTAGTTTGGGGACAGTGTAACTCCTGGCCCCTTGCTAGTCTTTAGCAGCTAATAGTGGTTTAGCTGTCTTTAGGGAGCTATATTTTCTTCAGAATGACTTCCAGATTAATCTGTGTTGCTAATACCCATGCCGTGCTCACTAGATTCTTCATCATGGTGGGGAAACGGGAGAGGCTTTTTCTATTTTTCCCAGACCTAACACAGTCCTCAGTGACTATCCTGGACTTGTCTGGGAGTCTGATGGTGTTGGGGTAGGAGATCTACTCAGTAGGAGTGCTGAGAAGATTGGTGGGGTGTGGCTCATTCCTGACCCGTAGCTGACCCAGTTGAGGCTTTCTAGGCAGCAGCTGCCCTGAGGAAAAGCCCTTAAGAGGAGACTTCCCAAGGACCCCTACTCCTGCTTTCTTCCACTCATGTCCCTCAGATTTCCTCATCCACCACCTGTCTCAAAGCCAAATTCCTCTTCTCCAGTAACAGGGCCTGTGTGAGTATTGACTTAAGGGCACAGGGATGGTAAAATGCCTGTATCAGTTGTCTCTATTCAAAGAATGGGGGGAGGCCAGTATACGGTGGCTGATGGTAGAGGACAGGATCTCAGGTATCACTGGCAGAGCTGAAGTTGTTGTTGTTTAGTTGCTAAGTTCTGTCCAACTCTTTGCAACCCCATTGACTGTAGCCTACCAGGCTCCTCTGTCCATGGGATTTCCCAGTCAAGAATATTGGAGTGGGTTGCCATTTCCTTCTCAAGGAAGCACAGGGCCAAATCTGTGAATTTATTCTGGGGGAGTACAAATCCAAGTCATCCTCAGAACTGGTTTCTGACTTCAGAACCCCAAATCAGTAGTTTTCTCTACAGTCTGGCTCTGCAGGAATTCCCAGGCCTTCAGGGCCCCACTTCATCCCACAGGCCTCAGGGTGGCTATAAACATTAAGGCAGCAGTCCTCCAGGCTGTGGAGGAGAGGAGGGTAAAGAGAATGGGAAGACAAGCCCAGTGTGTAGGAGGCCCTTGCTCCAATGTCTTGAGGGTCCAGAGAGCCCCAGCCCCACCTACTCCCCACTGAGGGATTAATTCTCAAGCTCTTTAGGGCAGTAGAGATTAGGGACTGGGCCTGCTCCAGATGAAAATCTGCAGAGGCGTGAATTCCATAGCTTACCTGTAGCCTTTTTCTGTATCTCCCAGCTCCTGGAACCAGGACATTTTCCTGAGGTTTCACCTAAGTTCTTCCAGCTGTAGTTTTAGCCCAGGCTTGAAGCTTGCAGCATGCACTGGAGACCCTGGGACACCCTCCCGTGCAGTTTGTGTGCGACTGAATCATGAAGTACAGATGTGTGGAAAGGGTTGAGTATGAGGAAGACTGCATCATAAACAGGCCAGTTCATGGGTCTCAAAGGTCAGAAGTGTGACTGAGCCCTAGAGGCGTGTCGGTGTTTCCTGAGAGGAAGATGGCGAGTGTTTGGGAGCAGTCTAAAACTGCTTGTCATATCTGAGATCTCCTTGTGGAAATGAGGCCTCAGCTGGACCACAAAAGACAGGAACCTTTAAAAGGCATTGTAACTCCACCCATGTGTCTTTCATTTGTTCTCTGTGTCCTCTACCCTAACTTGGTGGCTGAACTTTTTCCCTTCTAAATGACCATAACCCCTTTCATTCAGGATGCTGATCTAGCTGGAGATTAGCCTGTGTAGGGAACCTAAGGCTCCTGAGATGGAAATGAGGGAGAAGACTTATTCTTGGTCCAGAAGTGAGTTAGAAGTTCAGTACAGTTCCAGAAGCCTCCTTTTTATAGCCAATACTACTTAGGGAGCTAGGAGTTTGGGCCAGCTCAGAGATAACTTCCAGGTACCTAATCTGAAGACTTGGGGGTGGGGAGGGGTGGCAAGGGAGGTGTAGAAATCATAATAATAACAGGTCCAATTCATTATGCACTTTCTAAGGGGAAGATACTGTTCTAAGCATTTCACATGCTTTATCTTGTTCAGTCTTTGACCCATTGAATCATGACGCCTCTTTTACAGATGAGTAAATGGAAGCACACAGTTATAATAAAAATTAAAATGCTACTAATAAGGATAAAATGTTTAACAGCTAAATTAAAAAAAAAAACAAAACTGACCCAGTGGGACTTCCCTGGCGGTTCAGTGGTTGGTTGAGACTCTGCTTCAAATGCAGGGAACATGGGTTTGATTCTTATTTGGGGAGGCAGAATCCCACATGCCACAAGGTGTGGCCAAAAATTTAAAAACAAAACAAAAAGTCACCCTGTATCAGGCCTTGCACAAGCACATTATATGTATGATATTATTGAAGGTGTCAGTTGCTTAGTTGTGTTCAACTCTTCGTGAGCCAATGAACTATAGCCCGCTAGGCTCCTCTGTCCATAGGATCCTCCTGGCAAGAATACTGGAGTGGGTAGCCCTTCTCTTCTCCAGGGTATCTTCCCAACCCAGGGATCAAACCAGAATTAAGTCCTGAGAATTTATCATACTATCCCCATTTTCAGCTAAGGAAACTGAGACTGAGAGAGAAGTGACTTGCCCAAGATCACAGAGTCTTAGAAAGTGACCACAGCAAGAACCAAACCCGATTCCAAAACAGCCTGTGCTCATGATACCTTAGCAACTCTGCCTCCTGTATGGAGAGAGCAGGTGGTTATGAAAAGGAGTCCCACTGGACTTTTTTTTTCTTTTCAAAATCACTGTTTAAATATTTGCCATTGAACTGCACATAAGAAAATCCTTACCTGATGTTAACTCAACCAGTGGATTTTAAAAGCAGAGGTTGGGGCCAGGAGCCATATGCCATTTTGGGAAGCTGTGGAGGAGATGCCCACCATCCCCCCTAACAGTGTGGGAAGCTGTGTTCTCACCTGTCTTCTCACCCACCTGGGACTGGGCTGCAGGAAAACAAGTCCTGGAATAGACTAGACAGGGAGGCAGGGGATGTTTCTCTGGCCTGAAGCCTCTGCCTCTTTGCTCACCCTGGAACGTGTGTTCCCACCCTGACAGCCTGTCAGGGGGCAACTGTCAGTCTCTGCTCGCTCTCTCTCTCTTCATCATCACTGTGGATCCTGCTGGGCTGTGGTTGCCTTGGTAACTTGATGGGGAGCTCTTGAGGTTTTCTGAAACCACAGAGGGCTATGGGAGGGAGGAACTAGTCTCTGCTAGGCTGTCAGTCACAAAAGGGGAGAAACCTCACAGCCCCTGCCAGCCATTCAGCCAGTCTTTCTTTGGGTCTGACCTCAGCCTCTTCTGTTACAGCTGCAGGAGCTTAACAGGGCTGGGGCTGAGAGGAGGGAGCTGTCACGCACTGCTCTGCCCTTGGAGTTGGCTCACATAGTCACCAGTGCTGCCTGGACTCTGGCTTGCTTCTGTGCCCTGGCCCTGAAGTCTTAATTGGTTTTATGAAGTTCAATGCCTATTTTTTATGAGACAGATAATTACGGTGAGAGAAGGTCAGGCCCTTCTCTGCTGGACTTGGCGGGGCCTCCAGAATTGCTGACTCCCCAGTCAGCACCAGGCAGATGAATGGGATCATGGTGGGCAGGGGCAGGCCTGAGGAGGGGAGGATCCTCACCACAGGAGGAGGCCCTGAGTCTCCAGGCTGCAGTCCCTGTGAGGGGATCAGGGAGGAGAATGTACACCGCCTGCCTCTTGGAGGAGTCCACACATCTGAGGTGGGCACCTGTGATGCTGTCCTTTTGGGTGGTTGGTGGGTGGGGTATGTGGCTCTTCTTCCAGGATTCATGGCAGCTCTCTCAGGCCTCCTGGGGGCATTTCTACTTGGGGGGTGTTCCTGGCTGTACCCAGAAATCCTTGGTCTCTACACAGTTATTACCTGAGAGGCTGTTTCTTCCTCCCTCTCTCTTTCCAGTCTTCTTTCCTCTCCCACAGTCTCAATCTGAAACATGGCCTATGTTTTCCTTAGTTCAGTCGCTGTAACTGGTCTCTGTTTCTCTCTGGTCTTTTCCCTAATTCTAGTCCATGATAACCTCCCCACTCCCATCTCTCCTTTCTTTCTTCCCCAGGTGGGAATTGACTTGCTGCCGTTGGAGTACAGTTCCACACTGTGATTCCCTGCTGACACAGGCAGGGTCTGAGGGTAGTGGGGAGTAGGTGAGGGGCAGTGCAATGAGAAATTCTGCTGATGCTGAGGATGGCTCCCATCCAGCCCTCATGGCCAGGAAGAGTAGGGTGGGGCAGAGGTTTATGTGCTTCTCTCCAGGCTAGGAACCACTGTCCAGTTTGTGACTCCCAGATAGGCTGAGAGGTCGATACTGTCCCTAGACCAGGAACAGGACCCCTAGCTCTCTGGGAAGGACCTTTGACAACCTGCTCTGGCTCTAGTTACTGTCTGTCTGTCCTGATATCCTCCTCCAAAGAGCAAGAGGGTGACTGACCCCTTCGTGGAAGACACATAATTACACTTTTAGACCGAGCCAGTTGCTGGATATGACTGGATATGTGACAGAATGACATCAGGAAGACTCTTACCTACTCAACGTATTATTTTTTATTATTTTAAAAATATTTATTTTATTTTATTTACTTGACTGCACCAGGTCTTGGTTGGGGCATGCAAGATCTTTGAGCTTCATTGTGGCGTGTGGGATCTTTAGTTTTGGCTTACAGGAGCTAGTTCTCTGACCAGGGACCGAATTTGAGTCTCCTGCATTGTGGGTGAGGAGTCTGAGCCACTGAATGACCAGGGAAGTCCCTCAACATATTGTTAAACTCCCTCCTCTCACTATGCTTTCTGTCTTAGTGGCCACCTCCCCAGAACTTTCTTCTTCAGAGCGAGTCCAATCTTGCAGAAAAAGAATAAAGGAAAAATAAGGCTGAAGCCACCCAGGTCAGGAGGGCCTGGAATCCTGACTGCAGAGACCAGGCCCGGTTCCGTCTCATCCTCCTCCATTTAATTAGCTAATGTCTGTAAAGGGCTGGGCAGCAGAAAAGCCCTATACAAATGTTGAGCACAATTTTATTTCCAAGACTCGCCAAGGATATATTTGCAGACTTGAGGGAAAGGTCACTGGGACTTCCTGGGACAGAAGGAGGACTCCCTGCAGGGCCAAGAGAGATGAAGCCAGGACTGGGCAAGGAAAGGTCACAGTTGAGGCCAGGGTCTGACTCTCTGTGACTCTATGGACTGTAGCCCACCAGGTTCCTCTGTCCATGGGATTCTCCAGGCAAGGATACTGGGGTTGGTTGTCATGCCTTCCTCCAGGGGATCTTCCTGACCCAGGGATCGAACCCATGTCTCTTACATCTCCTGCATTTGCAGGTGGGTGCTTTACCACTAGTGCCACTTGGGAAGCCCTAATAGTCACAACAACTAGTATTTATTGAACACTTACTGTGTTTCAGGCTTTGCTAAGGGGGCTGGAGCTCTTCAGCTTTGGGAAAAGTGGCTGTCTCTTGGTGCAGTGGAGTTCCCCTGTGTGCTGTAAGCCAGGTCTGTATGAAGTGTCTCTGAAACCTTTAGGAGAGGGCTGTCACTTATCTTCTCTGACCAATGAGAGAAGTCTCTGTTCTGTAATCCAGGTCTCTCCAGCGTGGATATTCTATAAGCTTCTGCACTCTCCTTTTCTTTCCTCAATGACAAGTCACCTGGCCCTAAGTCCATTATGAAAGATCATTGAGGCCGATTAGCCTTGACAGGCTGCATGTTCAAGGGATAACTTTCCAGTTTTTGCCTCAAGGCCTGATTATGTGTCCCTGCCCCTCTCAGAATTCTTTGTTATCTTATATCTAGAGGCAGTCCCCTCCTTCCATCTCTGGGCAGGACTTGGCTTCGGGTGAGGGCCAGATGGCAGAGACTGGAAGAGTAGAGTAGCCAGCCTTACTCCTCACAACTCACAACCATGGTCAAGGTGAGAGGGCAAGAGAAACAGCAACGCAGGGATTGGAGGCTCCTAGAAAAGGCAGGTAGACCAGTCCAGGAATACTGATAACATATTTCCAAAATTCTTTGGGTTTCCTTTGTACATCCCCTCACCCTCTAAAATCTGAACAGAACCGGAGTGGACTTTCTGAGAGACAAGATCCTTGAACTGCCAAGTTCCACCAACCTCCATTCTGTTCCCAGTTGTTCTCTGGCTTCTCTCCAGAGCCTGGGAGCTTCCATGTGTCATCAGTTCATTATCATTCTGATAAAGTCATTCCGTTCCATTCCGTTCAGTCGCTCAGTCGCTCAGTCGTGTCCGACTCTTTGCGACCCCGTGGACTGTAGCCTACCAGGCTTCTCCGTCCATGGGATTCTCCAGGCAAGAATACTGGAGTGGGTTACCATTTCCTTCTCCAGGGAATCTTCCCGACCCAGGGATCGAACCCGGGTCTCCCGCATTGGAGGCAGACGCTTTAACCTCTGAGCCACCAGGGAAGCCCATCAGTCCTTGAAAAAACATGATTCGTCAGCTGAGGCCAGGCCCCTATAACCTGAGAAGGAGTCCAAATGGCTGGAGACCTGAGGGGAGGTTGCCGACACACACAGCCACACAGACATACAGTTATGCTTGTTCCCAGGGGTGTGTGTCAATGGACACAAACACAGTGCACATACCTTTATACACAGGCATAGGCTTATTTCACGTGCCCAGAGAGCCCAGAGCCATATCACTAGAGCCACGCTCGGCTGCTTACAGCCCTGAGATTCGCTCAACGTCTAGATCAGCGGTGCAGCATCCAGCAGCCTCAGCCGCCCACAAACCCAGAGGGCAGGCTCCCCAGACTCCGGGAGGGGGTGGAGAGTGGAATGTGGAAGCCGAGGTTAGAGATCTGCAAGTTCCATTAGCCACAAGAAGCATGTCTGGAATCTAAAAACGCAGGGAAAAGGGCACTGCGGAGCAATTCCTGACAGCGGGTTTATATTTCCCACTCCCTCCCTCACCAGGAAGCTCCTTGTGGTCAATAAAGCCATTTACGGATTACAGCAGCTCCCTCAATAAAAGCTGCTTATTCAAAAGGTGCTTTCAGTTAATTTGCATTTACTTCATGGATATTAAAATCCATGGAAGAGCTGCTTCTTCAGCCTCCGTTCCTGTTTCTATTTGAGTCCCTGGCCCAAACACCCCTCCCTTCCTTCCAGGCTCATCTCCTCTGCCCTGACCAGTGGGCATAGGTATGGATTTGGAATGGGCTGTGATTTGCAGCAACCCAGGGACCTCAATGGGGAGTGGGAGGTGGTGAACACTGACCCACAGTGGAGGGGCAGCTCCACGGACAGCCAGAAGTGGCCAGAGCTAGGAGAGTTTTCCCAAAAGAGAGGAAGGAGGATTGAGGCCCTGGGGGAGCCCCTTCTAGTTACCCCAGGCTGGGTACAAGCCTGATCTCCTACAGAAGGAGGAATCTGTTTCTGTTTGCAATTGGGGGTGTGATGGGGGTCAGCGGAGTCAGCTTCAACTTCCAGGACTTCTGTTGGCAACCACCTGCCATGCATTCAGTATATATTCAAAGGGTATTTAATACTTACTATGTGCCAGGCTTTATGCTAAGCATCTGGAATGCGGTGGTGAACAACATAGTATCGCCCCTGCCCTTACAGAAATTCCACTTTAATAGGGAAACCCCACAAAAAACAAAAAGATGGGGAAACCAGCTCAAGAATACAGAATTACAAATTATATATAAACAGTACTATAAAGTGAACAAGTGGGGTGCTGAGATAGAAAGGGCGACCTACTTCAGGTGGAGTCATCAGGGAAGGACGGTGACACAGGTAGAGCCTAGAAGAGGAGGAGCCGGAGGAAGGATGTTTCAGGTTTCAGTAGCAGGAGTGTTGGAGAAATGGACAGTGGTGTGGCTGGTGTGAGGCAATAAAAGGAGAAATCCCTGTTGAGGTTAGTGTGGTTAAGATGGGCAAGGTCAGGTCTTGTGAACCTTGGGAAGGAATTCGGTGTTATCCTAAGGAAAGAAGGACTCTCACAAAGAGGTTTAATCAGGGAGGCAAGAGGCATAATCTCACCTCCATTCAGCAGGAGGATTTGTTCGGAGGGAACCAGTGGATGCAGGTGGAGGGTTGAGGAGGCCACTATAGTCATCCTAGTAAAGAGAGGCAGGGAGGTAACAAGGCAAGCATCCACATTAAAAAAAAAATAGAATCAAAGTCCTCGGAGTCAGGAAGCCCTGTCTTGATTTGTCTTTTTGTCACCCCCAAGGTGCACCATGGGGTTTCCCACCCCAGCTCAGGGCAGAGCCGTGGCTTGTGCTTCCGCATCCTCACATCAGTACATGAAGAGGGTGCTTTCTTTTGGACACTTTCCAAGGAAGGTGGTCACTGGGAGGAGGGTGCCTTTCTGCTGCTGCTAAGTCGCTTCAGTCGTGTCCGACTCTGTGCAATGGCAGCCCACCAGGTGCCTCTGTCCCTGGGATTCTCCAGGCAAGAATACTGGAGTGGGTTGCCATTTCCTTCTCCAATGCATTGCTGCTAAGTCACTTCAGTCGTGTCCGACTCTGTGCGATCCCATAGACGGCTGCCCATCAGGCTCCCCCGTCCCTGGGATTCTCCAGGCAAGAACACTGGAGTGGGTTGCCATTTCCTTCTCCAATGTGTGAAAGTGAAAAGGGAAAGTGAAGTCGCTCAGTCATGGCTGACTCGTAGCGACCCCGTGGACTGCAGCCAACCAGGCTCCTCCGTCCATGGGATTTTCCAGGCAAGAGTACTGGAGTGGCTTGCCATTGCCTTCTCCGTCTCCAATGCATGCATGCATGCTAAGTCACTTCAGTCGTGTCTGACTCTCTGCGACCCTGTGGACAGCAGCCCACCAGGCTCCTCCGTCCACAGGAGTCTCTAGGCAAGAATACTGGAGTGGGTTGCCATTTCCTTCTCCAGTGCCCTTCTAGAGGAAGGATTAGCTTCATTGTCTTATTTTTTTTTAATTATTTATTTATTTTTGGTTGCACTGGGTCTTCATTGCTGCTCGTGGGCTTTCTCTAGTTGTGGCAAGGGTGGGCTGTTCTTTGTTGCAGTGCATGAGCTTCTCATTGCTGTGGCTTCTCATGTTGCCGAGCACAGACTGTAGGGCGGGAAGCTTTAGTAGTTGTGATTCTTGGGCTCTAGAGTGCTGGCTCAGTATTTGTGGCCCACAGGCTTAGTTGTCCAGCAGCATGTGGAGTCCTCCCAGACCAGGGATTGAATTCATATCTCTTGCAGTGGCAGTTGGACTCCTGTCCACTGTACCACCAGGGAAGTCCTCACTGTCTTCCTACCCAAGTGATCTGGAGCATGCACACTGGTCAGTGTGCTGGCCAAATCAGGTAGACCCAGAGCCACTCACCCCCACTCCCCAAGCCAGGGTTCCAGTGACCCTAGAGCCAATTCCAGCTCCCCTGTTGCCCCTCCTACCATCAATCAGGGGATCGGAAGCATGTCAGAATCAGACTAGGGGAAGGGGGCCACTCAGAGCCTGAACCACCCTGCAGGGATGCAGGAATATGAGGCAAGGATCCTGAGCTTGAACATTTACAGGTAGCACTCAGGATTGAAAACTGATTTATAGTCTAAACGCAGGCAGGAGGGAGCGGGAAGAAGGTGGGAAGCTTTGTGTACAGTGCAGCCTTGTTGGGCGGCGGTAATTATATATTACATTGAACTGTCCTTGCAGCACAGTGAAGGGCAGTGGGAATGAGACTCTAAATCACACTTTTCTGATGCTCCCCATTGCTCACCTCTCTGTGATGTGGCCCTAGAGCCCAGGGCTGACACTTCTGCATGCACACAAACACACACACACACACACAAAGCCTGGGGGGGGACCAGCCTGACTGGGGACCCAGAGAGCAGGAAGATAGAATGTTATTACCTCTGGCAGCTTCCAGGGGCTGCTCATCCTGCAGGCCTCATTGGTTATCGTCCCCCTGCCTCCCGCATTGTCTGTCTCCCTTCTTCCACCCATGCCTGAATGTAGCCTGTGTCATTTGAAGACATCCCTGTTCACCCTTCATTTGTTCACTCTGCTGCATCTCTCTTCTCCATACCACAGTCACTGCCTTTGTTTGGGACCTCATCACTTCTCTCCTGGATTTTTGCAAACATTTCCTAACTCACCCTGACCCCTAATCTACTACCTTTTATTTTGCTGCCATGGTGATCTTCCTAAATACACCTCTGACCGTAATCTTGATCTCATTTGTTAGGATTACAGGAATGGAGAGAGATGGTCAAAGATTTTGGGGTCTTGTGGGCCCTGGAGGGAGGAAGCCTCCCCAGGCTCATCTCAGGTTGGTGATTGCTGGCTCACTCTGAGCAGTCAGCCCAGGAGGCACTCTGGTACTCATCCTTCCTTCTCTGGCTAGAACCTGGTCCTTAGACCAATCACCTTGTGCCTCCCTCCAGGCCTCTGACAACAAGTGACTGGCACTTCCTTCATTAGGGAGGCTGTTGTGCTCAGTAGTGATGAGAAAGGGCTCTGGGGTCAGAAAGATTTGAATTTAAATTCTGGCCCATGATCATGCATAAGTTGTTTGGGTAGTGAACTGATTAAGGGCAAGAACTCTGCAGCCAGACTGCCGAAGTCTTTGCTTTGCTACTCTTGAGTCTGGCTAGGGAAAGTTCCTTAACCTCTCTGTTCAATTTATTCATTTCTAAAACTAAGGGTAACGATAGTACCTACTTCATAGAGTTGTGCAGATTAAATGAGCACAATAATAATACATGAAAGCATCCCTGATGTTACAGAGTTGTGAGTGTGAGCTGTTATAATATCACCTCTTTTAGCCTCAGTTTCCTTGTCTATAACAAATCTCCATAGTATTAATGTATCTCCTCCCTGCCTCAAGGTTGTTGTGAAGATCAAATGACACATTCCCTTTAGAAACTCTCAAAGGCTCTACAAATGTAAGATATAATTACTATTCATTATCAGGTACTTGTTCCCTGAGGTTCAGAGTTTGGGCAAGAGGGTCACATTCCTTTTAACAACAAAGCAGTTACCTTCATCCTCCTCCAATACCAGCCTCAAGGCAGGAAACTGTGGAATCCTGGAGCCAGGGGCAGCCTTGGGAGGAGGAGTTCATTCGGATCTTCCACCCAGAGAAAAGACTGTATTGACAGGCATCTCTGATAGATGATCTCAAAGGAGGCTGCTAATTGAATTAGGAGTAGAGAGTTTATTCTCTTCACTGTAGAGGTAGACCCAGGTTTTACAGGTCCCAAAGTTCATACAATTTGGGGAAGTTCTCTTTAAGAAGAAGAATACAGATTATAGACATAAGAATAAGTGCAGCCTTTGGCAGGGGCCTGTGGAAATTTGTAGCCCCGAAGCTTAAGCTTCTTTGGCTTTACAGAAAATCCACTTCTGCCACCATGTCAAATGGGCATTGAGCAAATACTTGTGAATAGGTTGCTCATGGTCAAAACAAACCATTTCCACCACAGGCCAGGGTCTCCAGAGGACTGGAGTGGGTTCTTCTTCCACCCAGACTGTAGAAGTCACCCCCATTATGTGGGCTATGGGTTCTCCACTGCCTTTACCCCAGGCTAATTGTTCTTTTTCAAGACCTGCAAGCTATTTATTTTTGCTTTCAACGTATTTGCATGTGATTTACATAGTATTAATATTCCCATTCATATTTGGAACTCTTGATCTTCCCCAGCTTAAACTGGGTTCCTGGGACTTAGTTAACAAGTGAGATTCAGCTCTCTCTTCCCAGGATGTAGAGGGAAAGATATAGTCAATTTGAGGGTGGGTATATGGGAGAGGGGTATCTTATGAAATTTGTCTTGGAATTAAGTTTCCAAAGTCTCTGCCTCTACTTAGATTGTCCTTTTACACATATTCCTGTCCCCTGCCAATCACATCCCTTCCCAATTTCCCCATGATTATGAAGCTGGAAATGAACATATTCAAGGACACATGCCTATTCAAATGCTGGGCTTATTTTGGCTCTAGTGTGCAGTCCCTGAAGCCAAGAGGCACAAGGCATCAAGATGCCAACAGATAAGCACACAGAAGCTCTTCCTCAGATCACTCTCCGGGAGAATCTCACCCTGGAGTCCCCTAGCATTGTTTGGAAGCCCAGTTTATTCCCCTCACTGAAGGAAACAGATGGCAGGTGGGAGTATGTTTGAGAGTGTGTGTGTGTGTGCGCACGTGTGCTTGCATGTAAGCTGTGCATACATATCAAAAGTGTGCACACATGTGTGAGACAGTGAATGCCCACGTGCACATTAGTGCATCTGATAAGACAGGCAGAGGATGGGAGCACAGATGTGGGAAGGAAGGCCTCAGTCTACGAAAACCACATTGCGGTTCCAAAGGACACCAAAGGCGAAATCTGTTTCCCCAGCTTTGCCCTGTAATGAGGAGGCAAAAAGAAGCTAACAAAGGAAGTAAATGTCTCTGGGCAGGGATGGGGTGCAGCTGCCAGTGTCACCATCGGCTCCAGCAATGACATCACCCTCCTAAATCCCTCCTCTGGGGTGGTGAGTCACCCAGAGCCCAATCAATACTGCATTCCATTTGTCTATGCCTTCTTTATGCTCTCATGAGCCAGTTCATGCTTTCCTCTTCCACACAGCCCAACCCCTGCCCCCCACTTGCCCCTGAGGAGCCTGAGCCTAAACCCTGGGGCGTAGCTCTCCTGTCTATCAGAGAAGGCAGGAATTCCTGCTTCTGGGTGAGGCAATCAGAAGAGAGGGAACAAGAGAAACAAAAAGAAACACTCCTGCATGTTTAGGGGGTCTAGGAATAGAAATTGAAAACTTGCAAAGCCAGCCTGTGGATAGGAGAGGAGAAAGAGGAAGAGGCAGTGAAAAGACAATGGAAAGAAGAGAGTCAGAAGAGAAGGAAGAAACAAAGAACTGGGACTGGGGAAGAGAAATGGGGTGAGGTGATGCTGACTTCTGGGGACTCTCCCTTCTCAGGATCTTAGGATTGCTACCCCATTTTCCTGGCCCCTCAGTCATATTATGGTCCCTGGAGCTAGTGATGTGGGGGAAGCCCAATGCTCTAAACTCTCTCCCCAGGAGAGGAGCCCCAATTTTTACCTCGTGGGGTCTCACCTTGGTCCCACCCTCCTTGTCTGAAATGAGGTTGGGTGGGCAGTGGGGAGGAGCCAAGAGTGAGAGGCGTAAAAAAAAGGCAGTGCCCACTGGGGCAGCTCTGGTTTCTCTCTGGGGACCTCAGTTTTTTCCCCAAGGTCTTGGCACCTGTCCAACCATTGTTCTGTCTGGGCAGGCACTTGTGCTCAGTGGCAGTCTGAGTATCATCCCTCACCACTGACGGGAATCAGAACAGGAGCCCCTTTATCTGACATTGAGAGGGACTTGACTGCCCAGTTTCTTTGACTTCAGTTTCCCAAGGTGCTGTTGTTCCCAGGGTAAAGTTAGCTGCCACAAGGAAACAGAATAGCCTTTTTGGGTCTATGTGTGGGTCAATAAGATGGCACTGGAGAGATAAGGCGGGCCTTTCACAAGATCACACAGAACTTTTGGTGAAGACCCTTTGGAGA
This sequence comes from Moschus berezovskii, assembly GCF_049115385.1. NCBI lineage: Eukaryota > Metazoa > Chordata > Mammalia > Artiodactyla > Moschidae > Moschus > Moschus berezovskii. The sequence continues at coordinate 62,033,175 of NC_142467.1, read as the reverse complement.
TTTTCTCCCCTCCCAGCTCACTGTGGCCGAGTGTCTTTGCAAACAAGAAAGTCTGTTTCTAATCCCTACTTCCTAAATCTCCATTAAGAACAACAATAATAATAATGATACTAATTGTTGTTGTTCAGTTGATCAGTCATGTCTGACTCTTTGCGACCCCATGGATTGCAGGATGCTGGGCTTCCTTGTCCTTCCCTATCTCCCAGAGTTTCCTCAAACTCATGTCCATTGAGTTGGTGATGCCATCCAACCATCTCATTCTCTGTCTCTCCTTCTCCTCCTGCCCTCAATTTTTCCCATTATCAGAGTCTTTTCCAGTGAGTTGGCTCTTCGCATCAGGTGGCCAGAGTATTGGAGCTTCATCTTCAGCATCAATCCTTCCAATGAATAATTTGGGGTTTATTTCCTTTAGGATTGACTGGTTTGGTCTCCTTGCTATCCAAGGGATTCTCACACCACAGTTTGAGAGCATCAATTCTTTGGCGCTCAGCCTTCTTTATGGTCCAGCTCTCACATCCATACATGACTGCTGGAAAAGCCATAGCTTTGGCTCTACAGATACTAATAATAACTTCTGTTTTATTGACTACGCTAAAGTCCTTGACTGTGTAGATCACAACAAATTCTGGAAAATTCTTCAAGAAATGGGAATACCAAAGCACCTTACCTGCCTTCTGAGAAATCTGTGTGCAGGCCAAGAAGCAACAGTTAGAACCAGACATGGAACAACGGACTGGTTCCAAATTGGGAAAGGAGTACTTCAAGGTTGTATATTGTCACCCTGCTTATTTAACTTATATGCAGATCACACCATGCGAAATGCCAGGCTGGATGAAGCACAAGCTGGAATCCAAATTGCCAGGAGAAATATCAGTAACCTCAGATATGAAGATGACACCACTCTTATGGCAGAAAGCTAAGAGGAACTAAAGAGCCTCTTGATGAAAGTAAAAGAGGAGAGTGAAAAAGCCGACTTAAAACTCAACACTCAAAAAACGAAGATCAAGGCATCTGGTTCCATCATTTCATGGCAAATAGATGGAAAAATAATGGAAACAGTGACAGACTTTCTTTTCTTGGGTTCCAGAATCACTGCAGATGGTGACTGCAGCCATGAAATTAAAAGATGCTTGTTCCTTGGAAGAGAAGCTGTGACCAACGTAGACAGCATATTAAAAACCAGAGACATTACTTTGCCAACAAAGGTCCGTCTAGTCAAAGCTATGGTTTTTCCAGTAGTCATGTATGGATGTGAGAGTTGGACTGTAAAGAAAGCTGAGCACCAAAGAATGGATGTTTTTGAGCTGAGGTATTGGAGAAGACTCTTGAGACTCCCTTGGACTGCAAGGAGATCCAACCAGTCCATCCTAAAGGAAATCAGTCCTGAATATTCATTTGAAGGACTGATGCTGAAGCTGAAACTACAATACTTTGGCCTCCTGATGCAAAGAACTGATTCATTGGAAAGGACCCTGATGCTGGGAAAAGTTGAAGGCAGGAGGAGAAGGGGACGACAGAGGATGAGATGGTTGACGGCATCACTGATTCGATGGACATATATTTGAGCAGGCTCCAGGAGCTGGTGTTGGACAGGGAAGCCTGGCGTGCTGCACTCCATGGGGTTGCAGAGTCGGACATGACTGAACTGAACTGAATACTAAATAGTGATAAAAATAGCAACCATTTGCTGAGGACCTAATGTATGCTAGAGGGCTTGGTAAGTGTCTTATGTACATTGTTTCATTCCATCTTACAATAGCAATATGGGGTGATCACCATTGTGGAAAATGAACTTTGTGACAACTAAGGTTTCCAGAGGTTGGTTGAGATTTCACAGCTTGAGACAGAGCTGAAGTATGATCCGAGATTAGTTTGAGTTTCTCTGCCTCAACAGTCCAAAGGATTTGAGTTACTGTCCAAAGCCTTTATGTCCAGAAGGTGCTCCTTCCCTCCTCTCTCCATCAGCTCTCCTTTGTTGTGTTGACTGTGGCATGTGGCATCTTAGTTCCCTGACCAGGGATCAAACCCCTGCCTCCTGCACTGGGAGTGTAGAATCTTATCCACTGGACCTCCAGGCAAGTCCTATCAGCTCTCCCTCTTGGACTAGCCTCAGTAAGCCCCTGGTTTCCCAGACTGTCCTTCTTGCTGGCTCAGGTTAGCTGTGGAGTTCCCTCTGTGGCCGTGGGATTGAAGTAGTGATGAAGAGAGCCGTCAGCCCTAAGCTCCCGTTCCCCAGGGAGGAAGAGAGGCAGATGAGAGTGGCTGTCATTTCACACCAGGAACAAACACATGAGATTGTGGAAGAGGTTTAGCGTCACTTGGGAGCTGGGGCTCCTGGTTCTCTGGAGTTCTACAAAAAGGAATAGAAGAATGTGGAAACTACCAGGTCCTTCAGGAAGCTGGGGATGGGGCAAATGATAACCTTCTTTTCCTGCCAGAGCATGTGCCCCTCAAAGGCTGGTGCTGCTATTTGACAACAGGGGGCAGTCATAATTTCTAAGACTGCTTGAGATGCAGCCCCACCTGCATTCCCTAGGCCCTTTGTTCCAGGCCTCAGAAGACCCCAGATACCTCCCGACATGCTTATTAAGGATAGTGTGCTGCTAGGGCTCTGACAAAATTACGGAGTCACCTCCCACCAGACTTTCTCCAGGCTCCTCTCTGAGGGGATGTTCTGGAGCTCACCTGGGAGACCCATGTGGATCAAATATCCCTCTGAGAGTCTGTGGGCAAGTCATGGAGAGATGTGCAGAGAGAAAAGAGCAAGGCAAAGACAGCTGGGTTTTTTCACACAGGGAGGAGCTGTCACCACCCAAGGACAGTCATGGAGCAAAGCAGCAGAGAACAGCTGTCCTCCTTTCCCCTGGAGTCTGGGCACATGCACTGCAGAGTGGCTCCAGGCATAATTTAGGGCAACTTCCTTTTAAATATAAGGAAGTTGAAGGTCAGGGAGGGGCTAGGAGCCGCCCTAGGTCACATGTCTCCTGAATGGGTCTCCTCTTCAGTGTTCTGGGGGTGATGAGAGGAGGCAGCCCAGCCCCAGTTGCCTTTCAGAAACAAGGGGACCTGAAGGTAGGGGCTTGCAACGTCAACTACCTGCACCATGTTGCCCCCTCCCCAAGGATTTCAGGGGCATCTCTTTCATCTTTGAAATGCCCTGGACCCTCAGTTCCCTCGTTAATTAAAAAACAAGGACAAGAATACCTGCTTTCCTTGCAGGGCTGTTGTGACGATCAGCTGGAAATAAAGCATGGGGAAGAGTTTTACAAACTAGGGTGTTATTATGTTTGTGATTAGGCAGGTCAGTAAGGGCCACAGGAATAATGGGAGGATTAATGGCAATGCTGTGGGAAGAAGGGAGGCTAAAGTCTGCCCTGTCCTCTCGGTCACCTGCCTGAGAAGAAGCAGTCGGTGTTTCCAAATTGACTTAAATAAGGAATGTGCAGCGGCAGCAGCCATCCCTCACTCAGCCTTCATTTGCCCAAGGCAGAGAAATTTTAATTTTCAAGCCATAATGAGAAAAAGAAACTCAGAATTAAAGAATATTCCAGTGAAGCAGTCAAAATAGCTGCCTAGACTCTGAATCGAGGGGAGAAATGTAAATTAAAATTTCCCTCTCCCTCGCTAGCAGCAACTGGACTGTAAGAAGCAGGGCTGGGCTTGGACACAGCCAGTCAAAGTCCACATGCCCTTGGCCCTGAGGACAGATGGGCAGGCAGGCTCTACCCCAGCCACGGTACTGACAGGACAGCAGGAACAGAGAACTTCCACTCACTCGCCTCTGGGCACTTGTGCTGCAAGGTGCCTCTAGGCATAATGATGCTTTCCTGGTGGCTCAATGGTAAAGAATCGACCTGCCAATGCAGGAGATGTGGGTTCAATCGTTGGGTCAGGAAGATCCCCAGAGAAGGAAATGGCAACCCACTCCAGTATTCTTGCTGGGATAATCCCACGGACAGAGGAGGCTGGTGGGCTACAGTCCATGGGGTCACAAAGAGTCGGACAGGACTGAGTGACTAAACAACAACAAATCTTTTAAATATAAGGAAGTTGAAGGTCAGGGAGTAGACTGGAACTGCCCTAGGTCACGTGGCCCTGGGTGGGTCCTCCCTTTAGTGTTCTGGGGGAGATGAGAGAGGCAGCCCTCTCTCCATCAAAGAGAGCTTCAGTTCAGCGGTGATGGAGGATGGATGGTAGTTGGGGGTGACTGCCTGATCCCCACAATCTAGTCTTCTAAGGCAAACTACTTTTATTTCCTCTTTTCCCAAATGCTGGTTCACTCAGGTATGGCACACCTCTCTCTACCCGCTACCACTCAGGCCAGGGGTCCTGGGCATGGGGGGGGGGCTCCTGGGAAGGAGGGAGCACCTGAGTTTTCCACGCCCCTTCTTCTGAGCTTCAGTTTGTTCCCAAGGGGCACCCTGTCAAACACAGTTGGAAGCTGGCATGGTGAGAATGGCACCGGTCCCAGTAAAGGTGTGCAAACCTTAAGGCCAAGACCCAGCCTTCTCCCCACTCCTCTTATGGCCTCATCTACCCTTGACCTTCTCCTTTCTCCCACTCGTTTTCTCACCTATTTATCCAAGAAGCATTAATTGGGGAACCTACTTTGTGCCAATACAATATCTGTGCTGGGACTGGGGGCTACATGAGTAAACCAAGCCTAGGACTGAAGATTGTGACACAGTGTAGAGCATGCTCAGCAGTCAAGCATGGAGTTGTTAAAAAACCCTAGCATTAGACTGACCAGGTTCAAAAAACTGCCTCCATCCTTCACTCCTTACAGTGTGGCCTCAGGCAAACTGTGTAACCTCGATAAGCTTCGCTTTACTCACCTGTGAAATGGGGATGACAAACTTACCTTATAGGATTGTTGTGAAGATTATGTGAGATAATCCTGCTAAATGACAAGAAACAGTGCTTGGCACATGGTAAACACTCACTAAAGGCCAGTTAGTGTTATTTTAAGTATCCTAATGATACTGCTGACATTTATTACCCTTTATTGGGTGCTTACTCTGACCTAGCCAGGGTGCTACGGTCACAGCAATGACTCAACTGTGGCTCTGTCCTTAAGGAGCCCACAACCTATTAGGAGTGACAGGTGTATAAACAGACCACTGAAAAAGTGTGATCACTGCCATCATCACTCCAAGAAGTGTCATTTTCTGAGCCTGACCATGTACCAGGCACAATTATAAGAAAACATCATCTCTTAATTCCTCCCTAACCCTGCAAAGGCTGCATTACTCTCATTTTATAGAGGTCCCATAATAATCAGTAACTTGCTCAAGATCAGTCTGTTTGCAGAGTGGACTGTTGAGCCAATAGAGAGTGATGAGCTCTGCCTGAAAAGGCATCAGGGAAGGCTTCAGAGAAAAGGTGATCTTTGATCAGAATTTTGAAGAATGAGTAGCAGTTTTCCAGGAGCCAAGATGGGGAAGGAATGAAATGGCATAGCACTTCTATGGGCCTTCTGGAGGACTGGAGCCGCAGGGAGCATCAGCAGGAGTCCCCCAGGCCTGCAGGCCCTTGTGTCTCACCCCAGGGCTAAACAGGGTCCTGGTATACCCTGCACCCACCCTGACAACCATTTCCTATGTCACAAAAAATCACATAACCTAGATGAAGCATAATTATTTTAGAGAGAATTTAGTCCACAGGCCTGTAACCCCAGAGGATTTCCGCTGAGGCACGGAGCTGGAATAACTGTATGAAAGTGGAGCTCCTCTCTGCCTATTCCCTGACCTTGCCAAGAGTCCAGCAGGGTTGGGATGGGATCCCCGGGGAGGCTGGAAGGCACTGACTAGGCTGGAGTCAGGGAGATAGTCTCAGTGATATTGAGACGGCCCCACCAGATTTGGGGCAGATGAATGAATCCTCTCCTTTTGTTACAGTCATTTCCCCTCTCTTCTTCCTCTGCCTGTTCACTCCCTTCACACCGGGCAACAGCCGCAGGGGACGCAGCCATCTTGGTACAGTCACAGATCCAGTGGACTGAGCCAGGCTGTGGCATTAGGATCCATCTGGCTGGTTCCACACCCGGGAAAATCTGGACTCATCGTCATTAACATTCTGTTTCCCTGTACAGAGCAAGGAGAAGCAGGCACCCTGCACTAAGGACAGCAGCAAGGGGGAGGCTCTTACAGCAGAGCAGTCTTCAGAGCTCAGAGCAAGGCTCAAGGCCACCCACCCTCAACTGCAAGGTGAGGGGCTTCCAATTGCAAGGCAGTGTGGGGGTTGATGCAAACCTTGGGAAAATTGTATGACCATAAGGTGTTAAGTCTTTGGTGTACCCGGCAGGTCTGCAGGTGTTCTCCAAAATCCAGCTTTGGAGGAAGGGGGAGGATGGACAAGGTACAACCCTGAGGCTGACCTATCCTCCACCTTTGCCTTGAAGCAACCCACAGGCCTAATTCATTCCTCACATTAAGAAGCAACCTGGGAGGGAATGGTCTCCACGAGAAGCAGGAAGCACGTGCACACTCCAATAAAACACTGAAGAGGCAATTATTTCTGGGCTGCCTATCCCAGCCCAGGGTACCAGCAGCCAGATTTCTAGAGCTGCTGTCATTGCCTCTGGCTGTTGGCAAAATTAAACTTTTCTTGAGAAATTAAAATGAGCTAGCCCCCAGCTCATGGGGTGGAATTATTTGCCTGCCTGAGGCCTTCATTGTGAGGCTGGGGAGAGCAGGAGGTGGTTGTGGGAGCAGGGAGAGATTATGGAGGAAGCAAAGTTAGCATCATAGGCCCCCACCAGGCAGCACATGTCTGTACCATCTACATTGAAATGTTCATGGAACATGTACCAAGTCTGCCTATCACCCATGGGGATGTGAACTCCCACTGGGTGAGGGCACAGTGCTTGGCACTCTTAATCACCTCAACATGCCCTGTGCCTGGGACAGTGCTTGGCTCATAGGAGATGCTCAGTAAATAATACTGATTTCTGAATGAATGTGCTCACTTATGCACCAGGCCAGAGTCTTGTGATGAACACTGTGAGAATCCTTCCCTTCAGCCAATACAGGTCACTTGACAGTACCTTGCTGCTGCTGCTGCTGCTGCTAAGTCGCTTCAGTCATGTCCAACTCTGTGCGACCCCATAGATGGCAGCCCACCAGGCTCCCCCTTCCCTGGGATTTTCCAGGCAAGAACACTGGAGTAGGTTGCCATTTCCTTCTCCAATGCATGAAAGTGAAAGTGAAGTCGCTCAGTCGTGTCTGACTCTTAGTGATCCCATGGACTGCAGCCTACCAGGCTACTCCGTCCATGGGATTTTCCAGCCAAGAGTACTGGAGTGGGTTGCCCTTGAGGAGCACATAAATGCCCTGCATTCTCACTCCTTACATGGAATGCTGCTGCAAGTTCAGTTCAGTCGCTCAGTTGTGTCCAACTCTTTGTAATCCCCATGGACTGCAGAATGCCAGGCTTCCCTGTCCAACACAAACTCCCAGAGCTTGCTCAAACTCATGTCCATCAAATCAGTGATGACATCCAACCATCTTATCCTCTGTTGTCCCCTTCTCCTCCTGCTTTCAGTCTTTCCCAGCAAGGGTCTTTTCCAGTGAGTCAGTTCTTCTCATCAGGTGGGAACTTCAGGATCAGTCCTTCCAATGAATATTCAGGACTGATTTCCTTTAGGATTGACTGGTTGGATCTCCTTGCAGTCCAGGAGACTCTCAAGGGTCTTCTCCAACACCACAGTTCAAAAGTAATAATTCTTCCACGCTTAGCTTTCTTTATGGTCCAACTCTTACATCTGTACGTGACTACTGGAAAAACCATAGCTTTGATGGTTTGACGGACTATACAGACCTTTGTCAGCAAAATATTGTCTCAGCTTTTTAATATGCTGTGTAGTTTGGTCATAGCTTTTCTTCCAAGAAACAAACGTCTTTTAATTTCATGGCTGCAGTCACCATCTGCAGTGATTTTGGAGCCCAAAAAAAGAAAGTCTGTCACTGTTTCCATTGTTTTCCCATCTATTTGCCATGAAGTGATGGGACCAGATCCATGATCTTCGTTTTTTGAGTGTTGATTTTTAAGCCAGCTTTTTCACTAAGAGGAGACCTCTTTCACTTTCATCAAGAGGCTCTTTAGTTCCTCTTTACTTTCCGCCATTAGGGTGGTGTCATCTGCATATCTGAGATTATTGATATTTCTCCCGGCAGTCTTGATTCCACCTTGTGCTTTATCCAGTCCAGCATTTCTCATGATATACTCTGCATGTAAGTTAAATAAGCAGGGTGACAATATACAGCCTTGATGTACTCTTTTCCCAGTTTGGAACTAGTCCGTTGTTCCATGTCCTTTTCTAACTGTTGCTTCTTGACCTGCATACAGATTTCTCAGAAGGCAGGTCAGGTGGTCTGGCCTTCCCATCTCTTGAAGAATTTTCCAGTTTGTTGTGATCCACACAGTCAAAGGCTTTAGTGTAGTCAATGAAGCAGAAGTAGATGTTTTTATGGGACTCTCTTGCTTTTTCTGTTGTCAGGCGAGTGTATGCTCCTCGGTTCTGTCTTGTCACAACAAAGATTTGGAGAGATGGACATTAAAGCCCTCGGCACCTCACAGCTCTCGGGTCTTAGACAAACCATGTTATAGCTCTTAGACAAATCAGTGTTACAGCTCTATTTTATTTAGAAGATAGCAGGAAAATCCATCCTCGAAGCGTGAGGGCATGCCAACCCAAAGACGCAAAGAGAAGAGAGTGGAGGAGTGCCCCAGCGCGCGGGGAACCAGTCTGTTGTGCCATGTACAGTTCTAACTGTTGCTTCCTGATCTGCATACAGGTTTCTCAAGAGGCAGGTCAGGTGGTCTGGTATTCCCATCTCTTTCAGAATTTTCCACAGTTTATTGTGATCCACACAGTCAAAGGCTTTGGCATAGTCAATGAAGCAGAAAGAGATGTTTTTCTGGAACTCTCTTGCTTTCTCCATGATCCAACGGATGTTGGCAATTTGATCTTTGGTTCCTCTACCTTTTCTAAAACCTGCTTGAACATCTGGAAGTTCACAGTTCACATATTGCTGAAGCCTGGCTTGGAGAATTTTGAGCATGATATATATATATATATATATATATATATATATATATACATTCTCTTCTTTTTAATATTTATTTCCATTATGGTTTATCATAGGATATTGAATATAGTTCTCTGTGCTATATAGTAGGACTTTGTTGTTTATACATTTTATACATAAAAGTTTACCCCAACCTCCCACTCCATCCTTCCCTCAATACTCTCCCCTTGGCAACCACCAGTCTGTTCTCTATGTTCATGATTCTGTTTCATAGGTAGATTTATTCATGTCATATTTTGGATTCCACATATAAGTGGTATCATATGGTATTGGTCTTTCTCTTTCTGACTGACTGCAGTTAGTATGATAGTCTCTAGTTACATCCATGTCACGGCAAATGGTATTATTTTTTCTTTTTTATGGTTGAGTATATATAAGTACCACATCTTTATCCATTCATCTATTGATGAACATTTAGGTTGTTTCCTTGTCATGGCTATTGTGAATGGTGCTGCTCTAAACATAGGAGTTTATGTATCTTTTTGAATTACAGTTTTGTATGGATATTTGCCCAGGAGTGGGACTGCTAGATCATATGGTAATTCTATTTATGGTTTTCTGAGGAAACTTCACATCACAAACTGCACCGAGTTGCATTCCTACAACAGTGCAGAAGAGTTCCCTTTTCTCCATATGCCCTCTCAAGCATTTGTTATTTGTTGAATTTTTGATGATGACCATTCTGACTGATGTGAAGTGGTACCTCATTGTAGTTTTGATTTGCATTTCTCTAATAATTAAGGACCTTGGGCATCTTTTCATGTGCCTATTGGCCATCTGTATGTCTTCTTTGGAGAAATGTCTATTTAGGTCTGTTGCCCATTTTTTGACTGGATTATTTGTTGTTGTTGTTGCATTATATAAGTTGTTTGTATATTTTAAAAATTAAGTCCTTGTCGGTAACATTGCTTGGATATATTTTCTCCCATTCTGTAGGTTGTCTTTTCATTTTGTTTATATTTTCCTTTGCTGTGCAAAAACTTGTAAGTTTGATTAGGTTTCACTTGTTTACTTTTGTTTTTATTGGAAAGGAAGATCTGGAAGAAGAATGTTCTAGACAGAAGGAACAGGCAGTGCAAGAGCTCTGAGGCAAGAACGCACATAGCCTGCACAGGGTATAGCATGAAGGCCTTTGTGGCTAGAGAGACTGAGACAGGGGAGAGGCACAACATGCAGCTGGAGAGGAGGACGGGGGCCAGACCAAGTGCAGCTTTGTGGACAGTTTAGGGAGTTTTGGGGAAATAGATGGGGAAACAGTGGAAGCAGTGTCAGACTTTAATTTTTGGGCTCCAAAATCACTGCAGATGCTGATTGCAGTCAGGAAATTAAAAGACGCTTACTCCTTGGAAGGAAAATTATGACCAACCTTGATAGTATATTAAAAAGCAGAGACATTACTTTGCCAACCAAGGTCCGTCTAGTCAAGGCTATGGTTTTTCCCGTGGTCATGTATGGATGTGAGAGTTGGACTGTGAAGAAAGCTGATCGCCGAAGGATTGATGCTTTTGAACGGTGGTGCTGGAGAAGACTCTTGAGAGCCCCTTGGACTGCAAGGAGATCCAACCAGTCCATTCTAAAGGAGATCAATCCTGGGTGTTCACTGGAAGGACTGATGCTAAAGCTGAAACTCCAATACTTTGGCCACCTCATGCGACGAGTTGACTCACTGGAAAAGACTCTGATGCTGGTAAGGATTGGGGGCAGGAGGAGATGGGGACGACAGAGAATGAGATGGCTGGATGGCATCACCGAGTCGATGGACGTGAGTTTGAGTGAACTCCGTGAGTTGGTGATGGACAGGGAGGCCTGGTGTGCTGTGATTCATGGGGTCGCAAAGAGTCGGACACGACTGAGCGACTGAACTGAACTGAACTGAACTGCATTTTCAATGCATCAGGAAGCAAGCTCCAAGAGGGCAGGGATTATGTTTATCTGATTCACAGCTGGCCCCCAGTGTGGAGTAGGCACTCAATAAATGTTTGTGAAATGAATGAATAAACATCCCTGCTGTATCCGTGTTCCAACAATCCCTCAACCCCCAAGGTGACAGAGTCGTCCTCTTTTCTGAGATGACAGCTCCCAGGAGGGAGAGGTCAGGCTGGTTTAGTTGTCTCCTGAGAATCCCCTGGGAGTGAGAGCCCTGCGTGATCTGCGCACTGGCTCTCCTCTCCTTTTTCTCCCTCAGTCAGTTCTGATGTCGTTGCTCACTTCTCTGCTCATGTTGTGCTCTGCTCCTGACACCCTTAGTCACCTCCCTCACTTCTCAGCTTTCCTAATGAGCAGCTGTCTTGTCTTCAGTCTGAGACAGGCCTGCCCCTGCCTGCTTCTTCCGGGGGAAACCAAGGTTGGGGTTGGGAGTGTAAGGCTCAGAGAAGGATCCCAGTCTTCCTCTATGCACCCCAAGTGCTGTGATGGATGTGGGAGGACAGACAAAAATATTATCTCTGGGCAAAGGAGGATGCAGGTGGAAGACAGCTGATGTTTAAGGATAGATTATAAAGGGGATTCTGACTTCCCTACTGGAAAGTCCATGGAGGGGACAAGGGACAGCCTGAGATATTAGCAGGAGGATCTGAGTCAGGCCTGAGGGTAGAGAATCCATCCTGGTGGGCCACTGAGGCCAGAGGACCTCTGCTTGCTTGACAGCCTTTCTGGGCTGGCCACCCTCTGCCTTGTTACTGATCATGTGTGGAGGAAGGGAGGTGACAGAATAACCTTTTAAGGGTTCTGCCAAATACCAGAGAACACTTGATTGAGATTCCTTGATTTTTGTGGACTGATCTGAGGCATCCCAGGCAAGGATGCCCATCAAGTGGCCAAGGAGACTGGAGGTTTCCTGCTGCTGTGCCACAGTGAGAGGCTGCACTTGGCAGGGACAGAAAAGAGATGACACTCTCAGAGAGTAAGTTGAAGAGAGGCAATGAAGGAAATGTTTCCTGGGTGGGGTTATAGGAAACAACAAAGGACCTGGAGGCACCCAGGCCTAGCCATAGAAAAAAGCAGGTACCAATTCCAGGCTTGAAGGCCAAGGGGTAACGGAGGGAGTGGTGTTAGCCAGAACCTATTGAGAGCCAGAACCTATTGAGAGTGTGTGGGAGAGCCCTTTCCAGGGAGCTGTGGCCTTCTGTAAAGGAACACAGCTGCTGCTAACCCTGAGGCCCAGCAGTGGGAATAGGGGCGGGGAGTAATTACCCCTACCTTTCTCTCCTCCCATTGGCTTATCTCCTTCCCATGCCTCTCACTGGCCAAAGCCAACAGGATGCTGAGGGCAAGGTTTCAGGGCAATATTGTCCATAGAGGCAAGTTTCCTGGGTCACTCAGCAGAGCAGGGGAGACTGGAGCGTGAATCTGAGGCCTTCTTATCTCTTCCTTCTGAGGCCAGCCACCCCTAAGCCTACGTCATCCCTACCTCGTTCTTCAAAAACTTCTAAGCCCCTCTGCCACCTATGCTCAGAACTCATCCCATCTCTCAGGCTGAGGTGGACCAGGACCAGGGAGGCTCCAACTAAGTGGGTGTAGATTTCAGTTGCCCTGAGACTCGCCCTACCCCTGCTGCTCAGCATCAGGAGTCTCAGATAGCCTCATTCTCCTTGTGTCAGGGCTTTAGGATCAGGGAGTCTGGGTAAGTTATATTGATACTTTACTAACAAACTTTTACCCAGAAATAATGTTTAGCCAGGTATCTGGATTCCTGTGTCCCAGACAAGTGAACACAAACTATTAACCATCTACCAGTTTAGATAACTGGGCCGGCCAGTTTAGATAACTGGGCCGGCCTTCTTGTCTCTCCAGTCTCTAAGATGAATTAAGCCTTAGGCTTTCCCAGACCACACGTCTTGCAGTAGAAAACTACTGTTTTGGCTTGTTTAGTGTCCACTTCCCCTGGCATCAGTTTTGGGGATTTGACTTGGGGCACTGTAGCAGTATCAATTTGGCTGTAGCAATTGCAATTTGTGGACTGTTGCTTCTTTTTGCTACACCACACAGCTTCAGTTCAGTTCAGTTCAGTCGCTCAGTCGTGTCCAACTCTCTGCGACCCCATGAATCACAGCACGCCAGGCCTCCCTGTCCATCACCAACTCCCGGAGTTCACTCAAACTCATGTCCACAGAGTCGGTGATGCCATCCAGCCATCTCATTCTCTGTTGTCCCCTTCTCCTCCCGCCCCCACAGCTTGCAGGATGCTGATTCCCCAACCAGGGATGGAACCCGAGCACCCTGCATTAGAAGGGCAGAGTCTCAACCACTGGACCACCAGAAATGTCCCCCTGTGGACCGTTTGATGAAGACAGCCTCCATTGCTTGGCCAAGGAGTTGGCATGTCACCCTAGCTGGGCTAATCAGATGGTCTTTCTCCCTTTAGTCTTGAGTGATATGACATGAAAATGGAATTCATATATTGCCAAGACAGCAACATGAAGAGGATACTCCTTAGTTCTGGCTCCCTTGATTTCAGTTTTCTGGCTCCTCTTCTTCCTGGGATAGCCACTTCAGTATTTTCTCTGATTCTGTAAGCCACTCCCCCCATCGTCCCCCCACCCCCAGCCATTTATTTCTAAAGTAATCATTTTTTGCTTGTTACCTAGAGTTTTTCTGTTGCTTGCAACCAAACGTTTTCACCAATACAAATTCCCATTTTCCTGAGGAGTTATGGGCTCTCTCCCTCTAGTGGGCTTATATCTGGAATCTCTGGCTTGAATTCAGATCTCATCTAATCCTGGAATGAGAGGGAAGAGAGCTCCTGCTGCTAGTGGATGCTTGTCACGCCTCATCTCAGGAACATGTTCTTTGTTGCCTGACTCATCAGGACCCACTCCCAGCCTGACTTCCATGTCTCCACACTCAGGTCACACCCTGAAATAGTCAAGCTTATCTCCTATGACTCCCTATCACAAGTCCTACAGCCAGGTCAGCCTGGTCTCCTTGTTATTTTCCACAAATAGCAAGCTCATTCTTGTGCTGTGCCTTTGCTCGTGATGTTCTTGGACATCTGACAAGCTAGTGGCCCTCTGCTGAGTGCCTGAACCCTGCTCAGACCTTCAAACCTTGGGCCACATTCTACCTCTTCCCTCCCTAAGCCTCCTGTGCACTGTCAATCCCACTGCAGCTTCCAAACCAAGAACCTCTGTGGGCTCTCTTTGATGTCAGACAGAGAAAGTACTTTGTTTGGTTCAGCTTTGTTTCCTTTGTGGACTTCAATCTTTGAGGACTTGAGTCCAGGCTCAAATACTTTTACCTTGTGGACCTCAGGTTAGGCATGAGGTTGAGCACACAGTGGCAGAGTGGGTGCTGATGTTTTTACTGCATCCCTAATTTGGAAATTGTCTTGGTCCTGTAACGCATCTTCTTCATTCATTCATTTACCCAACATTTATCAAGCGCCTACTAAGTATGAGTTCTCTGCTAAGCTCTGGAGATAGACAGTAAATAAAACATAGCCAAGGAAATCACAGTCTAGTACTGAAGACATACTGAGAATTAGATGTAGCAGAATGACCTATTGGGAAAATAACCCTGTCTAATTTTTCTTAGCTGCAGGCTCAGCTCACCTCAAAGGAATGAAAAGCATTCCAACCCTTCTGGGAGGAGAGCCAAACTTTGTGCCTTTGAGGTTTAGACTTTTTTGGCCCCCCATGAAGATTTGTGTATTTCCAGGTAGAAAGGAGAAGCTGCAAGCATCAGGCTATTGAGAGGATAACTTCCATACAGCCTTTCCTAACAAAGATTAGGGTTGGAAGCTTAATGCTTCCCACACTGAAGAGGGATGGTCCCAAATCAGGAAGGTTGGTTGGAATGAAGGCATGAGTTCCATGAGAGCAGAGACCTGTACTCATGTGAATGCAAGCCCTCTGAGATAGGAGAACTTAGGAGGAAGAATATTTAGGTGAATAAATAGATGATAACAGTAAAAGCTGGCATTTATGGCACACTTACTGTATGCCAGGCACAGTGTTGAGCACTTTATATGTATTCAGTTACTTCTCATAAGACCTCTGTGAAGTAAGCAATATTATGGTTTCCATTTCAGAGATGAGGTAAACAAAGATTGAATGAATTGTTCAAGGTTATGGGTCTGAGAATCCAACCCAGGCAATCACTGAGGGCCACAAATCCCTGTGAGACTGGAGCACAAAGGGCCACAGTTTGAGGAACTTTGACAAGTGTCACTGTGGCTGGACTTGTCACAGAGGGCATGGAGCTGCCTGAGATCCCTCACTTTCATGTGTACTTGACAACCAAGGCAGGGAGTACAGCAACTGATCTGAGGACCTGGTATCTTGATAAGAAGGGGCTTATATCAGTTGGCTCTGACTACAGTGATGCTGTACTGCTGCTGCTGCTGCTGCTAAGTCACTTCAGTCGTGTCCGACTCTGTGTGACCCCATAGACGGCAGCCCATCAGGCTCCCCCGTCCCTGGGATTCTCCAGACAAGAACACTGGAGTGGGTTGCCATTTCCTTCTCCAATGTGTGAAAGTGAAAAGGGAAAGTGAAGTCGCTCAGTCATG
Organism: Moschus berezovskii; assembly: GCF_049115385.1. Taxonomy (NCBI): domain Eukaryota; kingdom Metazoa; phylum Chordata; class Mammalia; order Artiodactyla; family Moschidae; genus Moschus; species Moschus berezovskii. Next base: position 62,017,578 of record NC_142467.1, on the reverse strand, counting down.
TCTGACTCGTAGCGACCCCATGGACTGCAGCCTACCAGGCAATCACCAAATTTCAGTGCATGCAACAGTAAGCATTTACTTAACTCATGTGTTTGGTGATCACTGTGAGTTAGTTGCTTATAGGCTGATTTTGGTTGGGGTGGTTTGGTTCTGCTCCATGTGTCCCTCATCCTCCTTCCAGGAGCAGCAGGCTAACCAGGGAGTGTCCATCTAATGGACACAAAGGAATGCAAGGGTAACAGCCCCGGTGCACAGCCCATTTTAAGTCTCTGCTTGTGTCAAGTCTCATAAAATGCCTCTGCTCAAAACAAGTCATATGGCCAAGCCTGAGTCAACAGATGGAGAAATACACTCCACCCACAGGAAGAATTTGTAAAGTTACCTGGCAAAGAATGTAGATGTATAATCTTATTACCTAGTGGCGAGCAAAGAGATGGGACAATAATCTAGTGTTCCACAGAATTTAAACTGAATTTAATTTTGATTTAGAGAGATAATGAAATCCTACAGTGTATCATGGAACAGTTCATGCCTATTGCTGCTGCTAAGTCACCTCAGTCGTGTCCTACTCTGTGTGACCCCATAGATGGAAGCCCACCAGGCTCCCCCGTCCCTGGGATTCTCCACTCAAGAACACTGGAGTGGGTTGCCATTTCCTTCTCCTTCATGCCTATTACAAAGATAAAAATCTATCTTCGGAGACTACAGCGTTTGCTATGTGAATATTTAAATTTTTAGTTTTTCTTTTAGTGAAAATTTTTAAAATATCATTTAACAAGAACATATTCTGGATGGTCTAGGTATCAACAGTAACTGCCTTTCAATGTTGAAAGCCTCAGTGGTCACCTAGGGTGCCAGTATTTAACTTTCTAATGCAGGATTCTCAAACTACAGGGTATCCTTAGGAAGATATGTGTTTTCAAGGTAGGAAAACATTAATGAAAATGATATACAGCAGACGATATATAGAAGAGGTCCACATTCAGTGCTGAGGGCATCAAAGAGTGAAGGAGGCAGGGCCAGCTATGGGGCTTAGGGCAGGGTTTATGGTGCTTTGCAGGATAGTAGTGGTGACATTTAAATAGGTCTTGAAAGATGGTGGGGTGGTATCCTAGGGATAATCGTCAGATTCCTTCTCTGTGTGTGCATAACCAGATTCTCGTTTCCAGGGCTTCCCCAGAAGGAAATGCTTTATCTTCTATCTCTGCAAATCTAGAATCTGTTGTACAGTTTTGTGTCATAGTCTTGTCCTTCACTTACACATATATGCTGTTATAGCATCTGAAGAGGAGGCTGAGGGGTGTAATAGCTAAACTTCCTGGCTTTGGAGCCAGGCCAACCAGGGTTCAAATCTTGGCTTTGACGTTTACTAGCTCTGGCCTTTAGGCCAGTTGCTTAAACTCTTGTGATTCCAGTTTCCTCATCTGAAGAAGGGAATACTAGTTCTCCCATGGGATATTTTAAGAGTTAGAACCCACCACTAAAGTGTAGATTTTCTTTATGGGAAGATTTTTTACTTCTGATTCAATTTCTTTAATGATTATAGGATTTTTCAGTTTTTCTATATCAAGCTGAGTCACTATTAGTAAGCTATATATTTTAAGAAATTTGTCTATTTCACAGATGTCTTCAGTTTTATTGCTACAAAATTATTCATAATATCCTCTCATTTTCTTTTTAATGCCTGAAGCATCCATAGCAATATCCCTCTTTTCATTCCTGACATTATTTATTTTTGTCTTCTTTCAACTTTTCCTTGATCAGTATCATCAGAAATTTTTCAGTTTTTACAGAATCGGCTTTTGGCTTGGCTTATCCTCTCTGCTTTATATTTGGTTTCTATTTTATTCCTCATCTTGCTATTTCCTTCCTTTGACATTCTTTGAGTTTATTCTGTGTGTGTGTATATATATATATATATATATATATGTATATATAATTTACCAAGATAGATCTTTAGCTCATTAATTTTCAATCTTTTTTCTTTTCTACATTTATGGCTCTATGTTTCTTTTCAGAGGCTTAAATGAAAAAGATATATGTAAGTGCCTGGTCCTAAATAGGCACTCATTAAATATCTTATCATCACTATCATCATCATTATCCTGTCTCAGATGAGATTCTCTAGCATAGTTTCCATCTCTCTTGCTTTCTAATGTGATCTGTCTCCTGAGTCTTTACCAGTGGGCTCTCTGAGGACGTCTGAAGACTTATTCTGGGCCAAATTATCTCATTTTGGGAGTTTTGGGGAGGCTTCCTCTGAAGATTAAGGCAAGACAGGGATGGGCATGTGCCTTTGGCCCTATCTTCCTCAGGGAGCTCAGACCTTATTTTTCTAGAACAGCTGGCAAGGTCTCCGGCCCATGGAAGTGTCAGGTCTATGGCAGATTATATTTTCAAAAAGTAGCCACAGTAATATTTCCCATCTCATATGCTCTTCTAGAACTGTGTAATTCCCCTATCCAGAGGTAGAATATACTTCCCTTCCCCTTGAGTCTGGGATTTATAACTTCTTTATAGAGCTTCCGTCATAGCTCAGTTGGTAAAGAATCTGCCTGTGATGCAGGAGACCCCGGTTCGATTCCTGAGTCGGGAAGATCCACTGGAGAAGGGGTAGGCTACCCACTCCAGTATTCTTCGGCTTCCCTTGTAGCTCAGCTGGCAAAGAATCCTCCTGTAGTGTGGGAGACCTGGGTTTGATCCCTGTGTTGGGAAGATCCCTTGGAGAAGGGAAGGCTACCCACTCCAGTATTCTGGTCTACAGAATTCCATGGACTGTAAAGTCTCTGGGGTCTTACAACAAAGCTAGTGGAGGAGATGGAATTCCAGTTGAGCTATTTCAAATCCTAAAAGAAGATGCGTGAAAGTGCTGCACTCAATATGCCAGCAAATTTCGAAAACTCAGTAGTGGCCACAGGACTGGAAAAGGTCAGTTTTCATTCCAATCCCAAAGAAAGGCAATACCAAAGAATGCTCAAACTACCACACAATTGCACTCATCTCACATGCTAGCAAAGTAATGCTCAAAATTCTTCAAGCGAGGCTTCAACAGTACATGAACTGTGAACTTCCAGATGTTCAGGCTGGATTTAGAAAAGACAGAGAACTAGAGATCAAATTGCCAACATCCACTGGATCATTGGAAAAGCAGGAGAGTTCCAGAAAAACATCTACTTCCGCTTTATTGACTATGCCAAAGCCTTTGGCTGTGTGGATCACAACAAACTGTGGAAAATTCTTCAAGAGATGGGACAGACAACCTGACCTGCCTCCTGGGAAATCTGTATGCAGATCAAGAAGCAACAGTTAGAACTGGACATGGAACAACAGACTGGTTCCAAATTGGGAAAGGAGTACGTCAAGGCTGTATATTGTCACCCTGCTTATTTAACTTACATACAGAGTACATCATAAGAAATGTAGCACAAGCTTCATGAGGATGAAGCACAAGCTGGAATCAAGATTGCTGGGAGAAATATCAATAATCTCAGATATGCAGATGATACCCTTATGGCAGAAAGCAGAGAAGAACTAAAGAGCCTCTTGATGAAAGTGAAAGAGGAGAGTGAAAAAGTAGACTTAAAACTCAACATTCAGAAAACTAAGATCATGGCATCCGGTCCCATCACTTGAGGGCGAATGGATGAGAAACAATGGAAACAGTGAGAGACTTTCTTTTCTTGGGCTCCAAAATCACTGCAGATGCTGACTGCAGCCATAAAATTAAAAGATGCTTGTTTCTTGGAAGAACTATGACCAACCTCAGTTCAGTTCAGTTCAGTCGCTCAGTTTTGTCCGACTCTTTGCGACCCCATGAATCACAGCACACCAGGCCTCCCTGTCCATCACCAACTCCCAGAGTTCACTCAAACTCATGTCCATCGAGTCGGTGATGCCATCCAGCCATCTCATGCTCTGTCGTCCCCTTCTCCTCCCGCCCCGAATCTCTCCCAGCATCAGAGTCTTTTCCAGTGAGTTAACTCTTTGCATGAGGTGGCCAAAGTATTGGAGTTTCAGCTTTAGCATCAGTCCTTCCAATGAACACCCAGGATTGATCTCCTTTAGAATGGACTGGTTGGATCTCCTTGCAGTCCCAGGGACTCTCAAGAGTCTTCTCCAACACCACAGTTCAAAAGCATCAATTCTTTGGCGATCAGCCTTCTTCACAGTCCAACTCTCACATCCATACATGACCACTGGAAAAACCATAGCCTTGACTAGACGGACCTTTGTTGGCAAAGTAATGTCTCTGCTTTTTAATATGCTATCTAGGCTGGTCATAACTTTCCTTCCAAGGAGTAAGCGTCTTTTAATTTCATGGCTGCACTCAACATCCGCAGTGATTTTGGAGCCCTCAAAAATAAAGTCTGACACTGTTTCCACTGTTTCCCCATCTGTTTCCCATGAAGTGATGGGACCAAATGCCATGATCTTACTTTTCTGAATGTTGAGCTTCAAGCCAACCTTTTCACTCTCCTCTTTCACTTTCATCAAGAGGCTTTTGAGTTCCTCTTCACTTTTTGCCATAAGGGTGGTGTCATCTGCACATCTGAGGTTATTGATATTTCTCGCGGCAATCTTGATTCCAGCTTGTGCTTCTTCCAGCCCAGCATTCCTCATGATGTACTCTGCATATAAGTTAAATAAGCAGGATGACAATGTACAACCTTGATGTACTCCTTTTCCTATTTGGAACCAGTCTGTTGTTCCATGTCCAGTTCTAACTGTTGCTTCCTGACCTGCATACAGGTTTCTCAAGAGGCAGGTCAGGTGGTCTGGTATTCCCATCTCTTTCAGAATTTTCCAGTTTATTGTGATCCACACAGTCAAAGGCTTTGGCATAGTCAATAAAGCAGAAGTAGACGTTTTTCTGGAACTCTCTTGCTTTTTCCATGATCCAGCAGCTGTTGGCAATTTGATCTCTGGTTCCTCTGCCTTTTCTAAATCTAACTTGAACATCTGGAAGTTCATGGTTCACATATTGCTGAAGCCTGGCTTGGGGAATTTTGAGCATGACTTTACTATGACCAACCTAGACAACATATTAAAAAGCAGAGACATTCAGTTCAGTTCAGTCGCTCAGTCGTGTCCGACTCTCCGCGACCCCACGAATCACAGCACGCCAGGCCTCCCTGTCCATCACCAACTCCCGGAGTTCACCCAAACTCATGTCCACAGAATCGGTGATGCCATCCAGCCATCTCATTCTCCGTCGTCCCCTTCTCCTCCCGCCCCCAACCTTTCCCAGCATCAGAGTCCTTTCCAGTGAGTCAACTCGTCTCATGAGGTGGCCAAAGTACTGGAGTTTCAGCTTTAGCATCAGTCCCTCCAATGAACATCCAGGATTGATCTCCTTTAGAATGGACTGGTTGGATCTCCTTGCAGTATAAGGGACTCTCAAGAGTCTTCTCCAACACCACAGTTCAAAAGCATCGATTCTTCGGCGATCAGCTTTCTTCACAGTCCAACTCTCACATCCATACATGACCACGGGAAAAACCATTGCCTTGACTAGACGGACCTTGGTCGGCAAAGTAATGTCTCTGCTTTTTAATATACTATCAAGGTTGGTCATAACTTTCCTTCCAAGGAGCAAGCGTCTTTTAATTTCATGGCTGCAATCAGCATCTGCAGTGATTTTGGCATTACTTTGCCAACAAAGGTCCATCTAATCAAAGCTGTGGTTTTTTCAGTAGTCATGTATGGATGTGAGAGTTGGACTATAAAGAAATGTGAGTGTCAAAAAATTTGAACTGTGGTGTTGGAGAAGACTCTTGAGAGTCCCTTGGACAGCAAGGAAATCCAATCAGTCCATCCTAAAGGAAATCAGTCCTGAATATTCATTGGAAGAACTGATGCTGAAGCTGAACTTCCAATACTTTGGCCATCTGATACGAAGAACTGACTCATTGGAAAAGACCCTGATGCTGGGAAAGATTGAAGGCAAGAGAAGGAGATGACAGAGGATAATATGGTTGGATGGCATCACCTACTCGATGCACATAAATTTGAGTAAGCTCTGGGAATTGGTGATGGACAGGGAAGCCTGGCTTGCTGCAGTCCATGGGGTCACAAAGAGTTGGACAGGACTGAGCGACTGAATTGAACTATAGGTTACAAATGATAGACCAATAGATTACAGCAGAAGTGGTGCCAGGAAACGTCTGTGTGTGCTTAGTTGCCCAGTTGTATACGACTCTTTTCAACCTGTGGACTGTAGCCCACCAGGCTCCTCTGGCCATGGGATTCTCCAGGCAAAGATACCCGGAGTGGGTTGCCATTTTCTTCTCTGCAGGATTTTCCCTAATCCAAGAATCAAACCTGCATTTCCTGTGTCTCCTGCATTGGCAGGCGGATTCTTTACCACTGTGCCACCTGGGAAGCTGGAGAAACTTCTGAAGCTTGGTCATGAAGGCAATACAACTTCCATGTTATTAGCTGAAAAACTCATAATTTGAGCCCTGAGTCCTATAGGAAGTCGGACTAGCCTGTAGTCACCATGTTATAAGGAAGCCATACCACGTAGAGAGGCCACGTGTAGGCACTCTGGCCTCCAGTCCTAATCTCCAAGTCAAGGTACCAGAAATGACTGGCCATTAGGCGATTTCAGCCCCTATCCTTTTAATTGTACCGGCTGAGGCCCCAGACACTGTGAAACAGAGACAAGCTATCTCCCACTGTAGCCAACCAAATTCCTGATGTACAGACTCATGAATATTAGAAAATGATTGTTTTCAGCTCTTAGCTTTCAAGTATTTTACTACACAGCAATAGATAACTGGAACAATACTCATGATCTCGTCTGGTACCCAGTTCCTCCATCAGACTCCTTATACTCTGTATTTCCTACTGAGGCCCAAGTAGAGCCCACAGAAGCAGAGCACAGCAAAAGTCTTCAGTGTAAACCCTGTAGGAACAAACTGGAAATGGAGATGCTCTGATTGTCTCAATTTGTCTAGACTGAGCTCTTCCAGAACCATTGGTTTCCAACCTTTCTGAGTGATAAGACCTTTATCTCATTTAAAATCTCACAAATGGTTTTACTTTCAGCTTCATCAATAGCGAAAGTCCACTGAGACCTTACTAAGTGCCAGGCACTGTGCTGAGTATTTTATATACATTATTTCCCTGAATCCTCATAACAAACCCACGAATACTGTCATTCCTGTTTTGTTGTTGTTCAGTTGCTCAGTTGTGTCCGACTCATTCCTGTTTTACTGATGTGAAATGAAAATTGCCCCTGCAACCTGTTCTACATATCAATAACAGAGCTCATGAAGAAGGACCTATAGAATAATATCCATACCCTTACGCTGATGTGATGGTGAGTGTTGTTGCCTGGCTCCACCTCTACACTGTCCCTTCAAGACCAAGGAGCTTGCAACCCACATTTCCTATACTCCTTTGAAAGCTGGCTTTGTGTTATGTTCTTATAATTGGAACCACTGGCTGGAGACTGGAAGGCAGGAGTAAGGGAGAAACCATGTCCTTTTCCACATTTTGATGGCACCTCTAATAACGGCAACAGTTGCTTGCTCTTATGTTCCTTCTCAGGCAAGGAATAGCACTTTTCAGCTATAGTTATAACCTCCGCCCAATCTGTTCTTCCAGCCTTAGGGCTAATAGTGACTTTCTTTGATTACTAATCTTTGGAAAACCTCATATCCGTCTTTTTGTTCCTTCAGCCTTTCCAACATCTTTGCTACCAGTTCCTCAAAGTGAACCCCTTATCCTTGAAACTAGAGTGGTTTCTGATTTTTCCTGATTGTCTATTAACTAACACACTTAGCTTTACAAAACTTTGTATAGTCTGATCTTTATTTAACTCTCCAACCTTAATTCTCATCATTCTCTCTCTTGCTCACTATGCTTCAGTCACACTTGTCTGCCTTCTGTTCCTCAAATAATTGCAGTCTTTTCCTACCTTGGAGCCTTTGCTCCTCTTGTTCCCAATGCTTAGAATGCTTTCCCCCAGCAAGTTGCAAAGCAGGTTCCTTCCCTTACCTCTGGTCTCAGCATAAACAGCAGCTTTGCAGAGAAGCCTGCCCCAACTAGAAGTCTAGAGTAAGCCTACCCAAGCACCCTTATAACTTCACCCTTTTATTGTCTTCACAGCACTTATTACTAACTAACCTTATCTTGCTGATTTATTCCTTGTTTATTGTCTGATTCCTACACTAAAATGAAACCCGAGAGAGCAGAGAGCTTCTGTGTCTTGTTTATTGCTCTATCCAGTGCTTGACACAGAGCTGGTGCTTAATACATATTTTTCAGTGAATGAATGATGGAATGAATGACATGCAAGGCTCTCCTCAGGCCTGAGATGTATTCTGGCACCTACTGAGATGTTTGACCTTGGAGGCTACCCAAAGGAGAGATTCCCCCTGCCTCTGTTAAGATAGGACCACCAAGGATTACACCTACTAACAGGATCCTGAGTTCCTTTTACAGGAGCAGGCAGGCCGCTCCTGGGCTGTGGGAGGCCTTCCTGTGGCCCTGCCCCTGTATTCTGGCATGTTCTAGTCAGCCTGTTTCTTTCCATGCTTCCAGCAGGCTGCAGGGCATTAATGATTAAAAGTGCAAACCTTCCCAGGGCCAGTATCAATTAGACCACACGCCCACCATGTGGGTAACTCATTAATTTTAATAAGCCAGGACCCACTCTCACAAAGCTTTTTCCATCTGTGTACTGCATTTGATAACTGCAAAGAAAACAAACAAGATTGTTATAAAATTAATTTTACTGATCACATTCTTATCACATAATAAGAAGCAGAAAGTTTCTGTTATATAACATTTAACCCAAATCATTGCTGTAATAATAAGCTGAATCCAGAAAAAATGAAATTTGTACTGTAACGTATGCAACTGTAAAGAGCTATTATATTTTTCTTTTATGACATTATGAACAAAATAAATTATGGGATCTTATTCTAAACAAAACAAAACAGAAACCCATTTTACTGCAGTAGAAAAGAGAAGCCAATGGAATGAAGCCTGAGACTTTCTTTACAAGGTTGGGCACTCCACCAGGTCATCTTGTCCATCCTACTGCTTCTGGGGAGACCTCGTTTTTTTTTTTTTCTTTTAATTAAAAAACACATTTATTTATTTATGGCTGTGCTGGATCTTCGTTGCTGCATGGGCTTTTCTCTAGTTTTGGTGAGTGGGGTCTACTCTCGTTGCAATGCATGGGCTTCTCATTGAGGCAGCTTCTCTTGCTGCAGAGCACAGGCTCTAGAGTGTTTGGGCTTCAGTAGTTCTGGCTCCTGGGTTCTAGAGCACAGGCTCAATAGTTGTGGCACACAGGCTTAGTTTCCCCATGGCATGTGGGATCTTCCCAGATCAGGGATTGAAACCATGTCTCCTGCATTGGCAGGCGGATTCTTTACCACTGAGCCACCAGAGAAGCACTTCTTTTTTTAAAAAAGAAATTATCAGAACATTGGCTGTTCTGGGTCTTATTTGTGGCATGTTGAATCTTTGATCTTCACTGTGGCATTCCAGATGTTTTAGTTGTGGCATGTGGGATCTAGTTTCCAGACCAAATATCACACTTGGGCCCTTTGCATTGGAAACACAGAATCTTAGCCACTGGGCCACGAGGGAAGTCCAATGGGAAACGTCTTTTTAATGTCTCCTGGTGTGGGAGTAACATCTGGATAACAAGCTGACTAATATAGGCAGAAGAAACCAACAGAAAATGTATAGAAATGTTTATAAGAACATTAGAAGTCCAATTTCTAACAAAACTTTGAAAGAGATGTTGAGAGAGAGAGAGCTGACTCTGGGCTAGGACCTGGACTTGACCAAGTCAAGAAGGGCAGCAGAATCTAGCCAAGAGCTCACCTACTCTGGACTCATTTACTAGCAGTTTCAGGCACTGTCCTGGTCCAGGGACCCTTGGGTGGGCAGTTGGATGGAGTGGGATGAGACGCTATGCTCTCAGAGGTCAGCAGACATACTCATCTTGCTATCTTTCCAGTATTTCCTTCCAGTTTCTCTGCTTTAGGCTAGCTAAACCATTCACCATTCCCTGTTTAAGCATCTTACTTTCTGTGTTCTATGGCTTTCTTATATTGTTCTTCCTCTACTGGAATGCTCTGTCTTCTTCTTCTATACCCACCTAGATCCTCTGGTATTATTCAAAACCCAGCCCCAAAGCCAGTTCCTCATCTTGGAGTGAACTCTTCTCTGGTCTCCCCAACTGGAGAGTATGAGTTCCTAATGCCCTGGATCCAAGGGCTCTGATCATTTTACGTTGTATAATAAGTAATCATGTTCTTTTACCCCTTTATGATTTTATGGTGGTTATATTGTTTTTCCATATTATTCACTTTTCCTTTCAATAAAAGTATTATAAATTGCCATAGATTGGCATGTGACTTTCAGTACTTCTCTGTGGAGGGAGTATATTTCATTACCCCATTGTCATAGGTTTGGTCATGAGACTTGCTTTGGCCAATCAATTGAGTATATGTGCTGCCAAAGTGAGCACATGGCCAATCAATTGAGAATAGAAGTGATCAGAGGGGAAGCTTTAGGAGCCATCACAGTATCCTTTACCCTCTGCCATTAGAATGACATGTCCTAGACTCTTGGAGCAGAAGCAAAGCTAACCTGAAGCTGATGAGCAAGAAACAGACCTCTGATGTTATAAATCACAAAGTTTGGGGAGTCGTTTGTTACTCCAGTATAACCTGGTAAAAGCTAACTAATACATCTTTACTAAACTACAAGCATTTTTATGGGGAAGATCACATCTGATTCATGATTTGTTTCTTCTTTTTCATAAACCTAGGACAAAGCCTTTTTTGTCCTAGAGGCTCAGTAACTGTTCACTGAGTGAACAAGTAAACAAATCTATCATTTACTAAGTCCTACTCTTAATAATCCCTCACCTTGTATAGTGCTGTGTAGCCCACAATGCAGTTTCACGGACACTGTCTCACTGGGCCTCAGGGCAACCTTGTGAGGGCAGTAAGGGAGAGTGGACATCTGTTGCTTTCTGTCTGTCTAACATCCCTGTCTCCTTTGGGGAAATCACTCCTCTCCTACTGCTTGTGGTTCTGGTGGGGCTGCCAGTCATAACACCTACCCCACTAGTCACAAGGGTAAGTATGTGACCCAGGTCTGCCTAATCATAGTATCTCATCCTCGGGCACAGTGACTGGACCACAGATAAGCATAAGGCCTAAACAGAGCCAATCAGGACTTTTTCCAGAGGGGAGGTATATACCCAGAAGAAAGATGTCTAGAGAGAGGTCCGAGAATGAATGGAACTCTAAAGAGGCCACTGTTCTGTAATTCTCCTGTACTCCTCTAATATATTTACTTTCTCACTCTTCAAAACTTCTGCTTCGTAACTTCTGTCTTTGAACATTTTTCACTCTCTTCACCCCTCACTTTCAGCTGGTGACCACACCTCATGCCTCATGAAGAAAACAGAAGCAATTAGAGAAGTGCTCCCTCATTTTCATAGCAGTAGTTCTACTTGCTTATTTGTATGCATCCTCACATGACCTACCTTCCCTCTTCATACAGTGGCTTGAGTGTTCCTGCCTCCATCAACAACCAACTGCTACATGAGAGCATGCTCAGTATCATACAGACATTCTCTAATGTATTCCAGCTTTAAAACATAATTAAATAACCCTCCCCTTACCCCAGATTCGCCTCTGTCATCACCCAGTTTTTCTACTGTGCTTCATGGCAAAAACCTCTGAAAAGAGCTGTATATAGTTCTTATCTCTACTTCCTACCTCACGTTTTCTCTTCTGCCCCTCCGGGTGGGCTTCCATCCCCACCACTCACTGAGTGAACAAGTAAGAAAATCTATCATTTACTAAGTCCCACTCTAATAATCCCTCACCTTGTATAGTGGCTATGCAGCCCACAATGCAGTTTCACGGACACTGTCTCACTGGGCCTCAGGGAGGGCAGTAAGGGAGAGTGGACATCTGTTGCTTTCTCTCTAACATCCCTGTTTCCTTTGGGGAAATCACTCCTCCTCCACTGCTTGTGGTTCTGATGGGGCTGCCAGTCATAACACCTGCCCCACTAGTTAGAGTCACCAATGGTCAGCATGTTGCCATGTCTGAGAGCTGCTTCTCAGTGTGGTTGACTGTACTTCTGTCTTGAAACATGGTCTCCCCTATGTATATACTGCTGCTGCTGCTAAGTCACTTCAGTCGTGTCCGACTCTGTGTGACCCCATAGATGGAAGCCCACCAGGCTCCCCCGTCCCTGGGATTCTCCAGGCAAGAACACTGGAGTGGGTTGCCATTTCCTTCTCCAATGTGTGAAAGTGAAAAGAGAAAGTGAAGTCGCTCAGTCGTGTCCGACCCCTAGCGACCCCATGGACTGCAGCCTACCAGGCTCCTCCATCCATGGGATTTTCTAGGCAAGAGTACTGGAGTGGCTTGCCATTGCCTTCTCCGATGTATATACTACTATATGTAAAACAGATAACTAATGAGAACCTACTCTATAGGGCAGGGGACTCTACTCAGTAATCAGTAGTGATCTAAATAGGAAGGAAATCTTAAAAAGAACAGATACATGTATATGTATAACTCATTCACTTTGATGTACAGCAGAAACTAACACAACACTGTAAAGCAACTATATTCCAATAAAAATTAATAAAAAAGAAAAAAAATACTAAGGTTAAAAATAAAAGGAGATTTCTCCTTGGCTTCCAAAACACCATGCTCTCCTGGGTTTCTTCCTCATGACCACTTCTCAGTCTGCTATGCTGGCTCCTCTTCCACGAACCACTGAATAGTAGACAGTCCTGGAGCTCAACCTAACACCTGCTCTCTTCTGTATCTACATCGAGTCCCATGTGTTTTCTATGACTGCCAAATTAGTATCTCCAAAATAGACCTCACCTTTTGTTCAGCCTTCTTTACCTGTCAACTCACTGGATGTCTGCTATTGATTGAACTGTGTCTCCTGAAAAGATATGTTGAAGAACTTCCCTGGTGATGTAGTGGTTAAGATTCCGCTTTCCAATGCAGGAGGCACAAGTTCGATCCTTGTTCAAGAAACTAAGATCCCAAATTCTGTGTGGTGTGGCCAAAAAAAAAAAGACGTATGTTGAAATCCTCACTTCTAATACCTATGAATATGCCCTTATTTGAAAGTAGGGTCTTTGCAGATATAATCAAGTGAAGATGAGGTCACTTCTTCTAAGCCTATGTATTAGAATAGGCTCTAAAATCAATATCACTGAAGAAGGGAGGATATAGATTCATAGAGACACAACGGAATGGTATATGAAGATGAAAGCAGAGATTGGAGTGATGTGTCCACAGCCAGGCACTGCTGGCAACCACCAGAAGCTAGAAGAGACAGACATGGAACTCATCCTCCCTCAGAGCACCCAGAGAGAACCAACCCTGCTGACACCTTGATTTCAGACTTCTGGCCTTCAGAATTGAGTGTGAAAGAATGCATTTCTGTTATTTTAAGTTTGTGGCCATTTGTTACAGCAGTCCTAAGAAACTAATGCAACATTCTGGCAGCATCTCAGATTTAACATCACCAGAACAGAACTCTTCTCCCCACCCATGGCCCAAATCTGCTCCTCCCTCTAGCCTTTCCTCCAAATCCTTTTTCTATCCTGACTCCTGGTCTCCTTCCTATATAGTAACCAGAGAATTCTTTTAAAAACATAAGATTAACTCCCTCTATTGTTTAAAATCCTTCAAATACTTCCCATAGTCCTTTGAATACAATAAAAATTCCGTATCTTGACCTATAAGATCCTTCATGTTCTGGCCCCTGCCTCCTTTTTTGTTCTTTTCCTGCTCACTGCTCTCTACTCACACTGGCTTCCTTCTGTCCTTGAACAAACTTATTCCTGACTTGGGGCCTTTGCACTAGCTAAAATATTACTTCTTCCTGGAGCCACCCTATCCATAGATCTGCCCATAATCCACCTTTCCTGACCTCCCAACATAAAGTGGGCCCTGACTCTACCATGCCATTAGGTTTGATTTTTGTCATGGGAGAGCATGTCCTTTCATACCAAGTCCTTGGTTCCAGTCCCTTGGTCCTGGATTTCCTTTGATCTTTTGATTAGAATCCTCCTCAAGTCTGGGAGTCAAAGCATTCAATTTTTACTTAAGAATTTGAGAGCGGTTTCTGACACTTCCAGTAGAAAGAATCCTGCCTAATTAAAGGCCAAGTCCAGTCTCTACAAAAGACCACACCCCGAGGAAGACTGATCAAAAGTCCAAGCTCTTCCTGTGCATGAAGCCTGCTGGCTTTCAATTAGTATCCTCAAACTTTCTTTCCTGTGATGAGAAAAGGACATATTCAGCTTTTACCAAGGGTGGAGGGAGGCAGAGCTCACAGTGTTTTTCTCAAATCCCATCACCCAACAACCGGCTCTCATAGTTTTCCTGACTCTGGTCTCCTCACAGACTGAGGGAGAAGTAGAGCAGGACAGAAGAATTCAAGGAGAGAGTAACTTCAGGAATATGCCTGTGTGATCTGTACTTTGCATCATCCCCCCAAAACTGAAAGTAGATCTATAGTTCCAAGTGTCCTCTGATGATGCAGGCACTGTACTAGGACCTAAATAATAATAACATATCAATTATGGCCTTCCCAGGTGGCTAAGTGGTAAAGAATCCACCTGCCAGTGCAGGAACCTTGGGAGACACAGGTTCAACCCCTAGGTCAGGAAGATCTCCTGGAGAAGGGAATGGCAAACCATTTCAGTATCTTGCCTGGGAAATCCCATAAACAGAGGAACCTGGCCGGCTACAGTCCACTGGGTCACAAAGAGTAGGACTCAACTTAGCGACTAAACAATAACAACAATGCATCAATTGCTGCTATTTGGAAAGTGTAATCTGGCACAGGGATAGCACTCTAGAAACATAGCATCTAGTTCTCAAAACAGTTCTCTGAGGTAGATATTAACATCCCCACCTAACAGATGAAGAAACAGGCTGAGTGAGCAGACGGACTTGCCAGGTGGTTTGTATTGTAAAGCTGTGGTCTGCCTTCTACGTAGCATTGCCTCTTTGCTAAACCTCCTGGCACCTGATTCCCTGCATGAGACAAACCTGTGACTAAATGCAGGTACTGGGACTTGAAACCTTCTATTCTAGACAGTGAGTCACAAGAGTGGGGATCTGTCAGCCCAGGAACTTAACCCTTAAGGAAACTTCCCCCAGCCCTTCTACAGCTGTGCTTCAGAGAGAGATGCCAAGGTCTGAGTCACTTCCCTGGGAACTCCCTTGCAGAGACTGTCCTTGAAATAAGATAATGCAGAAATCTGAGCTGGACTGCCCAGGGGGCCAGTTCCTACCAGTCTCCACTGAGTTGCTTCTGCCCATTCTGGGCATTACAGCAAGGGTGAGCTTGAAGCAGCATTCCAGCGGGAGCTTTTCCAGACATGATGAGACTGAACAGGTAGAAGCTACTGCATTGGGACCGGTCGCATGTGGAGAAGGATCCTGGGGGGTGGACATCTGGGAAAGGGACAGGTGAGCATCTCTCATCAGGAGAATGATTCCTAAGGCCTCCTTACCAGAACTGCAACCTGAGATTCTGTAAGGCAGGTGTGAGGCTGTGTGACAGGTCTGCAGCTTGACTGCCCCTCCCCCACCTCGCCAAAGGAAACAGTGAGGCCATTGGTGTGAGTATAAGCCATAGCAGAGACTCAGCGGAGATTTAGTGGACAGGAGTCTCAGGCTCAATATTGACACAGGCCTGACGGTCCTATCTGTGTCAATGTGGCATGCTGTGATAGAAGCCTTTAGGGATGTAGATTCCAACCTCCTTATTGTGCAAATGGGGAAACCAAGGCCAAGAAGAAGTGAGCTGCTCAAGGTCCCCAGCAGTGAGTGAGATAGCTGGCACCTCTCTTACTTCAGTGCCTTCTGGTTAGAACCACCATCCCCCATGTCTTCCCTACGCTAACAACAGAAAGTAAAACATTGAAAATTCAAAATAGAACATTGAAACCAGGAGGGGAGCTGTGTTTAACCTGGCTGCTTTGTCTGAGCCCATGTCATGACCCTTCAGTATCCCTGGAAAGCCCAGTTGGCATCTTGCATTGTGTGGATGGGGTTCGTGCTTGTGCCAGTCACACACCAGCCCACCTCCACACGCAGAAGGGTGTTTGCTTTTGGGCACGGCATCTTTGCCTGTGATTTTCCTTTGATGATATCTTGTTTTGCCAACTAAATTAAGACTATGACAGAGAACAGAGACTACCTCTAGCAGTTTAGTTCAATTAAGATTTCACATCAACAAATTAAAATGCATCCTTACCGTCTGCAAAGTAAATCTGCCTGCATTTAGGAGGAGGCTCTGACATTTGCTGTTCAGGCCCCCAACTGCTACAAGCTAAGTGTCAGTGGGGACCCACCCGTTCTGGGACTGGCTTGGTGGTGGTGGTGGTGGTGGGCCGTGTTCAGGGCCAGGGTTTATCTCTAGGGACTGACAGCTTTCTGGGCCAGAGCTTCCAAAGCCTGAGTGTGAGGACCAGGCTGAGCCTTTGATGAAGTTTTCACTGGTCCTCTGTAAAATCACAAAAACAAGAAGTATGAGGTCACAATTTTCCATAAAACTAAGTCAGTTTAAAGGACTGTTAACAAATAGTTTTTAATTTGACAGTCACTCTTCAAGGCACTGAGGATTCAACAATGAACAAAACAGACGAAAATCCCTGCTTTCTCAGAGCTTTTATTCTACGGGGAAAAGACAGAATATAAATAAGACAAATGAGTGAAATATGCAATAAGTTAGAGAGTGATAAGAGCTGTGGAGAAAAATAAAGCTGAGAAAGAGGATCGGAGTGTGGAAGGCAGAGGGATTTGCGATTTTAAAATAGGACAGTTGGGAAGGCCCCCGTGAGAAGGTGAGAAATGAGTCAAGACCTGGAAAGGTGAGGGACTGAGCCGTGAGGATATGGGAGGTGGCGGAGGCGCACTCCGGATAGGGTGGTTATCAAATGTGAAGGTTGATGTGGGGCTGCAGGTGGCGTGCAGTTGGAGCAGAGCGAGCAGGAGGGAGAAGAGAAAGGGATTATAGACCATTATAAGGATTTCAGATGTTATCTGAGTGAACAGGAAGTCAGCACAGGGATGGAGCAGAGAAGAGACAAGCTCTCCCTTAGGTTTTAACAGGATGGTTGTGGCTGCTTTATGGAGCACTGGCAGAAGGAAGGCAAGGTTGGGAGCAGGGAGACAGGAGACTATTATAACTGAGATATGGTGATGGCCAGAGTGATGGCTGAGGAGCAGGTCCCATGGAATATGGTGGCTCAAAATGTTTAAAATTAGTAATATCCTGGAAAGTCCAGCATGGAAGGCCAGCTTCTCCTTGATCTCTTCGGCAAAAGGCAATTCCATTGGTGGTCCTGGGACAGGGCCCTCAAATCCTTAATGGCAGCACAGGGACCACTCACAGTGTGGTGTTTCAAAAAATAAACCTTTTCCTCTGTAAAATGAGGTGAACGATCTTTTCTTTCTAGAGAAAGCAAGTAAAGCTATTTCCTCCATTGAAAATTAGAGGACTTGAGAGAGTGCAAGCCTCACAAGGGCAGGTGCTATGTCCACATCCTGTTCTCAGATGTTCCCCAGCAGCTACTTCTAGGTCCAGGACATATGTACTCCAAAAATAGTTGTTGAACAAATGAATGAGTGAGTACCTATTTCTCCTATATTTTAGATAGGGAGTTATAACAAACTTTGAGAATATATATATATATATACACATATGGAAAGTAGAAGTGTTAGGTGCTCAGTCATGTCCGACTCTTTGTAATCCCATGGACTATAGCCCATCAGGTTCCTCTCTCCATGGAATTATCCAGGCAAGAGTACTGGAGTGGATAGTCATTCCTTTCTCCAGGGTATCTTTCCAACTCAGGGATTGAATTTGAGTCTCCTGCATTACAGAGGGATTTTTTACCGTCTGAGCCACCAGGGAAACCCATATATGTATATTTAAAACAGAAGGCTGTTTGTGTGTGGTGATGGTGGGTTTGTTTTTTGTTAGTTTGCTTGTTTTCTGTGAATATAAAAGCTATTACATGGATTAGTTCTTTCTGATGAAGGATTTGGGTAACTTAAGTGTTTGTTTCTCATCCTCTCTTTTCCTCTTCTATTCTTTTGTTTCCTTTTTCCCTCTTCTTCTGTAATCTTAGTTGGCCATCATGTAAAACTAGACAGGATTTTATGCTTCCTATTTCTAGTCTTCAAAGTGGATGTGTGGAATGTTTTTTATTTTTATCTTTTGCAAAAACCCAACAACTACATATTATTGTTTTTTACTTGTGGAACTCTTAGTTGATTTTCCTCTCACAGTATGTCAGCATCCCCACTTTCTGAGTCTAAAAAGTTAATACTACTTCCTGGTGGGAAAGAAAACACACCCAACATGGGACTCTGGACTTCACCACTTTAAACTTCTTTGCTATTTAACTTGCATGGTAATTTGCATATATCTACATATGTTATGCAATCAGCCTCCTCTCCTTTTACATTTAAGCCTAAAATAATTGTGCTTTTATGATGTTCTTCTTCTCTGCTGCCTTCTTTATTTCTTAGTGGTCCTACGATTTAGACTTTTGTAAAAGGAATTGATGAAAGGCCAAGGGTACAGACACATTACCCAAACAGCTATGGGGGAGAGAGAGACTGGGAAGCAGCATGGTGAGATTGTCTTTGAGATTCATTTATTCATTCACCAAATGTTTATCGAGCACTTACCATATTCTAGGCTCTGTGCCAGGTGCTAGGAATACAGTGGTGAGGAAGCCAGGCAGTTCTTACTCGAGTAGAGCTTATATTCTCTTGAGGAAAATAGACAATAAACAAGTAAACACATGAATACATCATGGTTTCTGATACTAATAAGTGCTAAAAATGGAAACATAGTGATTGGAAAACTGGTTTAGATTTCAGCTCAGTTCAGTTGCTCAGTCATGTCCGACTCTTTGGAACCCCATGTACTGCAACACGCCAGGCTTCCCTGTCCATCACCAACTCCCAGACCTTGCTCAAACTCATGTCCATTGAGTTGGTGATGCCATCCAACCATCTCATCCTCTGTCTTCCCCTTCTCCTGCTTTCAACCTTTCCCAGCTTCAGGGTCTTTTCCAGTGAGTCAGCTCTTTGCATCAGGTGGCCAAAGTATTGGAGCTTCAGCTTCTGCATCAGTCCTTCCAATGAATATTCAGGACTCATTTCCTTTAGGATAGACTGGTTTGATCTCCTTGCAGTCCAAAGGACTCTCAAGAGTCTTCTCCAACACCACAGTTCAAAAGCATCAATTCTTCGGTGCTCGGCTTTCTTTAGTTCATAGAAAGTCACTGTGGAAAGTGCAATTTGAGCTGAGGCCTGAGTGATTAGAAGGAGACAACGAGATGAACACCTGGTGGAAAAATATCCCAGACAAGGAGCTTGAAGAGTTTGAGAAACAGAGAGGAGGTATAGCATTTTAAATGCTTTTAGTGGAAAGAAGGGAGAAGGTGCCTCAACTCAAAGTGGTGCAAAAAAGAAAAAGAGGAATTTTATTACCTCATATAAAGAAGCCTGAAGGCAGAAAGGCTAGGGTTGTAAGGTTGGTTAATTTAGCAAGTCAGCATCATCTTGGGCTAGACTATTCCTTTCTTTCTTCTCAGTCACCCTCTTGTGCTTAGGTCCTTCTGGGTGCCAAGATGGCTGCCAAAGCTCCAACTCCCTCAACCAGTGTCTAGGAAGAAAGCAAATCCTTCCCTTTTTAGAACAGGGAAACCCTTCCTTTGACACTATGCAGATTTCCCTTCATATCTCATAACATAACAAAAATTTCATCACATATGCATTCGTGAACTGGTCATTAGCAAAGAGAATGAAAGACTCATTGGTGTAGAGTTGGGCAGAGAAGCAGTCTAGCTTCTATTGAACTTAATGGAAGAACCAATGCTATCAATTGCTGACAAAAACCAGGCTTCTGGTTTTTGAGAGTAAAACTAGGCTTCTGTGAGCAAGGAAGAAGTAGGGAATGACTGACTGTAATTTGGTGCTCAGGAATATTGCTGCAGGAGGACAGTGCCTAGAGCACTGGTATAAGAAAAAGTTATGGAGAGGGAACTGAGGGAATGCAGAGCTTGGTTCAAGTTCTTCAAATGTAATCTTTCAGAACCATGTAATTCCCTAAGACCTCATCCCATTTTGCACTAGTCACTCCCTCCATCGCAGTCCCTCTCCATGTCTCCCCTCCCCCACCTGCACCCCTGCAGGGAGCCACCTCACCTCAGGGATGTGAGTGGAGCTCTAGAAAGGCTGCCCAGCTCAAGTATTAGACAATGCCTCTAACGCTAGCTGATAACTCTGGGTAAGTCACTTCCCTTCCTTAAGCCTTAGTTTCATTACCTATAGCAATGACACAATAGCATTCTCTGGCTAACTCTTCAGGAAGGTTATAAGGATCAAATGAAAGAGTTCCTGTATGTTCTTTGAAAACTGTAAAGGGCCATCATTATGACTGTTATTACCGTCATTCACCTTCAATGAGAGGCAAACAGTTTTTTAAAATTTTATTTTATTGAAGTATAATTGACTTGCAATGTTGTGTTAATTTCTGCTGTACAGCAAAGTGATTCAGTTATACATATACATATATACATTCTTCTTTATATTCTTTAACATCTTGTATCATAGGATATTGAATATCTTTCCCTGGGCTACACAGTAGAACCTTGTTGTGTATCTGTTCTATATGTGATAGTTTGCATCTGCTAACCTCAGTCACCCAATCCATCCCTCCACCACTTCCTTTGGCAACCACAAGTCTGTTCTCTAGAGACAAAGCAATTTTATATTTTGAGTAGTCACTTCCTCCAGCCCCTTGGGAAGGGACAGCTGTCATTTTGGAAAGTTGTGGACTCCGAGGGGGTAAGCAGAGTGGTCTTGTGCTCTTTTGCCCTTCATTCCCCCAGAACTTTCCTGAATGTCTCTCCCCCTGCCCCCACCCCACCCCCACCCCTCAGTTTCTATGCTTCGCATCAGAGATGTCCTTAGAAACAAGCTGGGCTGATGTTCAATAAAATGTGAGCTAAAGCTGGCTGAGTTATTATCCTTTTTTCTTGATAAAAAGAGTGGATGTATTTTCATTACTGGCAGAGTGCTTTTAGCTGGTGCGGACAATTAAGCCCTGGAAATGCAGCAATCCATTTCACACTGAGAAGATTTGAGGGATGACTCACCAAACACCCAGGCCCTGGAGGAGCCAAAAACATGGTCACTGTTCCCAATAATAAAATACAGAGCATTTTCAAGGTAATAAGGTAAAGTAGCCCCCAGATGACCCCAAGTGATTTGCCCTACAGTGGAATGCTGCTGCTGCTGGCACCTCTGCACCTCAAGATCCTTCTTAGCCATCCTCTTGCTTATTCTCATCATCTCTTGGGAAAGCATACTGGGAAGAGCTCCATGTTATGGGCAGTATAACATTCTACCAAATGTTACCTTTTAGGTTCAGACACTGTTTGTGGTTTTGCTTCGTATTATTTTGATCACCTCCCTTACTCCTCAAGCCAGAATCTGTCCAAAGAACCAGATCTCTGAGACCAACAGAGTTGTCCGTCCCAAAGCTACAAGATCAATGGAAAAAACCCTCCTCTAGGAGATCATTGACAATCTCCTCTCTGCTTCTTTTCCTTCTTTTTTTCTCTTTTTCAAAGATAAGTGAGCAGTTCTAATTTCACTTCCCCACAGGCAGAGGTGAGACGACCACTTCCCTGCCCCACCAACCCAAGCTGAGAGGAAGTCTTATGCTGCAGATTCTTGGAAGCCACACATTTGCTGGTAGTGTGGCTCATTTGGCTACACATCTATTATACCTCCATCCTTAAGAACAGTGGGGCGCCAAGGACGGTTTTGCCACCTCCTTCACCTCTATGTCTCCTGCAGCAGTGCCTGGGATAGTCAGCTCGTAGATATTTGATGAATGAATGAATGAAGCCACCTCTGTCTTGGTTTATTTCTCGTGGCTTTATCGTTTTGTTCAGCATACAGTTCCCTCCATCATAACTTAGAAAGTGAAAATTCCTTCAGAGATATGGGGACTAAGTGAGTATCAGTGGAGTTAAAAGCGATTTGGTACATTATTACAATTTTTTCTTAACCCACTTAAGCTCTAGTTTACCTCCTATTTATTGTTAGAAGGGATCTCAAATCAGTCATGAACTTTCATCTGCTTTGAGGGAGTAAGAGGAGAGGGCTGGGGTGGTTGTCCAAGCTCATTATCTTCTCCATTACTCAGTTGTGTTCCCCTGAGCTTTGGCATGATTTTATTTTAATGCTGTTATTTGTATTAGGCAAGTCTCCAGCTCAGTCAGGCCAAAAAGGGAGGTAGAGGAATCAGGGAGGAGCTGATGGAAAAATAAATATCCTGTAGGTTCATGATGATCTGACCATGGCTTTAATGTGAATCAGATTTGCTCTAACCTGCTTTCCCACAGTCAGCATTTCTGCTAGAAATAATTTGTAATTATCAAACTCTAGTTAGGCTGGAAGACTCCTTGCAAAGGACTTTGATGTGATTAAGGAAAGGCTTGGAAATGTAATTTGCATGGTTCTTGTCCTCTCTGCCAATGACATTCCTGGAGAAAGCACCTTCCTGGCAGCAGAAATTCCAAGGGCAGATAGGAGCTGGGGACCAGACTTCAGAGTCCCTGGGGCTGTTGCTCTAAGGCTCGCCCAAGAAGAAGATGCTTTCCTGGAATAATGAGCCTGAAAGATTTCGTATCTCAGCATTTCAAGAACTGAGAGTCAGGGAGTGGCCCAGATGAGACAGTGCCAAGTACATGCTGACCTGCAGCTGTGCCCAGCACTTCAGCATGAAGGCCCTTAGGTAACTGCCCAGCACCCAGCATAAGTTATTCCAAGAGAGTCCTGGTCTTGCTCCTGGCTGAGAACAATCCTACCTATCCCTTCCCTCTTCTTAACCCTTCAGCTCTGTAGCAGCTGAGGCAGAGAAGGATAAAAGTTAAGCAAAGGTACACTGAAAAATACAAATATTATGGAAAGAAATTAAAGAAAGCCTAAATAAATGAAAATATATCCCATGTTTGTTACTGAACCAGGTTCATTTCCTTTGACATGCAGCAAGTAAAATGGTGAGATGCAGCAGAGAAAAGTTTTTATTCACAAAACAGCCAAGTGAGAGATGTGAGAACAAGTCTCAAATCCACCTTCCTGAGGTGAAAGGCTTGGGATATTTATGGGATAAAGAAGCAGAGTGGCCTGAAATGTGGGGAAAGATAATTGGAGGCAAGAGAAAGGAGAAGCAATTGGCATTCCACGCAGGCCTATCTAAGTTACATGCTTCTTCATGGGATGCATGTTCAGAAAATGGCTGCATTAACATGAGGATAGAGTTTTTGACCCTCTGATATCCAAATGTTATCCTTCAGAAAGTAGAGCAGACTCAACTGAATGGTTGGTGGTCTTGACTGGTTTGAACTGGCCAAGACTAGCTCCATGTTTCTGGAAAACAATGTAAGCAATGGTTACTATAGTGATCCATACATCAGAGGTATTATCTATCGGGGCTGTCAGTTAAAGAAGTCTTATGGTATGTTGTCTAAGCGATGTAAAGCTTAGAGGGTATTCAATTGCAAAGACAATTGCAATGAATTGCAAAGACAATTAAAGCAAGCTTAGTAAAGGCAAGTTATGGGATATTATTTATTAAGCAAGTTATAGTTTGAGGGCTCTAACTGATAACTGCCCCAGTTTCATATTCATGGAAGACTCAATATTGTTAGGATGGCACCACTGCCTAAATTAATTTACAGATTCAATTCGATTCCTATCAAAATCCCCACTGCCTTACAATAAAAAAAAAAAAAAAAACTAAACAAACTAAAAATCAACAACTTTTCTTAGACTCATCAGAAACTGAGATCACAGGACAAACTGCCATCCTAAAAATGAGGGAGCTAGGTGAATGCAGAGAAGGCAGACCAGTTTACCTGAGGAAGAAGTGACTGGAGCCAGAAACCAGTAGCACTGAGGTACTGATACATACGGCAGTATAGATGAACCTTGAAAGTATCATGCTACGTGAAAGAAGCCAGTCATCAAAGACCATACATTATATAATTCCCTTGAAGTGAGTATCCGGAATAGGTGAATTCATAGAGACAGAAAGTTTAACAGTGGCCAGGCTGGAGTGAGTGGGAAGTGAGGAATAGCTGCTAACTGACACAGGATTTCTTTCTGGGATGATAACCATGTTTAGATTGTTGTAATGGTTGCACAACTATGTGAATATATTAAAAACCATGAAATTGTATGTTTTTAAAAAGTGAGTATTAATCTATGTGACTCGTATCTCAGTTAAAAAGTAACAGTTAACCAAAGATGATTTGGAGTGGGAAATTCAAATTTCCCTTCAGATTCGGCTTCCAGACCATTTTTGGGAGCCAGAGCCTCTGTAGGTCATTTTCCTGCTGACTGAGCAACCCAACCTTTGACCATCTTGCTCCCACCTCTCCACAAGGCACTCCCTTGGGCTTTGCTGAGCCAGTTAGAGGAGTTCTGGGATATGGAAGGAAAGAGAGTAAAGAAGGGGCCTGAGGAAGGGGTCTAGGGCTGGGAAATGCTTGAAATGAGACTCCAGGGCCTTGTTATTGTAGCTACTGTTCTGCAGGAAGCTACCTCCTCTGTGAAGTCTCCCTGGTTTCTTCTTTCCCTAATGCATTTCATCTAACATGTATCGTTTTGACCCACAGATCTCTCTCTTTACTGCCTTGCTGCCTTGTAGACTCTCTGTTCAGCCCACAGTGGGCTGTTTTACTTGTCCCAGATAAGTATTCCCTCCATAACAATACCACAACCCCCCAGGGAAGGAACCCTGATCTTGGTCTCACAGACCCTTAATGTAGGAAAAATCTTCGGGCATCACTGGCCCTCTGTTCCTTTTTTTTTTTTTTAATAGTAGAGCCATTTTGTAAGATAGACTGGTAGTTTCTTTCTTTTTAAAGAGCATCCAACTATTCCATTCACTGTTGCAACGAAAAGAATTAAATACTTAGGAATATATCTACCTAAGGAAACAAAAGACCTGTACATAGAAAACTATAAAACACTGGTGAAAGTAATCAAAGAGGACACTGATAAATGGAGAAATATGCCGTGTTCGTGGATTGGAAGAATGAATATTGTGAAAGTGAGTATACTACCCAAAGTAATTTATACATTCAATGCAATCCCTATCAAGCTACCAATGATATTTTTCACATAGGTAGAACAAATAATCTCACAATTTGTATGAAAATACAAAAAACCTCGACTAGCCAAAGCAATCTTGAGGAAGAAGAATGGAACTGGGGGAATCAACCTGCCAGACTTCAGGCTCTACTACAAAGCCACAGTCATCAAGACAGTATGGTACTGGCATAAAGACAGAAATATAGATCAATGGAACGAAATAGAAAGCCCAGAGATAAATCCACGCACTTATGGACACCTTATCTTTAACAAAGGAGGCAAGAATATAAAATGGAGAAAAGACAGTCTCTTTAACAAGTGGTGCTGGGAAAACTGGTCAGCCACTTGTAAAAGAATGAAACTAGAACACTTCCTAACACCATACACAAAAATAAACTCAAAATGGATTAAAGATCTACATGTAAGACCAGAAACTATAAAACTCCTAGAGGAGAACATAGGCAAAACACTCTCCGATGTAAATCACAGCAGGATCCTCCATGACCCACCTCCCAGAATATTGGAAATAAAAGCAAAAATAAACAAATGGGACCTAATTAAAATTAAAAGCTTCTGCACAGCAAAGGAAACTATAAGCAAGGTGAAAAGACAGCCTTCAGAATGGGAGAAAATAATAGCAAATGAAGCAACTGACAAAGAATTAATCTCCAAAATATACAAGCAGCTCCTGCAGCTCAATTCCAGAAAAATAAACGACCCAATCAAAAAATGGGCCAAAGAACTAAACAGACATTTCTCCAAAGAAGACATAAAGATGGCTAACAAACACATGAAAAAATGCTCAACATCCCTCATAATCAGAGAAATGCAAATCAAAACCACAGTGAGATACCATTTCACACCAGTCAGAATGGCTGCTATCCAAAAGTCTACATGCAATAAATGCTGGAGAGGGTGTGGAGAAAAGGGAACCCTCTGACACTGTTGGTGGGAATGCAAACTAGTACAGCCACTATGGAGAACAGTGTGGAGATTCCTCAAAAAACTGGAAATAGAACTGCTATGTGATCCAGCAATCGCACTCCTGGGCGTACACACCGAGGAAACCAGAATTGAAAGAAACACATGTACTCCAATGTTCATTGCAGCACTGTTTATAATAGCGAGGTCATGGAAGCAACCTAGATGTCCATCTGCAGATGAATGGATAAGAAAGCTTTGGTACATATACACAATGGAGTATTTTTTAGCCATCAAAAAGAATGCATTTGAGTCATTTCTAATGAGGTGGATGAAATTGGAGCCTATTATACAGAGTGAAGTAAGCTAGAAAGAAAAACACCAATACAATATACTAACACATATATATGGAATTTAGAAAGATGGTAACCTTAACCCAGTATACGAGATAGCAAAAGAGACACAGGTGTATAGAACAGTCTTTGGGACTCTGTGGGAGAGGGTGAGGGTGGGATGATTTGGGAGAATGGCATTGAAACATGTATATTATCATATGTGAAACAAATCACCAGTCCAGGTTTGATGCATGATACAAGATGCTCGGGGCTGGTGCACGGGGATGACCCAGAGGGAGGATTTGGGGAGGAGGGAGGTGGGAGGGGGGTTCAAGAAGGGGAATACATGTACACCTTGGGCGGATTCATGTCAATGTATGGCAAAACCAAACAATATAATAGTGTAAAGTCATTAGCCTCCAATAAAGAAGTAAATAAAGAACATCCATTTGCTTATGGCTGCCTGGGGGCTTTGTTGCTGTGCAGGCTTTCTTCTGTTGTGGCGCGTGGCCTCTAGGGTGCAGCGGCCCAGCAGCTGTGGTGCACAGGCTTAGTTGCTCTGTGGCATGTGGAATCTTCCTGGACCAGGGATTGAAGCCGCATTCCTTGCATTAGCAGGTGGATTCTTAACCACTAGACCATCAGGGTAGTCCCCTTCCTTCCTCATTTAAATATAACTCAGCTGTCAGTCTCTTGGGTTTATCCAAGTCTCCCAGACTCCTGGGTTCTCTTTCCCCTCACGTTCAGCTAGAAGGACTTACCTTATGCTGCTTCCCACCCTCAAGTACAATAGAAATCTCCATGTCCTGAGCTCCGTGTCTTGGGAATTCTTGTGAAGTGTTTGAGAAGAATGGCTTTGGGGCCTTTGTTCGCATTCCAGCTCTGCCATTTATTGGTGCTGTGACCTTAGACAAGTTATTTAACTTCTCTGTACCTCAGTATAATAAAATAGGAATAGTCAAAGCTCCTCCTTCATAGCATTAAATGAATTATCAGTAATATGTGAACATAAGCCACTTAGAACTGTATCTACCACTCCATTAGGGTTATAAAAATATTTACTCTTATCACCTGTTTCTGTGAATTCTTG